>NW_024881327.1:9290082-9890082 GCF_018691265.1 Tyto alba
AAATCAAGAGAAATGAGTGGAAGATGTTTTCTTTATTTCAGTAAGAAGAAAGGGTTTTGTTTCCACTTTCACAGTGGCCACTCGGGCATCACGCACACCAACGCATTGTTTTGTTTCTCCCCACAAAAAAGGTCTTACATCATTCCCATATATCATCTGCAGCACTGCTGGCTGGGGCAGAAAATTAAATTTCCCTGTAAAGCAGACTCTGCTGTTTTAACAGTATATATATTTATACATCAATACATAACTGTCAATATTTACTGATCGAGTAATCTCATAATAACACTTCAAAGGGACTTGGAGACAAACGCTTACAGCGGTCACCTCGTTCTGGATGGTTAAGTTCATCTTCGTGAGTGTCCAAGTGCACGCTTGCCCTCCTGTTTGTATACAGCAACATGAGATCACTGTGATGAGGAAGGAAATACTGGAGAATTTTCCTATACCTGCATGCACTTTTTGAAAGCACGGCAAGGCTTCTGTGCTTTTTAAAGTACAAAACTGAGCTGACACATCTAACAGGTAGAAACAGCTGTATGCAAATAGGTAGGTGTTGATGCTTTCTAATTGCAAATAAAAATGTTGTGGTTTACTGTTACAGGTCCCAACAAGCATCAGAGTGCTGTGACCTGTTTACAGTTCAACAAGAACTTTGTAATTACCAGCTCAGATGATGGGACTGTAAAACTTTGGGACTTGAAAACGGGTGAATTTATCCGAAATCTAGTCACATTGGAGAGCGGGGGGAGCGGAGGCGTCGTGTGGCGGATCAGAGCTTCTAACACAAAGCTAGTGTGTGCGGTGGGGAGCCGCAACGGGACTGAGGAAACAAAGCTGCTGGTGTTGGACTTTGACGTGGATATGAAGTGAAGGGCAGAAAGATGAATTTGTCCAAACGTGCAGACGATGTTCTCCTTTCCCTCCCCCTGAAAAAAAAAGAAAAAAGAAAAAAAAAGAAAAAGGAAAAAAAATCCCTTGTCCTTGGTGGTGCAGGATGTTGGCTTGGGGCAACAGATCCTAAAGACCTACAGACTACGAAGGAGAAGACAAAGATGACAAACTCTAACTGACAGGAGAGGCATTTGCTGTCTCGTCACATAAAAAGGCTACACTTTTGACCGGGGCAGCTTTGCAAAAATGCGACTTTTGAAATGAAACCAGGTGCAATTATTTCTTTACTCTCCTCCAACTGCTCCTTGAGCAATTTGGAGGTTAAAAAAAAAAAAAAAAAAAAGAAAAAAAAATTGTTACAGTTCTTGTTAACAGGTTATTTTACCACAAAGATCTTGAAAGAAGCTGCACAGGCGAGCCTGCTCGTGCACCCCTGGGCCACCCCGGGTCCCGGCAGCCCCTCCGAGCAACGCGCTGTCCCTTAGCCCCGCTCCGAGCGGGGGCTTGGGCCGCACAACCTCCAGAGGTCCCTTCCAACCTCTACGAGCAGTCACTGGTTGACTTTCAAAAACTAGAGAGCATCTGCAATGAAAAAAAAAAAAAAAAAGCAAACAAAAACAAAGAGTCCATTCCTGGTGTGGAAAAGCTAAAATATTACTGTGAATTGTTTTGTACAGTTTTATCAGAGCTTTTTCTTTTTCTTCTTTTATTCCTCCTTTTTTTTTTTTTTTTTTTTTTGCCAACCATTGCCAATGTCAATCACAGTATTAGCCTCTGTTTAATCTATTTACTGTTGCTTCCATCTACACTCTTCAACGCATAAGTTGCTCTGAGGTGGCAAGTTGTCCTGGGTTTTGAGAGTCCTCTGATGGATTTAATTCGCAATGCTGGTGCTAGAAGTAGGTCTTCAATTATGGGATTGTTGTCCCACCCCTGTACTGTATTCCCAGTGGCCAAACTTATTTATGCTGCTAAATGAAAGAAAGAAAAGCAAATTATTTTTTTTTATTTTTTTTTCTGCTGTGACGTTTTAGTCCCAGACTGAATTCCAAATTTGCTCTAGTTTGGTTACAGAAAAAGACTTTTTGCCACTGAAACTTGAGCCAACTGTGCCTCTAAGAGGCTGAGAGTGGAAGAGTTTCAGACAATTAAGAGTGAAGTTTGCCTGCAAATAAAGAATTGAGTGTGTGTGCAAAGCTTATTTTCTTTTTTCTGGGCAAAAATTAAAACACATTCCTTAGAACAAAGCTATTGCAGCCTGTTCTGTGGGGAAATTTTTCTTTGTGAGGGCTGTGGTGAATGGAATGAACATACATTAAAAAAAAACTGACAAAATTTTTAAAAAATACTATAAAATACAAAAATGAAAATAAAGTTGCTGGTCAGTCTTAGTGTTTTACAGTATTTGAGAAAAAAAAAAAAAAACAACTGTTACAGTTATTGCTAGGAGGAACTGACAGAGCAAAAACTTACGTTTTTGTAAAGATGTCACACGCAAACAAAATGAGAAACAGAAGAGTCAAATGGTTTGCCTCATTCTCCAAGAGCCACAACTCAAGCTGAACTGTGAAAGTGGTTTAACACTGTATCCTAGGCGATCTTTTTTCCTCCTTTTTTTTTTTTTTTTTGTTTTATTTATAGTCTGATTTAAAACAATCAGATTCCAGTTGGTTAATTTTAGTTATGTAACAACCTGACATGATGGAGGAAAACAACCTTTAAAGGGATTGTGTCTATGGTTTGATTCACTTAGAAATTTTATTTTCTTATAACTTAAGTGCAATAAAATGTGTTTTTTCATGTTAGTATGTCTTTTTTTTTTTTTCTTTTTTTTTCCCCCCTCCTCCCCTATTTCTTGTTGTTAATTTAATATCGTATGTCCTACGAAGGGTAAAGCAGGTCAAGTTGCTCATCTTACTGGTAGATGCTAAAATATGTCGCAGGACTTTTTATGTAACCCTTCCACAAACAGGTGCGCGAGCGTCCTCTCCTTCGGTTGCCGTGTAGGATTTGTCACATGGGCCTCGACAAACATGCGGGAAAGCCATTAGCTTCCTCTCCCTAAGAACGTGTCAGGATTTGAGTCTGGAGGGAGTTAGCTATAAAAAGCTGCTCAAGTACGTAAAAAACTTCTTCCAATAGCATCTTGTTACTGCGTCTTAAATTGAAACTTGATGTTTATTATTTATGGATTTCAATCAATTGATTGCAGTCTGACAGCAGAGGATAAATCCATAAATACAACTAAAATCAAAGTTAGGATTGTAGTAGAGCTTGAAATAAAGCTTCTGAAGAAAAAAAAAAAAAAAAAAAAAAACAACCAGCCAAACGCCGTCATTCCAGATCAATCTAACAGCAATTTTATCAGTGCCCCGAAACCAAGGTAAGTCATCGTGTCTCAGAAACTTACCCCCTGAGTGTCAGCTTCTTTCTCAAGTCTCCTTGACCAAAATCTGTTTTCTTCTGCGTAAGACTTCTTTCAGGGCATAGCATTTACTTGTTCATGACAGTTTCCCCTGTAGCCAACTGTCATTAAAGAAAACCAAACCAAACCATTAGAAGAGAAAGTACACGGAGGGAAAAGAAAAATATTTATACACTTATACATGTATGACTATGAGCTATTCAAATGTAGTTCCAATCCCTACATTATGCAAAAGAAGCAATGCTGAAGGATCACGCTTCCATCTGGCCTCTAGAGATTAAAAAGCCATACACAATGACTGAGCAGCTACAAATTGCAAAAATCTGTTCATTGAGTTGGTGTTTAAGGGAAAAAAAACAAATGCAGCAGGCACTGACGTATAAAAGCTATGATCATTTCGGTATTTATATAAAAAAAAACATTAAAGAGCTGATCCACTCCTAAAATGACAGTGAGAGGTTGCCAGGACTTCACATCATTCTGCTGAGAACGCAGGCCAGGGCTCTCAGCCCCCCCCGACAGAAGGTGCGTCAGTCTGGGCTGAACTACTTGTGAGAGGGGATGGAAACAGAAGGGTGAGAATACGAATATTTAATACAGGGAACAGAGCAATAGCTTTTAAGATTTTGTAATTTCCCTCCATGATTTGTAGAAATCGCAACGTGTTTTCAAAGAGCAAAGGCACTGGCCTGACGGTGCAGGAGAAGGAGAGATTTCTGAGAAACGTTGTGCCAGAGGGCAGGAATACAAATCAGGGCAGAGGAGTGAGTTGACAGAAGAGGAAAACTAACGAATCCAAATCGGTTCAAGCTGTGTTTAAGTACACTTTAAGCAGCCAATATCACCTGGACCAAAACGCTTAACCAGAATTCAGAAGTTTTCCAGTTGATAAAATGTAGTTCCAACACTATTTTATGTTTAAATCAATGCAGAATAACTTGAACCTGTTAAGCAAACCACATTTACAGCTTCCTTCATCCCAGATTTAAGTTAAAAAAAAATACATATATTGGCTGCCAAGTCAAGATATGATAGACTGACACATTAAATACAAAAACCAACACAGTAATTAAAAATTACTTTTTAAAAAGGATTTTCCCCTCCAATAAAACAACTTTACAAAGTTAATTGTCTTAGCGCTCTTTTCTGAAAAGTCTCTTTAGGTTTGTAGGAGTTGATGGTGCATGTGAGACATCTGAACAACATAGTTCAATAAGCAGAAATTTGTTAATTTATTTAAGTGACAGCATTTCAAAATGAGGCTGTAGTAAACACACCATGTGCAAGGAACAGTTCAAGGAGTTTTTCTTTACATTCTCCTTATTACCCCCCTTTATGTTGACGCACTCGCCGTAACAGAGTTCACTTCTTATGTTTCAACTTCAGTTTGGCAGCACATGCTCCAACGGAGACCGTTTAGGAAACATCTTCATTTTGTGTAATTAGATTTTGATTTTAAGGTGGGTGGAGTGTCTCTTTTTTTAAATAAAAACATTTCACAATACTAGTAAAACACTATAACTGCTTTACGCTCTCAATACACAGGCACTTCCTGAATCTAGTGGCTTAGTCATCGCAGGCTGTGTCAAAATATCTGCAGCTATCCTAGAGAGATAATTGCACTAGTGTTTCTGGCATCTTACCCTCTAGTTTTAATGCCGAGTCCCTTTTTTCTTTTCGTTTCAGCCCCAGAAAGAGCTTCCTCATTTTCTGCTGTATCTGAAGCCATATCAACAGCATTAAAGGATTTTTTTTTTTTAATAGGTATTATTCTTAGTGGACTTTGATTTTAGCTAACAATAAGTCAGAGCTAGCATTGCCACTTCCTCCAGGAGCCTGTGCCTAGGGGCTCAATTTCCCTGTTGGAGAGGCAAGACCAGACATTTAACTGCGGCGCCTCCGCCAGTTTGCAGTTCAGATGAGCAGCTCCCCCAGCAGAGCACAGTGCTGCCTCCGCGCCCACAGACAGGATTCCTTCGGGGTGTCACTGAATCTGGAGCAGCTCTCCAGGAGCACACCCCAGAACACTTGAGCCACTAGCGGAGCCTGTGTGACCAAACCAGAGCTAGTCCAACACCCCAAAAAATACATTCCTGTGGACATTAGGTCCTCAGGACCAGTCAATTGGCCCTAGAGCTCTGCTCTTACGGCACAGTGCTCGTTGCTAGTAAGGGTACAACCTTCTCCAAGCCCTCTCCCACGGCTCTTGACTTGTCAGCAACCCAGCTCCCATCCAAACAGCAGCAGCAGCAGCAAACCAGCATCTCGCCTGATACCACTACAGAGCTTTTGCCAGAGTTAAAATTTGGGATGCCTTCAGCTCTCTTTCAGCGTGCTTATGGAGAGGTTCTTCCGATCTGTTTGTGGAATCCAGTTTAAAAAGCTCTCACGAGCAGTCTGGCCAAAATTTGCTACCGACAAGTCAACTCTTGAACCATTCAGGAAATGAAATCATGAAAATCTGTAATTAGATGGTCAAAAGAACCAAATTATAACAATAAAAAAGAAAAACCTGCCAGTAATTACTTGAGTCACTCTCACCAAACAGCTGTAACTCCTTAAAGAGCAATATGCAAACACACTGACCACCAAATCTTTAATAACAGTGGGAATATCATTTGCTTTCCAACTCCTGCCATTTTATCTATAATCTTGATCCGTGACATTGTGCAAAGATACACATGCTGTGTGATGATGTTTAGTATTTTATGATGAAATATGATGTTTATGATTATACATGAAGTATATGGTATACACCAGGTTTTTCAAACTTCATCTAAAAGTGGCATATACAATTTTTCAAACAGCTCTTCAAGCATCAGTGCAAGGTTTATAAATACAACAGATATTTTAACATAAAAGCTGTTCCAGTTCCCTTCCGAGATAGATCGCCTGACAAACTAGGTGTCACCAAGAAGTCAGCAGCCAGCAGAGGCTCCTGCTCCCAGTTCAGATTGCCAAATGGCCCAGCAGCTGTAGCGGTGCTTCGGAGGCAAGAAGTGGTGCGCTGTGCTACCACGAGCCCACGCCGCCGAGGGGCAACGCTGCAGCACTCCGGGACTGCAGCTGCCTAAGGAGCCATGGCTCCAGCCCGGATGGGGCGTCAGAGGCCTAGAAAATCATCACTGAGCTAGGATGGACTCTCCCCACCAGGTAGAGATGGGGGAAATCGTTAACCACAGAGGTTGCCACTCACGTGCCTGGTGGCACAAGAAGAATCCAGCAGTGTTTCTAAACCACACGCTGTACAGGACACCCGAGACTTGGGCAAAGGCATCCTCCAGCTCTCCTTTGTCCTCGCCTCTGCCTTGCTTGGATCCAACTTCAAGTGCCTGATCCCTACTTCCAAGCTGATTTTGTCCAACGCTACGTGCAGCAATAGGTTCGGTGAAAGACAAGCGGAGCCATTTGTCTCCTGCATCTCTGTGCTGCTGCAATCTGCTTTTTGCCACTTGCTGCACAGGGACAGCACAACCTCAAGTCTAACACTGAATGCTCCAAGGTAGTACATTAAGATGAGAAGACATCATTCAGCACAGAGTGAGCGATTTGTCATCGGTGTTGCTAAAATTATTTCCACCCTGGGTCTAGACTAAAAATAATATTCTAGACCTGGTGCAATTAGGCAAGTTTCAAGTTGATTGCAATTCCTTATTTTTTCAGACATGAAGCTTTTATTGCTACAAATCTCATCTGGCCTGGGTTTCTTCATGCCTGCAAAACGGGCACATCCAAAGGAAGCTTCACAGTTTAAGCAAGATCATGGATCTTGTTGCCTGGAAGCTTGGAGAGGTCATGGTCTATGGACAGTGAAAAAACATGGAAGGTCTACGTGAGCTGCATGAGAAATTACCTATAAAATTCAGAGAAAGGCAGATGTAATGAATCTGGGGCTTTTTCTGTCCAAGTGATCATAACTGTAAGTCCATCCTACAATGGCTAGCGTGGGGTGTTTCATCATCCTCACCAACAAAGCACAGGAGTCAGCTTTCTTCATGAAGCCTTTAGTCTGGCTGCCCTGTAATTGAGGATACGATCAGCCTTATTACCTCTAACTTGTATGAACTTCTCTTACCCAGGGTGGGCTGCTTAATGTGAAGGTGAATGAAATGTCCCCAGACCTCCTTCTTCTGTCTGGCTCCTCACGTCAGCCAGCCAGATGTCCGAGATGCAGGTTTCACAGGGTGCTTACAGTGCGCTGCTCAAGAATGCTTTGTTCTTTTAGTTTAAAACAGGAAACATGGAATGTAGAAGATCCCAAAACTTCAAAGGCAGTTTCCTTTGCCAAAGGAGTTGCATTTCAACTCAAGTTCATTCTCTAGATTAAATATTCAAATCTAACAGTGTGGGAAGATGCTCACACCTTCGAGAGGATTGACGATTTCTAAGGGACAGAGGGATTCAGATTAGTTGGCTGTAAATATCAGCGTGGTAAACTGAGCAGTACAACTGTTCCTAAATGGGAGTTTTATTTTGAGCTCCTCGGTTTGAAATGAATTTCTAATAATACCACAGCTCTGCAGATACACAAACAATATAAAACGCGTTTCCTTTACCCTGCTATACAGAAGATCTGAGTGCTGCATTTTCCTCTCTTTTCAAACTGTCATTTGTTTTTAAGTTTCCTGATATATTTCATTGCCAATTTTAAATCTTCACATTATAGTTTGGAAAAAGGAAGAACTCAAAAACTGCAGACTAGACAGGCCTCCAAAAATGTGCCTTCAGACAGTTTGCTGCTACTTGCCTGCTTTGGTGTTCCTCCTGTCAATTCTCAGTTGACAGGAGAGAATGTTTCAATTAACTAGCACACACATTTCCCCAAACAAACAAGTTTTATAGAAACATGTTATGTTGTTGTCCCCCAGGGGAAGAGTTTCTTGATTTTTTTCTGTTGGTGTTTCTCTTGCCCGTTTAGCACATGCTTTAGGCACGCTCTGGATGCTGTCTTTACCGTTCTGCTGACTACTGCCACACTTCAGATAGCCCGCTTCATCCGAAACAACACAGTAACACCATGTTCCTCGCGTGCACCCTTCGGTGTCACACTCATTTCACAACCAGATAGCTGATCTGTCTGGATTACCAGCAGAACCAGCTCTTGAGACCTCACCGTTTATCACTGGTGGCCATATGGCAGAATGGGGACAACCCAGGGCAGAGGAGCAATAAGATGGAGAAATGCTCTATGTGTGATACCACTAATGTGGCCATCTGTTAGTATAACTAAATGGGATACAGCTCCACTAAGCCCACAGGTCTCCAATTCGAGTTGAAAAATTCAAGATTACAGCCTATATTTTAAAAGGCTCAAACTACATTTCTATACATACACATTCGCATCTTGAAACGCTTCTGGTTTTACATGTTTTAAAAAAGACTTGACGACTACGTAATCTTTCTGTTTTCTTTTATTTGCTTCCCTCATTTTCTCTTTTCCTTGGCACTCATACTTCAGTTTCCTTATGTTTCACTTCCTCCTTTGTCCTGCTCCCTATGTTTTTCCGTTCATGTCCCTATTTTTCACGGTTTTTATCTTCCTCATCTTTCCCCCTTCACAGACTTCTCTGCTTAAAACTGTCATGGCCAGCCTCTCTCTCTTCCTTCACCCCGAGATCAGAGTTGGCGAGCTAAAGTCTTTTTCACACCAGTCAACAGATACAAGATATACAGGAGATACATAGGCCAGATGATAAGCAAATACAGAGCACTCGAAAAAATTCATTTGTTTGTCTGCTTAAACATGACAGATCTAATGTTTGTCTATTCACAGTCCACAAATGACTCAAATGGTCCAACAGCAATAGGATCAGGCCCTCTAAGCACAGACTGATCTACCACCAATTTCACAAACAACTGAGCAGCAAGTATTGCCTAATTCAATACTCATCAAGCATTTTCTCTTTTGCTTTCTGCCAAATGATAGCATTTTCTTTAAAAATCATGTTTTCTTCCTCCTTAGGAAATCCAGTGTGCAAAGGCAAGTTTGAAAATATTTCTCATTACACAACACGGGTGATACATGGCTTTCTACATCTGTGCAGAATTTGGAATTTACTTTTGGTGACAAGCCTCTAAACAGATTCACCTCTGGACAGAAACTATCATCCCAACAGATGCCTGTTTCATAAAGCTCTGTATAAAGAAGAATTTGAGGCTGTAAGTGAACCTATATTCCTAACTTAACAACAGCAGCTGATATTCCTTCCAATACTACCAACACAGCGCAGCTGGCGTAGCACGGTCTGTCAGGGAATGTTAGGAATAATATACAAACCACGTCTAAAACAATCTAGTGCGCACTGCTCACTAATTCTTAATACGCAGTGACAGCGTAAGTAATAAAAGCTCCAGAGCCAGAACATGATGTGACTGCACACTGGGTATGCTACCCTGGCACTGCTGAAATTTAACTGCTCTAGTGACACAGTATATCCAATTGAAGAAAGCCGGGGACATCCAGCACTTTTCTGAGAGGTGGCTTCTGCACAGTGCTAAGCCAACGTAACTGAATTCAAAAGGATAAGCAACTATTAAGGAGGACACAAACTGTGTCCAAAGCAACAAAGCCACAGATAAGACATCCTCATCTTTGCAGAACAAAAAGCGGGAACAACAAACAAACCAACCCCCACTCAGCAACAACCCCCAGACCAACAAAACCCAAACCCAAATTCCCGCATCTTTTATCTCCCTGTTTCATTTCAGCTTAATGATACTGTTAACAACCACAGGTGACCTCCTCTCCTTGCAAAGGCATTCCCACCCATGGACAGCCCAAGCTCCGTGTATACCACAGTCTCAGACTATACGGCTGCATTTACCCCGCGAGAAAGATGAATAGGATTTGCCTCACAGTTTTGTTTTTAGTTTTGCTCCTTCTATTTGAGCATTTTGCTCTTGCTTGTTGTTTTACAAACAGAACAAAACAGCAACTACTCTACTTCCCCACGGCTTGAACAAAGCTGACAACAGATGAGTGTTGCTGCTTATCCTTTCCAGGCTGAAGGATCATTGGATCAGGGAAGATAAGTTAGAATTAGACAGAGGTTCAAAGTCCAAAAAGCAGGACACGTGACTAGCACTGTATCTCGAATGCCCGAGGTGAAGAAGCCTTCCCCACTGACAACCCGACTAATGCCCTATACAGCCAGCAGGAGCGTACAGAGGCAGTTAAACCTGACAGTAAAAGGAGCAGAAGCTCTTCCATAGACATTAGAGCGCAGCAGAGAAGAAAAGAAAAAGCATGGGTCGAATATCAGCATATTCTGATTTGCTCTGGGAAAATCCACACAATATCCCCATTATGCAATCTGATTTATCAGACAGCACAATGCAGACAAAATTGTTCTGAAAGGAAGACAAGAGGTCCTTTAATCTTCGACTCTCCAAACAAATTATGCTCTCTAATTAATACCTGAATTCAGTTATTTATGCACACAAACTGGAGCTTAAATTTTCCGCATCACAGAAGTGGCTCTTTCCCATACTCCCGGCTAGAATGAGCACATGCTCAGCCATCAACCCTTCCCTCCGGGCTGGTCACTGCCACCACACACCCAACAGACCCTCCATAAAAGCGTATCTCTATCTCTCTCTCTCTCTCTCTCCATGGCTGTTCTCTAAAAATTTAGAATACTGCCCGTAAAGGTTATTCTTCCTCTCACTTTGGATTTTGGTAAAAGCGATATGGGTGAGGCAAACGATGATGCTTCACAGGCCTGAGAATGGAAGAATTGTTCTCTTAGCTGCGTGATAAACAGAAAGAAATTATCCCAGTCATAAAATAAATTGACAGCAGTAATACCTCACACTAAACCAAAATTTACCTTGTCTACATCTTAGGACACTTCCCCTCTACCTAGGTAAGAGAGATGGAGACAACCGACTGTGAAGTTCATGAGGAATTTTTCCTTTCCAGGAAGGATTGCTATTTCACCCTGCTCTTCTTACAAAATGTAGAAAACGGACTTTCAGTGTAACCCTTGTCCCTCTTTCTGCCAGCCCGGGATGTAAGTTCTGCGCTACTCTTGGAAAGCAATGCAGGTTTTTGAGAGCTGCTCCTGTTCAGAATCCTGCTGTGGGATGTGGCAGGTCTTCTGACATCTGTGTTTGGTGGGAAGAGCATCTCCCTGCCTAAGTTTCCATCTCACATCTTCTTTGGCATTTTCCAGCATCCACCCAATGTGCATTAAACAGTGAGCAATTGAGAGTTCAAGCAAATGATATGGAGGAATGGATAATTAGCCCCTAGGAATGCATCCAGCTACACTTATACTCCATGAAGGTTAGAGGCCCAATTCCTCCTCATTTCAGTCTGATATTGAAGGAATTTATAGAGCTTTATCCAAGCTACTAATTTGCAATTTTACTGCAAACAATTTACAATCAAATGAAGTGAAAGCTAGAAGCAAAGAGTACATTAATGACTTAATTTTCCTTTCGCATTTCTCTTCATTTTATCTTCCAGTGAAGACCAATCTTAAAAAAATTGGATAATTGGCCAGTAAATAAATACAAACTTTTGTCTTTCAATTATTACTACATAAAATCTGAATTTCTGGTGTGAACGACAGTGTTGTCTTCTGCTGAGGACAGTCCTGTGTGACCAACCTCCAGCAAGAGAAACTGGGAAAACATCATTATTTCTCAGAGTAAAAATTCATGCTCTAACAAAGCAGTACAAAAAGTATCACAGTATCTGAATAAAAAATTTAGTGTTCTGGGCTAGCAATTTGCAATTTGTAAATTATACAGCCATGGGCACTGTAAGATTTTACTTAAAAATACAGTAACTATTCTGACAAAAAGGAAGCATGAATGTCAGTGCGGCTTTTGTAATACTCCACTGGAGAGATCAGGGTGCAGCTAAGTCAGTGAATTATTTTTTCCTTAAGGTTAGAGGCAGTCTAAAGGCATTGGTCAAGTGCCAAACCTCAGTCTAGGAGAAGGAGCTAGGACAGGTGGTTATTTCACAGGACAGTGGTCAGTCTGAGGCTTGCTCCTAAAAAAAGAGCTGCCCTCTGGAACCGGCTCTCGCACTGAGCTGATCTGCTGAGACAGTCGAAGAACTCACGTTTTTATAAACAGTTAATTTTCTGGAGTTTTAGCAAGCTGAGCTGGCTCAAGGGGGTCAGTTAGCTGCCAACACACGGGAGGTCTGCCTCTCCCAGCATCAGAGAGATGCTAAAACCTCAGGAGACACTAAGTCAGGCTAGTATCTCAAAAGCTGTCAGGGAAAGTTGGGGTGCTGCACTCACCTCAGCTCCTTCCATTCCCACACCTCCTGTCTCAATCTCAGGCTCACCTGACACCCAGATCCCATTCAGACAGACATTCAAACCCCTCTGGTAACAGTGATCAGTCAGATGAGTTTAGGAGCTCAAATCACATCCTCTGACCAGCTTAACCATCTCAGCAAACATCACCATAACACTAGGCCAGACCGAACTGCTTTTCTTAAAGAAGTGATCTGAATGTTGGCCTGACTTAAATGCATCCACGGCTAGACAATTAGCACACACTCTGATCACCAAACGACACAGTGCTGTTATATAAAGAAAGAAACCTGAAAGAAATGTAATGGCTGGGGAGACCTTACATGCTCAAAATACGTTAGCCTGCACATCCTCAACACAACCTCTGAAGAAAGAGGACTCAAGCACCTATAGAGTAACCTTTCAAACTCTTCTCTGTGCACAGTCCTGTTCATTTGCACGATGTCACATGGGAAAGCAGGAGGCTGCTGTAGGAGCAGAAATCCCACGCGCTGCTGAGAAGGTGTTCAATGTCTGGGGTGGAGCTCACCACTTTTGCCTCCAGGTACACCTGCACCATGTTTTCTCACTATGAGCCCAGAAGAAATGCACAGGAAGAACCTGCAGTTACAGATCTTGATCCCAGCATGGAGGAACAAGTCTGAGTCCTGCTTAAGATGTGAAATTGCAAGATGCCGAGACACGTAATTGGCCAGAAAGCTGGGTCTGGCCCAAGTTGGCTGAGTAAAGCAGATCAATATGCCATCAAGGAGAGTAATGCGGCAAGGTAAAAAGAAGTTTGATTTGCAGAACACACTCTCTACAATGGTATGAAATGGAAATGCTTTCTTCTAGCTAAGCAAACACAGCACAAATCATTCCTCTGAACCAGAAAAGTATGACAGAAACCCAAAGTGCAATAAGCACTTTCCCATAAGTGTCCTCCTAGGCTGACAAAAGAGGCAGCGAGAACCTGTACAGCTGAATCAAGCATTAGTACCCAGAAATAAAACAGTTTCAGCCCAGGTCTTGCTGGGCTGAGAAGAAGGAGGAAGAATTGAATTCAGGTAACTTGAGCAGGACATTAAACATTACACCAGTGAACAGAGAACAGACAGCAATTCCAACATCCAAACATTTCTCAAATAGATCAAATTATTTTCAGGACTGAATCACAGAATGGTTTGGGTTGGAGGGGACCTTTAAATATCATCTAGTCCAACCCTCCTGTGATAGGCAAGAACATCTTTCAAATGGTCAGGTCACTCAAAGCCCCATCCAACCTGACCTTGCACATTTTCAATGAAGGGGCATCAAGAACTTCTCTGGGCAACCTGTTCCAGTGTCTCACCACTTTCAAACTAAAGAATTTCTTTATGTCCAATCTCAATCTACCCTCTTTCAGTTTAAAACCATTGTCCCTTCTCCTGTGACTACAGGCCTTGGTAAAAAGTCTCTCTCCATCTTTCTCATATGCCCCCTTTGGATATCCCACTAAGAATCTCACTGGAAAATGCTATGAGGAACGGGCTAAGGAAATGAAGACTGGAAAAACACCCTGAATGCCTAAAAGAAAAGACAGTTGCCACACTGAGACTTAGTAAGGCAGCAATCTCAACTACAGATAAAAAGAAGATACAGCTTGAAAAGCATAAGCAAATACATCAGATTGGAATTAAGAAAACTGACATATTTATCATCTCATATTCTGCACGATCATTCACCCTTGTACAAAAAGAGCAAAGTGAACGTAAATTGTAAGAAGGCTAGCAGTGCTTGTACACTTATGAAAGGTTGCAAGAGGTGCACGCCCTTGAGCTGAGGCCTACGCCCTTCTGAGGAGGAGCACTCCGGAGGCAGCAATGCCAATCGTTAGCTCTCACCACAGAATACTTGGCAAAGACAGGGAGCAAAATGCAGTTGCAGCTTTAAAATTAGCCTCTGCACTCTGCTACCCACCTTGGAGCTGCTTCATGGTGGTCCAGCCTTCCAGCTCAAGGCAGAGGAGCTGAAAGATGCCAACTGCCAGTGGCCCCAGGGCTCATTACCGCAGTCACAGGCTACCATAGGTTTTCCTCAGGTGCGGAGTTTACCCAGATACTCTTCTCTTCCCACCTTTCCTTCCACGCAATCACCTTTGAATGCACAACCATTAACCTAAAAGCTTTCCACTACCCAATAAACGTTTCGATCACTTCTATGTGCTAATACATCTTTAAGAGTTTAAATTAGCTAACTTGCATTTTGACACCAGAGCAGGGCAGAAAACTTTCAGAAATAACCTGCAAAATATATTTTTGAAACACAAATTTGCCAACTGCTTTGGCAACAAATTACCAAATGAGAAATTAGGCTGCAAAGGCAGAGGCATAAGCGGAAGACGTACATATACGTGCAAGGAAAGGATTGTTTTAGGACTATGCATTCGGTGCAAATCATCTTAATGTGGGAAAACAATACAAGGATTCACAGGGCAGAGATCCAAAGACCCCAAGAGACCTAAAATGAAAAGAACATATCAACAGCTTATACAAAATCTACAAATATTTAAAGATGTGAAACTAGGAATTTTGTGGGTTAAAATAAGGAAAAATATCTAAGCATAACAGGAAGAAATTAAGAAAAATCAGAACACTGGGATAGAGATGCTTCACAGTAAAATTTAATAGGCAGCGGAATAGTTTCCCAAAGCAAGCAGCTGAAGTTTGAAAAACCTTGGCTTGAGAAGTGCGTCAGAAAAAATATCAGAATAGCAAATTTGATTCAAAACTTGGAAAACTTATAAGACTAAATCACGGAGAATAGAAGCACACATGCTTTTAAAGTCCTCTGCAAGGAAGTGTCTCACAGAGAGTATGACATGAGATAGAAATATGGGTCTAAAGCTTTTCCCACTTGCAGTATGCATTTCTCTTTCCTTCCCCTCGCCATGCCAATATCAACTATTTCTACCACGCAGCAAAGTGGGACATGTTCTAGTGATGTGCAATTACTGTTTGGAATGTAAACAGTACTTCCGACACGCTGCTGTAATCTCAACGGTGGCCTCTAATGGAAGTTGTCTGCTTATTCCCATTTCCATTGGGATGGCTGCCTATGATGCAACTCCACTGTCAGTCTGGTCTAGACTGTTCCCCCGAGACCCCAGAACCATTCAGCGTGTTGAAAAAGTCATTTTAAGAAACATGGAAACATAAGTACTTTATCCCTACTTGACTCCTTGCCAAGGGAGTCACACAAAAACTCGGTGCTTCAGTGCTAAATATTATGTAACAGCTACTTTTCCTATTTAAAATCCTCAGTTGTTAAAAAAAAAAACCACCAAAGAAACCCCTCCTGATAATTAGAAAATCTTCACTCTGATAGTTCAGAAACTGCCATAACATAATGAGATTTCTCAGTTTCTTTATCTTCCTCTGCTACAAATGCAGAATTTTTGATCTTCAAGCAAACTTGGTTTCTTTTCCCCTTGTTTCTTATGTAATGGTGTAGTCAGACCTGGTGCCTTCTAAACCACTATTCTCTGTCATTAAGAACAGCTCTCTGCTATTGTAAGTACCAACATCCTTTAATCCCTTCATTAATTTAAATATATTCTAAAAGGCAATTAGCTCTCTACTGGGACTCCAAAACAACCACTATATTAGGAGAGTCCTATACAAGCTTCATTTTCTAAGTGCAAGACAACTGTCACATTCATTCCCTGGAGGCATCAATACTGGAGTATGTTTTGGCTGGGGTGTGAAAAATACTGACCTTCTCTAGCTCATCAGGAAGACCAAGGGCTGCAAAAGGAAGAGCCCATCTCTCACGACTCATTTTTGGAAGAGATCTCACAGGTCTAGCGACACTGAGGTCTCTAAGTGCCAGTACAAAAAGCTGAACACATTTATTTCTTTAATGGAAGCCTGAAAAGGTTTCTGGAAAGTAAAGAAGTGTCATTTACAGAATATAGCCAGAAGTTCTCATCCAAAGATCTCCAAGGGCTTTAAAGAAATACCAGTATCATTATCCTCATTTTACAGATGGAAAAGCGAAAACATTATAAGGTAATGACAATGTCAGGGTCATCAATTCAACTCAGATTTCCTGGGATTGTTCACTGAGTCACAAATCCACTCTTTATCCAAATTTATTTAACATGTAATGAAATAGATTGCAGAGAACTTGGCCTTGTTCTGAAAACATACGAATTCTTATAACATTGCTTTTGTCTGTACAAAAATTAAGATTATATGCACTGCTCTCCTTATTCTCTATTTGGTTTTGACTGAAGAGCGGTTAGAGAGAAAAAGTGAGTTTAGCAAAATGAAGCACTTTCACTTGAGGCTTGCACAATATAACCATACTTTACATTCTAGGGTGAAATTTCTGACCTAACTGAAGTTCAGTGGGGCAAGGTCTTCACCCCATAATGTGTGGTAAAAGAGAAGAAAACATAACTTTGTAAAGGCACTTTAAAGAACTACTACATTCAAAGGAGAGAAAAGTTAAGTCAATGAAGTATTTAATGTAAACTCGGTGAGCTCATTTCCCAGATGAGCCAGATATCTGCTGAGTTTGCCTTAAAGGGCAAAAAGCAAAGATGGCTTCACCTCCTAAATGTGGCCTGGGGCACAGTTAGGATGATTTACCTTAAAACAGTTTAAATTCTCTTGGCTTATTCTGACTGAAGATCACATCTCCTGACAGCCAAAGATACTGAGGCACGGAGGTTAGGTCAGAACTTGGCCCCAAGACGCCAAAATAAAACAGAAAAGGCACATCACCAACAGCTGAAAAGAACAACAGCCTTCATCTCAAAAAGCTATCAAAGAACAGCTTTGCTTAATAAGAGGGGGGCAGTAATAGTAATTAAAAAGAGTATATTAATAGAAAAGTTGACATTTTCTTGCACACTGACACCTACAAGCAAATAATTACAAGGAAGCATAAGTAAAAAGTGTCAGCCTGATATAAGCAATAACAACCTTGTAGGTAAGAAAAGTTTTTAAGAAAAGTCTTCAAGAACTTGTGGGAGACAAAGAGATACTTAGAGACTAGAAAGAGGCAGATACACAGAGCAGGAAAAGGAGACTAGAGAGAGTCGGATTTCAGTGCACCTACTTGTAATTGCTGGCAAGGTTAGAGAACAACAAAGATTTAATCTACAGGCATGGAGGAGATAGGAACACGATCAGTAGCAGTCAACACAAATGACATCAGTCCAAACCCCTATGACATTACTAGAAAATCAACCAGTGATGCCATAACCTACCTCATGCAACACTTTAACAGTGAACCAAAGGGAATATGTGTAACATAAACCAAGCACATTCCTAGCTGAAAAACTGTATTTGAAGGATGGGTATCACTAGCTTGTTGTCTGACTGAGACTCATAGTGTACAGTCATTTCATCAATGCCTTGGATGATGTAATATATTTGCTGAGTTTGCAGACCACATAAAGTTGCAAAGGGCAAAAACTGCTGGAGAACGGGATTAGAATCCCAAACAATCCCAAGAAAATGGAAAAGCGGTCTGAAATCAGATGTGCCTCAGTAAAGAGAAATGCTAAGTATTATAATTCAGATCTTGTCAGCGAGTTGAAGGTCACAATAATCAACTGCAAAATACTGGAGGTGAAATGACCAGCCAGCAGACAGAAGAGGACCTGGGGGGATTAAAACGGCTCAGAAATCAAACATCAATCAACACTGTCACACTGCTGGGAGAAGAAAATAACCCCCCCAAACATTACAGCATTAAGAGCTAACAAAGTCTCCTCTGAAGTAGTTTGTTCAGTTTAGGGCTCTACATTTCAAAAAATTCCACTGACTGTAGACCACTTAGAATATAGAAATGAGAAGACAAGAATGAGCAGTGTCTGGATAGAAGGCCCTTTAAACAAACACTGAAAGAATGAGAGGTGCTCCATCCAAGGAAGAGAGAGACCGAGAAGTGACCTAACATGTATATGAAGTGTTGCTGCAAAGAGGGTGAAGTAAAATGTCCTCCATGTTCAGGGGTATAAAAAAACCACCAGCGAATTAAATACACTGTTTAGGGATATTGCTTAATCTCTATAATGGAAATCTGTTTGAAAAGCTTAGATAAACATTGGTAGCAATGTCTGAGGTACAGCTGAACCGCCCTGGAGATGGGAGTTAAACAGATAATCTTGAGGTCGCTATTTTATGTGATTTTTATGATAAACCCTAGTTTTTAAGAACACTGCATATGATTCACTCACCAGGCACATGTGTCATTTACAAATGACTATTTTCAATGTGTTTTCTCTCTTTAGAAAACACAGCAATTTTCTTGACTCTGGTTTGTGATATTCCCCCACAGTTTCTATCTACAGAAGCATTTACTTTAGAACTTTGCACATCAGACGTGTGCAGTTGAACGGCATGCAGTATTCATGACACTATCCTGGCTGAGTAAGGCACGGAGCCAATGATACTCTCAGAGCGTAGGCAAGGGAGAAACAGGAGGGAGCAGAGTCAGCAGTGCTTGTGAAGGGAGGGGAACGTAGGCTGGAAAGAGAGAAACGAAAGGAAGGGACCTGGGGCTAGCCAGAACAGACCAGAGAGTAAAGAATTTCAAAGTTAGGGCAACACTCCAAATTCAGAAGTGATCTGTGTTGTTCAGACACCCCACTGAGCATGCTGTTGTGCCTTTCCATGTTCTTTAATCCTCTCCTTCCCTCCTCCCCCCCCACTTCCCCAGGATAAGTGGAGTACAGAACCATGTTGATACTTGTTCTGCTTATTGAACAAGATCTTAAAATTGTGTGAGGTGGAGGCAAGACTGATGCTGAGCTGTCAAGGAAACTGGAAAACAGAAATAATCGAATGTGAGCTTCACTGGAAACTGAAGTCAGAGTGGCTTTTGGGGTTTGTACTTTTTATAATGGGCTGCAAACAGGAGTTTAAGATGGAAACCAAGACTTTCTTTAGAACTTCTTTTACGATGGTAGATAGCCCATGCCTTCTACTTTCCTAAGCAAATGGTGGCAGAAGACCATGAAAAGATTAAAATTTCCACTCCCTTCTTAGGCACTTGGCAACTCTGCCTCCCAATATACTGCTTCTTATTTAATTACCACTTCAAACAAAACTGCATTATATATACACAGTCAACGCTTTGCTTTCCAACAGGCATAACAACATTGTAAATAAGATCTAAGGCACATCTTTTTAACAGCCATAGGAAGAGAATATAATATCCTTAGTAGAAAGACACAGAAGAAACAATGGAGGTGTGACAGGTTGCTTAAAAAGGGAAGGTGGGGGAGTTAGGGAAATTATTAGTAAGGACAGCAAAAGAAGGAAGGGCATGTAGAAGTGAAAGGATGTGGATCTCGCCCCTTCAGCTTTTACGCTGAACATTGAAGGGGTATGATCTAAAGCATCCTTCAAATTGATGCTAACATTTTATTCACACAGCCACAACACTTGAAGTACCGCAGTTACCGAACTGGAAACAGGGAACACAAGGCACTTGACGTCTTTCTCTATTTTACTTAGCAAGAAGCAGCTACTGCCTTATCTGCCTATCATTTTCCCCCCTAGTGCTCTGCTGCTGCAAGGTCCCACCAATGCTACCATTACTCCAAAGGAACAGAAAGGGCCCTAGGCAGTTTCTATCATTTGTACCACTGTATTAGTAAAATCGGGAGGTTTATTTGATACAGCTAATGCATCAGCAGGCACAAGAGCCTTCTCTGCACTACACCACCTGCCATTCTGTTGCTTCTTCTGAAGCACTGAATAGAGGTATTGCAAGAAGGAGCCATGAAATCACCTGAGATGAGCAAATACAGAAAACCTTTTTTCTAAAGTAAATTTTCTTTTACTGAAAAGTGTCAAATTTTGCCTTGATGTAGTAATACACGGATTGAGTTGGGATGGTATTTTTCTGCCTGCTTAAATTTGCATCTCTGCAACAGATGGAACAGAATAGTTGTAGCCATAGGCCAAACTCTGAGAATTATTCTAGTGTAGGCAATAATAATGATCACAAATGGTAAAATGAAGCAAAAGTTCAAATTTAACTCATCAATACATTGTTCTCCTCCTTGCCACAGAAAACTTGGCAATAACTGCTCCCTGCTTGTGATCCTTTCTGAATGCAGCCAAAGACTCAGCGTGGGATTTCCAAAAGTCATCTAAAGGACTTCAGAGAATAGCTGGGCAGGAATTCTCATGTTTCCACTCCACAAACAGTACCAACCTTTGGAACATAGCTAGGGAACATTTGTTCCCTAAAGGAATAAGAATTTAAATAATCTGTGTTCCCTACCAAACAGGAATTTCAGGATTTCCTTTCAAGTAAGTCAATGCTGCTAGACTAGACTATAGCTGAGGAGTGTGGGAACTGAAGCACTGAGGAGCTGCAAGCTTAGCAGCTCCCAGCATTCAGGCACATGAGGTGTCACAA
Source organism: Tyto alba (assembly GCF_018691265.1). Taxonomy (NCBI): domain Eukaryota; kingdom Metazoa; phylum Chordata; class Aves; order Strigiformes; family Tytonidae; genus Tyto; species Tyto alba. The sequence goes on from NW_024881327.1 coordinate 9,311,086, forward strand.
GTCAAAAACACAGAAGTTTCAACTGCCAACTAGCTGGTACATAACTGAAGAACCTGGGATTTGGGGAAAATTACAATTTACTGTACTGCCCTTAAAAGGCTAAGCAGATATGGAACCAACTCATGTGAGTTTTATGAAAGTGCAGCTAGATTGTTTGTTTTGAAATAAAAATTCAGATTTACAAATTGATTCTGAATGAAACCTGTGATCTTGTGTCACGCAGGTCATTTAGAAAATCCTTCCCTCCTATAACTAGTATGAAAATACACCTGCAGAGAAGGATTAATACAGAAGGGTAAATTAATTTCTACATGCAACATAGTTCAGTTATACTTACCAGATTTCTTTTTGTAACAATATATTATAGTACCAAAAGGAATCGCAACCCATTGACAGCTCTTTAGTCCTAAGAGAAGCAAGAGAAGTCTAACATCACAGTCTAAAGCTTATCTGGCCTGTTAGGTACTTACCAGAGTGCAACAGTACAGTACATTTTTGGGATGCTTAGTGCTAACACTTCCTTGCACTTTACAGTCTTTTCAAGTTCTACACAAAGGCTACAAGGTCTACAGGCAATTTGTCCCCATTTTGCTTATTAGTAGATAACTTGTGAATATCCATAAATTAGGTAGGGGATCCAGCCAAGAAACATGTAACGGGTAGTCGCCTCCGAGGGGGAATAAAAGCATTAATATTTGGGTGCTGCCTTAAGAGAAATCTTTCAAAAAGAATTAAAAAAATGTTTTACATAACTCTTTTATTCTTTTCCTCCTCAGGTGCAATACCCCAATGGATGAGAAGCTACACGTCCCTGTCAATACTTAGCTGCAAAGCCATGCAAATATTTAAACTGAGTTGGAAATCCCTGGAAGGCAAAACACCTTTTCAAGGTCTCAAAAATGTTATTAAATAACAGCTTTCTACACTACACAATCCTCTTACCTACCATAGAAAATGGTAGGTAAGGTACCAGATTATATCAGTTGCACAGCCACAAGGCATAGTGCAATAAAGAACCCATTACCCAAATCATTTTATACCTAAGCAAACGGCAAATGTAAAGACATTTACATTAGTGTCTGCTGTGAATGTAAACCCTGCATTACTGATGGGGAAATGATAGTATAGCTGTCCATTCTGCGTGTGATTGCAATACCAGGTCACCCGTTTATCAAACTGCCTCTTTTATTTAAAAATGTATTAAACATGTGCATGAGCTGTGCATTATATGGTAGCAACAAAGCCAAGAAACATTCTTCTATTGTTTGTTATCTACCGTCAATGCAAATTTGGGGACTGAGGAGTTACTCTAAATCATATGTTTTCTCACTGAGTTTCTACACAAAGCCTAAATGTTTCTCTTTGAAAGGTTTAGTATTCCGGAGACGATTACACACTGCAACCCAGGTGATAACCATACTTAGGATTTAACTGTTTTGGTTCCCTCCCCCCTCATTTTCAAAGCTCTATAAAAATGAAAAGCAACCAAATGCTCACCTGGACTTTTTTTTAGATGTGGAAATTCTCTGGCTCAAGGACATTTATACAAGGCACAAGAAGATGAACTAAAACGGGCCAAATTTTGCTTGCTATTTTCATGTGCATAGTTCAGCTGAAATGAGTCAGACTGCCTCTTAAACAGACCCCATCATCTCTGAAATCCACACACAGCAAATCAAAAACTAAAATGGAAAATGGAGTGAAACCAAAGAACATCCTTTGGTTCATAGTTGGACCATCTGGCAGCAACTTCCCCCATGTCAGCTTATTACCAGACACCACAGATGGACCACCAGTGACTCAACACTTCACGTTTTCCTTTCTGCATCAGTGTGTGAACAGCAATTCCCTGCCTAATAGTAGGAGATACCGAGGTACTAGCGGTATGACACAAATGAATGTAAAGCAGTACTGCCCCCCACCACTTGGGTCTATTAGGTAGTACAGCTTTTTTTTCTTGTAAAGAGAACAGGTCTTGTCCAAATCCTGCCCAAATCTCAGTTCGGAAGATGGCATTCTGCCTTTCTAAGATTAAGTTCATAATCAAGCAAAGAAGTTAGAGAGGGAAAAAAAAAAAAAAAAAGAAAATTAAAATATTTCTCATCAAAGTCATTAAATTAGACTGATATGGGGACTACTGTCTGCTGACCACAATTTGCGAATGAACACATAGCTGGCATAATTTGCCATCATACTCTCTATGTTAATAAAAGATTATAACATGTACTGCCATGTCAGGTCACATTCACAATAGTTGGCTGCTCAAGAACTGTTAAAATGCAAGAAAAAAGCCCTATCAAAATGAAAACAGTCCTTTAAGAACATTATTTCAGTGCTTCTCAATTTCTCAGCTGGTGAGAAGTGAGATACCAAAGTCATTTCCCTTTCTCGTATATAATAACAACGGTTGATTTTATTTTTTTTTTCTTTTTTAATGGAAACCACTGTATTATTCATTCTGTTTCCATTCTTATTCCAAGAAGATCTGTTTTTGTAAACAGCCACTGAAATGAAAACCAATGCATACATTAAAAAGACTAAAGGCTAAATAAAAAACAGCCTCAGATTTTTCACCCATATAGCACACAACTGAGCTCTCTCATCTCACCAAGGTTAGAAGTTCCTTTCAGAAAATAAATGTAAACAGAACTATACCTTTCATTTTCGCAACTCAGTAATAAAGATACCTCATAAAAATAAGTCTGCTATGGTCTTGTAGCAGGTATTTTTATAATAGTCTATCCAGTTCAAAGTTATACCATTGACTGGAGAACAGTATATGTAATGCCTGCATTAAGAATAGGGAAGTAATATGAATGAATACAGTCCTGTAAGTCTGACCTCACAAATCTGGGAGAATTTAGAACAAATTTTGAAGGGAAGGTTAATGAGTGACATGGACATAATGGCAAAATGGGCTAAAATTCAAAGAGTTCTCCAGGCTGCCATGGTAAAATAATCCATGTTTCAGACAAAGACACAAGAAATTTAGTCTCATAGAAGTGGACTTCGGTAAAGCATTTCCAGTGGAAACCATTTGTCAATTTAGAAAGTAGTACCTGGTGGGTAGGCAGCTGGGGTGAAGGAAAAACAGCAACAAGAAGTATTAAGGGGAAGAAAGCCAGACAGCAGGGAGCTTGGCTACTGGAGTTTCTCAAGGATAAATCTAGTTTAGAGTTTTCTTTAATAACACTGGCATAAACAAGTGGACTAATAAGAGTCAGCTATGCGGGGTGTCGTTGCCAACATAGAGAAGGATTGTAATAACTACCCCAAAAGAAATGGATTTCTTTGGTGACAAGAACAACACAAGTGTGAAACGAGTCCCACGTAAACAAAAAAAAAAATATTGTGATTCTGCACTTGGGATCTAACTGCAAAAACTCCTGCAATAAGCTGAGCGCTCATCAATAAGAAATTACTAAGGTGGAGAATGTATGGTCTGTAAGATTCAGCTATGAAAGAGACAAATGTAATGTTAGTATGCATCAATCAAGGCATTTTCAGTAGATAGAAAAGGATTAATGCCACAGTATAAGGGCTTTCTTTCGAAAACCCCACGTGATAATGTCTTCAACATTCAAGACAGAGATTCACAAACCAGCACAGGGCAGAGAAGTGCTGCCACAACAATCCAGCAGTGCATATCTTACAAGGGAAGGACAGGGAAGCTGAGATATTTAGCTTGATAGACAACTGGGACGTTATCTGTAATTACAACAGGGTAAACAGGCAGGGAAAAAAGCTGACACAAGAATAAGAGAGGTATAAACTGGCCATTAGGCTGAAAATTAGCAGCAGTTTCTCAGGTATTAGGACAATTTGGTTGCAGAAAAGCCAATTGGAGAATATGAAGCTAAGAAACGCAACCCACGCTGCTAGGTACAGGACACAATACCCCCTGCCACTCCATGTCACCAGGGAGGCCTTAGATTAAAATGCATTTTATGCACTAATGATGCCTGCCAGTGCTGCAGTGACAGGGAGCAAAAGGAGAAAGCATTCAAGTTGTCTTATCCATTAGAAAACAGAGCCACTACATTAATGGTGGGGCTTGATATAACATAGCCTGCAACAGCAAGGGACTCAAGCTGACACCTTGAATTGTATGCACGTGAATGTGCTGGCCTGCATTTGCTTATAAAGTAAGTAATAACAATATCCATGGAATACCAGAGAAGCAAGCAAATTCTGCAATTTAGTTACTTCATCACATTTCAGGAATCAAAAGCAGTAAAAAGCAATTTAGAAGACATTTGTGGGTGCTAATGCTTTCACTGCATTAGAGGACACTCTCGCAGGAACACTGACACAGTGTCTTAGGGAATGACACTGATAAATAAAGACAGAGTAGTGAATCAAAAGACATGCAGACCCTCTCTAGAAGCATTCCAGGATGATAAAATGAATGGCTTCTATGTATAAGGTCTGAAGTGGTTTTTTTCCAAAGTGTGCTTATTCCTATAAAATCCAAGGCACTAATGAGAACAGATGTAACAGACCTTCCCCTATCAGTACAGCTGACTAAGCATGACACACATTGCTATCTAGCTAGGATGCCCGATATAAAAACATTACAACAAACAAATTAATAAACTATCACAGTCTTAATAATATACATCTGGTCATCAACGTTAAACTCATATTTTCATGAGTTAAATTTTGTTAAGGAAAATAGCTTCATGGTGTCCCTAACTCGATACTGAATATATCGCTAACTTGCCTGTCCCCTGCCCCTACTCAGTGTTAACGAGAAGTACTTCAGAGTCATACGGCACCTCTTACTATCAACTGGCATCAAATCTAGTTTGACTCTAATAGCACACAAGTGACTCTGCTGGGGTTGGGTGGGTTGGCTTTGTTTCTCCTGAAGGGGAGTTTCTGGAAGCGGGTAACTGCTCACACAGATGTAGATTTGCCACATAGGATTAAAAAGAAAGGTGAAGGAAAATTGAAGGAAAAGAAAAGAAGTAAGTAATTTTCCTGAAAGGACATTTAACATCGACAGCAAATTCCAATGTGTGTTTATTTCAGTTTATCTGGGCCTGACATACGATCACACCTATGTGGAGCGACTCATTCCCCAAATCCCCTCCGGGCCTGACCGCTCAGCAGTATTATGGCTTTGACAGTTGAGGGAGACTGTCTCAAGAAAGTACTATTAATTTCTGAGGTGAAACACCAGAGATTGACACTTATGGTTATTTCACACAATAAGGTCATTCAGTAGCACTTAGGGACAAGCCAAACAAAAATGAGGTCTGGCCTCTTGAGTACACATATAGGGAAGATTACAATGAACCACCATTTTGCACATCAAACACAAACCACACCGCGCTGCGTGAATGTGTTTCTGGGATTACTGGGAGGTCTGAGATTCCCTGGATGCATGCAGGGAAGGAGAAGAGCAGACTGAAGGGACAATTAGCTTTCTTCCCATTGAACAGCTTCCATGGCTCATGCAAATCAATTTAACATGGCTGTTACTCCGCAGAAAAAAAATCCCAAACAAAATCCAGCACTGCTGAAACTTGATGCCTGCATAATACACACTCTCCCGGGTAATCTGCAGCATCCAGACATTGCCACGGCATGAGTCCCATCCCTGCAAAAGGAGGTGAATATGCATCAGTGAGAGAAAGAATATTATTTTCTTTCTCACAGCTCTGGCTGGGACGTGATGCAAAACAGCATCTCTCTTACCTTACCTAGCAGGAAAGGTCCCCACATAGTTTGAAAAAACACTCTGTGAGCATACGTTAAGTCATTCAGCATCGCTGCACTAGGCCCCCTTTCTGAGCCCTGCTTGAATCGGGCAGTTATGCCACCCTACCTTTTTATTCTGAAGCTAGCAGAGCCATGTGAGGTACAAGCTAAGACACGTTGGGTATTGCTCAGACAGCTTTCTGCAATGTAGTGGGAGCTGCTGTTGCCCTGGGATTCCTGCAGCACTGCAGACCTGGAGGCCACTGCTTTGGGCAGCTGAAAGATGCCATCACACAGCTGACTTGCAGCATCTCGCGCCCGTGACACTGCTGAACCCTAAGGTCAACAGGAACCAGGAGACTGCTAACCCCAGAAGCAAGAATTTGCCCCTGTGACGAGGAGGGGCTGTGGGGTCAAAGCAACCCTCATCGGATGCCAAGGTCAACAGAGGTTAAAAGACTGCATGGGACCAGGAAGGAAGATTTTGTTCCCCTTCGTTTGCCTGAAGTAGGCAAGGATTCACCAAGGAGAGCCCAAAGTTTCAAAGTTTTTCCCTCGTCCCTTGAGCACACTGCTGGCAGCTTCCATTGCCCAGGGTGCTCCAGGATATGGCGGCTTCTCCCCAGCTCCTTCAAAGGCAAAGAAACACGGCACTGCCGGGTGGTAGGCAGGGGCACACATGTCTTATTCTAGCTGCGTAACTGCCACTGCAGGACATGCCCCCAACCCATGATGCGGCCTCAGAGTTCAAGGACCCCCGACACCTTTTTTGTCTGAGCACTCATTCATCAGTGTTAAAAAAGCCCAGCCAAGCATGAAGGACAAAGCTGAGCTGCAAGACTTTGCAGAAGGTCCTGGATTCACATTAACCTCCTCACACTTATCCACATTATTCAGTATAAAAACACGCTTTCTTCTTGAAACTATGGCCTGGAGACCTCTGAGTTTTGAAATTTGTAAATGAGCATAAGAAAAGGTAATTAAAATAAGGAGGAATGTGAGACAGTTATGACCAAGGTAAAGTGTATCACAGATCAAGTGAAAGAGCAAGAGCTTCACAGAAATGTTGGATTTATTTAGTGAACAATTTGCACACTGAAGGCTTGAAAGTGTTTTTCTTTCACATACGTAATGTTCATCTAGTACGTGAATAATCACAGAGCTGTTTTCCTCTTATTTCTTGTCTTTAAATCAGTGTATCTTATCTTGGAACCACACTGAGCTGATTTTTCTTTTTCTTCCCAAGGTACACAGTCCACTGACTGCAACTACCTCAGAGCCATACCTATACAGTATTAGAAAATGTTTTGTGAACCTATATGGAAGACCCAAGAAGTGTGAGGAAATCTGGGATTTCCAGACAGAATTTTCCAGTTCATCTGCTGGTATATAAAACTTAATTTATCTTCTGCAAAAAAACACCAATTTCCCATTGTCAGATAGCATGGCTGCAAATGAACGCTGTCCCTCTGCAGCCGTTGATTGCAGAGACTGCTGCATCCACACCTCCAGCTGCACAGCTGGATGGCTCCGAGTAAGCTGCCCCATTGCTGAACCAATATGGGCTGGGAGAAGGGAGGAGTATCAGAGGAGAAAACCAAAAGGTTGCTTCAGAAGGATTTCACCTGAAGTAGCCTCCCTCTCTGGCTACAGTCCTGTTTCTCAGCTAAGAAAAGGAAGACGGAGTGAGGGGACAAGCCCATGCAGGCCCATGAGGACCAACCCTGCCTCTGGAAGTCCAGGACAACAGGAAACTTTTCCAAAGTTGAGGCAGCAACGTTTCACCACCAGAAGTCCCTTCCTTCACAGGACAAAGAAAGACTTCCTCACTAACATACAAAATGTTACACCTTCGAGTGAGCACCCAGTGACCACAGTGCTGGTAGAACCGTACTCTGCTATGAGGGAGGAGGCGATGCGCCAGCTCATGCAGCCTGACAAGTCAAGGACAATTTCTGCTGGGTTTGATCAGCTGAAGTTCACAGGTGGGCCACGTGATATGTTACCACTTACCAACCAACAAAAGGGTTACTTCTTCCTGCTGATTTAAATCCTAGATGATCCCTCTGGACGATTCATTGGCAGTGATGCTGAAGGAGTCTAAAACAAAGCTGGGCCTCCCTCCTTCAGTGACAAAAGGAATTTTTTTCCCAAGATTCCTATGATGTTCCACTGCCATTCAGGAAACCAGATTCCCTGGCTTTGACTGGTCATTTGGCAAGGAGAAATGAGTTGTTTAATTATCTCCCAAGGAGCAGCAAAATGACAGTGGAGCATGCATTTGGAAGGCTGAAAGGCAGCACCTAATGACAAGTCTGTAAGCTGCTGAGCAAAATCTGTTTCCTGTGATAACTGCTTGCTGCTTGTTGAACATTATCTGTGAGGTCAGAGACAGATCTTCACCCACAGAGGCAAAGACAAAGAGGACAGTAATTGCATAAGTACCGTTGCAGATTCTCCTTACCCTGGACACAGGGAAGGACTTGCTAAAAGGCAGTGCAAAAGACATGCAGCGCTGTTATCCATCAAACTAGACTGTACCCAAAAAGACCTGGAAGGGCAACAGCATCTGCACAAGCGGTTTCAAAAGCCTGCACTGCCTTATGAACACCAGCCTAAAATCAGGTCAGTTTTTGTCTGCAATAAACAATTACTTTACTAGTCTGTCACATGTCTCGTGAGCTCCTCTCAGACTACAGGGTTTTATTAGATGGTTATGTAACAAATTAAATGTACCAAGGCTTAATACAAAGATCCAGGGGTTTGGTCCAAATGTCACATATGCATTGCAATAAACCAATATTCATTTATCTAACAGCAAATTGCACTCCAGTATCTTCAGCTGGGGATATATAACGTCAGTTTTGCAGGATGCAGAAAGTGAAAAACCAGGATGACCATCAGTGATGCTGACTTTGCCTTCAGAGGCTGCAAGGTTTGCAGGGTGTGGTAATGCTCCAAACCCTATTTTCATCCTTCCAGGCCACTGCAATGGCACAAAAGTCTTAGAGTGTCAGTTCTAGGCTTATTCTTCAATGCTTGCCATGACCAAGGCTCCTGTGTTCAGAATAGGAGACAGCTGCTATCAAACTAGCAAAGAACTGACACACGGTGCGTGCAGTCTCTGCTCTGCCCCACAGAAAAGTGTCATTTTCAGATTAACCAAAAGCATTGAGCCAAAGTCTTATCAATGAAAAATACAATGGTGTGTGACATCATGTAAAACAGTGGCACAAGTCCTTGGATTGCACTATTGCATCTGCTTAAAGCAGCACATGTAAAAGCTATGAATCCAGCAATAAGGGACAGAAGTGTAATTCTATGAAGACCAGGTGAAGGACAGGTTATGGACAACAAGGAGCAATCCAATTTGGTTACACTAGCTAAGGTAAAATTTACAACAGCTATCAATCCTCATGCTTTAAGGCATAAACTGAGCACCATCTGGGGCCAGAAAGAAATTTCCCTCTGTGGTACACTATAACACAATTGACTGCGTGTATTTCTTCCTCTGAATCATCACATATTGGTTACTGTCAGAGACAGGATACAAGACTGTACGGATCACTGGTCTGTTCCAGAGCAGCAATTTCTGTGTTGCTCATTTTCTTCACAGTCCTTACAGATTACAGTAATGTTATTAATACTGCAGCAGTCATTTTCCCAATATACAGTAATAGTTTCTCTAATCCTGAACCAAACACCGATAGCAACTTAAATAATTTCAACAACTAATCAAAACCACTAGTCTACATTTTTATGGGGTCTGAGTGATTTACTAGTTCTGTTTTGGAAAACGAATCTCACAATCTAATTACTTGTATTTCTAAATTACACATCAAACATATTATCTAGCATCCAATTTAACAATAGCAACAGTATGAAGAAAAAGCACCAATGATGTTTTAAAAAGTAATTTAGAATTCAGCTTTGAATTTATTTTAAAGAAAAGATGTAAGTATTGTCTTCCTGACTGAGATTTATTAACACTCCCCCTTTCCATTATCTGAACATCTCACTTGCCCTAAAGCACATCTGTAAAGACAGTGAGAGACTGCATGCGTTTTCTATATCCATAAATTACAGCTGTTGCTCTGAGCTACTCATCTATCAAGACAATTTTCCATCAGAGTAAGACCAACCTGAAAAGTATCCATCTAGCAAAGAATATGGAAAATAATTAGTAAAAGCACAGAGTCTGCACACCTAATTTGTTTTACTGGGAACATCCTCTACCCAAAGCTTTATAATAGGGTGTGACAGAACACAGGGAAGCAAACCAAAGCCCAAACAACAATTCTGGGTATCAAAGACCTTGATGCATCAGTAACATGCTGTTGTGTACACACACCGCTATAACAAACTCTGTGAAGAGGATATGGATCTTTTCATGACACCGCCTGTGTTGAATAACTTACACTAGTTTATATTTTCCAACTAATAACGTTATGTCATATATTTTACAGGTTAGCACATCTGTTATATCTTGCTTACATACATCAGAATTATATTCAGTCCCATGAACACACTATACATACCCATGGAAGAACAGAAAACCTGTATCTAACATAACATGTGATTATCCTAAATCTGAAGTGTATAGAACAAAAGACAAATTGAGAAGAAAATGCAAGCAGCAGTTTTACAATGAAAGATTCTGCCATCACAGAGCCCAGTTACTGTATCTTAACCTCTCCACTTCCATAAGGAACTGAAAAATGAAGAAATGCTGAGAAAGCAGATAACAAGATTAAGAACACAGAGCCTTTTCTAGGTTGAACAAAACACAGAACATGACTTAACTGAACAGAAAAAGGGAAAACAGTACTTGTGGGAGATAAAAGACAGACACACACTTGAACACTTAATGTCAATCACGTGCTTATCCTAAACTAAACAGAAGACAAATACTGTATTAGTACCTTCAGAGTGGGGTGAAAAAAAAAAAAAAAAAAGACAGATTTTTCATGTATAGAAAAAACATCCCTTCGTCACTGCAATTTGCATTTCAGAAGTTATAAAATACCCTGGGTCCCCTCGGGTTCTCTCTTGTACAACCTCAGCAAAAGCCATTGTTTCCCTTTGTTCTGTAAAGCATTTTTGTAAAGATGAAACTACAGGTTTCTAAACCTATGAGACAAGTTGTTGCTTTTCTTTTCCTCCTCACCAAAACAGAAATCTTTGGTGGAAAGAAAAGTACTTCAATTCTGTTCTGACTTATGCAAATAGAACAGAAAATTCTATGGGAGCAGCTGTAACACATGATACAACAATACTTTAGGCTTGATTTCCCCACAGTCAAATGAAGAATGTCTTAGGAAACAAGGGAAGGAAAAGAAAACATACTAGAATAGAAAAGATTAACAGCCACTTTTCATAAAATTATTGCCAGCTAAAAACCAAGTGGTTTGTATCAATGGTTCCATCTCACAGCCCCAATGAATCTACCTAAAATTTCTTGACCACCCACACTGCACCCAGTAGGCAAGAGTTTCAAAACTGGGTGCCTGTCAGAATTCTATTTGCATTATGTACTTATGTAAGTACCCTGATTTCCTTCAATGTTGAGCACCTAGTAGTCCTCTGCAGATTAAAACAAGAACTGCTGGGTACCCAGGAGAAAAAAAAAAAAAAAAAAAAGATTGCACTTATTTAGAAGCCTAACTTTTAAACCTCTTTTAAAAAATTATCTTGGTTTGCATCATTACAGTTAAAGGACTGAAAGACACTCCTTTTGGAGTCCATTTGTGCAACTCTTAACAGACTGCAAGAATACCTGCCGAACAGAGGCAGGCACTGCTTCTGTTTCAAGCATGAGCACATTTTTCCCACCACAGTATTCCTAGCCCTCGTGCACCTGGGGAACAAGAGACCAGAGCTAGAATCATACCTAATTTTCTGGAAATCAGTGCCAATAGGGTATAGGGCACACTCTCCAAATGAGGACTTTATAGGTTCAGTGGTGCAACTGACTTACCTTAAACCTTCTATTTAAAACATCACTGTTTCTCACACAGATGAACCACTGCTCTTTACACTTCCAATACCATCAACCTATAAAGAGGAAAGACTCTGACCACTACACTTTTTCCATCATAACAACCTTTTACTTGATGGTGCAAACAGAAAAAAAAAAAAAAAAAAACAAACTTTCTTTTCCCTTTTTTTTTTTTTTTTTGCATAGCAAGTAGATTTCACAATAAGGTCAGTAATGAAACCCTAAAAATACATCTACAAGATTAAAGTCAAAACCTGGAAAGGCAGTAAATCATCTACTGTAAACAGAAAGAAATTGAGGGCAGTTTAAGTGAGGCAATATCTTTGATCCACTGTCTCATCACTAGTGAAATCTGAGAAAACACACAGAAATATGTTGTGTGCATCCTTAGGAAACTGAAATACAGTTAATTAAGAAACAGAATTTTGCCTTTTGATCCTTCTAATAATTCTCCTTCTCTCTCACTGACAGGTAAGCAGAGAGGTAAGAGAATGAAGGGTTTAGGTCACTGTTGCTAAAGGCATTATTTTCTAAAACCTTTCCCTCCCTCCCACAGTGCTATGGAGAGCTTGCAGCTGTTGTCTGTCCTCACTACATATAATCCTTCACATACACACACTGATACTTACAAATAAGGAATGTGGTTGACCTGGCAACAGGATGTTCATTTCCTAATTTATCCACCATTTCTTTTAATAACATTAGTCTTGGCTAAGTAGAGAACAGTTCTAGCGTTACACCATTTTGCATGTGTCTGGTTATAGCAAGTACAAACAGCAATCCCCAAACCACTCTGTGTTGTGAGATACAATTGACTATCAAGAATGTGCTTCTTACCAAAAAGGAAAATAGACCATCTATAATTCAGTATTACCTTAGGACGTATTTTCCCCAATTTCCTTACTAGAATCAGAAGGATTGAAAACTATGCCCTACAAAGAAGCTTCTGGGCAGGCAGTGGTCTTGTGAGAGAAAGGAAAAGAAAAGTTGATTAGACCAGGGAAAGCAAGAGACCTATCCAGGACAGACCAGTGCCTGAGAAATCTCTGACCAATGTGAAGGACCAAAGAGACTGATGTGATAGTGATGTAAGTGGAGACCTTATCCCATCTCTCCCAGCCTTGAAAGATAAGAGGAACATTGGTATCTGAAAGCCTTGATTTGGGATGTCTAACTGGAGGCAAATTTACAAGGCCTTGATTTTTCAGAGGATGATCCACATCATCTGAAACATAAGCCTGTATTTAACAGAGCTCCTGAAAAACACAGCTAAATGGGAAGGTAAGCTCATGTTTCCATTCTGCTATGCTGATTATTTTGCTCATATTCTGTATCTATTCCTCTAACTTTTTTTTACAGCTCTAATGATTCAATTTGAATTTGCCGTATGATTCAATGGTCTCTGTGAGAAAGACAGCATCAAGATGCACGTAGTTGTACCGTAAGTAGTCCTGTGCCACATCCTGAGCTTAATTTCTCCAAATAAGCAGCACTATCGATAAGCTATGATCACTATCACAAGTGCCACGCTGCTCAGAAGACATTCAAACCTTTCCAGCATATCTCTGCAAGATTTTGTAGACAAAACCACAATACACAGTGCAGCTCTCCCTTCTTAATAAAGATGACTGCAATCCCCAAGGCTGTTTGTGCAAGCTACTGGTGTGGGTGCAGAATGGTTGCCTACGTAGTAGCGCAGCACCAGCATCTAACTTTGTACTAAATAAGTAAGAGGATTCAGTCCTTTCTGGCACAAAGTACTTAACAATCAGAATAACCATTCTATTCTGGTTGATTATTCCCCCCCCCCCCCCCCCCCCCCCCAGTATTTCCATCTAAACCAGGCTATCAAGCATATTTTTAATATTCATAGCAAAGAAGTGTACAATCCAACAACATACATTCCTTTAAACTGAAAGTTTGCATCACCAGTTTCTTGCAAAAATAGTGTATTAAAAGACAGCTAATTTGAAGAAAGTGTTTGCCAGTAAAAGCTGGAACACATCCAGAAAGCTACAGTATAGAAGGATGTATGGCACTCAGAGGTGAAATTAGTTAACAGACTAATTTTTCCTCTCTATGGGGCTACCCTCAAAAACCTGCAGGTGTGACACCTGAGTGTATGAGTATGCTTGTCCACACCTGAAGCCATTTGCCCACCACACAGTTAGAGCAGCACTGCACTGCTCGGGAGCACTGAGGAATAGCGTGCCTCTAAGTCAGGATTTTAAGTAGTAACAACAGCATGCTGTGATGAACGTGCATCACGTCAGTCTGCGCTCCTGCCTGCCTCTAGACTGCAGCGCCTGTTCTTCTCACAGATAATGATTGAATTTGATGGCTATATTCTCCAGAGCCTCCTCCCTCCAGCACTGCTTCACACCTGAACAAACCCAAGTGCAAAATGCTTCCACTCCGATTTGGTAGCAGTTAGACTACCATTTTTACAGGGTATAAACAACATGCAAGACAGCAAAAGCTCAAGCTTGTAGTGACTCAGTGGGTCCGTAGCAACTACATAAAAACATCTTCAATTTTTTCATTAGCAACATTACTTCTACCACAGTATCTACCAGACTACCCACTGGATCCCTTGCCAGGTAGAGCTTTCCAAATGAGGCACGACACTGGCAATAGTAAGCCTATGTATTAGGAAAAAAAAATAATACTGAAATAGCTACTATGCATAGTTGGTAAGTCCTTATCAACAGAAATCACATATAAGAATTCATCCAAAATGTTCACAGTACACAGAAATTGTTAATTGATAAGGAAAATCTAAATTGGCAATTACAGGTCAATTCTGAAAGTAGCTTTATACAGAACTGCAGTCAAATTGTTTTCCCCTGAGCATGAAAATACATCTTTCAGGTTCTTGTCAGTCCAGAAGCAAACTGATACACAAAAAAACCTGCAGATACCTGACTACCTTTTTCTGGGCAGAATAAAGTTCTCTTCTCTGCACATCATTGACCTAGGACATACCTGCACACAATCTGGAAGTACTTCTGGGCCTTATTAATATCACACATTGCTAAAATGACAAAAATATGTTTGACCAACAAGCATATCCAGTCCTTCCCCAACACGCTGCTGATGTTGAGACTGTCTCCTCAGCACCTTTATGATCATTTTAGCAGCAGCCAACGTTAGCATGTAGGTACAAAAATAACTTTTTATTCAGCTGATTCAGATAAGGAGGCAGGGTTTTTAGAAAAGCCTGGAGGGCTTCCTAGCAGCCAAAACAGTTGCCTGGCTATATTACTTGCCAGTGGGAGTGTCTGGGGGTGTAAATGAACACTCCATAAGTGCACTCACATGCTGTGCAAATGGCATTGTCATTTTCACCACTTATCCTATACAATCTATCAAGCAGGTACTTACAATCTTCAGGGTTGTCTTAAGAAGTCTCTGACGTTCCTGTTGTAAAGCTAGATGGGATTTGTAGGTTGCCTGTACTAGGTCAAAACTTCTGCTGCCTCTCAGGGACAAAGTGGATGCCAGAGGTAAAACCCAGAAATGCACAGTGCTCACAAGACCAGCCCACCAGATACAACACAGGTGCACTCACTGTGAATACATCTGAAATACTTCTGGCTAATCAGACATGTTCGCTGTCACCTGTGAGGAAGTCTTTTCTTGGCTCAGCACACTAAGAAATGGTGGGATTGCTGCTGCAACCCCAGAGATTCAGGGTGCTGCTGCAGTGAAACCTCCCTTTCCAGCAACAGCCCCTTCTGCATCGCTCTGCTCAAGCCTCCCCAGTCACAACCCGATGCTCCCTGTTAGAACTGAACAAGCAAAGGAGGGAGCATGCCACCTCTTCAGCTGCATTTCTTGATGAGGCAGCTCCCTTTCTCCTCCAGGGAAAATGCAGCAGTCAATGGGGCAGAAGCATCCCATGGGCTCTCAGCTGAACCACACTGGCCTGCTCATCTTGTTAGGGAAGGAGATGATACAGCTGTTCCTCCCAACACCCGCTTTTATCCCAGTGTGGGGAAGAAAACTGGTCATCAGAAACATGGATCCCTGCTGTGCTAGGGAAATTAATTCACACATGCTTCTACCCGATTCACCTTCTTCTGTATGATTTTCCTGAGGACAATGATTTCTATAGGCTCCAGTTGGGTATTATGATACTCTTGAACCACTGCTGCAGTTTCTGACAACAGAATATCTCACTTTTTCCCATGACTTCCCAGGCAATTTTCTGTTGCACTCTGGAATCCCTGCTCCTGGCCAGCAGCAGCTCCTGCTGAATGAAGACCATCAACTACAGAAATGTGGTTGCGCAGGTCAGGAAGAAGTCCTTCCAAAATACTACTATTTAACAACAGACTGTTCAAAGTTAATTAACTATCACAGCAGAAGATATTTTCATTTAGTCAATCACTACCTGATTGCAGATAACCACATAATCCTTTAGTATTATCTGTCCTCAAAAAATAATTCCTTTAAACCATGTAGTCATTGCTATCTGTAAATTTACTATTGTATCATGGCACTTCTTCAATGGTTTTTCTACTTAGAAAAAGATTTTTACAGAATTTGTTCAGGGGCAAGAAGGGGGGTACTACTGACCGTGCACCTGTTCCCCAAAGGTTCATAAATGATTTCCATCCCTCCTATAATCTCCACATTCAAGATGCAGGATTGAATAGTGTTTAGGGTAAGAGTCTCTTTAGCACTTAGTCCTAAATATGGTCTTTTTAATAGCCGTAAAATCTGCTGAGGGAATAGATGAACTAAAAGGTTTAATGGCATTTTACTGTGTTCCACAGAGACCAGGTAGTTTTATATCCTGTATCTACACTTTTGCTGAAGGTGGTTTAGAATTTCCATTTCAATCAATGCATAGCTTTTACAAGTGCTCTTCCCAAAACCACATCTATTATATGGGGAAAATAGATTATATAAACTTGATTTCAACATGTTAAATCATTGTCTGGGAAAGGCTAGCCTCTATGAAGTTACACATATTATTCGGTAGCACCAGTAACAGACTACTGTGTAATGCTCAGTATCACTTCTGATTCAAAGGTTTTTTTCAGATAAACCACATTTTGTAGAGAGGTTGGGACTGGAAGTTTAGGACAGCTTTGTGCCACATATTTGTTAGGGAAATTAACACCTTGCTGCTTTCTTTGTGAAGCTTTGGATTTGAAATCTCTCTAGAGGGGCAGTTTGGGAGGATAGTCATTGTTTAATTAGTACTCCTCTCAATTAGCATCTGGAGTTAAAGATCCATAAGTAGGTGTATATCTGAGAAATTCTCTAAGGATTATCTACCAGTAACTGAATATGCAGAAGTTCAGAAAATCATTCATTCTCCTCCCTCGCTTCAGCTTCTTCAGAGATTTTCTTCTTTAAATTAGCAAAAACAAATGCAAAGTAAGCACTACTACATGCTCTTCTTTTACTTCCATGCTCAAAGAGTATAGCTCAGAGACAGCTATAAAACCGCTTTCTTTTCCAGTTCCCAAACTCAACACATGCACACCTAAGAACATATGCAGGTAAGGTACACTGCAGAAACAACACTAATATCATTAACCACAAAAGTTTAATATGGTCCTACCTAGGCATGCATACAGCTGGTCTGGGTCTCAGAACTGCTAAGGACCAACAGCTGCTCAGAACCCTGGGAAAATCAGGATCTTGCATACAGATTTGGATACCAAGGCTTGGGTATCAATGTGGAGACTTTTGCAGCTTCTAAGGAAACCACCCTCCCTAGCAGACTACAATGCATGTCCTGTTTAGTCAGCCCACAACTACTACTTGATGAAACAGCATACAGGCAACAAGAGGCAGCAACAAACATTTAGTAGGGAGACTTGGGCAGAGAAAAGAAATCCTGCTTGCCACTCACCAACTACTAGCTGTTTTGAACCATTACTTCAAGGACTTTAAAGGACCCCATTAGCTTGAGTCTTCAGAGAGTTTAGGCAAAACTAAGCCAAACCACCACAATAAAAATTATAGGTCACTCTTATTTGTTACTGCTTTACAACAAATTCATTTTTTCCTAATAACTGCAGTGTAAAGGTTTGCTTATGGAGGGCTGTTCCATATAGGTTACCATACTGTTGGGAGGAACAATATAGCTCCAGCTCCTACTTTACCTCACCTCTGGCAAGGTCAGCTATGCTGGCAACAGCTCCTGCCCCTCTGAGCAAGGAAGGGGCTGGAGTATGTAGGCAGCTGTTTCCTGGAGAGGGAAGGAAGGGTAGCTCATATCAGTGCCTCTCCTCTCCCTACAGCAGCAATGGCTTTCCTGTCCTGGCCTTCAACCTCGGAGCAGGGAATCACAGCTTTGACTTCACTTCTGAGATGCCTTAAGCCAACTCTGTATATGAATACCTGAAAGCAAGACCGCTCAAGGTAAGCATAATAAAATAATTAATTTTTCTATGTCATTAATGTATACGAGTACACAACCAGACCAACAGTTTCTAGCTGAAAATCACCTGTGGCAGAGCTAAACTCATTGTTATGCTGGGAAAAGCCATGATGAGGAATCTTTCTCTTTAATTCATATCAAATCTGAAGAACCAAGTCATCCAATATCCAGGGAAACATCACCTCCAACATTTTTAGCAAAATGAGTTTGTCAGTTGTAAATAATTTTATTTTCTGGGAAAACAATTCCATTTGTAGCATGCCAAAGACAACAGAAGGCCACAGGTATTCCTCAAGAAGGCTGGTTCTTTGCCTTCTGAAATGAGTCAGTAAGAAACTAGTCAGAAAAGCAAGGAGAGTTGACTGAGTGGGGATACACACTGCAAGCTGTGTTTGCACCAACTGTCGCAGATCCTCCTCTTGTTTAGATGTATTCAGTATTCCAGGTCCCAGACCACTGGCTGCCTAAGGAAATAACATTAAATCATGAGTGAGCACAGGAAAGCTGGGGAGAGGAGAAGGGGAATGCCAGTTGCACAGCTTTTGCACTAATCCTTATCAGACCATTCTCAGGACAGAATACTTGCTCTCTCTTGCTTTCATAGCTGGAGGTAAGGTGCCTTTACTGGGAGTTAGGTGTGGATAAGTGGGAAATAATGATAAGAGAACAAATAATATAAAATGCTGGAGAACCAACTGGTGGGGGAACCTAGTCTGCTCTTGTATTCAGCAAACAGGAAGATTTTTCCCTTCCCCACACAACCCTCTCCGTGGCAGCTATCTAATTAGCAATGCTGGCACTGGTGTGGGAGGATGAGCCTGCCTCCAAGTTTAGCTCTGTCCCATGGCAGAGGCATGCTTTATTACTAATGCACAAGTTTGCTGCTGATCATGGAATAGAAATAGATTTAATCTGGGTGCGTATGTATTTTTTTGTTAAACTCATTTTCCATGTACTGAACACCTCTGCAACTAGGGTAGGGTAGGAAAAAACAAAGATGGCTTCATGGAAGAAAGAGCTTTTCATTATAGCTATCATGTTTAGTAGAAACAAAAACATCTATGAAAGCCCACTGTTGCAGGTCTACACAAGGAGCCTCATACTTGAATACCAAAAATAATAAACAGGAGAAAGATTCAGTAAAACTGCTAACATGTAATATTGTAATGCAACTAGGAAGCAGTAATGACTGCGTATTTATTCTCATAGAATAGAAACATTAGTGTGCCAAAAACATATACCATATTTTAGCAAATACAACCAAGCAGGATCAGAGCCCCAAAAGCCCTACAATCTAACAGAAGCACATATTTACAAATATATTATTAAACCAGATATTTAACCTGCACATGAGAGATGTCACCCAAGCAAGCTTAATTCTGCTTTTCTTTCATTCTGGAATTTCTACTTGCTGAGAAAAAAGCTGGTACCCCAGGCCACAGTTCCTGTTCTTCCCCTTTATTTCCATTCACACCCACACACTTCAGCTCCTGCCCCTTTTTTTTGTATTCCATCCATCCTGCTTGTTCCTTGCCCTCCCATACCCTTGGCCCTGTTAAACCTCAGCAATGCTTGCCCTCACCCCTGCTATCTCTTCTCCCACACACCAGTCCCCAGTCCCCCTTCCTCTGCCCCTACTCCTCCAAAGACCCTCGCATACTTTCTCTTCCACCTACGCCCCCACCCCGCCTTTCCAGCTCCTGCCCATCCCTCCCTGCTCTCCCCAGGTCCCTCCTGGGGTTCCTGCACCCAACCTCCTCCTGCTCAGCAGGCAGTCATGCCAGCTTTCCTTCAGGCTGTAACGGCAAGAGCTCTGAGAAGACAACGGGAAAATCAGTCCTGGCACTGCACACTGATTCAACGGGAAAGGATTAAACAGAGAGAGCAACCAAATCAGACCCCAAAGCCCTAAAATAAAGCATATTCAGTTGAGCGGGCATCAAAAATACCCACAGGAACAAAACATGCTGAGTGGACACAGAATCTTCAGAGCCCTAGAGCAACATGCACAAACATGTTTAGACTTACAGCTCCTACCTAAGTGTCTACATCCCCACCCCCTATATCTTCAGCTCATCAGAAGACTGAACACCCCTGTGAATCTTGAACTCAGCCACTAGGTTCTGACAAGTCTTCCTGCTGCGCAAGCTAGCTTAGATTTTCAGAAGCTCACAAATTGTCCAAAAATGGAGAACTTAACATAGCTAAATGTAGACTTGGATGGATGCCCTGACAAGTTTCAAGTCTCTGCCTGAAAACAGACTAGAGCTTCAAAAGCAAAACAGGTATGCATTTATTTCAAGATAGGCAAAACATCTTTACTCCTTAAACTCATTCTCAGACAGGGACAAACTTACTTGAAACTCTCCCACAATGCAGCCCAAAGCAGATACTTGGCTTGAAGAAGTTCACCCCAAATGCTTGTAATTTGAAAAGCTGTATGTGATTTAAAATGAGGTCTCTATAATAGAAAGCACCAGATTACACTATCTTCATTCATAATTAGCACATACACACTCAGCTTTTTAATTGATTTTTCCATGTTCTTGCCATTACAGCTACTGTAAACATCACCCTCAAAAATTCAGCCATCGTTCTATGTCAACACTATTTTGTTCAGCTGGGGGAGCACAGGACAGCCTATGAGACCTTTAAACAGATTTGATGACCAGCTCTGCAAGAAGGCACAGACTGTGATTCATATCAAGGATTATCTGTATTTCTCCTCCCATGTTTCTTCAAAATATTTGATAAGGATTATTTAGAAGACTGTTTCACTAAGATGAAGCTGGTAAAGATGTCTGTATGTGCGCAAATGTTGCAAGCCACTTGACACAGAAAGGAATTAAACAAGGGTACGTTTCCTTCTTGTTCAATGTTCCTGTGACCACTCATTTTGAGGATTCTTGGCTCCCCACTGATCTTGGTATGATTTGATGGTGCTCAAAACAGTGCACAGTTGGCTTCTGCATTTCAAAACTGATTCTGATTATTTCGCCTGCTTCTTCTTCTGAGGGACAAACTTCAGAGAAAAGATGTAAAAACAATTTAAGAAGTTATCTGTGTATGTCACATACTGACCTTTATCATCCAAGACTCCACGGAGAAAGAATTCCACATCAAGAACCACTGGAATAGTGAAGTTTTTCACCAACATTTGACCAGGCTTCTTTGATGGAAAAGGCACTTTATACTAACGCCAAATTTCCACTAGTGTTTATTTTAATGTAAAAAAGTATTAAATCTATCTTAGATTTCTTTGCAAACAAGCAAAAGAAAGTTGGCAGGCCTGCTGCTGTTTCCAACAAGTCCTCCAGGACCTTCATATTATTATTATTATTATTATTATTATTATTATTATTATTATTATTATTATTATTATTAATAATAATAATGGTGATTTCCCCTGACTATCAGTCAAACTTGCTGTACAAGGCAAAGCTGAACTGCCACACAACTTTTTGCTGATGGGTTCTGCCAGACATTCTCAAGAACAGTATCAGAATATTTTTAAAGCTGTTACAATCTGGCCTATAATCTTCCCCTTCATTAATGTCAGCATAAATCTCAGAAATCACGATTCACCCTCTGAAACAAATTCATGGCTTTACCAGAACAGAAAAGATACTTAAAAATGGGTCCTATAGATCAACACATCCATCAGAATGGGTCACCTGAACTGATTAAGAGCTCTTTGTTGTGAGGGATGTCACAAGCTTACGCAGCCTAAGACCAAACAAAAATGACCACAGAGTCATCTCATTGTTTTTCTGAGGTAGTCTCTGTTCAAACAATATAGGATTTTTCAGCAACCTCTACAGTTCTGTGAAGGTTATGAAGATTCTGTGAAAATAGTGCAAATAAAAAAATAAATGAATAAAACATTTCCAGTAACATGGAATTCTCTTTACTCAAACTTTCCTTAGTCAAACTTTTTAAAAATAGGTTATAAAGTCTGCTAATTATAGAGTGCTGAACCTCATTCAGTCAATCACAGCACTGGATCCACTCAGAATAAACACCAGCACTACTTATAAATGTACAATATTCTTCGCAATACCATTTAGCTCCTTGTATGAGCAAGAGCCTAATTAAGGTGCTTGATGCTGACCTATGCAGAATACTCATGTTTAAAGGAGCCACTGTCAATATTTCACATTGCTGGATGAAGCATAACGAACACTAATAAAGAGCTTTGTCATGGTCTTCTAAAGAAGAAATCTAATAGCCTGGGAATCCTGACACTGAACACATTAGTTCCTTCAAATCTCATTTCCCAGTCCTTTACCTGCAACTACCCATCTTTGGTTCTAGTCAGAAAAGTTAATCTATTTTTTCCTCCTTCAAATATATCGCTCTACTCTCAGGAGTCTGGCGCATGAATCCACACTCTCCACAGACTCAGGAGTACCTACCCAGAGGACGCAAAGCAAAACAAACAACACGCAGTAACATACTTTTACCATGTTGCAAGGAAACAGGACAATATGTAATTCTCATTTTTTCAACACAATAACTTTACATCCAGCTATTAGTGTTATCACATTCTGTAATATAGTCAG
The DNA here is from genome assembly GCF_018691265.1 of Tyto alba. NCBI lineage: Eukaryota > Metazoa > Chordata > Aves > Strigiformes > Tytonidae > Tyto > Tyto alba. Next base: position 9,333,755 of record NW_024881327.1, read on the forward strand.
ATGTGCTTTTGTGATGCATTTAATCTTATTCTCTTTAGGAAGCTGCAGGAAACACACTTGTTGATTCACATCAGAACAGCATATTATTAAATAAAACTATGAAGTGTGTGAATTGCAACAAAAAGCAAGTAAAGTGGATCCCAAAAGAGCATCTTATTTTTGCATCTGTATTTTTGCTGAGACTATTAAAAATGCATCCCAGTTACAAGAGATCTCACAACACAGCTATTACACTTGGGCAGGGATGGCATCTGAATTAGGTAACAAAACCTACTGAGTAGTAAGATTTTAATTCTCAGTATTTGGTATTGCACAAAGACTTTAAAATAGGATTTTATGATATTTGAATGAGATGAACAGAATAACCCCAATAAACACACAAAAGGGGTTTCTCTTAGTAGCACTGTCCTACTTTTAAAGCTTTTACTCTAATAGCAATGCTATTCTCTACCTCCCCTGTAGCAGACTGCACCGTTTTCTCCCGTCTTTGCATCATGGCTAATAAGTTCTGGGTTAGATCAGCTTAGACCTCAGGCTACTAGTATGTTGAAATCAATTATGCAAAGCCCATTCATTTTGATACAATGTACTAAACTGCTGCTGTCACCGCAGTAGAATGGCTGCTCAGATTGGTTTCTTGGTTTTCTCCCCCTCCTCCTTCTTTTTTATCATTACAATGTCTTCATCCGCTGCCAAAGTTGGCATTCTTTGTCAAATATACTGCCTCTTACCTAGGATGCAATGCTCACTTCACGATTAATCAAAAACCATCTTGAAATTCCAGTAGCAATGAAAGCTGAAAACATGAATTCTGCATACAGCATGAGTTTTACATGCAATGAGATTAAGAACCTAATTCATTCAGCACACCAAATCACTGATTTGGCTACAAATACTTATTCCAAAATTAAAGAAATCCTCTAGAAGCATAAGAGCTGCACAAATTAAGAAGCTCTTCTCTAACCTTTGTTTTTAAATCAATAGACAATGCATGTATTAACAAGATACTGTGATATAATTATTTGCTTATAAATTTAGGATGTAGGTGGATACCTTACAGTTCTTAAAAGTGGAAGTGGCATTAGCTATCTCAGATTTCTTCTCAAATTTACTTTATTTTTGCAACATATTCATCCATTTCAATGGTAATCATCATTCTTATACGAAATTATTATTTATCACAATAGAATGGGGAACAATAGTAAAAAAAAATAAGTTATTAAAACACATACAAGAGACATTGTGACTATATATGTGAGGTTTCTTAAGACACCTGAACCAATCAATTATTTCAAAAGCACTGAAATGAGTGGACTTCTCAAGGAGCTTTTCAAATTATGACACTGGTAGGAAAGCTTTTTTTGTTTTTCAAAAAAGTGAACATTTCTCTCTTGGTTTAGTATGCCGAGTCAGCTCAACAAAGGGTCAGACAGGAACCAGAAAGGAGGAGGGAGCAGGAGTACCCCTTTTGGCAGTATTAAGCCATTTCATTGGCACAGCCAACTCATGCAACTGAGCATCCTACCTTACTAAAGGATGTGAAAAACAATGTGAAAATGTACTAATGCCACTGAAAATCATGAGCTTATCATGCATGATTCATCATTACATCTTACTCAGAAAATAACAGCCCTTTAAAATTGTATTTGAGTCCATAAATGAAGTAAAAAGTTAGTAGCAAAAAAATCAAAAGTGGTTCACATGTTGCCAGGGAGATAAATTCAGAAAGAAACAGGAAACAATGCTTCAGTTTATAAATGTGAGGTACTAATGTGGAAGGAGGGGCATAACCTTCAACTTGCAGATCCTGAGCTTATACAAAAGACCCCAAACAAAGGATACACAAGAACCCCTCAGGAGGGCTGGCAAAAAACAAAGTATCAGTACTTCACCACAAAACTGAGAGTGTATTTCCAGGTACATTATTTCTGACAGAAAAGCCAATTTAAAAAGAATCTGACTTCCCTCACCCCTTCTTCATCTGCCTGCCTTCACTTCTTCATGCACAGCCGGTTGCTTCCTGCAAGGTGCCAACGTGACTGCTTGAGGTATAACTGTAAGGCATATCACAGAAATGCCCCAGGTTAAAAAAGACTAAAACCCCTTCTAATTAGACTCAGTAACTGTGACATAAATACTTTCCAATAGTAAGAATGATACAGCACTTGAATACAGAATAGGGAAATGCTTGAACTAAGTCATGCCTCACATAATGAAAGGCTGTAAAGTTACAGAGCAATTTCTCTCTAAATATACAGGCCTGTCTCAAAGACTACATTTCTACATGCCTCCTGGACAGATGAGCACTCAGCCTAATTACTCTGAGCCTAACTTACCCCTTCACAAGAGTACTTGTGAACTAACAAACAGAGAGCATGCAAACTATCTGTAAAAGAAACACGTGGTGACCAGTCACACCTTTAGCTTGGACACTGTCAATTACACACCATCTTCAAACTTAGGCAGAGTTTGAGAAATAAAGAAGGTGCAGTAGGCCACAGGAGAGCTATGTCCACGGCAAACATCATGGGAATGTACACACAATGCAGCGTAAACGCTGCGGGTGTTGGCAGAATGTTCATTTTCTGCTCTGCTGCTGTGGGACTAGCTTACCAGTGCTTGCAAAACTTGTTCCTTCCCCATCTCCCAGCCTCCCCCAAACCCTTTCAATTCAATCTCAAACTGCAATGATCATTAAAAACAATGAGTATGTCTGGCGCAAGTAAACGTGCCTTGACTATCAACGATTCATTAAGTACCTGGCACTGGATCCATAATATGGGATTCTGACATGGAAAGAAAAGCTTTAGAGCTCATTCAGAAGTACGAGCTTTACATATAAAAGAGTTAAAAGGTGCATCTCTGTCTAACAAGTAAGAGAAAGCTAGGTCCTTTGTGATGATGCTGATAGTTTCATCGTCTGTATAAGCTAATTTTCCTATTTAGATACCACCTTTTCCAAATCACAGATAAATTAAGTCAACTTTAGCTAATGTGGTAATGATTTGTAGTGAGTGGCAGAAATTCCCCTGTAATTATGCATGAATTGATGTGTGATTTCCTAATGAGCTTAAGTGAAGAAATCATCATTTTGTGATAAATGCTTTATTTCTTAAAATGCTTGTAACACATTTCTAATAAATTTAATCAAGCGACTCGCACTCATGTAACATTTACAATTATTAAGTGTGCAGTCTTTTACACTGCCTTATAGCTTTAGCTGATTGCTGTGTGTTGAAGTTTAGCATTTCATAAACATGGTTATAACAGTCGTTGTTATTTTTGCTTAGAACTATGAAGCATTTCAGTTTTAAGTTAATTTACATTCTGTACAAGTTTTGTGCCTCAAAGGCAAAATTCTTTCACCATTTACATATGGATGTACACATTAGGAAATGAAATCAATTGCTTCTACCTTCCAGGACACACCTCGTCCTTCAACATGTCACATGAGGGACAGCAAAGTCTCACTATAGTAAGCTTATTACTGGATTCCCAATTCAAAAGAACTCCCAGAGTACAACTGCTTCATCTCCCCGAAACTTCCTTGATCAGTCACTCCTAGTCCTTCCAACTCTCCTGGCTGAAAACCTGTACAAATTCAACTTGGTAGCAGAGATGAATTTCTGTGGGAGCTGGGGAAAAAGAAAACTTTCTAAAATGACTTGAAGGCATCTTATCCTACGGTTTCTTTACTAAGAACTTTAGCTCAATCTTTCCTTCTGTAGCAAGCTGCTATAAGGAACGGATGACCTAAGGGAGTCGCAGATCTAAAGGCTTCTATGAGTTGCCCCATTCTTAAAGACTGGAAATCAGATACTTGCTACACTTCCACACATTTAGGTGCTGGAATTTGGCTATCCCACTTGTACTGTAATGGGTTAGCAACTTCCTAAAAGGAGCTCTGCCTGATTGAGGGGAGCCTCCAGCTCTGCCATGCTTCCTCACACTCTGTTCACCAATCTCTTCTTAGAGCTTCAGAATAAAAAGTTAAAAAAGGAAACCTGTCTTGGCATTCCACACCTGTAAGATTTTTTTTGTTTGATTTCTCACTACAAGTAAAAACCTCATAGAAAAAGAATATTAAACTCAAGATGGTGAAGCTGGCCAGTTTTAAATGCTGTTAAGTGGTACCAGTAGTAAATCTCAAACGCCATGGTTCCTTATACAGTGCTGTCCCTAGAGCTAGAAAAGATCATTCAAAGAACATTAGCACCTCAAAAGACAAGAAGAGATCTTCAATCTATCAAATACATACAAATGTTTATTTTGATGCTAGGGTGGACTGGAGCCATTTAAGTTTGAATTAACATGAAGAATATAGACTAAAAATAAACCCATACTGCTGTCTCAAGAACAAAAAGGAAGAGGCTTGGAATAACTGCCTGAGCACCTGAGTTCCCTGGAACACATAATTAATGCATAATTATCACTGAATAAATTGATTTTGGTTTGAACTTAGTAGCTTATCAGTGAACCCAAGTTCCCATGATCTACATTCAAAAGGGTTTTATTACATGTTCAATTCCCTTAGGATACCTAGAACTGTAGCACAAGTATATCTTAGCAAATCTCTCTTTTAAGAACCTCTACATTATAGCTGTTAATAGATCCATCTAGATGATAATCTTCCTTCCTATCTTCCCACCTGTTCCCACACGAGGTCAAAAAGGTGAGTGGCAGTGACAAACTGAAATCCTCTTCCCTGAGCAGGTATTCATTCCTCCCTGATCCTCACAGGCATTCTTCAAGTTTTTTCCCCCCACTCTGGTATAAAGTTGAATCACAGGAGAAGTTAGAATGAGGCTTCGGATTCCTCTGCCCTGCCAACCTGTTTTTGCCAAATTCTATCCTCCCACAGCCAGAATAAGTTTCACAGCCTAATTCAGACCATTTAATCATCCTCCTTCAAATACCCAAATTCCTCCTCATCTAAATTACACTCCCTGACTCTGTATTTGTTGAAGTTTTTTCTTTTACAATCAATAACAATGCCAAAGATTAAAAAAAAAAAAAAAAAAAAGACATGGTGATCATATAGGCTGGAATTCTCAAAGGAGGAAGATACTGAACTTCCACTGGATTCCAACAGGAGTTGTGCTTCTATTCATTTTACATGCCTCTGAATATCTTGGGTCCAATACATCAAAGATATAGTGTAAGAAAGACAGAGCAACAAAAGGGTTTGAAAAATGTAGGAGTAGTAGTTCTCTTCAGAAGAAGGGCAAGTAATTGTCAGTTGACTTAAACGCTCAGGCTTCAGGAAAACCAAGCATCCCCTGACTTGCTTCTCTTTAAGGCTCAGTGTATAGTCTCCTTAATTCCACTGCTTGCTTACAGCAGAATACTAGCTTTTTGGTACACAAGTTAACAAAGCTTTAACTTATTGAACATCAAATGTCAAAATTTGCATTATTTTCCCGCAGCTGTGTGTGCTATTCCAACTGGCTCACCCTTAAATGTTACTAAAAAAGCCCATCAAAAAAGGAACCAATACATGCACTGTTTTATTAAAAGCTGTTCAAAATCTCACCCTTCTGTTGTAAAATTCTTCTAAATAAAATTGTGTATGTTTTTCCTTCTCTGAAATATGTATTTAATTTACAATAATAAATACTGCATTTTTAAGTATGTAAAGGACAGGACATTGCAATTTGCTTTTTCAAGTAAGTACATTAAACATTCAATATTTCTCACTTAAATAAAAAACATACACTGTCCTTACACCTTTTGTTATACACACTAAGCCAGGGGCTCTCTCTTAAAAACATGGTGTTTCATTTATCTCTTCAAAAAGGTCCTGTATTTTGAACTGTTTAAATAGTATTTTTCTTCATCAGGTTTTTCTTTTATATAGGTCTAGAGGTCGTACTCCTCCAATATTGTATCCTGTATATGGGATCAGTTACGACATTAGTGACCATTCCATATTTCAGCATAAAAACCATTTTAAAAGGCAAAATACTATAAAATCATCAGGAGATTTTAGTATTGGCATTGTGTTTTCTCAGTCTAAACTCACATCTGTAGTAAAAAGGAAACATTGCGTTCATATGATTTGGATCTCAGGTTAATTCATCAATAATATTTTATAATTTTATCTGGCCATCTACATTTTATGAATGTTATTTGTGCTTTCCACTGAGCTATAAAAATAATGAACAATATAAATTCTATTTTTTATGTTCCCCTGAAACACCGAATAGTCAAACCTAAGCCATAACGTCACTAAAATGCACAAAGAAAAATGCACAATCAGATCATTTTTAGAGAAAGACTGTTGAGCTACACGCTTTTTTCGTTAAAATAGATTGTAAAATGAAAACAAAATATGTTGTTCCTCCTTTCTATAAATATACTGGATTCTAAACCAATACGTGTACACAATCTGTCAGGCAGTAAGAGGCAGTTATACATATTGTTTATTGTTTACCTAATAAAACAGGCCAACTAATTTTGGCATAGTACTGTCCATGATGGCCAGCAGACAGTGACAATAATATACATTTCACTCCAGTAAAAATCCTTGCAAATTTTGCCAAAATAAAGAGACCAAACCTAGGAGTACTGCAGCTATGAAGTGTTTTCTAAGTGACTGACATGCACCATCCCTGGGGTGAACACCCATGTGAGCAGGTATAAGCCAGAGACATCACAGCATACAGCTACTCTTTACAGCTCCAGCTAAAGGAAGTGTATCAGTATATACCTAAATCAAATAAATTCTCAAATGCCTTTCAAAACTGGGACTCCTGTCATCAACTGTATTGTCTGTAATGGCACATTCAATTTCAACTGTAAAAGAGGACAAATAGATTAATACAAAAATTCTACAGCAGTAGGCACGACATAAAAGCATAAATATTTTAATATGTTAGCATTACCTGCGGCAGTGTATATTTTTATTGTAACTGATAAATTTCACTGTATGTCAAACTATATTGGCATCAGCAAAAGGCATGGAATGGATGGGATGGACAGAAAACAGGTACTCTACTCCCAAAACCATTTCCAAGAGTAAGCTAAGATTCTTTGGATGAGTTAGTGGAAATCTTGTCTGAGTCATGTTCTTGAAAAGTTAGTGCTATTAAATGAATAGTAAATAGTACACTTTACCCCCCCAAATTACAATCCCATTCCAGCATTTGCCAATATATGATATGTAGTTATTAGAGCACACTGAAGATTAATGAGCACGCTGAAATGTACCCACAGCCCCTGTTTCAGTGCCACTTGGAGTCAAAATGATGGCATTAACTCACGGGCTCTGCATCCCAGGAACCAGTAAACAGTGCCAAAGAATCCTTGTTAAGTTATAATTATGAGATTTCTATTTTGCCAGCCACTTCAGGGGCAGATGCATGTGATCTCAAGATGCCAGCTCTTTAGTATTAGATGGAAACAGGATGAGATCATTAATTAAAACTATTTAAATAAAGAAAAATTTCAAATATTTCTATAAACCGCTCTCATTTTCCAGTGCACCATAGCTACAGTCTGCCCTACACAAGCCTCTGTGGTTTTGTAATTAAAGTTTTATAGAAAAGGGGGAAATATATTTCTAAGGAAATACACTTTGTCATACAAAAAAAATATTAAAACAGAGATATATCAGAGTAGTGCAGTTCAGCATCAGATGAAGTATATTTTAGCTAGTTTTTTAAGCTTAGTTTTGTTTTTGCCACATTACTTTCTTTACATGATTTTATGAAATTTTAAATAAATTCAGAATTATAAAGGGAATAACTTCCCTGCCTCATGCAGTAGTAGAAAGAAGGCTGACTGCAGTAACTTCCATTTTCTTACATACAATAAAACCCTTGAGACATCCTATTAATAATCACTGACAAATGCAAAGAAAAAAATAAAATAAAGACCAGAGTAAAGTTTTAGGAAGGAGGGGGACTTATCAGCTCTGGAATTCATGTGGGTATGACACAGGTTGCTGCAGACATAAAGCCATTGAAAGTCCTTGCTTCAGGGTTCTGGAATATAAAATATTCATGGTGTATAATTTTGCATAATTTGTTTAGCTACTGGAGCATAATTTAGGTCCTTGCACAAAGAAAAGAATGAAGGAAAGAACAAAGTATTTTACCAAAACTATAGGTTTTTTACTATTTGGTTGTGCGTGGTATATGACATCCACGTCCATACAAACTAGTCTTCAGTTATTGCAGATAAATAGATACGTGCAGATATCAATACCAACACATCTTTAATGTATTCGGTGTTAGATTCTCATACTTTTGTTCATGTGCTGAAGATACTGACTTCCCCCCAGCCACATGCTGTACTCTCAGAAATGTATCCAAGTTGGGCATAGTCAAGCTTCAGATTCAGAAAGCATCTCCTGCTGTATTCTCTGGCTTTAGGCTAGTTTGTACTTGCTCAAATGCTCTGTATACAAAGAAAAAACACAACTATAAAGAATCCAAGAAATGTTGTGGATAGGATATTCAAAGCTGTTGGTATTTCAGCCTGATTTCCCTTCCATTGAGCTAAACCTAATCTGAAATAAACTCAACAAGTTCATAATACAAAGCCACATGCTCTATCTTGGATTTGCAAAATCAAACCCAAATACAAGGTTGCCCATGACCAATCCACATCTTTTTTTCTGACATTCACTCTGCACCAAAGTCCCAGTGACTATATTCAAAAGAACAACACAAAATAAGAACAGGTGCTCATTCCTTTTTAACCACTCTTATTTGTTTTCACACATTTACTCAGTTGCATAATAAAACCAACTCCAAGACAGCACTGAAAGAAAGGGCTGAGATTTAAAGAGCTCACACTTAAAAATACAACATACAAGAGACAGGGAAGGGGAAGAGTGGCAATAAGATAATGAGAGTCCAAGATAATTCTTCTTTTACTGAAGTTGTGTGTTATACTTACAGTTTGTTACCTGCTTTTTAAAAATTTAATTATATGAAATTTTAATAATCATTAAAAAGAGTAATCTTTTTCATACAGAGATAAAAAATTACTGACAATATTACCGTGAATCAAATTTCATTAATTGTTTTTCCAACTCATACACATGCAATCCCTTGGAAACACCTAAATAAACATACATAGACACATAGGTATCAGAAGGAATTTTAAGATAAGTATTTTGAGAGATTGCTTTTCCACTGGTTTTCCATATTTATTGGTACAATATTTTTGCAACCATCTATAAACCATAATAGACTTTATATTTTTAAACAATGGTTACGTCTCACTTCTTTCCTTACTCCAAACACATTTCACAAGGAGTTTGGCCCAAGCAAGAGCTTTTGGATTATGACACTACCAAGTACATTGTGCAAATAAAACAACAAATGTTAACATGCATTATATCTTACGGAAGAAGTCTCAAAAGTTAGTAAGGGAGTTAGGCTCTCTATTTCCCTCAAAAAGTAGACCAAATTGAGTACTTACCTACATTTAAAACTTTTCAGATATCCCATCTTAGTTCTTATGAAACTCACATAGAGAAATATAGATAGATAAACAGACAGACAGATGTATTGCTCAGCTCTTTTACTTTAGCCATCAAAGCCACAGAGAGCTGCTCATTTCCTGCCACAGTACAACAGAGCCCAACACTGGAGAAAAAAGGCTGAAAATCATCATGAAACAGGCTACGCATACCTGACTTTGAAAGAGGCTTTCTTGAATTCTGATGCCTTTTTATGTGGGAAATTATTTCTGTATATTTATTTGCAATCTAAGTTTCCTCATGTAAAACCCACTAATTTTAGTCCATTATGCCAGCTTCAACACAAGCAGTACGTCATAATCTGGGAGGCCCGATAAGGAGAAAAAAATTACCAATAATTGAAAGATGTTATGACCTTACTGACATGTATAAAACTGTAGAACAGGAAACCATCTATTCAATGCAACCCCAAATGAGTTTCTGACCTGCTATTGCCAGAGGGAACATAATCTTCTTGTGCAAAATTACTTTCCTATCATTTTTTAATTCGCATAAAATCCAACAAGTATATAAAACAGATAGGAAGGGAAAACAGAAGGAGCGTAAATACATAATAGAAATTCCGGCAAACTGCAGATTTACTTCAAAGTCCCTGACCAGCATATCAGACTTGACCGTTTCCAAATTAACTGCTTGTCAGTTCTGCCTTCGTATCTCAAGAAGCTCTGGGAGCAAGGATTACCTGGGCTTGGTCAACCAGCGCCAGCATACATATCGCTTGCATTTACCATCTGTTTGCAAAAGAACAGAGTGATAGTATATAACATACCAGTTATTTAAAGCCCTTTGGAAAATCAAGTCACTAATGCTGAGCATTTCTATACCTCAGGCTATACGAAGACAAGTTAAGTGCTGATTCTGAACTTTACCATTTTGCTTTATTTCACTATGATGGGCAGGCTGGGAGTTACCCAAGACAACGAACGTAGCCATAACCCTTCTTCATGGTAAACATATAATTTCCCCAGTGATCCAGTAAGCAATAACAAAAAGTTATGTGTAGTACATATAGTGTTTATATTCCCCTGGGTTTAATATGGCTCACAGTAAAATTGATTTTCTGGAATCTTGCAATAAACCTCATCAAAGTAAATGAAACCCACGCTGGCTTTTTATAAAGTGATTGGATTCAGGGTGATAAATTAACCCTCACCATCAGAGAGACTCCCAATAATGCACTTGCTCGATTAAACTCCTCCAGACTCTGTTTAGATTTTAATTTTTCTATAGGATTTACTTAACTCTCTCAAAGCTTCCAATTTAATGTTTGCAGAAGGGATAGCAGCTGAAAACTATACTTTTTCTTCTCAGACTAAACAGATCAACTAGATTTATATTTGCTGAGCACTTGCTTGACACTATTCTCTAACCCATATGAAAAAACCACTGGTGGCTATTCATATCCTGTGGGAGTGAGGAGGAGGAAAAAAATTACTTTCTAGTTACTAAGAGTTCCTAATCAAACACCAGGAACTGAGAAGGATTTAGTGATCCTAAACTTTTCTACCCGTGTGAAATCGACATTTGTAAGAGATGCTAGAGCAAAATCCAACAGATATCCTGCAATTTCCAACAGGTAATTCTCACCTGAATTTACCACCTAGACTTGCCAACGTAGATTATTCCTAATTCTTTGCTAGTCTTTGGACATTCCAGTTTTTCCACTGTTCAGCTCCCATTTCAGCAGGAGGCAGAATATGTAAAAATAAAAAAATTAAAAATTCAAAGTGACCTTCCCTAACATTCCTCAACAACCTCTAATGACTTTCTCAAATAAAAAAAGTATAAGACGTCTGTTCACAGGTACTGTGCAATATGTATGAAAACTATTTTTGTTGCCATATTTATTCCTGGTTAAATGAAAAAATTATTCATTTAACCAGGAGTAAAACCTCTGAGATTTTTTTCTCATTTCCCAGCCTGTCTAGGGAACACAGGCTGCAGTAAACAATCATGCCCTATTTTATTCCTACTTAAATGAATTATCATAATAATAATTACTAGCAAAAACATCTGGTTTCTGCTCAGCACAGACGGCAAATTCTTTGACACACTGCTTGCATTTTCCCTTCTTCTTAGTCTCCAGGCTGAGGGTCTCAGGCTTTTTTTAGACCAGTATACATGCCAACCTCACAGCATGCCTGATGGTACAGATTTACGGAGAGACTGCTGATGACCATAAAATGTTTCCTCTGTTTTTTCTGCCTCTGGAAAATTATGACTTTGTAATAATATCTTCTCTTTAGAGCATTTCCTTGCTTTTTATATGGATAACATTTTAATGGAAACAAGTTCTTGCTGTTTTTCTTCACTACTAAACAACGGCCAGGAAAAGTAATACTCCTTTTGACATCATATTGGCCTGTTATTTTAGAATGATCCTAACATCGCTATTTAAGGTCTTGAAATAGAAAATGGAGCTATCCAACAGCAGCAATTTAATTGTCAATTTAATTAATGTTTCTACTGGAACAGAAGATTGTTATTTTGTGGAAAAGAGAAAGAAGAATTACAAATCAACTCATTTAGCATGTGAAACTTTGAACAGTACTGGTACTTAAGTACACTAACAGTATCACCTTTCGCACTTCCACGATGCCTTTTTTCAGAGGATCTGCATTAGCGGCTGCTTGAGTTGCTCTGCCTCCACTGAACAATGCCGGAATGGAAAGGAGACCTCAAAAACAGCAGCAGCCATGGGCCAGGCAGCCCAGAAGTATGAAATACTTGGAGGCGGAGGGTGGACCACATGAAGCCAAATACTGCCCGCTGTCATGAACTCTGCACATTTTCCCTCAAGGTACAATGGGATGTAGGACCCCCCGAGAGTCTCACTGGGTTTTAAGGGGTGATAAGGTATAAAGCAGCCTAGTCAGGGCCCCAAAAAGGTTAAGAAAGCACCAGTCAAGAAAGAGGTTAACATATCACTTTAGAGCCATGAGGTTTAAAAGGCATGTCTCATCGCTATGTCTGTATTGGTGGACAGGGTGTATCAGCTGCAAAGCAGCCCTGAGCTCCCTCACTCCTACACGGGTACGTCAGGTCACCCCAGCCTCACTACCTTGCCAGTGACTCCTATGCCAGAAGTACAAAGGAGCTTTGCCAGAGCTTGGCTTGCAAACAGCTTATTTATTAATACCAAGCAATTTTGGACCCTGAAATGTTTGAAAAAATATATAAATATTAGTGTCATTTCACCAGAAGAAATGGAAACCAGAAGCACTGAGACATTCAATAACACATTTGGAGCCAGGAGTGGAGTTCAGGGATCTGGACTTTGCTGTCCGACCACTCCTGAAGTGGTTCCCTTTACGTCTTTTGAAGAATCTATGTTAATACAGGCCACTGGCCTGCTGGCTTATTCTTGCTGAGCTCGGTGACGTAAATATTTGGTTTGGGTTTCCAGAGACCTGAGCTAGAAGAAAGCCTGTCCTGCAGTCTCTATGCTGTCACTCCCAAGATATGGCTTAGCTATGTACCCACCGATATAATCAGTATCATCTGTTTTATGTCCCTGTTTCAATTGCAAATGGTTCACCTTTCTTTCATCTAAATTTATCTCAACTGCCCATGATATCTAAGATTTCAAAGTTAATAATTATAAGCTCAAGTTCATAAAATCACTCTTACATGAAAGAAGCAATTAAAATCAAGCATGTATTCACTTAATAATAAAAGACCTATACTAACACAAGGGTCAGTATATTTAAATGCTTTCAGCAAGTGACTATAAATCTTACTACATTTTACATTCTATCTCCTTTATAACTTCTTTGTGAACTTTCAAGGTTACTTCTTTGTCACTTTTTCAAATTTTGTAACACTGAAAAGTTATCTTCAACTTGCCATTAAGCATTTAATAAAGAAGCAACCCAAACCCCTCCAAATAAAAGACAAAATATTCTTGGAATTCTACCACACAAGAACATTTTTAAACACATGAAGGAAGTAAGAGAGAACTTTTATCCATTATTTCTAGCACTCTACAGATATCAACAATATGTGATCAAGAAAATTAAGTTCTTATGACATTGTATTTGATGAGAATCTTTACCTAGAGAATAACTTAGGCTCCTGAGCACGAATCAGCTGATCAGTATCTAACTTAAGTTTTGCATTAATAGAAAGATTACAACAAGATTTTTCTATAAAAGATTATGCTAAGCGTATGAAGATTTTAAATTTTTGAGCTATGATTAATTTGGTTATATTCTGTTTTAAGACCCTAATATGCAGACCATACTAATATGAATAACCTCATGGATTCAACTACTTATGTGAGTGAAGGCTGAAATATGAATTTATCTCTTCTAAGAAGAAACAAAAATCAAATGGAAATAGAGTCTTCATGATCCTAAAAGAGGAATTAATCAGAGCCAAACAGAAGTTTCGGAGATAAACAACTTAGGACTCATACTTGCCAGTATCTATCTCAGGTTTCTTTCACATTGCAAATGAAATTTAAAAAAAATGTATTTTTAATTGCTGTAATGGAATATATCCATTTTACTAAGTTGTCTTTCACACAGACAGGGCAGACAGTCCTCTGCTGAGTGGTGTGGGGGGTTTTTGGCATTTCATAGTTACCATTTCAGTGGCACTCACTTTAAGAAACACAACTGTAATTCTATAGCATTCCCAGGCGCCTCAAAAATCCATTTCAGTGACTAATATTTGGGGCCAAAACTTGTATTTAGGCAGATATGCCAATAATTCATATTATAACCTGATATATATCATAACCTGATGTTATATGAGTTATTGGCATATCTGCTTCATCAGGTACATCTGAGGGTGTATTCTTCCGTGCTTAGATGTGGCATCCTGGTCCATTCACCATCCCGCACTATTGGATGGGGTGGAGTGTGCATATAAAAACAAGTGCTTCTTCACAGCAGTCTGCTCACTTCAGAGTAGGGTAATTTCTACAGAAAATCTTCACGGAGATTGACAGGAAGGAGATAGAAGGAAATCAGGGAAGGCAGCTGCTCTACTGTGAAGTCCAGCCAGACTCCACGTGAGAAAAGCAAAACCAATCAAACAAAAGGTCCTTCTGGATGCAGATGTAGATAGTGGTATGCACAGATTAAGGCTACAATATCTTCAGCTACGTTTCTCTTACACTCCTGAACTCCTTTAGAAAGGATTGCAGGGGCTGCTAGGGTAAAAAACCAGTAGCCTTGTGAATCACAGCTTCTGTGAGAGCTGGAATCAGCTGCAGGATCAGTGCAGTATGGCAGCAGACCTTTCATCTCTACTAAGCACACAACAGAAATGTGATACTATGAAACTTGCAAGGACCCTCACTTTCTCATTCCCATCCTGTGATAAAGTTAAATTGAAATGGTAGACATAAATATCTAATGAAACTGCTTTTGCATCAAATCATCAATAAAAACATGAAAGATGAAGGCCAAATATGAGCCAAGTCCATCTGACACCCCCCCCCCCCCCAAAAAAAAAGATTATTCTGATTCTAATTGGTTGTCTGTAAATAACAACTCTTGAACCTCCAAATTTTCTGATCATGCATTTCTGTACTCAAACCATTTTCTTCCACATCGGCAACACCAGAACACTCAGCATTGCTTAAAATCAAACTGCTTCTATTTATATGCCCAAGCATCTACTTAGGAGCCTATTTTAAGCATCTCAGTCTGAAAAGGTTTCCATTTTCTCCATAATAAAGGAGTGTGAGCAGCATTAGTGTGCTGTCAAAATGTATGGCTTGAGTAGGCATGTGAGCCCCAGTAAAACTCTATCCAGATGAGTAATCACTCTCTCTCTATCTTGCCCTCTCCCTCAAAAGTTCCTTTGATTTCTAGATTCATGTGAAGCATTCAACATTTACAAACTGTAAGACAACCCAGAAGGAAAAGGTCAGGGGGCTGGCAGTGGAGGGACTGCCTCTTCTCACGTACAGTGGTGAGCCAGGCTGAGCCCGGGGGTGCAGCCTGGTGGTTTCACTATCTCTACAGTCAGACATGGGCTGCCCCTTCCCATAAAGCTCAGGCTTCCCAGTTACATAGCAAGGAAAGGACCTGACTGCTCTGTGAGGAGCTAGGCTATGCAGGAAAGGGCACTTCTTTCAGGTACAATCGCTGGAGGTAGTTAAGGCAATAGCCCTGAAGGCAAATAGCAAGTAGATGCTTTAAGAAGCCTTGGCCAGAGTACATCCAGTGAGGAAATCAAGTGCAACATTTGGGGAAGAGTTATGAAAGTGGAAAATGAAAAATATACATTGTTAAATATAGGAGAGTTTGGAATAATTAGAGATAGCAATACACAAATGTGGGGTAGGTCAGATAATGGAAAGGTTGGTAGGGTGAAGTGGGATAGGGGTGGGGTAAGATGGCACAGCTGACTGGCTAACAGAGCAATGGACTTCTAACTGGACCATAATGGAGGAAGGTTTCTCAAACTAGAAGAAAAGATCAGTTGAAGGTGACCTCAGCTTCACTGGGAGGTGGAGGGAACATCTTTTTAAAGACAGTAGTAACAGATTCAGGAGGGGAAGCGTCCCCTCAGTGAAAAGAAGAGTCTCCTGCCCCCAGACAGCGGGGGGACAGAAAACCTGCCTGCAGGAGGGCCTTTGGTTTGCACACCAAAGGAAAAGGCCCCTCTGGGAATGCAGAAGGAGCCCAGGGATGCAATGCAGCATCATCACTCTCCGGCGGGAAGAACCATACCCATGTGGCAGCAACGGTGCTGGCAAATGCAAGCAGCAAAAGTCAGAGCTCATTCGCTACCAAACTCAAAGCAGCACACCCAAGCACCTGTGGCTGCAACATGGGGCTGGTTCTTACCTGCAGAGCAAGTGGTTAGTAGAAACATTAATCACACTGAAGAATATCTATATTCATTAAGAACCTTCTGTTATCACTAGGTAACATGCACAGGCTCAAAACATCCTCCCCCTGACATGATTACAGTGTGAAACAAGGTTTTTACAGATGATATAAAAGTATGGCTTTATTGTTCAGAGCAGGACTCCTTCCTGGGATTCTTCCACCCTTTCAAACAGAGATGGTGGTACAAAGGGACAAGAAAGTTGATTTAAGTGTCTTGCCAGAACAGGTCCAGGTGGACTGGGAAAATGGTGTTGCCTAATCAAGAAATTTAAAGATCATATCTGCTGAATTTTTTTTTTTAATGAGTTGTAAGGCTAATTCTAAAACAATTCAGCAGTTATTTTGATTGAAGTCTCCCTTTATCACCTAGGGAAGGCATCTGTACTTGAAACATATGACATATTAACTTTGAATTAGAAAATATCTTCAAATAGATAAATAAAACACAAATCTCCTCCTTCCTGCAACTGTTCTGAGAGAGACTGCAGCAACTTTTCTCAAATGCCCGCAGCGGGGAAAATACAAACTCTTCCCTCTCTCCAGCTCTTTCTTCCATCAGTAATTTCAGCAGCTGCTATCCAGACCTTTTGCTCCAGGTAAGCTAAAGAACTGGACATCAGATGGTCCTATTTGGCATTCACTGTCGCAGCTCATCAACCACTAAAGCCTTCTTTTTAACCTGAATTTCTGGTAATCTTGGCAAGAAACTTTACTTTGCCTGCACCTTACTTCCTCCAAACCTAATCTTCTACTTCACTGCTTTCTCCTCCTCTGTTTGTCCTCTTTATCCCTTATTCCGGTGCCCCCAGAGGGTGCCTACCCTGCCACTCATCTAGACTCTCCTGCCTCCTACTTACACAAATTTTTCCACAATGCCTTTCCCAGACTCATCAAATTATCCTAGCCTTCTCACTTTCCTTTTTAATTCAGTATTCTGTCCTGGCCTACAGTTCCCCAGCAGCTCTGCCCCTCCAAGCCTGTCTCATTCCCAAATATACAAATCAAATGTCTGCATCCTCCTCTTTCCTTGTGTATTTTCTTGCTGTCAGAGTGGGTCTCCATCTCCTGACACTATGTGGAGGCACTTTAGTGGGAGAGTAGCAAAGATCCAGATGAGGGTCAAATAAATGGCTGTGGCTCCTTTCCTAAATGCAGACACTCAAAGGAAACCAAGCTCAGCTTGATGCAGCGCGGCTTAGCAAAACATTAAGAGGGAATAGTAGATGCCCTGAACAGAAAACATTTCCACATTGCTCTTGATTACGTCTAACACAGAAAGAGGGTAACAACAAACAATATCTCACACCATGAGATTAATTATAATGTCAAAAGAGCTGGCATTTCTGGGACAATTGATGTATTAGCATGACACATCTTGCTACACAAAAAAGGAGGTGCATTTCCAGTGCTTAAATGCAGGAGGTCTTCTTCATCTTTAATAAACTGAACAATACAGACATAATTTTTTTTTCCTTTTCACTGTGGGATTATAAACTTGAGTCTCTAAGAATGAGAACATCTCCTGGAAGCTACTAAGTCCCTTATCTGTCATCTTGAGAACTGACATAAACTGCCATTGAATTCATCTGCATCTGCTAGAACGTGCTCAGGACATCACAGGATCAGACCTATGTAAAAATAAACACGCACAAATACTGCATCTACCTGAATCTCCTGACTTGATTTATCAAATTCACAACTGTATGGTTCCAGATGAAGAAGCAGAGATACTAGTTTTCTTATTATTTTTTCTATTTCAGACAATATGGGAGACTGAAGATTGTAACTTATCTGAAGATAGGGAATGGGAGGAGGGAGAAAGTAGAAGGATAATGTACCAACGAAATGTTGACAGTTTTCTATTTTTTGCCAATTGTTGCTAAAATGACAGACGGTGATATTTATGAAATGTATAATTCAAAGTAAATTTGCCTAGATAACCAAGTTAAAAATGCTTTATCTTTCCTAACAAACATTATGCAGCAATCAGCAAAACCCAAAGTACATTATACAAACTGAAAACGCAGGAAAACAAATCTTTTCTTTTCCCCTAAGTCAACAAATTTTCTGAGCCCAAATAAAGTTCTTGGCTTTCTTTCAAATCTTCACAGCTAATCAATAGTTTAGTCATACGATGAAAAATGATGTATCCATATTCTTCACAATTGACATTTGCTAACTGTCTCCAAGGTCGCATTGATTGCCAGTTGTACAGTTTACCCAACTTCTGTTTTGAGCCAAATAATATGGTCTTTGTTTCATTAATATTTAATAGTTATTTAGATCGTGCCAGATGATCTTAAAGCTCATTTAAATCAGCTTGAAGATAATATTAAGCTTTCTTCTAGTATAATCTATTACCATAAATGATTGTGTCATCTGCATATAAATGGTGAGTTGAATATGATAATGAAGTACAAAGATTATCAATATAGAATGACAAATGCATCTGACAAAATAAATCCTTCAGGGACCCATTTATTCTGTTTTCAGTGGTAAAAGATGCATTGTTTCACTTCAAGTATTCTACACAAAACATAAAGGATTTGGATCATGAGATATCATATTTATCCTGTGTGAAAAAAAGAAAATAAAAATTCCAAATTGTAGAACTCTCTCTTTTCAAGTGTGGCAATTACAGCTCATACAGATCTGTAAAGATTATATTTTTTGTACAACAGGCCTTGATTAATTATTTGGGCTTTTAGAAGAGTGATTACACTGAAGAATATGTTTTTATTTAGACCGGGTTTAGTTTGCATTTGTTTTTCATTAGCTGGTCATTTAAATTAGTTCATTTCAATTATCACTAAATGCCATGCCCATTGAAGAAAAGTACCTGAATGCAGTTAATAGTATGACACCCAAAGCTGTTTCCTCTAGAAACGACAGCTGGGAGGGTGGCAGGGAAACCCTGCTTGGCAATAAGGCTGCATTTAAAAGAATTAAATTGTCAAATTCTCTAGGCTCATGGGTTTAATTAAAGTCAGTGGACAATTTCAGGGACAAAAGAAACAATTACAACAGTGAGAAATACTAATAAATACATTAGAAATGGTTAAAAACAGTTGAAGAGAAAGTAAGTGCATTTACTGGCAGATATTGTCTAAGGAAATTACATAAAATAGCCGTAACACAGCACTGTAGAAAAGACGGTGAGCTGACAGAAACTACTGGAACTCAGCACTTGCTGAGAACTGGGACAACAGACAAACCAGATCCATGAGGCCTCCCTTTTGCTTTCCATTCAAAGTCTTCCCCTTCAAAATTTAGATATCACAGAGTCCTTGAAATTTGTAAAATTTTACATATCTGAACTAATCATTTAGCTTGAGTGGAGGCATATATGGAAAAAGATCCAGGATTATTTTGGCCTCCTTGTGCCTCAGGTCAGAAGTGCTCAGCATTTGGTCTGGCAAATTCATCTATTGCAATAAACTGGTCACAAATAAATCTGGACTAGAAGGTGGAAGGGTTTTATTTATTCAAGAATGAAATTCTGGAAAAGTCTTGCAAATGTGGTCAGGGGAGCAAGAAATGTAGAAAGCAAGACATATTTACAGAAAGGGTTGTAAATTAAATTAAGAGAACTCCGAAACCCAGGAAATTAATTCTGTGGTGTGATTCCAAGGGAATCCAGTCCTCAAGTATATGCAAAGTGTTTTGATAGCCAACTGGATTGTTGGGTGTCTTCACTACACTTGTATTAACTGCATGGTTCAAGACTCTAACTTGTGTGGACCAGAAAGGAATTTCTTCTCCTTCCTTAAACTATAATTTGGCTTCTGGAAATGGGATGACACAAAACCCAGGATGTAAACAGGGTACAGCTGTGTTCCTAGTGACGTAAAATTCTCAGATGAATGGTGTCCTGCTCACATACAAAGGATTAAGCCATTCATCAGACTTAGGATCGGGAGGACATCTGTCCTCCAAGTCAGATTAGCAGGGATCAGAGGGGTTTTATTTGCCCCAACAGTAATTTAGGGCATGATCAGCTTCTTGAGATCACACAGGAGTTAATTTTATAAATATTTCACTAGCACACAGACCTGGAAGACTAGTAATATCCTGAGCTCTTCTGCTTTCTGCATGTGACACATTACAGGTTCAGCTTTTAGTTAGACTTTTACTACAGTCCTAAATTTCTCTTAAGTGTTGAGAATTATGATGTCTGGTGACATAGGATGATCTACGGATCCTTCTGAACTAGTACGTACTGTGTGGTTGTCTGCCAGAGCAAGAAAGAGAGGATTCCGTTGCCCAGATGCTGCCTGCTGGTCCTGCATTCCTACTCATGTACGCGTATGTACATCAAATGCAGTGTGCTCATATACAGTCTTCGTTATGCCAGGCAACATGCTATACGATAGGCTTCTAAAACAGCAGGTCCCAACTGTGATCTGTAATGCCGTATCATGCGCTCTGCATCCGATTCACAAAATCTGTGGCACAGTAACATGTACCAGTCTGTCAGTTCTACGTGGTTACACTGGAGTCTATAAGCGTGAGGGCTGACAGTGGTCCACAGATTCAAAGTTTGGGATGCACTAGTATTCATAGTTTCTGCCTTGGTACGTCAGAGATATCCCGCTCATAAGGAGTAACTGCATGTGCACTCTGAAGATGTGCACTTGTACAGCTTCAGCCTTCACCCCTCAGTATCCCTGGGATGCTGGGACAGGTTTATTAATGTGCCACATATCTCATAGCTCAGATGAGTGGAATAGGTTTTTCAGCCCTTCGACCAGTGGCTTTACTCCAGGATAGTTGTCAAATCACCATATTCTTTCCATAGGCTCTGGACCCCATCTACCAACTCTTTCCTCTGTGACTGAAACTTGCTTCTTCTGGTGACAAATAAATTCTTAAACTTAAGGCCAAGAACCGAAGAGTTCACTGTCAATAAATTAATCACAGTATTCAGTAGTTATTAAGATCCTAAGTATACTAATCTTAAGTAAGAGCTCAGCAGAGTGGGCTAGCATGTCATAAGCACACTTGATGTCAGTGTCACACATGCACAGTAGCATTCTTGTAGACGGCAAATTTCATCCCCACAATTGCTAAATACACATAATTCCTTTGTAGGATCATGAACGAATTTGAAGAGATACTGGATGTGTTCTCACCTTTTTGTTTATCTGTTTCTGAGTTCTCAAAACACTTTCGTGGATTGACAGTGATTCCCCTGCTAGAGGTGATATGAAAGACAGCTGTAAACCTCTCCTACGTACCTAGCCAAAGCGGTGTTCTACAGTATGTCAGAGCTGAGAACGTGCCATGGTACAAGGTAGTTGAGAACCACTTGTATTAAACCATGTTGCTCTGCAGAGTTTGTGAGCAGTGCTGTTACCCACAGGTGAGCTGTCGCAACTCCTTACACTCTTGGTTTATGCCTGTTGTTTTTAACATGTACCGCACTCATATCAGCTAAGTGCAGAGATATCCAACGCACAGGAAGTAATAGCAAGCCACCTTATAAATCAGATCCTACAGGAAAACTTCCCACACATACAACCCCATGAATAATATTATTTACATGTCAACAGTAACACTGTTGTATAATAGATATAACATCATGAGCGCAAACAGGTTTTCCTTTTTGTAGGGGAGAAAAAAGAAATGGTACAACTTTCAATGTAGAGAGATGGGTTTTGAATCCATATTATACTTTCTGTACCAACAATTTTTCATTAAAAATTTGAATGCAGCTCAACTTCAACTGGACTGCAAAGCAGTTTGAAAACTATGAATTATGAAGTACTTTATAACATAGAGCTATTTATTCTTTGACGTAGATTTAGCATTTGTGATTGATTTTTAGTCTTTTTAGAATTTTAGAGTTGTAACATTTTGCTTAATACAGGTTGTTCCCTTAAGAATCAGCTAGGACACTGATGGGAACTTTGAGGAAAAAAAGTCACCAAACCCAACAATTACAATTTGTTTAAGCTCATCATGTAGAAGATTTTGAGGGTATAAACTGCAAAAAGGTCAAACCTTGAATTAGTAAATTTATTTTACAAATCAAAAAACCTCTCTCACTCCTGAAATTATAATATTAGCTCTTAAAAGGGAAAAGACAACCAAGTGAGATTTTATTTTCGTAGATTTCAAGTTCAAATCCAGACTACCTGGTTAGATATTAAAATTGTTGTCATCTCATGGATATCTGGTGTGTCCCCTAAATTAGTTCAGTAGATCTCACTTCAAACTTGTCACTTTGCACTAAATGACAGGATGTACAGGCAACAAAAAACTATATGGGTCCTAAGAGTCCACATTACTTCTGTTACACTCAGAAGACAGGACTATTCCTCTTTTGGCAGGTGGTAAGCATGTCTTCCCCATACAATTAATCCAGGCTCTCATTCAAGCGCCTGTAATCCACAAAGATAACCTACCGACCTGAATTATAAGCAATTTCTAAACCCAGACTGACTTTTACAGGTTAGACCTTAGTGTCAGCTATAACAGACTCAAAGAGGAGTAGCATACAATGAGATTGAAAGGGGAGCTGGAGAGGGTGAGGAGGAGAAATCACCTTAGTATCCCTGGTCTTCCTCCCCTAGTCTTCTACAGTACCTTAAGAGATGAGGAGATGAACAAATGTATTTTCTTTCTGCGTATGAGACAGATTTCTATTAGATAGGTAAGAAGACAAGAGCAAATTTTTATAATTGCCATCACCATCACATCCAACTGTGAGAAAAGGATGATTTTAGCAGTTGTGTTTTCTGTAGCTCTGAAAACTATGACAAAGAAATCAAGGAGATCAGAGAAAACAGGATTTCATTAATCAAGGTAAATAAAGAGAAGGGCTTGAATAAAAGTTGCAGTTCTCTGGACAGAATGAAAAAGCCTGATTCTCATGGTAATGGGCTGGAAACACATTAAGATTTAGAACCAGTCTATATGGCAAGGACAGGAAAAAGGAAGAGCTGGAGGTGATTTGCAGGCTACAAAAGCTTCAGTGACAAAGGTTAGGGATACTGGGACAGTCTATTAATCTGCCCATCAATGTACACCTTCTACTTGATGCTCTGAATATATTTTGTACTTTGATACTCAGCAAGCCAGTGTGTATTAGAACTACTTCATGGTGGAAAACTGGACGATGGTGGAGAGGGCAAATCCGGGCCATCAGCCGAAACAGCCTTACTGTAACAGGCCACAGGTGATGTCCAGCTTTAGTCACTGACCTCAGATGACCACCTGCCAGCACTCTCCTCAAGAGTCAGAACCTCCAAAATTTCACAAAAATAAGACATAAATTGGTTTAAAAGAAAGACTGTGTGACAAAGGGCTTGAAACCCATAGGGGTAATGGACTCAGCAAAGAGAAATGGAGGCAGGACATTCTGGCCTCTCTGAAAACACCAGCCAGAACTCAGAAAACCTTCCAGAATGGGAAGGATTTCAAGGGAGGGAATTTTGTTCAGCTGAGTGTTATTACTCATATATCAGCAATTCTCACATACTCTGAGTGACACAGATCTATCTGTCTTGCAACTAAACTAACTGAGCAGAACTGTCTAGAAAACAGTCATCAGTGTCCCTTTCCCTCCCATTCCCGGAAGAGGTGAAACTAAAGACGGTGCTTGGATGCTGCCAAAGCTCACTCTTAGTTTAGAAGCAAAGAGCTTCAGCCAGAGCTGGGCCTAATGCAGCTGAGAAAGAAAAAGGGACAAAGGACTGGGGAAAAAGCACCTACGAGTTTTCAGTTTACTAACCGACTCTCACTGCTACGAAAACAAGGGTTTATCTTGCAAAATAGTGACATGAAAGAAAGGCTGTAAGTGGCTGCTAAATGAAATGCAGATAATATCATTGCAAGTAGGCAAAACATGTTTTTGTATCTCCATTAACTTGCTCTATTCCAAATTGCCTACAACAGGTGGCAGAGTCTGGATGCAATGTATTTTGTACCTTGCAACAGCTGTGAACAGGGTACACACTGAAATGTTAAAGAGACATTACTTGTTGCAACTGTCACACATGACCAAGAGCAGTTCCAGAATTCAAAATATTTCCTTGTTCTGAAGTTAAATTGGGCCACTGTGATATTCATTCTGCAATTTAATACTCAAAGGCCTTGAGAGACTAACAGATAGATACATAGAAATGGGATTAGGAACCTGCAACATTTTTTTCATATTTTGATAGGTTTGTACATGATATTAGCACAAGACCAGGTAAAGTGGCTTTTTAATAATTGTATTACAGATTTCAGCAGCCAGTTCTTCAGCTAGTGCAAGCTGATGTAGTTCTGTTGTCTTTAGCTATGATGATTTACATTAGTTGACAGTCTCTCTGTATGCACACCCTATGTAGTTCCATATTTACAGCTTCACCCAAACCCAATTATAATGACCAAATTGGAAATCTAGCTAAAATATCTGTTAACTGACTTCCAAGGTAGAAGCCAAAGCTGAGTAGCACCAGGTTACCGTATCTAAAACTACAGCTTTTTCTAAGTAATCAAGGGAAACCAAAGAGAGAAAGTGGTTGAGCGAATGAATGATATAACCAGTGAGCTTCATTTAGAGGTCTTCATAAAAACATCTCTTTTTACGCAGCTTGAATATAATGTATATCTTTCCTGAGATTAACACTGAAGGATTCCCACAGAAATGCACACGTTCATTATCATAATGAGTAAACAGTGCAACATACATGGTTTCTTAGAGAAGACCATAAATACACATTAGAGCAACTCTCTTCTTTGTCTATATAAAGCTCTTCCAAATGCAAGGACTCAGAAACAGAAGAGCTTGGAGGTTTTGTGTGCTTTTTGTGTGCCTTTTTTTTTCTAAAAAAAAAAAAAAAAAAAAAAAAAAGAAGCATTCTAAAGCTGCTTTTCATTATTGGCGATGAAATTGTAATAATCAATATATACTTTCAAGAATGTAAAGTTAATTTTAAATATGGAACTATGTGTATATATAACACAGTTTATCTACCTTCTAAATTACAAATAAGTTTGGGCAATAGTCCTAGTATCCATTAATGTTAAATATAACAACAGTTTTCAGAGATTAAACATCCTACAACTTGATGAATGTTATTCATTTATTGTATTGTGCGTATATAAGATGCATCATATCATGTTCTGTGCATAAAAGATCAATGGATGCTTCTATTTTAAACATAGTTTTGAAGATGATTATAATTATTTTTTTAATTAAATGCACCTTAAGTTGGAAATGTTTATTCACTGCCCAGAAATCAATCTCTTAAAAAAACTTTCTGTGGATTCAAGTTTTGCTTCTACCACCATTTATTTCCCTGCTTCAGCCTAATATTGAAATAAATAGATTTTTAAAAACCCAACAGGCAAAAATAAGTGTACAGGTACTTCAACATCTCTGTATACATAGCTCCCATCTGTACATACATTTATTATTTCTTCATTAATACAGCATTTTTACCCTTCAAAAAGATACTTTATAACTTTTCCTCACCAAAAAATGAATAAAAAGTAAAGGGCACCACTGAAATTTAGTCTTGTCAGTTGTAGTGAAGTGACAGCCAGACGGAAAATCAGTGGCAAGAACACTGTACAAGAAAAGACTATGGGACAAATTGTGGCCACATGGTCTTCATGAAACTCAGTTCTCGTAATTTTGAATCATACTCACTGAAATCAGAAGAAAAGCTAAGAGAACTGCCAGTAGCATCTGTTGGTATGTTTCCGTTTTATTTAAAGAACATGCTTGTTAGCACAGTTTGCCTTTCCTCAGCCTACTTTGTTCAGGCAGCTTTAAACTTCCAGCATAAGTTAGCCTGCTGCGCTCTCCTAGAGCACACAAGGCCTGGTCTGCTTAGGAAGGCAGGCTCCAGACGGAGCTGCAGTCCCTCTAGTCTTGCTGTTGGTATGAAAAGCAGTCAAGTCTGGATTTCAGGAGAGTCTGGAACAGTTGCAACCTCCTATGTCTACTGAAATAGCCAGGATGACTACTGAGCTTCAACTCACAGCCTGTAGACCACACGCAGTCCACAATGGGCACGTGCCTCACCCACTGCTAACAGCATTTCACTCTGACATGCAACCGGCTGGTGGCTGTCCTTGGGCAGGACCTGTTCCCTTTGCTGTGGAGGGATGCAAGTGCAGCAATTCTGACACTGTCTTGCTGTGTCCCTGTTAGCATCGGGACCTGGCTTCTGACCTACTCACAAACAGCTTGCTCGAGTACTCTCTCCTGGGGAGACGAGTCCATGTTCTCCCAGTTACCACAATGCACGTTCACAGCCTACACAAGGGGAAGACCCACAACACAACTGTGAGAGAATAACATCACGGGCATTTTCAGTTTGCCATAAAAGTGGAAGCAGAACAGTGGTAACAGCAGGCAACAGCCTACAGATTATTTGTTTTGATCCCATGTATTTCTGCTTTATTTCCAATACGGTCCAGTTAACAAGCCACTTGAAGAGTCTTGATGTGCAAATGGCCTTACACACCAGTACTTGCCCTTTTCCAGACTAATCAAGCTCCTCACTGATATGCTCCCATCACCTCTGCAGCAAAACAGGACTAATTTCAGAATCAGTGAAACCGCAGTTTGAAGAGACCTTCGAAGTAGCCTTGTTGATTTACTGGTTGAACTCAGATCTCAAGGCTTCTCCATTTTGTTAACTTTTCTTCAAAGTACTTCTGTTGCATTTACTGAATTATTTAATGTCTGTGTTTATGATAAACTATTAAAATGTCAAAGTACAGAGGTTCCATTAAAATGACACATCAGATTCAATCTTAATACCTATGAATAACCTCCAACATTTTATCAGAAGTGCGCCATCAGCTTTGCACCAGGCTACCATTCAAAAAATCTTAACGGCATCCAGCCATTCACAAATCCCACATACTAGCACAGGATCTGACCACACTAACTCTTGCTCACAGGTCACCAGATCAGTTCTCTCTGGTTTGTATTGCAATTGCAGCAAATAGCTTCCCAGACATCCAGCCTTTCCCTGTGGAGGGAGAGAGGACTTCCCTCTCCACCGTGCTGCTTGCAACACGAGCTTCACCGCAGCAGGTTGCTGTGGGTGGCACTCTGAAGAGGTGCTGCGGGCACCACAGCTGTGTCATCAGGACACTGGAGCAGGCTTGTGATCCTCATTTAGGGCCCCATTCCATTCTCTCATCCCCTCTATATATGTTATTGAAAAATGAGTAATACAGAGCTCTTCTCGTACCAGCAATAAAGAGTTCTCGTGGTCAGACACCTGAGCCTACATATTTTTTCCAGTATGACTTAAGGATACTGAAAGCCAATAGCCCATAAAAGGCTGAAAGCTAGCTACCCTAGAAGGTGACTGTGCTTAGCATCTTGAACCTTCAGAACCCATGTGTCTCAGCTCTTCAGCTACGAAATGAGGATAAAAGTTATTTCCCTGACTCATGGCCATGTGAAAATCAAAACTGCAAGGTATCCTACTTACAAGGTAACAGAGATAATAAACATTCTCTAGAGTGCTGCATGAAAAAATAATCTTGGCAAATAAAATGCTTTGATTTAGCACTCCCTGGCTACTCAAAAATTAAACATTTGTTGAAAAAAGCATAAAGGGTATAAAGGTCAAAAAACACAAAGTTTTAACAGGACTGGTAATATTTACTTCACCCTTCTACTACCCTTAGGGTACTGGTTGATCTGATATATGGTAAAATATGTGCTGCAGAACAGTGAGTGGAATTACAGATTGGAGTACCAGCTTCTGAGTTCTTTACTGTTAATGGGTTTAAATCTGAACTTTAATGTTAGGCTGTTTTAAGGTGGGTTTTTCTGTGTCTGATTTCTGAACCATTACATACACATACTTTCTTCTAAAACTGTCAGGTAACTTGGTTCACTGGTGGAATTGAAATGTAACCTTTAATTCTATAGCCTGTACTTTAGAAAATTATGCATTTGAATGGCTGAGACTTCTGGAAGGTGGGAGTGGTACACCAACCACATAAGAAATGGAAAGCCACAAGAGAATTCTTTGTGCTGTGAATAATGAGTCAGGAATACAGTTATGAAAAGCACATATCCCACTCTTTCATCAATGTTCAGACTCTTTCCTAAAGCTATTCTCATCTTCTGCAGCCACTGGAAAATGCACAGATATAACCTCAGATCCAGTATAAACAAACGAAATGTAAATGTCAGTGTGGTTGTAGCTACCTCCCTTAGAGCTGATTTTGCCACAGGATTAGATTGAATGTAAATAATAGAGAACGTACAGCACTTTGAAAGAAACATGTCAATTTAAATTAAATAGGGCTTCTTATTTTATCCTACAAACCATGATCCAAGTAAGATTATCTGGCTTTCTGCCAAGCAACTGGGCAACAGCCACTGAAGACCAGTAAGTATTTGCCTTCTGTGACACTTGAAAATCTTTGGATTAATTCACAGCCCACTATTTGCAACCCAACTCAACAACAGCCCACTGCTGAGCTCCTGTTGCCTGTCGCTCTGGTGTCTGGTATACCTTGCTAAACAGAGCATCCCCAGAAGCAAATCTCCCTGGGAGCAAGGTCACACAGGCAAGTAGATACAGGATGCCAGCCTCCTACGCACTAGGGATACTTTATACAGGCCCTGTAAGTATGTATATAGACACTCTCCCCCTCCCCGACCACCACACCCTAGAACAGCTGAAAGAACAGGCCTTAACTCTGCTGTAACTTGTCCAGCATGTTCAGTTCTGTAGCCTCCATTTGAATCAGACAAGGTTTAGTTCCGATTAAACATGCTGCAGTTGGTTTGCTTCCCTAGACAAGACAAGTAAAAATTTATTGAAGCAAACTCATCAGTGCTTTCTAAAACTTCAAAGATGACCTCAAATAATCAGGACAAGTCTACACAGCTGTATTATTACATGAGTATAATCTATCTTCAGGAATAAAAAATTCAAGAACCATTATTTATAGTGTGTGGTGGCACTAGATGTGGTTTAAACTCACAGAAAATATTGTTCTTAATAGTACGGCTTCCCCAAGATTAGCATAAACACTCTTTTCCTTTAAAAATCTGGGCTAAGTAAGAGCCCATATAGATCTCCTTCTAGGTTTGGGTCTCAGCCCTTCAGGAATTTTGATTTGTGATTCTTGAAATACTATTTAGCCTGATCTTACACTTTTTCACAAAATCTTTACTGGGAAGTATACACACAGACAGTTTTCTAAATGGACTGTTCTAACTCTTTTGCTATATACTGAACATAATACTGTGCACAAATATAGTTTTCTGTGGAGATGTGGTTACAGATGGACATCCTGGGCCATGGATTGGTCTAGCTTGCTTGACCCACTGATTACAGCCCAAGCACACCTCAACCCCTTTTGCAGGTAGACAGTGCAAAGATGGCCTCTGAGCAGAGACTTCTGCAGCATCAGATAGAATAAAAGAGTTGTGGTCATTTTAAAGTAATTGTTTTATAAAGTATTATAAACAGTAATAAAATTTATATTTAAATAGCTAATGGTTCAAATGACAAGATATCCATCTGATCAGTATATGCTTTGAAATTTCACATGGCATTACCAGGAATGTTTTCTCAGCACATGTAAACCAAGATTAGAGCTTTTTCATTACAATATTCATATTGAAGGCTATGACAGTTATCAGACAAAACACTACCGGAAAGTGACATCTCTGACATTGGTAATAGTGAGCCATCAGCATCAGAACAGTACCTTTCTTGTTTGATACTGCTTGAAGGCAGACGTATGACAATTATACAAGGAGATATGCACAACAACAACAACAACAAAAACCCACGCTTACTGGAAACACCAGAGTGAGATGGTGGTTGGTAAGACCCATGAGGCTGAAGGAACTGCTGGCAATGGGGGTGAGCCTGCATTGTTCTTCTCTTGGTGTGGGGCAGCACTGGACACAACAGCATGAATGAACACAGACCCGTCCAATGGGCAATAATAAAATAAGGAGTGAGATCAAATCAGAGCAGGAATGCAGACATTTTATCCCATTCCCCTAAACTCTGATTGTTAAACCTGATGTGATTGATTGCCTTATGCAAAGTCTGACCCACTGACTGTCCTGAAATCAAATATGGTGATATATTTTGAAAAGTACAAGCTCTACGCACACATCTCAGATGCTTTTCAGAGACATTTAGTTCAAGTAAACTTCCATGGCACAAGCACAATTACATTTCCTCCTACACTATCCTGCAACTCTGTCACATTCTGGTTTAAACTTTTATCTCATTCAATTTTTATGCTGGTTGTTCATTTTATAATCTAGTTGTTTCACTTTCATTACTTATTTTCTTTTGCAATCATCCTAGGATAGGGACTAATTATTTTAATAGCTCTCATTACAACATGCTGGTACATTTGCTTTTCTTTTTTAAATGGAATTATGTTTATACAACCTCTTTTTTTTCTTCTCACTAAACCACAAGAAAAATGGCAAATTCTGTTATGGGTTATAGAAATAAACAGTGCTTTTAGCAAACTTCGCAACAACAAATCAGGGAAATGGGAGTGAGAACGATGAGGGGGTTGGAAATACTCATGCCTAAGGAATTAAAAGGATACAAAATACTGCAACATCACTACATCTAACTACAATTCACTGAAAAGGTTTTAAAGTTAACAAAAGCTTGAAAATAGGACCATTCTACAAAGAACTTTATTAAATATACAAGCCTGAGAAGGATATGTAGGCCCAACATACAACAAGAGCGAATGTTAAAGGCAAAATAAAATGACCCCTGTGTGTATGCATACACATCTGCATGTGTAATTATCTAAACTCATCTCCAAGGCAAGAAATTCTGCTGAGCAAATACATTTTTTCCCTTACCCACATCCTTGCTGCTTGCACAGTCCTGACTATAAGTAATCCATTCTGCAAACAACTTCTGAAGCCCTGGAAGGACGAGGGTCTTGAAAAGGGGAAGGAAGTTCCTTTAGAAAATATCAAGAGACAAAGATGGCTGTCCAGATACTTGGACACAACAGATACTTACATTGCTGGCTGAACTTACAGACCTCCTCTGTCATGTGTACCCATTTGTCTATGCATGTGCCTGCATCTCTCATGGACACACACACTTCATTTGGGGAACATGTGCTAGAGAGTACAAATGTTCAGAGGTTCCCCTGTCAGAAAAAAAAAAAAAAAAAAAAAAAAAAGAAATGTTGGACCCTGTTAAAAGCAAACCAACCAACCCAACCCAGATTCAGAGAGTTATGCAGATCAGCAGAGACCACTGAAATTCCCTGGTCAAGCCCCTGCTCAAAGCAGGGCTACTTTGAAACCTCAGTCAAGTGGCACAGGACCTCTTCCTGTGAAGCCTTGATTGTCTCCAGAGATGGATTTTCAGTAGCCTCTGTTGGGACAGCCTGACCCAGGGCTTAACCACTGTCTTTGGAAATAATTCTTCCTAATACCCAGCCAGCTCTGCCCTTGCTCCAACTTGTTGGCTCCTGTCCTTTTGCTGTACACACCTCTGAGAAGAGTCCGTGTCCATCTTCTCTGTGGCCCCTTCAGAGTAATTGAAGAGAAGAAGTCCACCCCTGTAATGTGCTCTTTTCCATGTCAAACCAGCTTTGTGTCCCTGCTCTGGATTTTTTCCAGGCTGTCAATATCGCTCTTGTTCAAGGGGGTCCCCAAACTGGACATGTGGTATTCCAGATGAAGCCTCCCAAGCTGCTGAGCAGAGGGCAATATTCCTTTCTCTGTACTTGGCAGCTGCACTCTTGCTCAGGACGTGGTCGGCCTTCAGCACTGCAAGGATCCACTCCTGACTCGTGCTCTCCTCCATGCCCACGGGGACTCAGCCCCTTCTCAGCGGGGCTGCCACTGGCCTGCCAGCCCCGGGCTGTGCCCTGAGCTTCCTGGAGGCCACCCCTCCAGCTTGCCAGGGGCCTTCTGAATGACAGAGAGGGACCTGTGTCAGGAGTCCCTCTGAAGGACTGTGACCTTCCAGCACGTCATCAGCTCCTTCCAAGTTGGTGTCGCCTGAGAACCTCCTGAGGGCAAACTTTGTCCCTTTAATTGGGTTGCTGCTGCAGATGTTAAATAGCACCAGCCCCAGAAATTAGTTATGAGGGACACCATTTATAATGAGCCTGCAGCCAAAGTACTAACCACGGGCCTTTTGAGCCCAATAGTTCAGCCAGTTTTTTGCCCAGTTTGTAATTCTATCCATTTTAGTCTCTATTTCCTCAAGTTGACTATGGGGATACAACACAAGACATTGTTGAATGCCTTGGTAAAATAAATCCACCGCTCTCCTCTCATTCACAGAGCCAGTCATTTCAACACAGAAGGCATTCAGGTTGATCATCTACAGTTTGTCCTTCAAAATCTGCATTGGCTGTTCCCAATTCTCTTCTCATCCGCCACATGCCTAGAAATAGTGTCTATGAGAATTTGCTCCATAATTTTCAGGGCTTAGGGGACATAAGGCTGTCCAATCTGTAGTTTTCCAGATTACTTTTTTGAAAATGGGTGCACCATTTCCTTCTTTCCAGTCAACAGAAGCCTCCCCTGATTGCCATGACCGCTCAAAGATAAGAACTCGGCTTTACAGTGACATTTGCTAGCTTCATCAGCATCCTTAAATGCAATCTGTTTTATCTGATGAACTTTATACATCCAACTTACTTAACACAGTCCCTAACTTGGTCCTCCCTACCATGGATAGAAACTGTGTTCCTAAAAATCTCTGTTGCTTGGCAGAGAGATCTGGAAGGCCCATTCATACTTAGCTGCTGTAAAATACACACACAAACACAGACACTGCATGCAGAATACTCAATCAAATTGCAACAATATATATATACACATATAGAGAGATATATATATAAACCTGCCTACTTGTCAATGGTAGCAAACCAGGCAATTAAATACAGCAAGAGACATAACTAAAATGCTCACAGTACATGAGGGGACTTTGTCAGCATGAGGATACTGGCCTAAAAGAGCACTGTTTACCTGAGAATGGAAAGATATGCCCACAACCCATCTAACCCCAGAGGTCTTTATACTTAGCTACTAAAAAATGCAATGTGGTATTCATAGGGAGCTATGCTGATTGTGAATGCTTGCAATGAGCTCATTGTCCAGTCAGTGCATCTCACACTGAGAAAATGAAACCAGATTTGGACATTAGCCAGTTCAAATTTCAGTTTGAATTCTGTGCCTTTTTCTTGTTTTCCAAACTCTGCTGCCCTGCATGTGTGCTGTGTTTGAAGCATGTTGACATTCTCTGCCTTGATGCAGCTGGCACCCCAGATCAATTACTGGACGTCCAACTTGAAAACACTTGAAAGGAAAACCACAGGGCAGACGATATGGTTGGCTCTCAAACCTTCTGGATATTGGCTGACCCAGCATAGCTTCATCCCAGTGGAGTTCCTTTATTTTGTATCTCTTCTCTGAAAACCATGGAGATTTCCAAATATCCTGTGTACTAATTCGATTTTCCAGTGGCTATCGCAACATTGACATGGTAATTAAAAACATCATTTCCTAAGATACTCTCTGAACTTTGAAAACAGCCTTTTTTTAGTTCCTATAATTTAGTCCAATCTGCTTCCAGTTCTCAACTCCCTTTTGATCTTCCTCTGCAGAGATGCCCAGAGTAGCACTACTGCAGGTTGGTGATTCTCTTCAGTAACCAGTAAGACTATCGGCACTCAGACCTTATTTGGCTTTTGTTACAGTTCCTCAAGATCCAGTTTGGATTCAGGCCCACACCACTGAATAGACAGATAGATTGAAAGAGACTTAGAGTTTTGTATAGCTTAGCCAAAAAAGCAAACGATCACCACTCACTGCGGGAGTGACTGCTCTGTTGAAGATGAGGCTTCCAACACTGATTACGCACACAAAGCTGGTGGCAGCCGGACAACTCGTGACGGCAGCAGCCAGTGAGCTTAGGCTGTTGCTATCACTTAGATGCAGCAGCTCTGAAAAAGACGCATAAAGCAAAGCCCTGCTTTCCGCCACTAAGGGGGACTGACTCCCCAATTCCCAATGAGTAAAGACCGTAATATCCTGCTATATCACGATGCTGAGTATACCAGCAGCGACAGCAGTTCTGAAGCAAGCTCTCCCTGCTTCTTTGCTCCCCAGATATCCCCTCTTTAGATGCCAAGGTACTCTAAAGCCCTGTGCCTGAAGCTTGATGTCAGTTCACAGTATTAATGAAGCCATTAAGAGTTTTAATTTTAGAGAGTGCTTTACGGTTTTGATATCTGGTCAGCATCTAATCAGGTAAATCTAATGTGAGAACTAAAAAAGATTCTCTCTCTCACTGTTCATTTTGTCTCCACGTGGTCATGCAGGGTGGTTTTATCTTAATTTAAACACTAATAAAAAGAGACAGTTCCACATTATGAATATCTCCTCATACTTCATGCATAGCCAACATTTTTACATATTCATAGCCAACTTGAAGGCAAACAGAAGGAGCTGGCTACTAGCATTTTTCATTAAGAGCTGAGTGACCATTCTTCTCCCCTTAGTATTAAGTTTTGTCATGACTTAAAGGACACTGAGTTAAGGAAAGATGAACCTCTTGTCACTCCTGTGTGTTCCACAAGAGTATCATTTATGCATCAGGAAAAAACCCGCTTGCTACATTGAAACACCTAATGACATCTTCCATTAATATTCAGTCCTTTGTTCTCACTTCTCTCTGATTCTGGCAGCAATTCCCCATGACCACTGCATAAGGTTTCATTAGGGTACTTATCCTTGAGAAGCACTTTCATTTGCCATAGAAATGACTGGAAGGATAACTTAGTTGCTCAATAGTGGGCTCTTCTCTCCCTCCCCCTCCCTACTCCTTTCATTTAATTTAACAAAAACAATAAGAGAGACTTAACTCCGCTTCTTCCCCTCTCTTTCAGATATGATGAAAATAAGATAAAAACCCTCTGTCAGGTCTGTCACTAAGATTTCAGTTTATTTATTATGAAATAACATGGTTTTCCCAAGGGGCCAAGCTATTCAGCTTCACCTGTCATCATCATATACTAAAAGGGAGGGAGAATTGCCTACTTCTGATCAATAAATTCTTTTGTGCCAATAAATGTGAAAATTTCAGGTAAGATTTTTCTTGTATATTATTCAGGAGAACAATCTGTAAACGAGCTACTGACTGACTTATTTTTCCCATGTAGGAATCTCTGTGCACTACTGCCAGTATTGTTAAGGGTATTTCTGGGAGAGACAATAAAGAATCTGACAACTGTTTGGGCATCTCTTTCCTTACCACCCTGCATCTCTTCTTTTTCCCTTTTCCTGACTAAAAAAAAAAAAAAAAAAGCCCTCTTTCACTCTTTCACTGGCTTTATTTTATATTCTGCTTTTTGTTCCCTTATCTGCCCCCTATTCTTTATTCTCCTTCCCCATAAGAGCTTGCGGGCCTTCCTCCCTCCCTTTCTCCCTCACTGTGAATGCCATTACCCCAGGGACATGAGGAAAATTTCCAGATGTAAACAAAAACATAAATCCCTTTGCTTCTCTGCTCTTATTTTCTTCTCTCCTTTCTGTATTTCCTTCCCCCACCCCCCACTTCATAAGTACTTTTGTATGTTTAGCCACCTGCAGAGACTGAGGGTGGAAGACATGAAATCAGAAGCAAACAAAACCTCTGCTTGCTTTAGCTTAGTCATTAATAGCACCATTAGCTTATTGAACTCCAGGATATATCATGTCACAGTTCATGATTCAGGGTCTCTCAATTGCTCTTGAATTGTTTATATCCTGAGTCAGAGTCTTTCAGATAATTTAGGCTTAATCATTCTTCTGCAACAACAGTCTTATGGGTGCCATTTAATCAAATCTATCAGTCATGGTACGAGACATCTTGAGGTTTCAGAGAAATCAGCAGACACTGACTTAGCATTTATATATGAGTAAATACTCATGGGAGTAAAAATTGTTATTTATGTTGCAGCTTACTGAAAATACTAAGTGACAAGGAAGCTGAGTGACCTGAAGTCTCTGTATCTGTTCTGTCAGTTTAGGAACAGGGAGCTCAACTGGACAGCAGAAATACGGGAATGAGGAAAGAATCCTGACCTCATACTACAGCCATGAACCAACCACTTTGAGGTAGTGCATGTGATTTGCTTGTCTTTCTTCTGTGACCAGATCAATGCAGACAGAAAAACAACCAAGTACTAGCCATTAAAACTAATCAACTGAAAAAAATCCTTATTCCAAGGTGTTGCTACAGCACCTTTCATCTGAATGATTTTGAGAAGTATTTTACAACATGGATGTACTTATTCTTATGCTCCCCCCTCCTCTCTAATTGGGGTGAGAGGAGAAGAGGTTATGCATAGGCAGGAAGATGAGTCGGCACCACCAGGTGGATTTTGTATAAAATCATAATTCCATAAACAAAGAATAAAAACTTCAGTAGCCTGATCTTGAGTTCATGCTTGAACTGCAAGTCTACTTTTTGCCACTTTAGTCTTACAAAGTCATCAAAGCAAATTATTGGGAGAACTGTCTAAGAGCCCATGCTACAGGGAAGAACTGTGCCCTTCATTTCAGATTTGTTTTTAAAGACTTAAGAATACTAAGGGAGGTTCCAATCATTCAGTACAAATGTGGGGTTTTTCAGTTTTTTGCTTAAAAAAAAAAAAAAAAACAAAAAGAAAAGCCCATACACTCTTACTGTTGTTTTGTTGTAGGAAACATTACTTTTAAACACTGGTTGGCAAGGAAACCAGCTTCTAATGTGTTGTCTGCCAAATCAGACACACAGTCAACACAGATATACATGTATCCTCTACAGCCCAAAAGAATAAAATTGAAGAAAATCTAATCTTCCATTGTTGTTATTTGTGAAAATGGTACTTAAACATTTTTTTATCTGCTTTTGATAGGATGGAGGAGTATCGCATATGACCTGGCTCTGGCTTTAATGCTCCTGGCAATACTAGGAAATTTATTTAATTTAGATGAGAATTAGTAATTTCCCAAATCTAATTTATATTACTGACTCAAACAGTTTTTAAAAGGTTGGTCAAATCCTCTTCCTCCACAGTTTCACCTGGCTGACAACTTTTAGAGAAGTAATATTTAGCAGACAACGTCCTTTTTCATACTTTTTGCGTATTACAGTGGGATGAGAAGCTTGTTCCCATGAAGAAACTTTCTCAGGCTTTGTAGAACAAAATGTTTTGCTTCTAGATCACATGCAACCTCCAGATAGCTAAGCAATTTAATTCATTAGTATCTGCAAAATTATCTAAAGCATAGAATACTATTAATCTTTGGATTATGGATTGGGAAACCAATACAAAAATAATTGAGCTTCACAAAGTACTTGCAGCAAAACAAGGAATGGAATTAAAACCTCAAAGGTAACAGATCTGCATCTGATCCTAAAACCAACCCTCCCTAAAGAGCCTCCACGCTCCCGATTCATGGTGTTAGTAAACACGTGGCAGTTTACCCAGTGTGTTACCCTCTAAGAGACAACTCCCTCTTCACATTTCAGAGAATCCTGTGGGTGGCTGAGTGTTTCCTGCCCAGCACTGGTGGCTGGTCCTTGGGAGCTTGTCAACAGCTGTCTGTCCTGGGACCTTCCCTTGTACCCTTTGAATTACAAGTACAACATTCACCTGGTTTGATTTCAAACCTTGTATGACAGACATACATATCTATGCCACCCACTTCCTCTCTCTAGTGTCTTACTCTTGAGTTTCTCAACCATAGAGGGCTCAGCATCCTGGGGGACCAGAGTGTATCCAATGTTCTCTCCCATAGTCCATCAAAGATACAAATTCACAACTCCTCACAAATATAAGGAACTAAAGCATGCTGATGGCACAACACTGTTTTCCAATATTTGTTGCTTTTCACCTCTGGCATATCTGCCTGGAGTCTGTCAGGTCTAGGGATGTCTCAGAAGACTGGAAGAAGGCCAATGTCACCGCCATCTACAAGAAGGGCTTAAAGGAGGATCCAGGAAATTACAGACCCATCAGTCTTACTTCAATCCCTAGAAAAGTTATGGAACGAATCCTCCCAGGGGCTATCACAGGACAAATGAAGCATGTGACTGGGAAAAGCCAGCACATTCACCAAGGGCAAATGGTGCTTGACAAACCTGATTACCTTCTGCGACAAAGTAACCTGCTCAGTTGATGTGGGGCAGCAGTGGACATTGTCTACATGGATTTCTCCAAGGCTTTTGGTACAGTTCCCCACAGCCTTCTCCTGGAGAAACTGATGTGTTAGGGTCTAGACAAGGGGTCCGTGAAGTGGGTGGGAACCGGCTGACAGGCCACACCCAGAGGGTGGTGGGAAATAGCTCCTTATCAAACTGGGACCCTGTCACAAGTGGGGTCCCCAGGGATTAATGTTGGGCCCAATACTGTTTAATATCTTCATAAGTGATCTGGATGAAGGGATCAAACGTACCCTGGTAGAGTTTGCTGACGATACCAAACTGAGTGTAGAAGTGGACATTTCGGAAGGGAGAGCCAACCTGTAGGAAGACCTGGATAG
Source organism: Tyto alba (assembly GCF_018691265.1). NCBI lineage: Eukaryota > Metazoa > Chordata > Aves > Strigiformes > Tytonidae > Tyto > Tyto alba. Next base: position 9,372,615 of record NW_024881327.1, read on the forward strand.
GCTGGAAGAGTGGGCTAACAAGAATCTTATGAAATTCAACAAGGACAAGCGTAAGGTCTTGCACCTGGGAAAACATAATCCAGGAGCGCAGCATAGGCTGGGTTCTACCTGGCTGGGGAGCAGCTCTGTGGAAAGGGACCTGGGGGTCCTGGTGGACAACGAGCTCAACATGAGTGACCAGTGTGCTGCAGCGGCAAAGCAAGCCAACGGGATGCTGGGTTGCAACAACAAGGGCATCACAAGCAAAGATAAAGAAATCATCATCCTACTCAGAGCTTGTCAAGCCATTCCTGGAATACTGTGTTCAATTTTGGTTCCCACTGCACAAAAAAGACGTGGACAGGCTGGAGAGGGTCCAGAGGAGGATCACAAAGATGATCAAGGGCCTGGCAAGCCTGTCAAGTGAGGAAAGGCTGAGAGAACTAACTGGGTTTGTTCAGCCTTGAGAAGAGAAGGCTTAGGGGAGACCTTATTACCACGTCCCAGTATTTAAAGGGTGGCTACAAAGAAGACAGAGACTCCCTTTTTACAAGGAGTCCCATGGAAAAGAGGAGTAATGGGTACAAATTACTTCTGGCAAGATTCCGACTGGACACAAGAGGAAAACTTTTCACAATGAGAATAACCAGCCACTGGAATAATCTCCCCAGGGAAGTGGTGGATTCCCCCACATTGGACACCTTTAAGATTCAGCTGGACAGGGTGCTGGGTCATCTTGTCTAGACCATGCTTTTGCCAAGAAATGTTGGACTAGACGATCCTTGAGGTTGCTTCCAACCTGGTATTCTATGATTCTATTAGGTTGTAGCTGCTGTGCAGAAGCTGCCACATTTATTTCTGTTCTTATCAGCCCCGCCTTGCCCATGGACCTGGTCAAGTTGGTTGTCCACAACAGCAGCCAGGAGAAATATAACAGGTGAGGATGCTACCTCTAAGCAGAATTTCTTTGGGCTGAGTCTCTGGGCTCCTTTAAAATGTAGAGGAAACTGTTAGGGAGGGTGTCTGCTCGGTGTACTCCCTAGATGCCTTTGTTCTGCTGCTGTGCACTAAAAGTTGTTCTTAGCTTCATGTGCTTTGTGTCCTGGAATGAATGAAAGTAAGCCTGCAGTGCCTTTTATCACTCCTAATCTAATTGGCTGTAACCTTAGTTTCACTTGCAGGTAGCTGAGAACCACATATACTAATTTTTTCCTAAAACACATATCTTCACATTTTTCTGGCAATCTCCACTGTGTTTTTGAAAAATACCTGTTTCTATCTTCAGTAACAGAACTATGAGAACAGCACTTCCCAAACAGTCATATCAGCACACAATAAAGTTCACAGCTGTTTTCCAAAATAGGATTTGCCACATTTGCTTTGACCATATTCTACCGTTTAAAAAGAGCATATTTACCATTATTTGAAGGGATGGAATTAAGTGCTTTTGAAATAATTGGTCTGTGTGGGAAATGAAAAACGCCATTTAGGAAACAGGGCACTACTTGTTCACACATCTGTTCAGAAACAAGCTTACACTTGCTCATTCACACCGCCAACCTTGACCCATTGCCGAGTGTAAGAAATTCAGCTACCTGACCAGCATGTTACTAACCATGAAAAAACATCTATGGCAGTGCCTGCCACTTTTGTGGGCCAATAAGTAACAACAGCAAGTGACCAGCACTCTCAATTGCTACCTTAACTGTGGTAGTAGTGGCTTAAATTTATATGTTTTAATTTCATAATGTTTCAAGCAATGCTGAAATGTCTCATAACCATAAGCTGTGAATGAGCTGTGCACAAATTTATTTAGTGATAATTCGCGGCAAGTATATTAAAAAAAAATACTCTTCACTTCTTTATTTCTTTGAATTAATAAAATTCATATCTGTTCTAAGATTCTAGATGTTCTTGGAAACCTGCAATCCAGCTTTCGAAACTGTAATGGTTTGAAAAATGAGGTTCATAGATTCATTTGTCACAATGCCAGAGACAACTCGGCCCATTAAAATCATGCCCATACACATCAGAGACACTGTCAAAGACAAGAATGCGTTGAGTGAGATGCTGAAACACTGCAAACAAACTGAGAGTATGCTGTGCTCTGACTACCATTAGAGAAATAAAACTCTTCTTTCAGAAGTCAATGGCACTAATAGGAGAGAGACTGTGGATAGATAGGCATATCTGAGAAAAGTTTATGAATACTAAGGATAGTAAAGTAAGAAATAGGTTGCCTAAACTGTTCTTAAATGACTGCACTACTATGCTATTTCCATAGGCAAATGTCTTTCAAGAATACTTAGATCAAGCTGATCCTGTTATGTAGCAGAGAAAAAAAAAAATGGCCATCTTCAACCTTTCCTGGGGAAAGTTCCAATGTAACCACCATCAGCTCCTTGCCAGTTTGCTCTCCCTCCCTCATCACTCCTTATCCCCTGCTCTGCCTGCCTCCATTATTTCTGCCTTCTCTCCAAGTCCATGTACCCTCAGCCTCATGTCTAACTGGCAGACCCTGTCTCTCTGTGTCCTCCTGAAGCCCTGCAGCTACCTGCTTACAGCAGTGCCTTAAAACTGAGATAGGACTGAGGGAAAAAAAAAAAAAAAAAAAAGTTAAGCTGGTGCTGAGGCCTCCTCAGTATGCAGAAGATACCCTGCTGCTTCAACTATTTTTTTTTTTTTTTCAGACTGAGTCCCTTTGTTATCTCCTGGTAGTACTGCCTTCCTCTCACAGTACAGTCATGGGTACACAGCCCATGATAATGAGGCAGGAACAGCCTTTTACTTCATGCTCTGTTGCATGCCTTGGCTTTAATATTGGTGGTCCTCGCTAGGAAGAATGGATGGGCTAGGCAATCTCTCAATAAGCCTTCCAGCCACATTTCCATTATTCGGTTCTCCTGTGATTTACTAACAATAAGGTAGATTCATGACAACTGAAACAGAGACTGAAATGAAGGAAAAATCCCTAAAATAAGTGTGAGGGGGGAAAATAAAAAGAGAAAGAGGAAGAAAATCTTTATTATAAGGAAACACAGTGGCCCAAGCATTCAAACATGGCTGTTGAAAGTTTGCCTAGAATCCTGATTTTTTTAAGTGCTGTGTACTTTCATCTGTCATTAATTGTTACCTTGGTGCTTGCAAGTCCCATCACTGAATTAACTGCTCTGAAAAGCAAGACCCATTTTTTCCTTCCAGTGCCTGAAGTGACTGATGTGGATGCAGGTGTTTAATTTTAGGCACACAGACTTGAAAAATACAAGTGATTAGTTCCAGGGTTAGCACCCAGATAGATTTACTATAGCTAGACAAAAAACACATCCATCTGCCATACATTTTACTAGGAAAGCAGACAGGTAAGATAAAGTTGGTTTAGTGAACTATCGAAGAGCCCTCACTCTGCAAAACCACCGGGCTCCGGAACATCGGCGAGTTAACAGCCGTCTTGGCTTTAAATAACATAGATCCACTCTGGTCTTCCTTAGTAACATGGGCACTTTTTATCATTTAAGTATCGCATATCTACACTCACGTGTGTATGAGAGCCTGGGCACAATTAGGAAAAGTTGTGACCACTGGATTCCCATGGAGTAAAACTGGCTCCAGCCCCCCGCCCTTGATTGCTTAATAAGGAGCGGTTGCCATTACTTTGGACTATACACCAGGTCTGTGATACTAGAATACTCCCTCCTAAAAAGCTTATTCCAACCTCTGATTTAAGAGCTTTTTTATCCCCTCTAGTTCCAAAAATCTGACACATGCAGATCTTCTCCCTTCTAGAAACAGGCTTCAAATGCTTTGACACACAGATTAACATGGCAAAGTTAATAAGTGTTGTGCATCTTGCACACTGCAGTGCTATATTAATAATAAATATTAATTTACGTCCCCACAGTAGGGAAAACTCTGACAGATCAAGGAGCCCTGAAGCATCTGAGTGTGAAACCACCTGAACCTCTTCATGACAGTGAGATTCCCTGGGGACTTGTCTGATTTAGGAAAAAGCTACCAGTTTGGAATAGAAAATAACCTTTTTTATTCAGACATAACTTTATGCTCTACTGCAGGGTGTCTGGCCTGTGTGCTCAGCAAATAGAAAGGTGGAGCCCTGGTGCATTTGCCTGTGCCCCATAGGACAATGTTCTGACTGAAGAAACTCCTCTTGTGGAGATCCTGTCACTGACCAGCTGGTCCTAAAGCACAAGGGGAGGCTCTGGATGGGGTTAAATGCAAACCAGGAAAACTTATCAGTCTACTTTATAGTGGCATTTTTCAGGAAAAAAAAACAAACCAACCAAACAAAAAACAACAAGGGACATGATAAGTAAATAGCAATGACATGGGGAAGAAGCACGTTTAACTCTTAACTTTGAGGGGAATGGTTTTTTAACCCCCTCAAGGGAATGCTTGCTTTTTTTCATCTGGTTTAATAAAACTAATTTCTGCTAGGTAAATAGCAACCGGTACATCAATTTCCTGTCAGTAGCTGCAGTTTCAACAGTTTCAGTCTTTCATTCAAACGTGTGAACGCTTTCCTTAAATTGCACATTTCTCATTTAGTGTACCTTGAAAATATGTACTGTCACTCATTCAATCTCTGAGAAAAGTTTGGCTGTGCTGTGTTTTGCATAAAGCAGCACTAGAGAGGATCATTCAAGCAGATAAGAGGAGACATTAGAACACACACAGGTAGAGATTGGGAGAGCTAAAAAAAAGCCTCGGCCTACAATCCTGTGTGGCAAATGAGGCATCCAAAAGCGTAAATTCTAAATTAGCTCACCAAATCCATCTAATTTCTCTCAAAGGTTAAAGGCTAACCACTTGTGTTTGAAATAAATTCTCATATAGGCTCAAGGACCTTAGAAAAGATAAAAGGTGTCTCTTAAAAAAGCCAAATTTGGAAGACTTAAACATAGTAATTACTTAATGCAAATCTTCAGAAAGTTCTACCTTGCCAGCCAATTCTTGTAAGTAACCTTTCTTTTTTTCTCTGACTGCTCTGTTATATTGACAGGAAGAAACTAGGATGTCATTTACTTAACCTAGCTAAGATTTCTCATTTGTAATTCCAGTGGTGCCATTTCTCCTCCCCTCCAGCCTAGGAGCTGTGTGATTTATGTGTGTTCTCACCGTTAACTGCTCTGGGGATTCCAGACCTCCTCATGTACCGTGCTGACATTTTGCAATCAACCCTTACTGGAGCCCAAGAACAAGTTACAAAACAGAACGTCTCTTGCATAAAACTAGGGCTTTCCAAAAATTCCCAATGAAGGGTTTGTTTGGGTATTTTTTCCCCACTAAAAAAATGCCTGTTTGCTGAAACTTAATCTTTATACAGGAGTACTCAGTTTTGGAAAAATATGTAAATTCCACTATAAACAGTTCTGTTTTCAAAACAATTACTGAAAGTCAAATTTAAAATTACATTAACTTTTTTTTTAAATTAAACTAGTTTCTCCATAATGATGCTGTCTTCAGAAAGCATTTCATAAACTTTTTTTTTTTCCCAAATTCTTCACTCTTATTTTTGCTTTGAGACAAGACAGACTTTAAAGACATTAAACTTCATACAAGATGAAAAATCCAGTTTTTGCACTTTCAGAACAAAGCTAGTTATTAAAAATACGAGTTATTTGCTTGCCCTTGCTCCTCTTTGATGTGTACTGTCTATATGTGTATTCACATTATGGACACGCCATGATGCAAACCCTGGAAGCTGGAGACTTTCTTACCCTAGCAGTATCAATAGCTTGTCTGAAGCCATGGTTCATTAAGCGTGGAGTTTGTGATCTTATAAAAGGGAGTAGCAGTTAAGAAGTGAACATATAATTAGACACATCACCGTGACAAAAACCCTCAGGGCACTTTTTCCTTCAAGTATATTTCTACATGTACATTTATACCGTGTCTGATTTCAAGCAGTACCCCAGCATTTACCTACAAGATGGCAGAGTTCCTAGGAAGAATAAAGACTGAAGATCTGATGATCTGACCTCCCAGAAGCAGCATCACTACAAAGTTTCAGCAAGAGCACTGCATGTAATAGAAGTGTGAGTAGAGTTCTCATGGTCGCTATGGGTGCATTCTGCAAGGATGCCGTCAGTGATGCTTCAGTTCTGGCTGAGTGATGCTCCTTCCCAGCTATCTCATAATGCCTTTTCACACAATTGGTCATTCAGGGAGAAACCGTCCATGTTGGAGCAGATGGTTCCTTAACCAGCTGGTAACAAACTCAAAAATATGAGTCTTCCTAAAACATCTTGCACTGCTCGTACGAACCAGACAAAGCAAACCTCACTTTTCAGGCATGCAAAGCAGTCAGAAATGGAGACACGCAGCTCAGAAAACAAATGAAAACACAGGCAGATTAGTAGTTTCACTTAGGAGAAACTCTGACACTACATTTAGTAAGAATTCAGAATTTTTTCTGAGTCTGATTTTGTCCTTACAAAAGGTTTCAGAGAATGTGCGATTAGTGCCTCAGCTATGTTCACGTTCCCAGTTAACAGCTATCCAAAAGGATGTTTGCATAGACAAACAAAAAAAGAAAATGTTTCTACAGATTCAAAGGTTCTTCCCACTAACAGCATTAATGCCAAGTTCAATATCATTGCAGAAGCATATGGGAGGAGGGGAAAGGGGAAGGCTAACTAAAGCATTCAAAATCTTACCAGTAGTAGGTAGGAATACATTTTTTAAAATGTATTTGGGGATGCTGGGCAGAAATAGTTGCCAATTAGTTACCAAATTAACAGAGAAACCTAATTTTTGCAAATTAAATTAGTAATTCAGAACTACCATGGATTAACTGTACCATTCTGTAAAGCCTCATTGCTCAACCACATTGCTTAGTCTTTCTAGTGGACTGTTAAGTGCTGCTAACAATAGAGACAACAAGCCTTTAAAAAATCCTAACATATTCCAACCTGGGAGTCAACAAACATCTATGCAGGGAAATAAAAAACATATGAGAAGGTCTAAATGATAAAAGCTAGACATTTTCTTTGTCCCCTCTGCACAGACAGTTTTATTTGTGTGTGTCAACAGGAAGGACCTTAGGAAAAGGTAAAGTGCTTTTTTGTTTCTTAATGAATGATGTTTGCTACTTCTGCAATAGCAGACAAGGTCTGCAGTGCCCTGTCATTCTTGGACAGTTCAGTGGCATTATTCTCACTAGGAGGACATTCAGGAAAGACTGCAACAATTGTGCTCACTGGAAGAGGAAAAGTTTCTGTCACAAGAAAGAACAATATTGGTAGTCAACTGGAAAAGAAGAAAGAAGATACTAATACTTACCAAACTCATACTGGCAGATTTCTTTCCAGTGAGGCTATGTATTACTAATATTGTGTTGCAGGACACAGCAGAGGATTTATCTTTAATCAAAGCTATTTTAGTAACAGTAATTTGGTGTACAGGTGCCCAAGCAGCCCCTAGAATCAACTGAAAAATCAGATTAATCTTTTAACAACCAAAATTAAAAATCCTGAAAAATTTATGTTTTCCATAATATTCTTCATTTTTATGTAACAATGAACTACTGAAAGTATAGAAGTGCGGACAGGGAATGGGCTAGGGGTTTTAATTTTCAAAAATTCCTAGCTGGGAAATGTTAACACAGTGTCACAGAAGTATGTATAGATCACTGAAAGACTGGACTGAACCACTCCTTAAGAAAGATAAAAATGTGGGTATGCGCCTGGCGACAGACAAGTTCTGGCAGCTATCACAAACCCAGTTAAAGCTCTTGTAATACCTTCATAGCTGACATCACTACATACATCTTTTTGCACATAACATGCCCAAATCATAAAGCAAAAAGCTATACTGTCAACAAAGCACTCCTTTCCTTTAAAATGACATGCCACCATTAGCATCAATGCTGCTAGCTTTGAATGATGTGTTACCTACTGTTCTAGCTACTGAGCAGAGAGAAAAATAGGAGAGAGAAAAGGATCCCTACAGTTCTGAATTGATCCTACAGTCTGCCTTGGCACACAGAAGACAAATCTTTTCAGACATGAAAATTGATTTGGGTCCTTTAGTCTTTAGTTTCAACCTCAGCATCTGGAACTCCCTTAGGTTGATTTACAGTCTGAGATGCTCATGCCTTCTGGAGATGGTTGCATTAGTAAGTATCTCTTCAGAATTAAGAATGACTCCTTCCAGATCAGGCTGTGTCTTTCTAACTCTTCTGTCACGTGCTGTTGGCAGAACAAAGGACTGATTCAAAACTTAGGTGCCCTTAATAAAATTGCAGAACAAAACTAGCTTGAAAACACACCAGAAATCCAAGGGGAAAAAAAACACCTGCTCTAGGCACTTAACTAGGCAATTCTTTCATGCTACAACACTAAGCTAGAGTGTCAAACATAACTAATTGTTACAGACATTTATTTCTCAAACACAGCATTACTTAGGAAAACAGAAACAGTGGATCCAGAGTACACTAAAAGTAAAGCCCATTTTCTTACAGTTCTTAGAACAATGGGCTTCTGATTTATTTTCTCCACCTACCTTTCTACTAAACCACTTGGAAAAATATCCTTTTCTATTTCTCACTTGTTTCTTCGTAGCGCACCCAGTCATGACTTGCAGTCACCGGTTGGGGTTCCATTGGCCAGTGATGCCCATCAGCAGCTCTTAGCTTTTAGGGGAAATAGTACTTGTCTTCTGTGACAGAACCTCATTCTAGCATCAGGCCATAAAATTACATGCCATTTCTGCACTCCTTCCTCCAACGATAACATTGCCTTTCATATCATCCAGTCATGTGGTTGTCCAGCACATAAGTCCTTTTTGTAGCTCTTCTACTGTTCATGAAAAGCCAGTTCCCTTTGCAATGAAAGATCTGATATTCAGCTGTACAGGTATCCTGAGAAAGCTCTGTAATCTCTCACCAGCATCCCAGATTCAGGATGTCAAATCTCACTGAACCATGAAGGCAGCTTAATAGCAAACTAGATTCTGCAAAAAACTGTTTGCATAAAAAAACCCACCAAAAGTAACAGACTGCTTTTCCTCAACAATATATTTCTCAGGATGCAGTATGTACTGTTCTGTTCTTATATAACCATATAAAAAACTTCATGTGACGTTCAAGTACAATAGTTAGGAAAAGTGATGCAAACTACTCTCTTTCTCCAATTACCTATGCAAGTTACCCTCTTTCTTCAATTTCATTAGTGGTTATGGTAGAGAAAATCACTTCTCATGCGTAGGCCAAAGGGCTACAACCATGTGGTGCAATGCAAGAGGGACTATGTAAGAAAAAGCACCTATTCCCACGAGACAATTTTTAAGCCCTATTTATAATACAATGAGGTTACAAAGAAACTAGAAATAAAAAAAAATAATATTAATTTAATGATATCTGAATAAATATTTTGCTTCTCCTCTGGCAAAAGGACTCTCAAGAAAAACAGAAAGGCCGCACAACAGTCAAACATTCATAGACACAGAGCCGTAGCTTGTGTAGCAGGTCACGTTCCGAGGTACTTTGTTTTAGGGCTTCCAGAAAGATTGCTTTCTTTTTGCCAGCCAGTCCTTTAATATGCTTATCATGCATTTAAAGCTATTTATGGACAGGTATATAACCCTGTCTAAACTGATTAAAAAAAAAATAAATCAATCCACCAGCGTCTAGTATATTAAATCATGTACTCATTAGGAAACACTTCTGGAACACCAAACCTACCCATTAACAATCTTAGCTGGGGAAAAAAGACTAGGGTAGAATCCCAGACAAGTTAATCGTGTCTCTCTCTTGCTCTCTCTCTCATTTTTGTGAGTGAGAGAATTTAACAAGCAACCATTTTCCAGCAGTTGACCGTGAAATGGATCATGTTTTATTTATTCTGCACAAATGGCAAATCACAGCAAAGTGTAGCCTTGGGATTAATCAGTGGGCTTTTATCACTGGGGCACCAGTTGGACTTTGGTTCCTCTCAGAGTGCCTACAAATCACTCTGATTAGATGCTTGCCTGGGACATACATCATTTGACTTTGCTGGCCTCAGGCATAACAACTGGAAGACTGTATAAAGGGGATGAGCTTCCACAGAGGGGGTCACTATGGCTTGATATAAAGGGTGAAAATTAGTGTGTCTGAGAGAAGGTTAGTGAATAACAGCCAACTATGCTGTGAAAGTCTAATCTAGAAAAGAGAGAGTTACAGAGCCTTGAAACACTGAGCTGCCTTGATGCCTGGATAAAGGTTTGGCACTTTTACAGCTGAGTGCTGGTGGAAGTGCTGGGGGTCATACAAGTCGCAGCTTTCTTGCCTCCACTCAGTAGAAAAAAAGGAGCTACTGTGGAGAAGAATCAAAAGCCAGCACAAACGTAATAGGAAAATTTATATTGGTTAAGATTATTTCTAATTGATGTCTTGATGTCAGCTCTCTTCTAGATAGCAGGCAGGAGTACCTGGCCTAATGAATCTGTCCTGGAGACATTCAAGCCTACAACATCAGCCATATGTCAGTGATCTGGTCTTTATGAAAATGTTGGCAGAGGAGGACCTAACATTCAGTAATCCTGAAAAGAAGATGTGTATTTTCTGGCCCCATTAAAATGTGCCCAAATTTGGCCCAATTCAAACACATGAAACACCTGGTTTTAGATATGCTGAAGCTCTAAGGAATTTATTTTTTTCTACATTCCATTTACTCTACACAGCTCCCCCTCCACTGACGCTAATGTGACAGGTTCAAATCTGAGTTGCTGTATTTTCCAGTTCCCAAATCCAGACGCTTCTCTACACTACCTGCAGAACAGGTGTCCCCGCTGTGGTGCTCTATGGCTCTCCATTATGACTCTCCACACAGAATAACGGTTAACTGCTGCTACTGTCAGGGAAGGCAATACTAGTTGCAGTTTGGTAGTAACTGCATCAACACAAAATGACAAAGGCTGTAAATCTAGCACTGAAGCTTTGCATTAAAACCCTACATAGCATGTCATGCGTCGTAATGGTTCACTAAAATAGTATGTATTTAATCATTTGGAAAGTGTTTCATTTGGTTGGTACGTGATACATAAATTTGCAGGGTCCGTATCTGGCATTTAGGGTTCCTGTGTTCCTGACTTTGCTGTATATGTTTTTTCTGCTTACATATACAGTTCCTCTACTGTCTATGAATTAAAAAAATATTTTGGGCTCAGTCTGGGTATGAGGTATATATAAATGTAAACCATTCTCATTTGGAAATGTATTACAGCAATATTACTTATTACCTGCTGCATGAACATGATGGATGTGTTTTCTCTTCCTTTTACACATTATCCATTTGATTCCTTTAGTCTCTCGTCAATACCCATATTCACAGCAGCTCCTTCTGTTCAGTGAGCAGAAAGGAAAAGTATTTTTCTTTGAAGCTGATGTGAACACTGCTCAATGAATCATTCAGCAAGTACTACTGCAGCTCAGTCATCCTACAGGCCATATGAGACCTAGGATCCCTGAATCTATAGCCAAAATGAGCCTTAGTATAGAGTGTCTTCTGTAGTTGAGATAAGCAGTAGTTTGCAAAGTATTAGGGGAAAATCCTATACTCTGATCTGAGGTATATTATAATAGGATCTACTTAATATTCAATAGAGTGCTTTCAACATGCTTTCATTTTAAATACAGTTAAATGTATTTCAATCTCATAGTTATCTCTCTGGAGAGCCTGACAATACTTTCTCCATTGTACTGTAAATGGAAAAGAATACTCCAGCGTCCTGACACATTCCTTCGGAGATTTTCAGTGCTTTAAATCAACGCACCAAACCAAGGGTTTATTGTAGCAACCCAGAGGGAAGCATCATCTCCAATATCCTGATTCTTTGCAGCTGCTCATTCAGCATGGAAGCAACCTGGTTATTAACAGTAACAAAGCTATCAAATGGGAACTCCCTTTGGAAGAAAGGCCATCTATTTGTCCGCACTGCATATTCTTTACATGTGAGAGGCATCCATAAAACTTTGGGGGAATTTATATCCAGATGCATACCAACTCATATTTTCTCATCCTTTATATGTACAAAGTTTTAATTACAGGAAATAAAATGTGTAAGGTGAAAAAGGCCATCAAGTTGAAGAGTCAGGAGTTCAGAATAGGCAATAACAGAAATCTTATTTCAGATCCACTGTACAGAGGGGTTATGATACAGTCATTAATTATATGCATACAATTTTTCAGTTGGACTCCTCTCATTCAGCATTCAGGGTAGACAGAGTTCAGAGAGTGAGTTGTTAAAACCTCTTGGTTATGTTCACTTGAATTTTGGCCCATGGCGCTATTAACCACACAACAGACTTTCCTATGCTGACTATAGAGTTGCTAATTTTCTCCTGGTTGTTTCTACAGGATTCTCCCCTGGTCATCTCAGCTATTCCAGTCAATCTTGCTACTGTCTCCATTTTTCAGACAAGGGAACCAAGGTACAGAGAAAGTGAAAAACACATGAATTCATGGCCTAAATTGAAACACAAAATTTGATTTTTCAGATTATACAGCCTTTTCAAGCACTTTGTATTTCAAAGCAAAGCTCCACTAGACATCAGCTGTGGTTGTGAGAGCTCAGCACTTTTACAGCACTGAGTTAGGCTTGTAGAAAATAAGACCTACAATAAGTGACTACTTATCAAAATTTAAGAAACTTCTCCAGGTTATTTTGTGGCAGATGCAGGAATAGACTACAAGGAATAAGAATGGCATTTATTTACTTTATCTGTTGACACCATCTAACAAACCCTTCATCCTTTCACCACACACCTTCTCATTTCTGCAACAATGAACTATACAACTTCCATTCCATGTACTTAATGAGGCTGGAGCCTTTTGGAGGAAAAAAGCATGTAATAAAATAGTGCATTACAGTGTTTATGCACATGAATATCAATTTAAGATTGCAGAGAAAACAGACTGCAGTATTTCTTAACTTTTGACTGCCTAACTTCTGCAACATTAGCATTGTTTTAATGTAGGAAATTACACTTAAAAGTGCCTGGGCTTTTACTATAAATTTCTTTAGGCAGAACAATATATAATAGTGAGAGCACTAGATACAGTTTAGTACAAGCTTCTGCCACCTGAATTAATGAAGCCACAGAGGTAGCAGGTCATTATTTCTCAGGAGGACCAAGTAGTAACGGTGTTGGGAACACCGACCTTCAAAGTCGTTTTCATAGCCATTTGCTAGTAGCAAAGGATGTTGAAATAAAGAATTCTTCAGCATTTTCCAAATGCTTCAAGTTTTAGGGGAAATACGCTCTTAAGTATTACTTCCTTCTGTACTTCTTAGTCTTTCTTTCACACTTGGTATGATTCCTGGTATGTGCAAGGAACAGTTGTAGGAGAAGTTCTGATCCATCAGTGTGATCCTGGGACTGCACATATTCAGGGACATTAGGGGAAGACTGAATTTATACTAATTTCAGCTTGAGTGGTGCATGTTTCACAAACTTAAAAATGATAGAATACAGATCTTCCTACAAAAAAACATAATAACAGATTTTGCCAGCAGTACTACCTATAACAAGTTAAATTATGTAATCTACAAAAGTTAAGAAATCAAATTTAGGAAAACAGAGTCAGGTTTTGATGTACCCCAAACTTAGTGACTTTGGGATTTCATCAGAGGTGACATGAGGTACCTTTGCTTTCCATCCAAGTGATTTAATTCTTGGTGCAGTAGCACTGCATCTTATTATATCCTAGAAGAAAACCGAGGTAGCAGTAATGAAGCACCTTGCAGAAGGAATTTTTAAAAGAGAGAGGAAGAGATAGAAAGCAAAAGAGAGCAAGGCTTGTCCATACTTATGATAAAACATCCATATCAGATTCAATCCAAAACTTCTGCAGTTTATTCACTGCTGTTCATGATAGATTTATCAAGGGTATAGACATTCTCAAGTTCTGTAAACAGATGACTCTTCAGGTACATAGCGAAGCTGTATGAAAAATATGGATGGTGCCAATAACTCTTGTACTCAGAAAAACATCCTATTAGATTATCACAACTTAGCTGAAATCAGAACAAACAGGATGTATGATGGTTTGTTAGAACATAATTCAAATGCTTCTGTTCAGAAATGCGTACAACTTCACATAATGAGATGCGAGCATTTCCTAATAAAACCATACATCTCACCCAGAAAACTATCCACCTCTACTTCCACATACATAAAACATCCATCTTAACAGCTGGAGAATGCTGCCAGGCAGCGATGTGGGCCATAAGGAGCTTAGCAGTTGCATTCCTTTCCTGCCTCTCCCCTGCAAATACTCTTGGACCCAGTTAATCAAAGGAAAACAGAGGCAGATTGTAAGACAAGCCATGGGGCAGTAAGTTATTCCTGATGTAGAAGTATGTCTTTAACAAGTGGAAAATAGTGGTATGATACTCGATACAATATTATTTTCCTTTCTAAGTCATGGAAGCATCCAGAGTAGGATTTAAAAAAAACATAAGCATGTGATACTAGCCCTCATCCCCAACGGACAGAAATGGGGAAATTAACCATTCCACTCAAAAGCACTAAGACACTCTGCCATGCATTCATATGTTCCCTGAAACCTGTTTTCTGCAGGTATGTGTATTTCGCATGGGGACACAATCCCAAACTGAGCAGGAACATTGTCTCTTGTGGTGGCAAAATATAGCCCACCAGGCTTCCTACTGAGGCAAAAGCTTCTTGCTGACTTATGGTATCTTGCTCCTCTGTGTGGGGCCTGTTCCCACCCCACCCAAGTTTGCTCCACAGTACCCCCAGGAATTGGCTGAATCAGGAAGGGCTGGCCTCCTTGAAGCAGCTGGTCACTACAAGCTGCTTCTGCCCCAGTACAAGTGAGCGGCTCCCACAGCTCCTGCAGATATTTGGAGAGCCACCTCCTGCCAGGGAACAGTGGTGGAATGAAGCTTTTCAGGATAAAAGAGCGGTGGCCTGGTGTACAGCCTCCCATGCCCCACTTCGAACACTACTTACAGCCAAGTTCAGCTGGCCCTGAATCTCATTCTCTCTCCAGATGGTGATTAGTGCCCACACGTTGGTCTCAAGCCATAAGGCAGCATGTTCACAGGAAGGCCTGTAGTGAGATGTTAGCAGTTGAAAAGAAGCAGAGCCAATCATTGCAGAAGGAGCAGACAGCTGAGAGATCAGCATGAAGCTGTGCTCCATGGTCTGAGCAGTGCTGCCTGTACAATTAAGCAGCTTCCAACAAATCTGACCTCTGTTCAACCGACTGCAGAAAGCAGACAAAAAGTATCCTCCCCAGGAATGACTGCTCTGTTCTGCTACAACAATGCAGAAATTGGCTTTACCTTAGGGGTTGTTCCACCAATGAAACCTACTCACCTTTATAAAGCGCAGCAGAAGACTTCACAGTAGTTTTTACTCAAAATCTAACCCAACTGGCAATGTGATTATTAATAAAACAACCCTTGATGGATAAATAGAATGTGTAAAAAGAACTGATGATGGTCAGGACATTGAACTGGCATGGACAATGCTAAGGAGTAAGTGAAGCATTATCATTGTTGCTAAATAGTCTGTGTTGGTATCACAGGAAAGGCAGACAGAGGTGTTGGTTTAAACTCAAAGGTTTATAACTACTCTGATCACATCCCAAAGAAATTCATCCATCTCCCGCAAACAATATTTTCACTTCAACACTTATCAATTCCATTCTTCAGGCAGAATATAGTTGACATAATGATCCTGTTCATGACATTCCTTATGAATCCAATTAATTTTAAATTAAGTGCAAGGCCAAAACCTTGAATTCAACCTATAACTCAACAGAAGTGGCATTAAGAGAGAAACTAATAACAGCTTGGGATTTTGGCAGTTTGCATCATGGAAAAGGCAGTGCATGGCATTTTGGACTTACCATATCTTCTGTAAGCTTTGAAGCCCTGATCATGAATATGAAAATTACCACGACTGAACTTTAATAAAAAAAGAAAAGGAAATGCCATTTGTAGAGAAGACAGTTTCTCGCAAAGAAGAAAAACAGAATCTAAAACCCTGCAAATCCAGGTAAAGATAGCTTAGCATATCATCTTCAGATTGAAAGCGGAAATGTTGGAAATGCTATATGTGAGTGCTGCATGACTTCCTTTCTCCATCCTTATCACCTGAGCTTTTCTGGAATTCAGTCAGTCTGTTTTCCTTCAGCCAAGTGCTGATCTCAAGTGTTATGGGTGACTAGCAGTACCTGCTGTTTGTTCTGGAGATAAAAACAAGTCATCTTTTGCCCATCATTGCCATTTTAGTCCATATTGCGTCAAAACTGCCACTCATGGTGTGACAAAGAAACAGGAGAGAAAAGAGAAAAGACAGATGATGGTGGCTGCAAAGGGAGACAACAGGTGAAAACTGAAAGAAAATAATGGAGTTATGTTACCTTATCAAGACATTAAAAAGCCACAGGACATGAAGGTCTACCCAAATATAAAAACCAAAACAAAGCACGAAAACATAACAAAGGACAGAGAAAAGGGGAATAGCATGACTAACCAAAAACACACAAAGAACGGCCTGAAAGAAATTCTAGCAAAACAAAAGTGGTTTAATTTCATATTTAAATTCCTAAATTAGAGGAAATTTTGAGTACTGGTGAAGTAAGTAAATCAATACTGTATGTACTCCATGACTTTGATTATCAGGACATTTGTAACTATACACATAATTTTAGACTATCATCCGTCTCTGTTTAAACAATCAGGACTGGACTGCCATCTGTGATCAAAGTTTGTTCAGGTCTGACAGTTACACAGGTAAGAAATGAAACTTGCTAATGTCTGTACTTCCTATACTATACTTCCTACGCCCTTAACCCAGAAAACAAGATAGAGATGCTGATAAGCCCTGCCTCCCAGTGTCAGGTATATTTGAAGTTCTCTGGTGTTCTATTTAAGGACTCCATCAGCAAACAGCCCCATGCCACCCACCATCAATCACTGGAAAGCAGTTTACAGAGCAAGTATGTCTTAGAAATTTTAAAAAGGACTAGAATATTTTACAGCCTTTAAAATATTTTATGACACAATTTAATCTAATATTCTTGTTGTACTTTGTATCTAAGAAAAGACAAGTGTCTCAAATAAGGTTCACTTACTCTAGGAAGCTACTGATGGGGCTACAAGCTGACTGGCAACCACTGAATATACACCTCCTTATACAACACATTCTGTTCAGTATGTGATACATACAGTATGATTCAACAGAAGCTGTGCTCACTCCAGTATGCAGTATCGGTTTCTATGGATTCAGATTCCAGTTTGTGCAGAGTTCGTTTCAAAATACAGTTTGTGCTTTTCTGAATAAACAGGTTTGAATTAGGTCCCTAACTCAGCCTTTATAAATTCAACTATAGCACATAATAGGATTATTTACCACTTTTATAAAGTGACAAGTGTCTGCTACACAAGTATTTGGGGAATTATACAGTTTGAATGCCTTCAGTTAAAAAACAGCCTCCAGCCTCCATATTTGTATAGGATCAAAGCTGGTATTCTCTGTTTAGCCCCCATTCAGGAAGAAGATGTCAAATCTCAGCTGGAGTTTTTCTACATTCAGACTTTAACAGCCACTGATTATCCCCTATCACAGTTAAACCTGCTGGAAGCTGTTTGGAAAAAATCTTCCTTGTAGCTTCCTTTCCCTGTTCCTTCCTCAAATAGCTGTGTAGGATACCAAGGTAACCCCCAACCCAGAAAGGAGCTCAGGCCCAGGCTCCACCATAACATCTGATTCTTATGGGTGTGATGGACACCCCACCAAAAATTAAAACAGCATGACTTTGTACCAGTTTCTTCAAGGACTCTCTGCCCAACACAAATCAAAGAGGAGAAGCAGGTAAAGCATGACACTACGATGACTCGAAATTACTACCCTTTTTTCCCCATAGATTCCAGAAACACAGTAATCATGCTGGAGGGACTAACAGAGATGGGGAGGAAGGCAAGGGTAGAAGGAAATATCTCTATACTCCATGCAGAAGAGGCTCACTTTTCTTTCTTGTACAAGGGTAAGGAGAGGTGGTGGTGTTCAACGTCTACAGCATGTAAATTTTACTCAGAAAAATCTTTTGTAACACAGGTCAAGAACAATCCCTGAGGCCACCAAGACCAGATTCCCACAGTTGCAAGCAGTAGTGCTACGGATGTCTTCTTCACAACACCTGTTCCACACAGCACCATAAATCGTGTCTTTTGGTAAAACACACCCCCGAAAAAATAATCACAGAAGAGAGTAGAAGAGGTCCTTGAAACGGCACTGGATTATTCAGATAACACTTTCAGCAGATCTGAAAAGGCTCATGACTCATACTACAGAGCACTATGAGAATCAAACCAATCAGCCAAAAAAAACCCCAAACCAAACCACAAAATCCACAAAAATAATAAAAACAGCCATACCGTTCTCAGAGCAAATTTCCTGCTGAGCATGACTAAGTCAACGACAGTCTGTCATTGCCCACCAACCACATACTTGAGAATTCAGTGTCACGAGGAACACCCATATACCCTGATTTTAGCTCCTCTCTAGTCACAATCAGTCTAGCTGACTCAGGCGACAATAAATAGACAGGAAGGAAAAAAAAAAGTCTCAATACAGACACCAACCGCAACAGCACTGTGTGTCACTGGGCAAGAAGGGAAAGGGGTAGGAATGATCCTTCCTGATCCATAGAAAAACATTAGGAAGCCCTGGTGCATAGGGGTGATACAGTATAAATCCTCAAAAGAACACTTATCCAGACTCCTTTCAAGGAAGATAATCTTTCTATCCAAGAAGATAACCTCCCTCTTTGATAGATCCAAGGGAAAAAAAAACAAAGTCAGACAAGCAGGGACCCAGAACACAAACCAAATTTCTTGTATCAGAAATGTTCTCTTCTGGTTATACGCATAAATTTCTATAAGATGATCAAGACCCATTTAAAACACTAATTCAGAAGGCCATTCTCAATTGGCTCCAAGTCATGCTTTTTCAATAGTTTTGTAGGATTTTGTCCAGAATCATTATAATAATTGTAATCACTTTAGATGTTTGTTGTGCTAGTAAATATTTTATCAGTTTTAAATGCCTTGGAACTTGAAATCTGTCTCAAATCCATTTGCAAAAGCACAAGGAAACAATAAAACAGACTAGTACAAGTTAGACAAAATTAATTACATCCTGGGGCTTTGGTGGCAAAATAAACCAAAGATTACCAAATCTTTTGTTGAAACTGTATCATTACAGCTCCCTGAAGCTCATCTATCATGCTCTATTACAAAAAAAAACACAAACCAAATTTCTAAAAATTCATTATGTACCTGTAGACAGAACAAAATGTATTGATGTCACTTTTTATAGTCATTTTAACACTGAATATAGCATATTGATCTTAATGTCTTGAAATCATAGAATCACAGAATGATTTGGGTTGGAAGGGACCTTAAAGATCATCTGGTTCCAACCCCCCTGCCACGGGCAGGGACACCTTCCACTAGACCAGGTTGTTCCCAGCCCCGTCCAACCTGGCCTTGAACCCTTCCAGGGAGGGGGCATCCAAAACCTCTCTGGACAGCCTGTTCCAGCGCCTCACCAACCTCACAGTAAAGAATTTCTTCCTTATATCTCATCTAAATCTACCCTCTTTCAGTTTAAAGCCATTACCCCTCGTCCTATCCCTACATTCCCTGATAAAGAGTCCCTCCCCATCTTTTTTGTATGTCTCCCTTAGGTACTGGAAGGCCACTCTAAGGTCTCCCCGGAGCCTTCTCTTCTCCAGGCTGAACCCCCCCAACTCTCTCAGCCTGGCCTCATAGGGGAGCTGCTACAGCCCCCTGAGCATCCTCGCGTCCCTTCTCTGGACCTGCTCGAGCAGGTCCTTGTCCTTCTTATGCTGGGGCCCCAGAGCTGGACCCAGCACTGCAGGGGGGTCTCCTGAGAGCAGAGCAGAGGGGGAGAACCCCCTCCCTGGCCCTGCTGCCCACGCTGCTCTTGATGCAGCCCAGGACACGGGTGGTTTCTGGGCTGTGAGCGCCCATTGCTGGCTCACAGTCAGTTTTCCACTGACCAACACCCCCAAGACCCTTCTCTGCAGGGCTGCTCTCCAGCCACCCCTCTCCCAGCCTGGATTTGTGCTTGGGATTGCCCCCACCCCCGGGCAGGACCTCGCCCTTGGCCTTGTTGAACTCCATGAGGTTCGCACAGCCCCCCCTCTCCAGCCTGTCCCGGCCCCTCTGGATGCCATCCCTGCCCTCCCGCCTGTCGGCCGCACCACACAGCTCGGGCTCGTCGGCAAACTGGCTGAGGGTGCACCTGACCCCACTGTCCATGTCACTGACAAAGATGTGAAACAGCGCTGAGCCCAATACCAACCCCTGAGGAACGCCGCTCAGCACTGCTCTCTGCTCAGACACGGAGCTGTTGACCCCAACTCTTTGAGTGCGACCATCCAGCCAGTTCTTTACCCACCAAGTGGTCCATCCATCAAATCCATGTCTCTCCAATTTAGAGATATGGATGTCATGTGGGACAGTGTCAAATGCTTTGCACAAGTCCATGTAGGTAACATCAGTTGCTTTTTGATGTCAGGAGCTTCTTATGCTCTATGTTACTTTAGGTTGATGTTTGCTGTGTTAAGCTAACAGACATAGGCACCCATTTATGTTGCAAGAAGCTTTCTTGGTACCAATCAGTTTATTGCTGTATATGGATTTAGTTTCCTGCAAACAATCACTGTTTCATTATTCCTATATAGATATAAATGATTGAGAGTAATGCATCTCTTTCAGGAATTTAAGGATTAATACAGGCAATTGTATCAGAAATTGCTCTTTACTGAAGAGTGACCTGGCTAACACCAGGGGATTCAGAAAAATCAGCTCACCCTCCTAGGAAACGCTAGTTTTATTTTAATCTGATTTGGTTTTATCATTCATTGTCTCTGTAGCAATTTAAAACTTTCTAGAAATAAACCACAAGAAAGATCCCTCCACGCAAGGTTTTGCTACTACTGTCTTAGAATTTTTTTCAAAGAATTATATAGGTTTTTATACCATATGCATCACAATAGTTTCTCTGAATGCTTTCCAGAGGATTCTAAGTGATTTGCATAAAATGTGATACCTGCAGTTTGTTGTCTTTCTGATTGTCTTCCCAGAGGGAAAATTGTGAATGCAGTAGTGTGTCTACTTATGAAGGAGTTTGGGGACTGGAGACAAGTTTGCTTAGCCTTTGACTGAAATTCCTGGTACCTTACTGACTCTTCAGCACTTCTTCACAAATTACCAGGCAGCTGGTAGCTGCTACCTTTTACTGTTAATCCTAGCAACAGACAGAGGACAATAGCATTTCAGCATTTATTTGTGCTCCTCTGAGGAGCCTTAAATGACAAGTGACTTCTCTGTTAACTGAGGAGCAATAAATGAAACAGCAAGATGATAAAACTAGCTTTCTGATATTAAATAGTGCACCTTAAGGTACTTCCTGTTTATATGGACTCTTAGTTTCTACTGTATGTATAGTCACACTGTGTGACTGATCCCACACCTAAATTGTCTCCATTGTGAGTGGAGGGTATATAGTCCTGTCCTGGGTTGAGTGAGTGGTGGGGATTTTTGGTGGCAGGGGAGGGGGCTATAGGGGTGGCTCCCTGTGGGAAGCTTCTCAAAGCTCCCCCAGCTCCAAGTCAACTCCACCTCTGCACCAAAACTGAGCCAATCAGCTGCGCCTCTGCGATAACGTATTTAAGAAGGGACGTGGTGACGGGCAGTCGCACTGGTGAGGAGGAGTTGCTGCAGCTGCATGAACACCAAGGTCAGTGGAGGAATGGAGGAAGAAAGGAGGGGGGAGGTGTGCCGGAGCAGAGACCCCCCTGTATCCTGTGGTGAGACGGCAGGGCGGCCCCCCCCTGCCACCCACGAAGGTCTGCGGTAGAGCAGACGTTGATTTATGGCCTGTGTTTTTCTCATGGCTGATTAAGGTGTCTCTGCCCGAAGAAGGCCTTGTGGGAAAAGGTAGCCCCGCTGCTGTAATTCAGCGCTGGGAGTATTGCAGCATGTGGGGGTGTCCCACGCCGGAGCATCTCGGGAAGGGCTGCAGCCGTGGGAGGGAATCCAGTTGGAGAAAGTTGGTGACCCACAATGGAGCAGTGTGGGGAAATGCTGCAGCCCATGGGAGGGACTCACGTTGGAGAAAGTTTGTGGAGGACTGTCTCCTGTGAGAGGGGGACCATGATGGAGCAGGGGGAAGTTCCAGAATCTCCCCCCACCGAAGATGAAGGAAGTGGCAGCGCTGACTGCACCCCCCATTCCCTGCCCCTGCGCCACTGGGGGAGGAGGTAGAGATATCGGGAGCAGAGCTGAGCCCGGGAAGAAGGGAGGGGTGGGGGGAAGGTGTTCTCAAGATGCAGCAATGCTTCTCACAGTCCTACTCTGTTAAGTGTTGTCGTTAGTGTCTGTAATAAATCTATGTTCTTTTTTTCTTCCCCTAATGAGTCGGCCTTTTGCTTGTGACCATAATGGGTGATCTGCCCCTCCCGGTCTTATTTCGAACCCGAAGCCTGGCTCATCTGTCCCTTCTCATCGCTGGAAGAGAAGGGAGGAATGAGTGACTGTGTGGTGTTGGGCTGCCAAACAGGCTCAAACCATGACATGTCCCAGGTGAGGAGACCCATGGCTCAGGCAAGCCACCAGCAGGACAAATTCCACGTGCAGACACATTTCACTTGCATTGCTCACCCTTTCTGGTAGCAAAGATAGCTTAACTTACCAGTATTGAGCCCACACATTGTGCATGATTTCTTGCCTTTTAAAGATTGAGTCGCTGTTTTCAATAACGGTCTGTCTAGAATGCAGGGAGCTGTATCTTTTAACATGATGAATACTCAGCTATGCCTGTTCTGGCATTGGGATGACATTTCTTGTTGATGACGGTAACATGTCTCTCCCTTCCCACACAAACTCTGACTTCATCATGGAGCTCTAGCATGGACTTCACCTTTCAGAAAGGTAGGAACAAGAATAAGACTGAGACAGAGTAAAGGTTAGCAAGTAATTTCTTGTTCTGTTTGTGGATTTTCTTTGATGTCTGTGTACATGTTAACTTTCACACCTGTTAATATTCTTGCAAGTAGCTTGAATCCTTTTGTCTTTCTCAGTTTTACTTTTTTTACTCTAAGGCTCTGGCATTCATTACTGTATGATTTGGTGCAGAGCCAGTCTTTGGAGTTCAAGAAGGCCATTTTGCAAACTATTAAAGTAATAACTGATCTAGCTTTTTTAAAAACACATGCATTCTTCCCCCTTTTTCATTTTGTTTCCTAAATTAGCCTTGCAAATAGAGCATTGGGACTGCAATTGCTAAGATTTCCTCCTCCACACCTACTCCAAAGGTCGAAGATGAATCATGGTCTTTCCTAAAGTGGCTTAGGGCCTAGCAAGCCTGGTGATTTGAAGAGAAGCTTTGATAGACATTATCAGTATTTTTTAAGCCCTGCTGTCTGACACAACTCTGTGTTGTTTTCTATAAGGCTATTGCTTCTTGAGCTGCTTAACTGGTCTTTGAGTTGGGACAGCTGACCAGGAATTATGGCCTGTCTAGAAGTACCTAGCATGGAGCAGAGTTTGGTACTGAAAAAGAAAAGAAGAGAGAAGATGAACCTGATGAACAAGAAGAGATTGCACTTTATGTAGGTGGAGATGCTGCATGGGAATCAAGGATTAGAGACCATATAGGAGGCATGGAGTTTTAAAGGCAGATAAAAGAAGGCGTTTATGGAGAGTAAGGGGGTGGTCATAGGATGGCAGCGTTAGTCAGAAAAGGAAAGAAGAAATAGTTTGCACAATAAGGAGGCAGAAAACAGAGATGACAATCTCAGGTATAGGTAGCATGTCATGCTGAACTATGGAAGTAGGTTAAATGCAAAATCTGACTTCCAATTATTGATTTATTAGGGAAAACAACATATTGCAATTCATTTCTGCTATAAGATTAAAACATATTTGCAGTGGTAGCAGAATATACAGGTCTGGGTTTATTTTATTATTTTATTTCAATATTATAGGAAGGGCATTCTGGTGACATACTGCTTATGTATGAAACTCCTTGAGTCTTTACAGGTATCTTCTATCATGAGATGCTCTGGAAGACCTGAGAGGCTGGGTAGATAATCTTTATACCTTCAGGTAAATATTTATTATGTCTTTCTTTTCAAAGAATGAGAGAGTACTTTTGGCCTCAACACATCCTTGCTGGATTTATTCCACATACACTCTATTGCAAAATGTCCTAATTTATTCACCTCATGATTGAATTTTATATCCTTTCTATTAAAGTTATTCTGCAAGTGATGCAGTCCAGTGGATTATGGGATTGAGTGTGCTGAATAGTATTTGTTACAGCATATTGTCAGAAAGGGAGAATTTCTTGATTTAAAGCTGATAATCAGATAAGCTCCAACAAAATAGTCCTAGGTGCCTCTTTTTAATACTGCATGCTTATCACTTACATGGCCGTATGCATGTAGAGCTCTTCTCAAAACAGAGAGGCATTTTTTTCTTGAAGGGTTTCATCTGACATTCTGATTTGTACCACGTAATATCTTACTGACAATTGATACCATACAGAAGGTTGGCAGACTGGATTTTAAATTAAGATGAGAACAAGAAGGGATTGCTGAAAAGAAAGAAGAATGATTTAAAAAGGGAAAAAAAAAAAAAAAAGGCAAGAACCAGAACTTAAGATCACACAGTCATTTGGGATTTCAGTCACCTTGAGTTATGAAATGTTCTTTTATTCATACTGTTTTAATTGGAGTGTTAAACAGTTTAACAAGAACAGTTCATGCATAAGTCTTTTTAAAGAAATGAACTTTGAAAGAAGATGTAACGAAAGAGACTGCTGTGGGAATGGAAAATAAACTTTATGAACATGGCACTGTGGGAAGCAGTGAGACACAAGATGCCATCTAACTGTCGAGGCATTGGGGTGGTAGGGTTTTTTTCTGTTTTGTTTGGTTTTTTTTTTTTAACTTTCTTGTTTTATGAATTCTTGCTTAGTCATCACCATTCAGCTTCCCATGTGCAATTTCAGACCTTGGTTCCAGGATCCAACTGTGCTGGTTTCCTACCATTAGAAGATCTTTTAAAATCTGTTAATTCATTTCTGGTATTTGTATCCTAATGGATATGAGCATGCGACTCTTACACATTACTGTCACTCAGCATTGAAAGGACTTAACACATCAGCCCTGAGGCTAGGAATTCTTCTATATGCCAGCAGTTGTGGGAATCACTGCTCATTTTGTCACTGCGCTATACGCCAGCAATACTAATAAACCACCTTGGTGGTTTTTATAGAAATGCTGTTTCTTGCACATTGATACAATTTACAAGTTAAAAATCTGTATTTCAAACAAACAAAAAAATCTTGCATATATTATATCCACTCTCTAATACTTTATCTTTCCTTTCTGGATTCTGTTTTCATGTTTACGTATTTCAGGTATTCCTAATGCTTTCACAGACACATCTCCACCTGAAAAGCTCTGTTCTCCATCTGTCCCTTGTGTTTCATATTGGATCATTGCTTGCTTCTTGTTTGTTTAATTATTTAAAGTTCTGAAATATTTTGGATCATTTTTCTTAGGGGAGTTGATGCCAACCTGTTATATAATGTCACTGCAGAAAAGCTTTTGCAAAAGGATGGCCTTGTGTTTCCCTTGGTAGATGAGTTTTGACTGCTGTAGCCAAGGAAGTTCTGCAGCTGAAGACTATATTGAGTGTACTATCCCCAACCCAATTAGCTCTACCTTACATTTAGACAGTTCCAGGAGTCTATGGATCATGACCCCTAAAAGTACATGATGTTTTACCTAAAAAAGTCCCCAAAACCCAACCCTGCTAAAGTTTATCCGAGCAGACCAGCGAACTCTGTTCAGAACATGGTCAGATGCACTTATGCGAATTAATCCCTGGTGTAATTTCACTGACTCAGTTGGAGCTGAAACAGAAGGTTCATTTAGATATATTTTGCTTCCTTCAAAAAGTAGTAAGAGAAAAGAGCTCACAAATAGCTCCACAAATAGTTACTTTCAAAAATCAGCCAAGATTGACACACTTAAAGGAGCAGGGGGATGAGGGAATGCAGCACAAGGTAAGAATATTAACTCTGCACCTTTCCTTTCCATTGGGATTATTTTACAAGTGTGGCCTTCAAAAATCTGACTCCTATTAACACTTTCATAATTTTCCTTCCTTCTGGCCAAAACTCAAGGTCTTTGACCGTTTGTAATTTTACACTACCATGTACAGTTAACATTTAAAAATACCTAGTTGCTTAATGCTGACTAATGTGTATTCTCAGCTACCATGCTTCTAGCAAGAAAGAGATAGTTAAGCGCAAAACATATAGAACATTTTGCAAGAGCTTGGATTAATGGATATGATTTCATAGAGGAAGTAAGACATTTTTTGTTTTCTTAAATGATACTTTACTACAATAATCTGAAAATAAGAGTGTAAGTGCAGCTTTTACTATTGCAAGTTGTCAAAATAGCACTTTTTCCTTAGCAAGATGCTGACCCTGACAATAGTGAAGAAAGGAACTTAAGTAAGGCAAGAAAGAGCTCCTTGTATTTTCATGAGCTGATTTGCAGATACTGGGAATCCCATGATAAATGAAGGATACTCAGTTTATGGGACACAGAAGCTGTCATATTACTTCAGGTTTTAGACCCCTTCGGTTTTGCATCTTTGACCTTGACAGTAACTGGAATCAGCTGATTCCAAGAAGGTGAAAGGAAATTCTTACTGCCTGGTAGCTGTGGTTTCACCTGTTGGCCAGATGTTTTACATCAGTACTGAGAGGATCGGACGTAATGGACATGAATAAGCAGGAGAGAGAAACAGATTATGAATGAAATAAGATGGCCACACACCAGCACAATCCTGTACTGCTTATGGGTTCTCACCTCTGAAGTCACCCTCCCACCTGAGTTTCCTACCTTACTTCCTCAAAGGACCTTTGGTGATCACCGGGGTTGATGGAAGTGAAAACGTCCAGCGAGCCTGTTAGGATGTACTGAAACTTGGGCAGCCGTTAGAGACTGGATGACACAGGTGTTCTTGGAGTACAAAGGTAGGGGATAGGGATGGATACGGTATGTGGTGTGACTGGTTAAAAGAGGCCAGGACTGAGAGAACAAGGGTGGACATGTTCATTTAGTCTGTCCAATTTAGCTCCAAAGAGAATGCTGTCCATGTTAAATAAGATGTTGAAAATAAATACTCCATGGCAGATAAACAATAATCACAATTAGAGAAATGTTTACCAGTAATATGTAAAGACAGATTGTTAAGAATTGCTCATTGGCCATAATATTCTAAATTTTTTCAATTTGTTTGTGGATGCTGCAGCTGACATCATGCCCAGAATTACCTTCAAAATGAGCAAGCTAGCATTGTATTTCAGCAAGGAATATGGTCAGAGCAATCCTGGTAAGCATATGGCTGTAATCTGACATGTAAAAGTCATGCCATTTGAAACTGAGGACAGCTTTTAATGATGAAATGAAAAAGAACTGGGGGATGGAAGGTCAGGGTGGAAAGATCAATCCTCTGAATGTCTGTATCTTGGTCTTAATAGAGTTGTGAGATGCCCAAATCTCTTTCTTTGTTGCAAAGCAGTTTCTGTTTTGCAAATAAAGTGCTTCATCAAACATGTTACATATTGTTGTGCTGGATAAATTGGTAGAAGACTTTAATTCCGTAACAGTGTTATAAATTCTCTGGCTTACACCAGTAAATGTTTTCTTTCTGCACACCAGAGTAAAAGCCTGGTTTCCATGATCTGTTTAAGCTAGTCTAAATTCACATGGGTCACTGAGAGACGGTGGTGGTCTGCTCCTCCACCTGTATTAGTAGTAGCACCTGTGTTCTCAGATGGATCAGGGAGCTCGTTTCATCAAAAGCTAATCCATGTGTTATTGGTTGGGGTTAGATTTACTTTTTTTCCATCTTCTGACCTGGTTTTCAGCCAGTTCAACTTTTGAACCCAGATGATGGCATGCCCAAATAACCATGTTGTTGCCAGTGGTAGGGAGGCAATGGGATCATGGAGGCAGGGGAAGTAAAAGCTCATCTTTTCAGCTGTGCCATTAATAGAGGTTAATTTTAATGCATTTTGATGCTGTCATGGCAGTCTGGTAAAGTTCCTACTGACTGGAAAAGGGGAAACATAACCCCCATTTTTTAAAAGGGAAAAAAGGAAGACCCAGGGAACTGCAGGCCACTCTGTCTCACCTCTGTGCCCAGCAATATCATGGAGCGGATCCTCCTGGAAACTATGGTAGGGCACATGGAAAATAAAAAGGTGAATCAGGACAGCCAACATGGCTTCGTTAATGGCAAATTGTGCCTGACAAATTTGGTGGCCTGCAACGGGGTTCAGCGTTGGTGGATAAGGGAAGAGTAACTAATGTCATCTACCTGGACCTGGGCAAAGCATTGATACTGTCCCACATGACATCCTTGTTTCTAAATTGGAGAAACATGGATTTGATGGGGAGACCAAAGAGTTGTGGTCAACAGTTTCATGTCTGAGTGGAGAGCAGTGATGAGCAGCGTTCCTCAGGGCTTGGTACTGCGACTAGCATTGTTTCACATCTTTGTTGGCAACATGGACAGTGGGATCGAGCCCTCCCTCAGCAATTTTGTCAACACCACCAAGCTGTGTGGTGCAGTCGACACGCTGGAGAGCAGGGATGCCATTTAGAGGCACCTAGACAGGCTGGAGAGGTGGGCCTGTGTGAACCTCATAGAGTTCAAGGCCAAGTACAAGGTCCTGCCCATGGGTCAGGGCAATCCCAAGAACAAATCCAGGCTGGGTGATGAGTGGATGGAGAGCAGCCCTGTGGAGGACTTGGGGGTATTGATGGATGGAAAACTGACTGTCAGCCAGCAATGGGCACTTGCAGCCCAGAAAGCCAACCGTGTCCTGGGCTGCATCAAGAGCAGCGTGGGCAGCAGGGCCAGGGAGGGGATTCTCCCCCTCTGCTCTGCTCTCAGGAGACCCCCCTGCAGTGCTGGGTCCAGCTCTGGGGCCCCAGCATAAGAAGGACACGGACCTGCTCGAGCAGGTCCAGAGGAGGGACACAAAGATGCTCAGGGGGCTGTAGCAGCTCCCCTGTGAGGCCGGGCTGAGAGAGTTGGGGGGTTCAGCCTGGAGAAGAGAAGGCTCCGGGGAGACCTTAGAGTGGCCTTCCAGTACCTAAAGGGGGGACAGGAAAGGTGGGGAGGGACTCTTTGTCAGGAAATGTAGTGACAGGACAAGGGGTAACAGTTTTAAACTGAAAGAGGGTAGATTTAGATTAGCTATAAGGAAGAAATTCTTTCCTGTGCGGGTGGTGAGGCGCTGGCCCAGGGTGCCCAGAGCAGCTGTGGCTGCCCCCTCCCTGGAAGGGTTCAAGGCCAGGTTGGACGGGGCTGGGAGCAACCTGGTCTAGTGGAAGGTGTCCCTGCCCGTGGCAGGGGGTTGGAACCAGATGATCTTTAAGGTTCCTTCCACCCCAAGCCATTCTGTGATTCTATGATATCTTACAAAAGTTAGAAAAAGCTATCTTGTCTCTTCAGATAACTGTGATGGTAAATTTCACAAAAGATCTAACTAAACTAGAAGCTAACTTTTCAGCGTATAAGAAAATCTAGAAGTAACTATCAACACATATATATAAACTCAGAAAAAAAAAAAACAAAAAACAAACACCAGGTCATTCAATAGCAATTAGTTTTACAGCTGTTTTGTAGGGATTTGAAGATAAATTGTAATTAATAGACAGTTGGGTTTCTAGAAGATCCTAGTAGATGAGGCTTTGAAAATTTAACCGGGAGGGAATTAGCTGATGAAAGAAAGTTAAAAGATTATTAGCAAACAAATAATTAGTCATCAAGCAAGATTCTCCCTGCAGATTTTCTTTTTAAAACAGGTCAAAAAAAAAAAAAAAAGGCAGAACTCTGCAACAGTTCCAAAGATGAAACAATTTTCCTCAGCTGAAATGATTTATGCAAAAGGATGAATTTGTCCAATGGATTGCACTGGGAGCTGTCATTGGGCAAACTCATCATTCAAAGCCTGTCAAACTGCAAACCACCACCAGGAGTACTGGGGACAGGAGACATCCCAGAATCTATCCAGGAAAAACAAAGGTCCCATTAAAGGTTCATGGACACTGGCCCTGCCAGCTTCTCCCACACAGGAGACTGTGTAGGGTCAGAATGGAGGGAGGCATTAGCAAAGGCCAGGTACACAGCGGTAGCTGCTCCTCAGAAACAACTGGATCCTGCTCATGCAGGTTCTTGTAAAATGAACTCCCACTCAGAGACCTGCACCAATTCATGACTGGACCTGAGGCCAGGAAAAGAGTACAAGGCGTTATGCCTCACATGCATTATACCTCATTCCTGCATAAGGGTTTAGCCTTGAGCTGGAATAACAGTAAACTGTTCCTGTTTACCTGTAGACAAGTAATAACGGTATCTGGCCATGCCAAAGGGATATACATATTTCCAAAACTTAGGAACGTAACCTAGCAGAAAGGTAAAAACTGCTCCTTGATTATCATTAAGAACCAGTAAGTCCAAACAGCTTTTATAAATAGCTCTGTGCTATAAAAGGAAAGCAAGGTCCTAACAGTGATTCAAATACAGGCATTATTTTAATTTCTTTTCTGTTTACTCATCTCTCACAGCTTTACAATTGTGCTATTTTGAGTTTCCTAAATATATTTATTTGCTTTTACCTACCATCAGATGTGCAAGCGTGGGCCCAAAGTAAAAGACAATCGATTATAAGCATCTTAATGGCAAGGTGAACCCCTCATCAAGCTTCTGGTCTAGTTAGAGTCCAGTGCATCAGAAAGTACCTCCCAGAAATCCCCTGTTACCTCAGTACTAAATCTAAAAGCTACAGAGAAAAAGGTGGTACCCGCTAAAGATCTTAGAGGAAAGAGTGTCAGACGTTTCACTGGCTGAGGACAGCCAGGGAATTACCCAAGGTGGCTGAAAAGCTGTCTGGACCATTGGGCTCAAAGGTTATTGGCCAACAGTACAAAGTCCTACCGACTGGCAAATATAAGTGGTGTTCCTCATAAATCACTTCTGGGGCTGGTGCTATTTAACATCTGCAGCAGCAACCCAATTAAAGGGACAAAGTTTGCCCTCAGGAGGTTCTCAGGCGACACCAACTTGGAAGGAGCTGATGACATGCTGGAAGGTCACAGTCCTTCAGAGGGACTCCTGACACAGGTCCCTCTCTGTCATTCAGAAGGCCCCTGGCAAGCTGGAGGGGTGGCCTCCAGGAAGCTCAGGGCACAGCCCGGGGCTGGCAGGCCAGTGGCAGCCCCGCTGAGAAGGGGCTGAGTCCCCGTGGGCATGGAGGAGAGCACGAGTCAGGAGTGGATCCTTGCAGTGCTGAAGGCCGACCACGTCCTGAGCAAGAGTGCAGCTGCCAAGTCCTGTGCCACTTGATTGAGCTTTCAAAGTAGCCCTGCTTTGAGCAGGGGCTTGACCAGGGAATTTCAGTGGTCTCTGCTGATCTGCATAACTCTCTGAATCTGGGTTGGGTTGGTTGGTTTGCTTTTAACAGGGTCCACAATTTTTTTTTGTTTTGGTTTGGTTTTGGTTTTGTTTTTTTTTTTTTTTGACAGAAGAACCTCTGAACATTTGTACTCTCTAGCACATGTTCCCCAAATGAAGTGTGTGTGTCCATGAGAGATGCAGGCACATGCATAGACAAATGGGTACACATGACAGAGGAGGTCTGTAAGTTCAGCCAGCAATGTAAGTATCTGTTGTGTCCAAGTATCTGGACAGCCATCTTTGTCTCTTGAAATTTTCTAAAGGAACTTCCTTCCCCTTTTCAAGACCCTCATCCTTCCAGGGCTTCAGAAGTTGTTTGCAGAATGGATTACTTATAGTCAGGACTGTGCAAGCAGCAAGGATGTGGGTAAGGGAAAAAAATCTATTTGCTCAGCAGAATTTCTTGCCTTGGAGATGAGAAGTTTAGATGATTACACATGCAGATGTGTATGCATACACACAGGGGTCATTTTATTTTGCCTTTAGCATTCGCTCTTGTTGTATGTTGGGCCTACATATCCTTCTCAGGCTTGTACATTTGATAGAGTTATTTGTAGAGTGGTCCTGTGACTAGACACTTTCAGAGGTCCCTCCCAATATAATTTTTTCCCCTGATCCTCTGAGCCACAAATCCCACGGATGCTTGTAACACAAGGGAAAAAAAACCATCCTCAGTCATAATAGGCACAGAAGCCAGTGATATAATTGACAGGGACAAGATCCTAAACCTGTTCATAGGAGAGGTAAGGCGTCAGGTAGAATGAAGAAAAGGAAGCCCTAGCACAGAGTACTGATACAATAGGACCTTCCAGTAGAAATTCCAGAACAGTAAAGATTAATGGGCAGTTAGTGCTGACTTACTGCTGATAGCGAGGAAGGATCCAAAAGATAGTGCTTCTCAAATCCCAGAAGCCACAAAACCACATGAAAAACTACAACGTTTACACTGCTGAGGCCCGGAGATGAAACAAGCCCTGTTTATTTCAACAGCATAGCATCTTACCAGGATATGTAGTGTTTCTCCCGGTACAGTCTCAACTGCCAATGGCTAGCTTTAGAAAAGTTCTCTGAATCCCTCTAATCCCACTTATCATTCTCATTCCCTTTGAGAAAATGAACATGGATACAATTAGTCTGTTCAAGAACAACTTAGGAGAGTATCAGACTCTCTGTACGATAATAAACAGCATCTCCCATTACACTGAGGCCCTATCCTTACATTTCATTAATGCCAAGGTAATAGCTGACACAAACAATTTTTCCAGTTAGTAACATCCAGGAAGAAAGCCAGTCAATGAAGGGGCTAGTTTCACAACAAAACACAGGCATGAACTTTATAGTTTACATGGATCAAGTTGCCGAAAGCTCCATTTCAAACACATGATCTGGTCCAATGATTAAACCAGACTTGATAGCAGATGCTGAAAAAACACATCAGCCATGACACAAAAACCTAGACCAGCAGCTGCTGTCTGCCTTATTTAACTATGGGGATTGCTACCAATCTCCACATGCTTCTCTGGTCACATTTCTCTGTAACCATCAAGACAGAGACATCTTAAACCTGATAAAGCCTGACTATAACGAGCCATCCTCAATACCACACTATGTCCTAGATTTAATATAAAAGATAAAAGACACAGTGAGGCTGGCCCAAGAGAGCCTGCTAGGAACCAGCCTGATTAGCAGAAACATTACAACATATCAGCTTAATTGAGGGTTGAAGCATTGCTGTTATTTCATTCAGCAAAACTGTTTTCAAATATAATAGTTGAATAGCTGGGTTAAGTGCATTGCCTATGCTATGAACCTGACAAGAGGAACCAGCTGGAGCCTTAAACTGAAGCTCTTTATCATCACAAGCAAAAAAATCTGGATACCACTGGAGACAAACTGTAACAACAACAGAGGAACTAAGAAGTTCAGATGGTGAAAATCTTTACAGGTGTCTTCTGGCTACAGTCCTGGAAGATCCACCTCATTCAGCGTGGAAACTAAACTAAATCCACAAACTCACCTAGGAACCTATGCAGTGGGTACATTAGAAACTAAGGACTATCATAGAAAAAGATGGGAAAACAATGTTAGTAACAAGATATAACTGGAAAACCTTAAATCCCCCTCACACTGAACTGAGAGAACAATGTGATTCTGTGTTCATTTAAGGTATATGCACACCAGGTGACAGTTCAGCTCCTTTCCCATGCCACATGTTGAGAAGGACCCAGGGAATGTTCAGTGCATGAACAAATCATATTTTATCATGTGTACTGACAGACTGATTTAACTGATTCCTGGATTCCAGCAATTAGAACAATTTTACCATTCTCAGGGCCCAAGCAAATTAAATAGCAAGTCATCTGACCTATAGGAAGCTTCAACCACTTTTAAGAGGATTAATACACCCTTATCCTCAGATTCTCCATGTTGCTCTATACTTAAGGCAATGTCAGAATTTACCATGAAGTCTAGAAGGCTCACTTGAAAGAGCTGCCCACCATTCTACAGTCACTCACAGCTCATGGGAAGACAACTCAAGACACACAAAACTTAACTTACACTTTGGGGAAAAGCCAAGTATGACACCACATCAGTGAAGTTGCTTGCTTCTTTTATCAGCGCCCCTGCCAAATACAGTTTTCAGAAAGTATTTTTAAAAGTAGGGTTTTGAAAGTATTATTCAAGGAGATGAAACAGAAAAGCTATTGCATAGTCTACTAAGAGGAAAACCTGTTCTATTGTTAAGTTCCCCCTTACACAGACACACTTCACCCCCGAGCAGTGACTGATAAAACGGACTGTGAATCATCATGCTAATATTTTCATTAAGACATTGAACAGAGACCAGCTCCTGCTGATATAACTACTTAAGATGTAAAGATTTGCACGGGTTTGCAGCAATGGAGGTCAGCACACTCTGGAGTGTTTGTGTGTTGTGCCATGGCTCCAGACTCCATAGAAGTGATGCAACAGCACCTCAAAACTCACTACCATAGTGACCCAGTGCTCCTCTGCTTGCTCAAAAAGGCCAGTAAGGGCACAACAGCATTCCACAAGCAATAGCTCTGTTCAGAGGTCCAGAGAGATAAAAAAAGATGCTCTTCCAAATTTCTCTGGATGCTCTTCAGTGTGTTGTCTCAGACTTGGTGCTTGGATATGGAGCAAAAACAACAAGGGAAAACCTGTAGGGAGAAAGAAGCTTCCAGCTCACTGAGCTTAAAGAAACATCTGTATTTGGACAAATCTCTGCAGCCACTCAGTAGATGTACTCTACCTATGGTTTGGAGTTCTGTGATGAGATTATAAACACCTCAAATACTAACAAACCATAATTGGAGTGCAAGTCCTTTTCTGTCTTGTGTTTAAGCTTAGGACTTCTGTCAGCTGGAAAACAAAGTCATATCTAAGAACAACAGATAGCAGAGCTAATGAGGATGCATTCTAGCCATTTCAAACAAAGCTGCTGTCTTTAATGGATCTTATAATAACTTTACAGAGAGTTACATTGATTTTTTTTATTGTGATTTTTTTTTTAATAGTGACTGGAAAGGAAGAAAGATGTTTTATTTATTTTTCTTACGGGAAACTGTGTCCAGTCTGTATTGTAGCTCCAATTTCAAGCCAGCATTACAAACCAGACTGCTACATCTCCATATGAATCAGCAATGAAGCCAGTCATTGCTGCAAGGAGCTAAAGTCTGAGAAATAGCATCAAAACTGAAGAGGGGCTCCAACATTTTCAGCGCATGTTGGCAAAGTACACAGTAGTTTCCCAGCTGTACTCTTTACAGGTTGTGTACATAAAGACAAAACCAAAATTATACAAAGGCCTTCCTTTGAGTTGATCAGCTCACTCCATGAGAAGCAAACTCAGTAGAAAAGAGCACAGATTACTGCTTACAAGAATTCAAGTCCCCAGAATTTGGATAAGGAACATGATGGGCATGCCTACAAAAGGACAAAAAGTGATTTATATTTTGAAGTAAGCCACTTCAAGACATATTGAAGATTTTTTTTTTTTTTAATCCTTTGCAGAAGTCCCTGCAACTAGAATATTCTCACACTGTTGCTGAAACGTGTGAAAACAGAGATTGTTAAAAATCACACTGAGCAAGTACGTGTAGTCAGTACTGAAGACTTAACTCTTGGGGTACTTTCCAAGCACTTTACAAACCAGCACACTCCTTCTGCATGGCACTATTCTACAAACGTTCTTGTTGCTATCATAATCAGCAACTGAAGACTCCATACTTCTGTCAGCTCAAGAGCAGGTATTTCTTATATATTATTGACAAAAATTTTTATATTAATGATTTCCCACATATTATTGAATGTCTGAAGAAATTTAATTGCTGTTGATAGGAGGACTGAACCCTTCTTTGAAGTATCCAGTGGTTTTCAAGAGACAGGGAGGAAGCCCATAAACTCACTTTCTGCTCCCTTTCCCCACAACATACTCTTAGGATCAGGTTGTAGAATTGACAGGAGTGCTCATCATGGGAAGAGGACTAAAATTTGGTAGGGCACAGAGGACAGAGAAACTGCACTTCACTGAACAGGATGGAGAACGGCACTGTTGCAGTCTGATCTTGTCTTTGGTCACCTTCATAATGTGTTTCTTTTTGTTGAGGGTAAGGGAAAGAGAAAAGGAGTGGAAACTTGCTCTTCAGGTACAAAGCACAGTACACCAGTGATATCTGGTATGCTTGCAGTCTTATGTCATACTCTCAAACTCCTCTCCTTGATTTCTCTAAAGAAGTTAAACAAATTCGACATTTCAAACACAGATCAGCTTGCTATATTGTCATTGTTATCTCTTAAAATTACTATCTATTTATATGCTTCCCTAATTTAAGTAAAAATAGTAAATAAAGTTAATTTCAGGCAGTACCTGGAAAGATCACCATAGCATTAAATCCGGTCATGGGCAATTAACAAACAGTTACCTCGAGCAGGCCTGGACTAGAGGCATACCACACTAAGATGTTGCTTGGTGCAGTACCAATAGTACACAAACCCTTCCCCATCTGATCTTTCAGAAGTTGTCTGTCTGTATTTACATTACAGAAATGTGACTGACACAGCAAGTGTGTGCTTTGGCATAAATTAACTTCAGGTTCCTCTGCTCAACAAAAAATCAGGCAGAGGGGCATGATGTGGAAAGGTGAACAGAGAAACCATAATTTATATCAAATGTTTACGAAGCTTATCTACTTAGTTCAGGTATCTATAGGAAAGATTAACCTGCTAAAGCACAGAACACCAAATACCTTCCCTTTAAAACCATTTCTTGAAATCACACCATTCCATGACAGGAGAGTATGATCTGCTATTCCAGGAGTTAACCAGTCTTATGTATCCCACTGTACCTCGGCCATTAAAATCAGGGAATTTTTTCTTTCATGCAGTTCATGCCAGCCATTTGTTCACCTCAATTTAATGCCATGAACAGAAGCCAGGAGAATGCTAAACTACTCAGAATTGTTTGTAAAAAGAATGTGTACCTATTTACCAACTACCTTTGTTACATCTGTCGTGCATCTTTCAATATTACAGGAGAGTAGCCTGCTAACACACTGCAGACTGAGCGCATGGGAAGACAGACAAAGAAAAATCCTCAAGTGATATCTATCATTTAGGTATGATTTCTCCCTGTGTAAAGTTAACAGAATCATAAGCTGCTATTGAAAATGAGCCAGCTGAAAATGTGAACTGCAGCAAGGGACATAATGCAGATAAATGTCCCCTTTTTTGTGCTTTAAAGAGCTCCATAGGTTCTTTCTCCTAAATCCTTTCATTGATTACACTGTCTAGTAGCATCCAGCACTTCTTGAAGAGGCTAAATCTTTCTCATTGCATATTAAGCTTGCTTTTCCCTTCCCCAGCCCCATCAGCTTCCTGAGAGAGTGATTATTCTGTTGCAGAATATGGAACCTACATCCAAACACAGGCTCTAGACTATGAACAAAACTACTATGGGCTACAAGTTGTACCTACAATTACACACACAGGAATTAGTTCAAACTTCTCATAACTCAAATAGGCATTTTTATAAAGCAGTACACTGTTTACAGTTACTCTTACCATCTCCTTCTAGAGCTAGATTTGCTGCTAACTGAGGTTTAGCTGTACGATTATGTCTCTGGACACAGTGAAATCATCATCATTTAGTCTTTTAGGCATGCATATTACAGGAAGGTACAGTATTTCCTAGGCTTAATTTGTATAAAATTATTGAGGTTTTTAGGCACAGTAGTTTAGATACAGTTTCTAAGAGAGCAACGATATCACTGGGAGGAAATACTCCTCCACCCTCAAACTCATTTTTAAATGGAGACAAGTGTAATACCATGTACATATGCACGTCCATATGCAGAGCCTTGATCCGCTTTGCTCTCTGTTGTGGAAAAAAGCGATGACAACTTTTAAAAGCAGAGATGACTAGTCAAGATCTAAGCTGTGGACACTATAATACTCAGTTATAAACAGACTTTGCTGAAGTGAATGCTATATTTCAGCTCTTTCTGCGGCACAGGACTGACTTTGTGCGCACTGGAAGAGCAACTCTCCAGTGGAGAGAACAGCGATATCTGGGGAATCGATTTGCTAAGTACTGCTGAAGGAATACAGTAGAGATGTGGGTGTGTGGTGCTCTGTTTTAACAGCCATCTGAAATGAGTATGAACAGACAGCATTACAAATCAGCTGGCTGTGCCTCAACTGAGGAATTATTCAGTGTGTTGTGCTTTCTGCAAAGTAGACTTTACTTCAATGGACAGATAAGTGCCCCAAAACAAAAGAAGGACATAAGAAGCAGGGAATGGAGAACCTCTGTAGCCTAGCATCTGTCTTCTCAATCAGGGAGTAGGGGGGGAATGTTATTTTTATTCTTTTAAAAGTATTTCAAGCAATTAAATCCTGTTCACTTTGGTGCCAACCAGTGCTTGCTAGTGTCAGCTCTTCTTTACTGCAGACAGCAGTACTCTTTAGCCTGCAAATTCTGAGGTCACACAGTACTAAACTTACAAATACATTGATTGGCACAAAGAAAGTAATAGATGTTGTCAACAATAGTGACGTATCTACCTGAAATAATCCATCTTTTCATTTATTATATCATATTCCTTGGCACATTCAAATCAGAATGATTTTTCAATGCATCATAACACAAACACAGAGCTTATAAACATTTCTCAGTTAGTGAAAAAATTATTCTCATCAGTGAGTTGTTTAGAAATCTGATAACTAAAATAAATACTGTCATTTCACAGAAAAAGGAATCCAAGACATACAAATGAAACAATTTTCAAGCTTAAACAGAGAGAAGGTGTGCTTGTACTGCGCAGTGTTCTGGGATCTGGACAGTACAAATTCCCCTTTGTGTTAGAGGGTCCACTGCACAAAGTTCAGTACAGTGCACTTGAATACCAGTTGGTTACAACATAGTCCCTCTCTTGAGTACCCATGGTTTAAACGCAAATTTATGTACATTTTTAATGTAAATGCTTTAATATATATTCAA
The DNA here is from genome assembly GCF_018691265.1 of Tyto alba. Lineage (NCBI taxonomy): Eukaryota > Metazoa > Chordata > Aves > Strigiformes > Tytonidae > Tyto > Tyto alba. Next base: position 9,411,742 of record NW_024881327.1, read on the forward strand.
TACTTCCTTATTCTCTACTTTCCGTGCTCCTCTTGGTACAAGTAAATCTAACTAAACCCATCTTCAGACATTTGGTGTTGTGAAGTCAGAGACTGTATGAATTCAGATCAATGATAAGCAATTGTTCTTGAAGCAAAGTGAAGCAAATCAATTTCAATAATTACAGCTCACAGAAGCCAGTAAATTCACCCTGTCCATTCTGAGTGCACTTGATAAAGTTTTACTTCTGTTTTCACTTTAAAGTAAATTGTTTTGATTATATACATTTGCTTTTTTTTTTCCCTTCAGTATGTGAGTTGTAGTTATCTAGAAATCATCACATCTTGAAACTAGAAAAACACAAGACAGTAGATCCCTACCTCGGTATCCCATTGCTCTTCAGAAAAATAAAAAATTACTTCTGTTTTGATTTGGATGTTCAATAAATTAAATTAGAACTTTGTTCCACAGTAAGACAGGCCACCGGACAGAGGGAGGCTTTTTGCATATGCACTTTGTTTGATTCCTAAAGTATTTCAATAGATTTCCTTGCCCAGGAGGTCTGGAACAAAAACTTTTTATAATGATGTATGTTTAACCTCAAAGTATTGTGGATTAAAAATGTATGCAACAGTAAAAGCAGGAAAAAGTTTCCCACTTTTAAGCAGGACAAGACAAAAATCCCACCCAGTCTCCAAAAACTGAGGTTACCCATTTTTTCACTTATGAGTTTTGGTGCAAGACTTGCAGGGACTTCTGTATCCCAGAACTCACAACTGGGCTGTAGTTTGGGGGAAGATTTCTTCCGGCAAATCCCAAAAGATGGAGGGGGGAAAACACAGCTAAATTGTGACTAAATAGAAAACACTGAACATTGCAAGAAACATCAGAAATATGTACAATCAGGTATGTGTTCTTAATAAATTCTGGCTGGCCACTTGCCTGCCTTCCTCTGTTCCATTTCTGTCCTCTCTCACTGCAAGTCAGCTTTGGCTCTTTTCCTACCTACTCCCCAAACTAATGCTAAATGCCAGTGATATTTGATAGCTGAATTGCAGTTCCAAGGGCAGTCTGGATAGAAATTCACATCCAAAATCCAACCCAAAATAGTAAAAATCTTGCAGAAGTCTAACACAGATAACTGGTTATTTCAATCTCTCTCCTTTCTAACACCACACTTCTCATCTTCTTGCAAATTTATTTATCATAGAATCACGGGTTGGAAAGGACCTTAAAGACCATCTAGTTCCAACCCCCCTGCCATGGGCAGGGACACCTTCCACTAGACCAGGTTGCTCAAAGCCCCATCCAGCCTGGCCTTGAACCCTTCCAGGGAGGGGGCAGCCACAGCTGCTCTGGGCACCCTGGGCCAGTGCCTCACCAACCTCACAGTGAAGAATTTCTTCCTTATAGCTAATCTAAATCTACCCTCTTTCAGTTTAAAACTGTTACCCCTCGTCCTGTCACTACATTTCTTGACAAAGAGTCCCTCCCCACCTTTCCTGTCCCCCCTTTAGGTACTGGGAGGCCGCTCAAAGGTCTCCCCGGAGCCTTCTCTTCTCCAGGCTGAACAACCCAACTCTCTCAGCCTGGCCTCACAGGGGAGCTGCTCCAGCCCCCCCAGCATCTTCGTGTCCCTCCTCTGGACCCACTTGAGCAGGTCCGTGTCCTTCTGATGTTGGGGGCCCCAGAGCTGGACCCAGCACTGCAGGGGGGGTCTCCTGAGAGCAGAGCAGAGGGGGAGAATCCCCTCCCTCGACCTGCTGGCCACACTTCTCTTGATGCAGCCCAGGACACGGGTGGTTTCTGGGCTGCAAACGCACACTGCTGGCTCACAGTCAGTTTTCCACCCACCGACACCCCCAGGTGCTTCTCTGCAGGGCTGCTCTCCACCCACTCCTCTCCCAGCCTGGATTTGTGCTTGGGATTGCCCCCACCCCTGAGCAGGACCTCGCCCTTGGCCTTGTTGAACTCCATGAGGTTCGGGAGCTGTTGACCCCAACTCTTTGAGTGCGACCATCCAGCCAGTTCTTTACCCACCAAGTGGTCCATCCATCAAATCCATGTCTCCAATTCAGAGACAAGGATATCGCGCAAAGCATTTGGCACTGTCCTGCACAAGTTGAGGCAGATGACATCAGTCGCTCTTCCTCTTATTCACCAGCTCTATAACTGTGTTGTAGAAGGCCATCAAATTTGTCAGGCATGATTTGCCCTTATCATTTATTTATGTTTATCATTACTCCGCTATTAACACCAGAAGTCCCATACAATCCATGTTGCTCACAGAAAAGCATCAGTCAGCATTTTCCATACAACTTCTGGGTTGTAAGTAGAATAAACACTGTTTGAAATTTTAGACAGGAAGGTCCCAAAGGTAAGGATATTCAGCAACACCATAGACAGAAGAAAAACACAGATTCATGCTTATTTTTCAGTTAGTAAAGAAGCAACCTAGACTTATATTCTAAAAAGCAGAGTCTTCATAGTCCTTAAGAATCTGACTACAAACACTGTCTTCTTCCAGATCTGATGGACACAATGATAGCACAAGTGGCTGAGAAAGGGAGACAAAATCACTCCTTTTAAGAAAGACCCACCCCATGCAGGAAACTAGCAAGGACTTTCCTGCAGTAGCTTAGGACATGTTTGTTACATGTACATTTTCTTTAATTCATCTTTTCTAGATGAATTGTACACTATACGAGCAATGCCAATGTTTTGTTTGCCCAATATTGGGTAAAAAAAAAAAAAAAAAAAAAAGTGCCTGCATGGAGTTTTTATTGAAAATGTCATGTAATTAAAATGTTTGCGTGGCGGCACAAAGATACAAGGCTGACTACAGAGTCTCACAGATACTACAGTTTATTCTGCATTACTAACCAACCAGAAGTAGATTAAGGAATGATTGTCATATAAGAATATGTTATCCCCTATCAGTAATGTAACTGTCCAAAGCTACATTTCAAAATTATTAAACAAATAGTTTAGCAAGTGCTATGCTCTTACAGAGTCAGAAAATTACCTAGTTTGTGCTGGTAGACAACTTTACTTTTGAAATATCAAAGAATTAGAAAAGAAAAAGGATTAGAAAAAGATAAATTAGATCAAATAAGTTGATTACTTAGTAACTGGTAAAGGACTGAAGAATAGTTTCTTTTATTTCCTATTTTGAGACTGGGCTGGACAATTCAACTATTTAGGTTGGTATATTATTTGTCCATCCAATAAATTTTTAAGGATTTTTTCCCATCATTAAATTCCCAACTCCCATTTCTTAACCTTTTCCTCTCTATCATTGCAATTTGTCCTGTATGAAAGTAGTAAAGTCCATAATAACAGAACAAAGCTTTGCAGACTCACTACTTCTGACTGCATTTTAGGTCATCATTTGAAGGCTGTTTCCTACAAATACCTTGAACTCACGCACATAGCATCTCCCCTGATTTTAACTCATTCAAATTGCTAAACTTTAAATGAGGAGTGTGATCTGGGGTGGTCAAGCTTTTAACTGAAAAACCATCACGTCTTTTTGAATGCAGACACTGCTTCCTGAACATAAAGAGTTACTTTGTTCTTAATATGTATTACAAACAGAATCCAGTAGAAATCCCATGATTGACAACTGCACTCAACTAAGTACTAGAAACAGATAAGTTCCAGTCTAAAAATGGTATTACATTTTTCATTAACATTTTTCCAGAAAAAGAGGACTATTAATTATACATAGAATGCACTGTAAACACAATGACAAAACATACTTGCTCAGTTTCTCTTCAGGAAAAATATTCAACTTCAGTAAGATTCATGATCAAGTATGGACACTGTAAAACTCAAGTGAAACTTTCAAATTGAACTATGCACTGATTTTCATTTTGAAAGGTACTGAAAATGTCAACTTTGGATCTCTCCAAGATGTCTGCCATTGTGTTGTCAACAACACTGATGCTCTGGCAGAACCTAGAATACAGTTAGTGGTATTAAACAAAGCCCACACTTTTTTCAGAGAGATCTCAGTTTAAGCAGAGATATTGAGAACTGCAGAAGGCAGCAAGAAGCAGATTCCTATCGATAAATAGTCCTGTAAAAGTTTTGATAGCGTTCCAGATATAAATGGGAAAAAAAAAAAAAAAAAAAAGATTCTGCTTTATATCTGATTCAGGTCATGTTAGCAGGTTAGTAATTTTGTATGGGAATCTTGAATGGTGTCTCCCTGTTCTGTGAGCAGAGGGATTACTTCTTTCATGCTGTACATATGACACCTTTAAGGAATGCTTCATTCACTTGAAAAAGTAGTTCTAGAAACAATGTCTTGTCTAGTACTCTGCCCCTTGTCACATTGTTTTAGAAGCAGAGAAGAGCTGAAACAGATAGGGATAGCTTCTTAGTACATTTACTTTTGATTAAAGACAATATTATTCCATTCTATGTAGCAGGCGAAAAATTCTGCTTTATTAACAGTTTATGGCACCCTAATGAACTCTAGCAGAATACAGAAGGAAAAGCAGGTCCCTACTGAGTTGTCTGGAGGAGCTAGAGGGAACCAAAGAAAAAACACAGGCAAGATGTTAACAGAAGAGCTCAGGCAAAAACCTGACTACAAAGAAAAATTAAAAGCTTATGCTAAGGGGGAAAAGTTTTCTATTTATTAATAATGATAGGACACTTTCAGTGTAGGCTTCTCAAGCATGTTTTTTCTGCACTACGAGTCAGATACCATTGTCTATTGCTATAGTGTCACCAGTTAGTTTTGCCTAAGTAGCCCCCACTGGCTTGTTTAAACCGGAGCATTCCTTTTTAAAGACTCATTTCTTTTTTAGTTACTTTGCATGCAGTGCGAAACAGTGTACACTCTGCTAAAACATAGAGCTGCACAGGAGGAGGCCAACTGCATAATAATTCTTAAAGAGACTGACAATAGCTGGAATTAAATTATGCTTTCATTTTTCCTATGTGTTTCAATCTGATTTGTCTTAATTGCATGTTTGCAACATGTTAATTATCAGGGCTTGACACTGTACAGTTGGTATCTAGTAGAAGAGTGATTTGACTAGGAAAGTGAAATCTTCTAAATAACTTATATGCACACAAATGTTTGGCAACAAATTAGATTTGCAAAAAAGCAAACTTTACTGCATTACCCACAGACACAGAGTTTCTACAAGTGATCACCATAAATCCCCGTGTCTCAGATATCCTTTCATTTAATTAGTTGGTCCTACAAAATCACTACATAAAACCTACACTACAGAAAAGTCAAATGAATAGTTGAACACAAAATCCACAAAGAAACCTCAGAACTGATCTGAGACCTGCTATTACTGTGCTGTGTTAGACTCTGGTCACTGGGCTACGATGGGAGTGAGAACACACACTGAAAGCAGCCTCAGGATTTCTCTGAAGCTGGTGAAGCTGCACCACTTACAGCAGCTCTGTGTTTGGCTCACTAGGTTCCAGAATGCACCAAGAAGGTGACAGGAGCAAATCTTAAGGGCTGAAAGTAACGTACTGATATATTCCTAAAGTAATTAGAAATTAGACTAAAACATTAACAAAAAAAGTGAGGAAGAACTTGTTGATGCCAATTTGTCTTTGAAATACCTTTGGGTAATATAAAAGGATTCCCTTGATACTTCTATAAATTGTTGCTCTCATGCAGATCTCAGGAGGTGTTGACTAGCCTCAGCTGCAAATAAACTCCCCAGGAAACCTTGCACGTCCTCTCTGGATGAGTTCTTTTTGGGGTGGGTGTGCTAGGCAGTTTGGCAGAAAACGTTTACTGAAATTAGATAAACACTTCAAGAGCATCAGCTGAACAGGTTTTCACTGAACTGCTGTACTCAGTTAGGTTTGTACTTCTGCTAATAGCAACCCCTACCAGTTTCAACCCTAAAGATCTCAGATGCAAAAGACAGCATGAATAATTCAGTGAGCACTGGGTCCTGAACTCACCCTTCCTTTCATAAAGAGGGAAGTAATGCACCTCAGGTATAAAGTTTTACTCTAGCAGGGCTTAATCTTTCTTTCTCTTTCAGTGCTTTGTTACTAAGTGCTGTGTAGGTGTGAAAAGCCTTATTACCATGTAATTTTGTTGGGATCAAACTTCCAACTACCTGCTTTGCTTCATATTCATATACACAGAACAATCAAAATCTGTTTTATTTCCTAACAATAGCCAATTTTGCTATAATTATTTTAAAATAACAAATTTAAGGAATAGTGCCCCGGTTAATTCACATATGGCACCTATCCACACACGAATAAAATACCTTATTATTTATTACCTCTTTCATTATGAACTTTGCGATAAACAACTGAAAAACTAATTTGTTTTTTGACAATGCCGAACCTTTGAATAGAGAAAATCACAGAGTTGAACACAGAGTGCAGTCCTGTGTGGTAAGTGGTCTCCATAGTAACCAATAGATTTTATGCTAAGTCTGGCCTTTAAAAACATTTCACGTTTACCACCGAGAAAAAGATGGCCTTGATTTAAAAATGATACAACAAGTATCTCGAATGTGCATGCTTTCTCTTCTCTCTTGCAATAAAATTAACAGACGTCCCTTTAACACTAAATCCTCTCAGCGCTGTGTGTCATCATTGACGTATGTGTGGGCCTGCTCTAGGCTTAGAATTTTTTTTTCTTGTGTATCATTGCAAGACACGAAGCCCTTTCCCCCCCATTTTCCCCTCCTTGTTTTTCTCTATCCTGAACAAAAATAGAACATCAAGCTCTTATCTCAGTCAGTGATCATGGTGACAGTGAAAATATTATTGCGTGCTTATCTATAGCAGTTTCAATCATACAAGCTTATAATAACTTGCAATAATGGAAGAAGTAGTAACTATAGCTGCAGTGCCTGCTACAGCCTAATTTACTTTCACTCCACACTCAAGTAACTGAAGTCCCTAAAAGGGAATGTGCTTTTAATAAAGAAAGATTCCAACTTAAGAATGTGTGTATGTAATTATTGACAACAATATGTTATAAAGAATTCTGAGATTATAATCATTAGCACTTAATGAGAATTTTGTTTGCAGCACTGGAATTTGAGTAACAGGACGTGAGTGTAGATGGACAGAATTATAACTGAATTAATCATTATATTTCCAGTTCTTGTTACCTGACAATATAGGGTACATGCCTTTAACATCTAACTCAAAGCTAAGCTTGCACACTCAAGTTATGCCTCTCGGCATGGGTGTGGGATGCCTGCTTTTGGTTGATTAGGAATGCAGCCTTGAGAGCTCTGGATGAGTAGGAGGGGAAGATACAGAGACCATCTGTTGCTATTCCTGTAAAGGTAATTTCAACATGCATTCAGTCATCATTGTGACAGTAATAGCACTTCATACATAGCCTTTCACATCATCAAATGTTTGGTCTTTGTGTTCCATTCCATCTCAACTACATTATAAGCATCCCTCTCTCACCACGCTGAATGCTTCCTCCACAATCTCCTTTGTCTAAGGTACACTTTCCTTTCCCCGTAACTTAAGAAAGGTCTTCTGTTGAGCCTCAGTGAAGAAGGGGGCATCAAACAGTCAAGTCCTGTTTGCCACAAAATAAGACAATGTAACAGAATTTATTACTTTTTGTGTTCCTTTCTCCTATGTGCTACTGGACTTCAGTTTCTCCAAAAGTGATTATCAACGCATCAACAAAAATTACCAGCTCCTACTGCAAAGGGAACAGGCAACAAAACAGAAACTAAAAATTTCTGTATGAAGAAGCATATCCCCAGTGCATCTCTGGGGAAGACAAAAGTTTGCCCCCTGTAGAAAATAAATGTGCTATGAACAAATCTGTCAAAGATACAGACAGCACAGCCATAACAGTTCCAGGGCCAGAGAATTCTGAGGCACTACGGTAAAGAAAGGCAGGATAAACACTGCCTGTCATTCGTTTTATTTCTTGCGTCAGGATACACTAACCACACCGTACCACCAAGGGGACTAATTAGTTACAACAATAAAGTGCTATGGTATGTCAACGAAATCTTGCTTATGGTGAATGTTGTAGCATTAGCGTTATCATCATCACCCCCCTCCCATCCACTTTTCTTTCACACAGATGGAGGAACACCATGCCAGAGTTATGATTAGCATAGGGTTGGAGTTATCAGAAACAACTGAGCAGTTCCTGACAGACCACTTTCATTTTCTTATTTATAAGGGAAATCAGAAAGACACATACTGCAACTTCATTGCAAAAGGATGAAAGATGCGAGAGGAATGCTCCAAGGGAAGATCCTATCCATCAGATGTTTCCCTTGATACCTGATCTGTAGACACATCTCCACAGAACTAATAACAACCACAGTAAGCCCTAAGCCCCTTGTTCCAGCCCAAGCAGCATCACAATTTCCCTGGGAGCTCTGCTCTCAGAGCCTGCCTTCGTGCCCTGATTTGAAGGCAAAGAGCAAGAATCAACCAGTATTAATATCAAGGGATGTAGCAGTATTTCCAACAAGTTAACAGACGAACCTTGGGATACCACTGCAAAAAGACATCTTAACAGATGCAAAACAAAGGATAAAAAGATGATGGTACTGTATAGCATACCTCCCACACAGAATCTCTTTCCTTCACATACTCCTAGAAATTCATCTGTATCATTTTTTTTTTAAAAAAAAAAAAGCCCTTACTCTCTTATCACATATACTTTTAGCAACTCTATTTGGATCATACAGACCTTTAATTTTCCCCGGATCTCCAAGAGGAAGAGTTTCATATGGCCATTTTTAAAATGGAAGAGAACTGCTGTGTTCTGAATTAAGTACTTACTCTTGTTCTGTATTATTTATCGTGCAAGAGACATACATACCAATCTGAAGTCTTCCTCTAAAGTAGGGGTTTCTAATACTGACTCATAGCTAATCTACTGAATAAGTCTGAAGGTATGTTTTTGAGAAAAGAGTGAAATGGTTAAAACACCAGAGATTTTTGCAAGGCAGTCACAATGACTTTTTTTCTTGCTACGAAATGGAGAGGCAACGAGATCTTTTTTCAGGCATGGCACATACTGATCATATTTGAAAGTGGCAAACTTGTCGCTTAATACCTGTCAAATATCTCAGCTTCCACAGTTAATTACAATATAACATTCACTGCCTTCAGAGAAAAAAAATGTCAACATAAATTTGAATTGGGGAGGGAGAGGGAGTGAAACAGTAGACACAGACACTAAACATCAAAACCTACACACTATGTAGGCAAGACTACAGGTACACTGGCTATTGTTCAAAAAAAAAAAAAAAGTTACTCAGAACTATTTTTGATAAGTAGTTTAAAAGCTTAGCAATGGAGCCAACTTAGAAGTTCTATCTTTTTTATGCCGCTGTCTTTGCCAAACAGTGAAAATGTGGTTGTTCTAAGAAAAACAGTTGACTGTTTTACATAATGATATATTCTTCATTTCTAGACCCTATTAACTTCTACATATAGACTGTTTTAATGTAGAAGTGTCAGGAATCTGAAAATAATGTCTAGTGACAGCTCTAGGATTAAACTCTTCTCAGTTAGTTAGAATGGCCACCTTGGATTGTAAATTGCTTTTAAAGAGCAAAGCATACACTGTAAGCCCTCCCGTGCCTCCTGCAAATGGACATCAACAAGGCATCTGGGACAAGTGTATGCTAATAATTCATCTTAATTATTTGTCAGCAAAGCTGTCCTAATAGGATGTGTCTTTCATTTTGATTAAAATGACCCTCTGAAATGTGGTCCTCATAGAAAGGTGACAAGCAGAGGTAAATTTTGAACTGTCTGGCACTTCTAATTTTGCCTCTGGAAACTGAAAGAGGTGCTAAATACTCTTACATAACTACTGCCTCTGTTTACCTCTCTCTGCTTAGCTTTGATATAATGAAGAACCTGTTCATAACTCTTTAATGATTAGCAGTAATAAACAGTCATCTTTGGTCCACGTAACATTCTTCTCATTTTGTATTTGCTGCCTCCACGGCATGATTTCTACTATTACTTGAGTGTATCAGTAATCCAATACCGTAGTTAAATAAACTACTTTTTTTAAATGCATAGCCATGAATATGACAAACACTTCTCATGCCATCTGGAAGGTTTTAATCTTGTGATTTTTTTAAGGTATGAGCTTATGGGGTACATCAGTTGTCCCAATATTCTGCTATGACATGATAGTTCTTTAGGAACCTCATTTTTTATATGTCTTAGGACCTATCATCCTGAAAGATGTAAGATCAAAGATTTGATATTAAAATTTCCAATACAGCCTTCAGACGTATTTTAACTGAAATTTTCTCATTAGACCATGAGTCAGATTATAATTCCAGTTACACGTGAAATGCAATTTCATTATTACTATTCTAGATGAAGTTGTCTGTACAATTAGAAAACGTTAATAGTGCCTTTAGGGGCTAGTATTAGGTATCAGATAGACAAAAAGGTGTGTCAGGGAAAGAGCCCTTGCCTGGAAAGGCAACGTTGCCAGTAAGCAGACAATAACTGAGTAAATAGTAAGTCTAGCTGGAAAATCTGTAAAAAGAAGCCAACAATTTCGTGCTTTTCAACTACCTCTCACAAATTGTTATAGAGAAAAAATAGATTGCAACGCTTCAGCTAGCTCAAATTTAAAAAAGGAACAAGATACACGAGTATTTTTGTTGGGGTTATGCAAACTTCTCCCTCCATAGTTTCTGAAGGGGTAGTTAGTAATTTCACTCATGCTCTACTTAAAACAATGGGAGAGTTTGGGGATGCTCCAAGACAATGTGCTATAGTGCATAACATGTTTAGTCTGATCATACACACACACTGTATTCCCTTTTTTCACCCTTCTAATCCCATACCTATACTCTGTCAGAAACATCCTTAAAAATAAAAATGATGAGACAAAACATCACCCCACAGATTTTAATTTACTGTCTTGGCACACAGAGGCTAATAATTAATAAGGTTTTGAATACTAATTCAATCCTAGGAGTGTGGAAATACGGGAGAGAAAAAGAGATGAAATAAGAAAGCTCAGGTATCAGCTTTAGTAGGATTTGCCTTCCTAGATAGATCAGTTAAAGCCAGCTTGATACATTTATCCCCCCACTTCCTATTTCTGTGTTTAAAACTCAAGTTGTTCTCTCTCATATGCAAGACAGTTCCTTGACCACCATTTCACCTTTGAGTCAATTAGAGAAAAATAGTCCATGTGTATCAAACACAAAAAGTCCCAGATTCCTCAACTTTATATTAGATAATGATATGTGGTTCCCAGAATCAGGCTTTGTATATCTCAGTCTTATACCACAATAGTAGTATGTTACCACTCTCCCATAGTGTAGCTTTCCCTGGTAAAGAACTGGGCTCTCAGGCTGTAGTTCTGCATAACTATGCAGGATAAAATGGGATTACTGCCAGAAAGCAAAGGAAGAAATATTTCCTTCTCTCTACTCCACTCTCACCTTCTTGTTGCAGCCTCCATTCTGCCCCTTCCCTTGTGGCCAGCCTTTCAGGATCTGAGCTGAAATATGGAGAGTGAAAGAGGGGAAGGAAAAAAAAAAAAAAAAAAGAAAAAAGTTCTAAGGACAAACAAGACTATTCAGCACCTTTTAGTCAGAGATGTACCAATGAAGGGGAAAAGCTGTGAACATACAGGCAAGTTGAAAGCAAAAGTGGGACCACAACCTGCCATAGGAACACACTCCAAACCGCACCAAGAAGAGGGTGAGCACCTGAAGAATGAAGCAGAAAAGGTCATAAAACTTAATTTTCTGTGGGTTTTTTTTGCTGTTGTTGGGGTTTTCTTGGTGTTTTGTTTTGGGGGTTTTTTTGGTTTTGTTTTTTGTTTTTTTGGTTTTTTTTATCAGAAAGGCAGAAGTCTGATATTAAACTGGATTTTCATATCCATTTGCATTCTTCCAGTTCTCAGTGAGTGCTAGGATCTGATTTTGGATGAGTATGTAGAGCATTCAATTAAATGTTCTACTCCTGCATGGGTTCCACTTATTTTGACTGGCCTAGGATATTAAAACCCACCCTGAACACTGTGTGGTATGTCCCTTGCCATAAATTACACCCAGATAATTGGAGCAGTAAATAAATACTGTTCCTATCTTCTGCAAAAGGAACAGGAGGCTTACATAACCTGCAGAGCAAAAGCAGAAACCTGTCAGCCTGCTCTGAACAGGACTCCCAAACACCAGACTCACAATCACTGCAAGTTTCTTCACTCAGTAGGAAAAACAAAACCAAAAACAAATATAAAAACCTGCTACTGACACTTCCCTTCTCCACAGAAATTGATTGTGTTTTGTGGTGTGTAACTGTCATAGCACTGGCATCAACATTCTTGTTGTAGAATCCAGGTTGTAGAAAGAAGTAGACCACTGAGGGGGCAAGGCAGAAGCTAAGCATGTCCTGCTCCAAAAAGCAAAAAGGGAATGAAGAAAATAAGAGCCCGTGATTGTTTCCACCTTCACAGGTAAACTAAAAGTGCTTGTTCTTGATGTCACAGTCTGCATAAATCAAAAATCTACAGTGAGGGAACAGGCAAAGCAGCAGGATTGACATTCTCTGAAGTACCCCCTCCTCCACGAACCTTGACAGTAATTTAAATATAATTGTGTGAGTTTGTTTTTCATAAGCTTAAAATAAAAAAGAAAAAAAAAAAAAAACAAAACAAAAACCAACCAACCAAACAAAAAAAACCAAAAACAACAACAAAAAAACAACACCCCAGGTGATATTTAGCAACACCGAGGCATTTTTCAATTTAATTTCAATTTCATCAAATTGCTTAGGGGAAAAAGCACCTTAAGAAAACATAAAAGCCCAACTGTGTTGACAACACTTCCTAAATGCATTCTTTATTATTACTCTGATTGACTTATTTTGAATTTTTCTTCACTTTTATTAAAGATGATTTTCAAATATTAAAAACTGGTCAAAGGATACGTAAAACAATTTAGTAAAGGGCTCATTTAACCCCCCAAATAAGTGAGATTGATTTCAAAATTGACAAAGAGATTAAATATTCATCATTATCCCAACTCCAGCACTGACAGGCTGACATAGCTTTTTTCCTACCTTTCTACTGCAGAACAGCTAGGAACATCAATCTCTGAATTATGTTAGCAAAAAGGTGGTTGGTCCCCAACACCAAAAGTATAGAAACAAAAATGTCCTTTACATTTGAGAGGCTGAATCATAGGAGAAATATTAGCTTTGAGAGTATAGCATGTGAGGGCAGACGCAATTCATGTTTATTTCAGAACAAAGCATGTAAAATACTAACAAGACATGAAAACCTTTTCATCAAATGGAATGAGCCACACTGGTGTTCAGAAATGAGTTTTCTGGTTTTGGCTCTACCATTCATGCACACTGGGAATTTGGGCAACTTCTTTGAATTGCTTTTTTCTTCCATTTTCCGCTATTTTTTAAAAAACAGATGATCCTTCCCTGACAAAACAATTCAAGATGTACAGATGAAAAACTCTGTAACAGCTACTAGAAGATTTTCTACATTTCACCTAAGATCCAGAGTCTTAAAACCTGTGTGAATGATCACAGTTCAGTGAATTATCCTGAAACATAAAAGTCTTTGGATAAAAACATTTGCATGTAGATACATTTAACCTTACATTAAAACCAAAAGATGAATAATACTTTAATGCTCCTGTCATATTTATTAGCTCTGCTCAAGGTGAGCAAAAGCTCTTGGGAACAGCTGTGCCAGACATTCTTCCCCTTCCCCCATTCACTATTTTTTCCCTTCTTAAACTGCAGGAGTTCAGTTCTAGCACTATTTTCTCATACTAGGTTTTTTCCCCTCCTGGCACAAAAATCAGAATGCAGCAAAGACATAAGGGATGAAGGATAAAAGAAATAGGACTGACTAGTAAATTAACTGTATACAGAGTGAGAGACAGACAAGACTGGCTGTTCAAGGATATATTCTGACCTATTCTGCCACAAGCCTCTACATCATTTTAACCCAAAGATTCTCTCCCAGAGCTCAGGCTAATGATCACTTGTATTTGTGTTCACAGATTCATTTAGGTTGAAAGGGACCTCTTGAGAGCATCTAGTCCAACCCCACTGTTCAAGCAGGGTCAGCTAGTGCAGGTTGCTTGGGGAGGTGTCCAGCTGAGTTTTGAATATCAACAAGGCTGTAGACTCCACAATCACTCTGAGCAACTTGCTCCAGTGTTTGATCATGCATACAGTAGAAAAGTGTTTTCTTTTGCCCATTGCCACTTGTCCTATCACTGGGCACCACTGAGAAGAGTCTGGCTCCCTCATCTTTATTGCCTCCCATCAGGTATTTATATACCTTGATGAGATTCCCCTCAAGCCTTCTGTTCCCTAGGCTGAACAATCCCAGCTTTCTCAGGCTCTCCTCATAGTAGAGATGTTCCAGTCCCTTAATCATTTCCATGGTTCTTGCTGAAGTTGCTCCAGTAAGTCCGTGTCTTTCTTGTATTGAGGAGCCTAGAACTGGACACAGCACTCCAGGTGTACTGGTGCCTGGGGTTGTTCCTTCTTAGGTGTACGACTTAGCACTTCCCTTTGCTGAACCTCACAAGATCCCTCTCAGCCCATTTCATCAGTCTACTGAAGTTCATCTGAATGACAGCTGAACCACTTCATGTATCAACCACTCCTCCCAGGTTTGTATAATCTGCTAACTTGGAAAGGGAGCAATTTGTCCCATCATCCAGGTCATTAATGAAGATGTTAAATAGCATTGGCCCCCATATATCTCCACTAGTGACTTGCCTCAAATTGGACTTTATGCTGCTGATTGCAATCCTCTGTTCAGCCCATTTTCCACCTCACTGCCCATTTATCTAACCTGTGCTTTGTCAGCTTGACTATGAGAATGTTATGGGAGGCAGAATCAAAAGCTTTACTAAAGTCACGGTAAACAACAACCACTGCTCTGCCCTTGTCAGTCAAGTGAGTCACCTCATTGTTGTGAGCTATCAGGTTGGTTAAGCATAATTCCTCCACCATAAATCCATGCTGGCTACTCCAAATCATCTTGTCTTTCATGTGTTTGGAAATGGTTTCCAGGATTAGTTGTTCCATCACCTCACCAGGAACTGAAGTGAGGCTGACTGGCCTGTAGTTCTCCAAATCTTCCCTCCTGAAGACTGGAAGAGAGTGAACATCACTACCATCTCCGTGAACCTCTCCCATGCACCATGACCTTTGAAAGATAATGGAGAGCGGCGGCGCCGTGACGTCAGCTCCCTCCGCACTCATGGTACAGCCCATCAGGCCCCATGGACTCAGAGATGCCTGGTTTGTTGCTCCCTAACCTGGTCCTCCTCTACCAAGTTATCCTTGTTCCAGCCTTTCCCTCTGGTCTCAGGGCACTGGAATTACTGAAGGCCAGTCCTAGCAGTAAAGACTGAGGCAAAGGCAGCATCAAATACCTCAGCCTTTTCCCTGTCATATGTCACCAGGTCTCCTGCTCCACTGAGCCCCTCATGTTCTTTTTGCTGTTTATGTGCTTGTTGAATCCCTTCCTGTTGCCCTTCATAATCCTTGCAGGACTCAACACCAGGTCAACCTTGGCTTTCCTAACCCTACCCCTGCAAGGTCAGACAGCAACTATATACTCCTCCTGTGTTACCTGCCCCTGCTTTCACTTGTACACTATCATTTTATGTCCCAGTTAACTTTGGATTTTATTGCTCAACCACAAAGGCCTTCTGCTGCCTTTGCTTGTTTTCCTACTTGTCAGGACAGACCTTTCTCAAACTGGGAGAAGGTGATCCTTGAGTATCTACCAGCTCACCTGGACCCTTCTCTCCAGGGTTGTACCCCATGGTTTTGGTCCAAGCAGATCTCTGAAGGCGTTTAAAGTCTACTCTCCTGAAATCTAAGGTTGTGGTTCTGGCTTTTGCTCTGCTCCCTCTTAGGATCCTGAACTCCATCTCACAGTCACTGCAGCCAAGGCAGCCTCTGACTTTCACATCTGTAGCCAGCTCTTCCCTGTTTGTAAGGATCAGGTCCAGCAGAGCACACTTCCTTCCTGGCTTCTCGGGAAATTTCATCAACTCACACCACAGATCTCCTAGGTTGCTTGTACCCTGCTGTGTTGTCCTTCCAGCAGATATTAGGGGATTTAAAGTCTCCCATGAAGACCAGGGCCTGTGAATGTGACTATTCTTCCACGTTTTTGACGAAGGCCTCATCTACTTCTTCCTTAATAGGAGGGCTATACCAGATAACTGCTACAACAACACCCATGTTGTTCTGCCTGCTAATCTCAACACATAAACTCTTGACTGATTCCTGACCCATCCCAAGGCAGAACACCATGCATTCCAGCTGCTCTCGCACATTAAGGGCAACTCCTCCTTCTTACCTTTTCAATCTGTTTTTCTTAAGGAGCCTGTATCCATGTATTACAGCACTCCAGTTGTGTGAGCTATTCCAGTGTGTTCCAGTGAGGTCATACCCCTGTAACCACACACAGCCTTCTAATTCCTCCTGTTTGCTCCCCATGCTGTGTTTTTTAATACAGAGGCATTTCAGAGAGGAACCCATGCATGCCAATTCTCCAGAATGAGCATGAGAGCTTATCACAGATGGCTGTTTCCACAGGCATTTTCTTCTTTACATGCCTAAACTTGATGTGTTTGCATTCTAGCCTGTTTAGTTTTCTTGCTATGTCTTTTCTGTTGCCATCAGCCCAGGCCCTTGGCTTGCCCACCCCATCCACAACTTCCTCACTTTTTTGCTTGGTAATGCCTTCCTCCCCCAGCATTTCTAGGGTTTGATGGTACATAAAGCACATCTGGTAGTTTCACGGACATAAAAATTGAAGGAGCAACCAGTTGTGCCTCTGGAGCTAAGAAGAGAGATGAGTAACCAACATTTTACAGTGCATGAATTATAATACTGTGCAAGCAAATGGATAATGCTGCCACACCATTGCGGCACACTAACAGTAACATTTGTACAAGTAATTCCTCCAGCTCCAGGAATCCATGAAAGAGAGCCTCAGTCTGAGCCTAAGGCTGCAGTATCAGACCAGTTATCACTACTAAACTCTTTCTGCAGTAGTGAAATCAACTGCTTTGGGTGATATCAACAGCTGGACAAATGTTTCTTTTAGGAATTGTGTTTGTTCGCTGACGCCGCAAATGAGAATACTTGGAACTGTAACCCACTTTCCCATACTGCTGAATATCCATGTACAGGATGTAGGTGATGCATCTATGTTTCTGCTGGTGCAGACATGAGCTGTACAGATAATTGTCAGAAGCTTGATGGCAAGTGTAAGCTACATCTTTAAAAAGTTGTATCATAAAAGGCGTTGAGAAACAATCTATAGATATTACATAGACAAACAGGTTAACTTTATTTCCTTCCACAGGTCTCAGAAAATAGTCTAAGAAAAACAGTCTGCTTATTCCATAATATTTAACTGAATCTTTGCAAAAGCTTTATGCATATATCAATATAACAGAAGGGAAAACATAGTAAGAGAAACAATTACAATATTACACAACACTGACTCACTGGTGGGGAACAGCTCCATTTAGGAAAAGGGGGTAGAAGTCTTGAGGAGAAACATTATGAATAGAGGGAGAAGGGGAATCAAAGTGAGGAAAAAACTGTGGCGGGAGACAGAGGAATGGAGCGTGACACCAGCATGGGAAAGGAGCAAGGACAACTTAGCAGCAGCACAGACTGTCTTCTGTGGATGTCATCTGCCCAGGTCTTATACCTCACTTAGCTATAATGAAGATATTTTGGAAATTATTTCCTTTTCTTCTATAGCTCAATGATGACACTTGCAGAGTACTGCTAAGACATCTACACCAAAACAGACAATTACTTTTTTTTTTTTTTTTTTTTTTTTGAGAAATGCAATTCTGAGAGATTTTCCCCCAAGTAGACGATGACAGTATTCCCCATTTTTAAATGAAGCATTGCCTGCCTGTAGGTTAAGTATTCCTCACTATTTTCTCATTTTTCTCTTCTATTTTCACTATTAGAGATGCTCAGTTTCATAGCATGAATCCCATTGATAAAGTGATTTTTCTGGGGTCCCATACCTGACAGCACAGAGCATACATTCTTCCACTGAAAATTTTTTCTGACCATCAGCTACAGTGTACTAACATCCATTAGGACCAATTTGTATGTTTGTATCAGTACCGTAATCAAGGTTAAACTAGCCCCCACAGTTTTACTACTGTTATTGTCAATCCAGCCAGTAGTCTGGAGTGCTCTCTTCCATCACAGAAGTACATCTAACCTCTAAACTATTACCAGAAATGACTAATAATTGAATGCTTAACACTTTCTATCAATATGTGTTATTGAATGCTGATCACGCTCAGGCTTTCCTCGGGTTGCTCATCACCCTTCCTACCTCCTTCCCACCATCTCCCTTGACAGAAGACATATCTTTCTTGGATCAGTTGGCACAATTGTACCTTGAGTCACTTCCTAATGTGGCTGTTCCAGAATTGTTTGGGTTAACTTGGATATACTGTAGAAAAGATTTTCTATTCTGAATCATTTTGACAGAATGATTAGAGAACGTTTACCTGTTCTGTCATGGAAGCCAATCAGACAGGGCTGAATCTTCTCAGCTTGCCTCAAATTCAGTAAGAACATCATGACTAACTGCAGTCTCACTAGTACCAGTAACCTCCTACATGAACTCATCCTTGCCATCTGAAAGTCAAGATGAAAAAGAGACTTTTCTAGTAGGTATTTTTGTGTGATAGACAGTGGGCATTTAACTTCTGCATCCCTGTTAAAGACCCAGGTTCCCAAAGAAACCAGTAGAGCTCCCACAGGAGGTCTGACAAACCATTTTCTGTGAAGCCTAACTTCAGCATCTGATTTGCCTATCTAGACTTTGTATGAGGACTCACCATAGTAGATGTATTTTAGCAGTAGCGTGATTTCACCTTCAAACTTAATATGAAGACAGTAACTGCTGGCGTACTGGGGGTACATAGCAAGGTGTTGGAAATGGCGTGGGGCTGCAGGGGAACTCTCTGTGAGAAGAAACCAGGGGCTGCCCCATGCTTGACACAGCTGTTTCCAGATGGCTCTGCAACAGACCCACTGCAGGACCCAGCTGAGCCCATTGACAAAACTGGTGGCACCTCTTGTGAAAACATATAAAAGAAAAGGCAAAAATGCCAGACAAGCAGAGGAACTGGGAGAGTGAAGGGAGAAAAAAAAATACGAGAAACCAGCAGTATGAACATCAATGTCAGAGGAAGAAGGGGGAGGAGGTGCTCCAGGTGATATTCACCTCCAGCCTATGGAAGAGACCACATGGGAGTAGGTAGCTACATGCTGCAGCCTGTGGAGGAGCCCATGCGAGAGCAGGTAGGTATTTCCCTGGAGGAGGCTGCAGCATGTGGAGAGCCCACGCTGGAGCAGGCTTCTGTCATTCTTCATTGCTCATGAAGAACCCACACCAGCGCAGGGAAGAAGCGCAATGAGGAAGGAGTGGCAGAGAGGAACTGTTACAGACTGACTGCAATCCCGTGTTCTCTATCTCTGCGCCAGGACTGGGGGGAGGACTGTTCTTTTAATTTTTGTCTTTGTTCCTCACTATGCAACTCTATTTTTAAGTGGCAAATAAATTAAATCAATCTTCCCCAAGTCGAGTCTGCTTTGCCTTTGATGGTAACTGGTAAGTGATCTCCCTGTCTTTATCTCAACCTGTGAGTATTTTCATCATGTTTTCTCCCTCTGTCCTGCTAAGGAGGAGGACAGAGCACGTCTGGGTGGGCAGCTGACCAAGGCCAACCTACCACTGAACCAAGACTGGCACAGAAGACATGATGATGATACCAGAATTTGTAATTCATACCACCAAAACAAAATATTTGCCATAGAGGATACCAGAATTTGTAATTCATACCAACAAAACAAAATATTTGCTATAGAGCTTAACCTTGACTATATGCATTCAAAGCTATTAAGGAGCATAAATGTTTTTCATTGCAACTGTGCTGCAGATCTACTGTTTAATACTGCAGAATTCGGGGCTTGCTCTTTAGTGAGAATATTTGTTTGGATAGCCTCATGAACTCCATCTCAGTGGAAAGCAATTCTGAAAATTCTCATCTGAAGGAAACCTATTTCCTGGAAACATCTGAAGGTTCACTTTTCTTCTGGTCAAAGAAGCCAAAAGCTTAGGAGTCACCAAACATGACTAAGACCCACTCTGAGGCACAAAACCTCTTTCAGCAAACTATTTATATTAAAAAGAATTATATTCAAAAGTCTCTGCTGCAATGGTAAGTGCAAAGAAAAACAAAACATGTGAGATTTGGCTGTTATGTAATAAATATCTTCTGCTCTCAGTTATGCTGCTTTAAAAACAAACTCATCCAATGGACCAGCAATGTTTCCTCGCACGTACTGGTACAACAGGGATGGGGGGGAAGAACAAAAGGAAATGCAGAGACAGCCAAACCGTATCATATCACTTAATGCCAATTCTGTCCTTCCTGCACTGAATAAGATTAAGAGATGATAATTTTTATGTCAGCAAGCAGAAATCTAACTACACAAATCACATTAGCCAGTATTCCTAGTACAGAGTTTGTTGACATACACAATGGAAGACATTGAAGCTCCTTTATTCTATAGGAAGCAGCTCTGTAATCTGTAGTGTATGAGGGAAACCTTTTCCTAAGTATTCCAGAATGAGATTTTCCAGGCTTGCCAGTCCTAAATATACCTATTATTTATCCTGTTTGAATTTCAAGAGCAAAGCAAGACACACACACAACACCACCCCCTAAAAAACCCAAACCCAAACCAAAGCCCCAATGCAAATCTGAAAAAAAATATCAGAAAAACTCTAAGGTTATTGCCCCCTCCCATGTCCTTTTTAAGAGGATGAAGCATATTTGACAGTTTTACTATTGCTTCCTTTAAATCTAATGCAGTTACACATTTTGAGTTGCATCAACTTTGATTTCAAGAGGGATGACAGCAGGATTTCTTTTCATATTTTGAATTCTACATGTAGCCTTCTCTGTGAAGCCAACTAACACAAAACAGACTTTCAGGGAAGACAGTTCAACCTTATGCTTAGAAAAGTCTTTGAGGTTCACCCAGGATTTTTCAGCATAGCATTCTGTTTTGCATCTGAGACCTAATATACTAGAAAGATACAAAAAAACACACCACCATTCAGATCTTATACATATATATAAGTGATCTCCTCCTCTTCATACACACACACACACAAATCATCTATTCCTTCCCCCAGTCCCTGAAGGGTATGAATAAGAAAAAAGTCCAATAATAGGAAAGAGAAGAATTTATTGAAGATATCTAATGAGAATGAAGAGACTGCTAAGAGGGTCAGAGGTTATGTGCAGAGCAACCCTTAAAAAGTACAGGTATTAAAATCTTCAGATATTAATCCAACCTGTGACCCTAGTCACCAGTTAAAATATCAAAAGGTATTGCAACATTAACCACCAGACATTTTAGAACAGTTCAAACAGCCTGTGCAAGTCTAATTAAATCTGCCCCCAAATCTGTCACCCAGTACAGAAAAGTAAGATGGGAAAATTCATCATGACTCAAAACTAAGAGGTAGGTGGGATGAGAATACTGACACTGGCATTTATTATGGAAGAGAATTATTATAATCAGCCCCAGCAAACAATCATCTCTCAATCTGTGTAGGGATGAGCTTTTCATTTTCAGTATGTTAAACTTTTAATGCCAAGGAACACTCCTAGCCTGAAAAGTATTTCATGCTTATTTTGTTTCAAGTAGTTCTACCAGACAAATGGGTGTGTTTGCACTCTAGCACACAGGTTGGTTCTGACTATTCTTTGTTTTGCTATTCTCCTTGTCTAAATAAAGGTCTTAAGTTGTTTTTAAAAATGAAAGGAGCACTAACAAAGAGCTAGTTATCTTGAACAGAAGCAAACACCTTTGTTTATTTAAAGTTACATGCTACTGTTCCTAATCTAGGCAAGGTATACAACTTTTCAGTTTCTTTACTCATGATGCATTCAAGAAAGATCATCAAAAGCAAGAACATTACCAGCATAATTAGACACCAGTGTATAAATTGGGCCAGAGTCAGTAGTTTTCAGAATTCAGAGCAGTAATGCCAGCCAAAAGTACCTGCCATAATAGTATGCACTGCACTCAGCCACAACGTGATTAGCAAGCCTCCAACATGATAAGCAGAGTACTTAAACTACTAAACAGAAACCACCACAATCCTACACAGTTTGCAGGGATACTGTAGAAATACTGACCTTCAGAAATAGGAAGAAAATAAGATGCAAGTTATGCCATCTTTTCTCCCAACCAACGTTCCTATGACTATACATTTTTTTTTTTTTTTAATTAATCTCTTCTCTTACATAGCCATTTTTATGCTATCTTTGCAGTACTGGAATATTGTTGATGTAATATTCAGTACACCTCTGATCTACTTAATGTCTGACACACAATTTTCCAAGATTACCTCATTTTGGACATACTAGGTATTTCAGTCTTGGCTTTGCTCTTCTCTAATATAAAATAATAATGTGTGCATTTCCATTTGGGAGTATAAAGATGTTAGCAGCTATACTTCACCATTCAGAGGTCATGAAGACGGAAAAAATAATATAATGAATGACTGAAACTGGATGAGTTGCTCCAAAAGGCTCTAAAAGTTAGAATGAATGTGTTGCAGAATTAATTTTACAACAGAGCCAGTTTTCAAACTACAACATTTTGTCCGGAAACTTGTGTTTCTTTGATGTGAGAAAATTATTCCAAAAATTACTCCTCTGAAAGTATGATATATTTAAAAAAACAAAACCACCAACCAAGAGCACACTGGCACTTTATTATTTTTCCTTTTAAATCCTAGCCATGTTCGCTTTTCAAATGAATAGCATTTTTGTGTCACTGGTTTCAATAACAGCAGTAGGCCATTATGCTAAAAGAAAATGCTTAGAGTTTTCATACAGACCTGCACCATTTCTTTGCTTATGGTTATGAGTTGTTCTGGGCTAGAATACCTTCTTTTAAAGATGAACATTTCTATAAAAAAAGTGAAAAAAAAAATAAAAACACACACACAAAAAATAATCAGAAATACTGTAAAGTATTACTCTCTTGACTTTCTTCCTTTGAGGAAGACAGAACTTAAATCTCTCCAAACGCATGCTACTTTTCTACTAAATTTATTTGATTACTAGGAAAACGTAGATCCAACAGCATGTAAGAGAGATGAAAAGTGAGATTAGCTGATATGTATCAAATTCACTCCACTTTTATCAAGCAGCTCTAAAAAGTTGTTAGTGCTACAATGTAGAAAGAATACAGGGTGCTTCTGTAACATGCTTTCATTATTCATTGACACAATTCATGCCTTTATACAGTGTTTGAAGATTCTCCAGGCATAGGTGAAGAAAATATTGGGATGGTTAAATATTTTTTTAGACAGAATGCAATTCAAGCAGTGACACCAATTTAGTACTGACTGCCTTCTAACTGAACTTAGTCACTTCATTACTAAAATAACGGTGCTACTATGATTAAAATAAATAAATAAATAAAAAACCCGCATACTTTTCACAAGAGAATGTAAAAAACCTTACCAAGACTGGCTCTTCTAACCAGGTTTTAAAATGTGATCCTGCCCAGAAAATTCATTTAAAAGAAGATATAACAAATAGGAAGCTGCCATTGCTTCATAAAAAAGCCAACTATCCTAAGGAAGGGATATTTTGGGTTATCTAACTCAGTCTTTGAGCAAACATCAGGGAGTCCATATAATGCTTCCCATACTTCTGTATTTTCATGTCTGCTGAGCTATTGCCGTAGTACCTTATTAGATGAACTCTGCTACCGTCTGATCAGACATAACATCAAAATGTAGGTCCTAATTGCTAAGGTGAATTTGATCTCGTTCAACTTCAACCAATGGTTCCTCACTACTTTTACTATCAGGCTTAACATATGTTTCTTCCTCATGGTATTTTTCCCTTCTAATTGTTTTTACACAGACATGTGGGTCTTTCCTAAGGAAAACTGAAGGAGCATTTCCAAAATTTCAGCCAGAGCTAAAACACGATGCAGGCTCACCTCCTAGCCTAGCAGGAAGTGGAATTGGTAGGGACATAGAGTGGTATAAGGTTAGCTGCAGGTGGGAAGTATCCCACTGTCTTCTTCTGTGCTCCTTATTAAAATGCCTGCTAGTTATATCAGCCAGCAGTTCTGCTAGACTCTGGCTGAAAAACTACACATGGGGATCCCCAGGAAAATTTTAAGATAATATTGATTCTACTGCAGGAATTCACCATGTCACTTAATGCAGGTATTCCTTGCGGCATACCCCCTCACAAACTTTTCCTACTATTTTGCTCCTTTCTGCACCATAGGAGCATAGAAGCTCTGAGTGAGACTGTGCCAGATGATGCAACATCTATAATGGAAAAGGTAGGAAATTACATGACTGTTTATAGCCCAGGCAAAGATTTAAACAGTCGATGGAGTTCCATCTAATGGGCAGCTCTTCACTCGAAAACCAGGAGGTTGCAGTTGCTGAGCACAAACTCCACTGCACACATACTGCTAGTAGGTCTTGTATCCCAAGCACTCATGAAGCAACCACAGCATCCTGCACAAGGCTTGGCACCCTGCTGCCTTTGCAGTGGCAGTCCTACCAGTGGCCCATGGCACAAAAATGCCTCTGCTGGTATGTAAAATAATGCCCCATTCTGACAACACTTTCCTGGGTTTCTATGTGTATTACATCTCAAAATACACTATATGTCTTATGCTTACTGCCAGACCTACACATTCAGCCTAGGATTTGAAAGTCAAGGCATGTTAATTGTTATAATAAAGCGCTTTAAGTAGGGGCTAGCTGCCACCTGGAAACCTGACTGTGTTCAGTAGCAACCCTGGTGAGCCTCATAAATATTCAGCTGTTCATCAGGAGACAAGACACTGAAAAGTATTAGTGAACAGCCATGCAAATTTTACAGCTACTTTACTTCTACATACTCTCTAAATATTGTTGAGACTCAGTTACTCTATCATTTAATGAACTCTGCACCTGAAGAATTTACTGTGCTACAGGGAATGGTATCTACATAAACACATGATCACGTCAATCAGCATCTAACATATGCCATACCACAATATTCCAGCATTGTAATAATTACTTCATTTGACCATATCAACTAACAGTTCCTAAAGCTGTTAATAAACTTTAATTAACAAAAAACTGGAGTCCTATTTCAGGTGACACTGTTTAAAAGGTCAAGTAGGAAGATTTAATTTTAATGTTTTTGGTTTTGTTTAAATGTAATGAAATTGCTTACTAAATAAAAAAAAAATAGTAACTATTGGAATAGTGACATTTTCTATAGACTAGTAACATTTTTTATGGTGACAGATAAACACATACAAGATTAATTTACTATGCTATTTGGCAATATATGGAAATCAAATTAATCTGTTGTAATTGGTCTTTCACTGTACCATATATTTAGCTGTCCTACTCATTTGTAAGCTGATGAAATATTATCCAAACATCGAATGCTGCTTTGGTGGATGTTTTGGATAAATAGCTAAGGATATTGTAGCACAGAATCATATCGCATGCCCTATTTACTCTGGCCCAAAGACAAAATTACTGGCCTTGGTATTTCAGTTATCTGGAATTCCTGTGCTCAGGAATTTTCCCATGGCTGTTTCTAACACAGAGAGGTTTAAAAGACGGTCTTTAGCAAGTTAGCCATACATTACTCTGCACTACCCCAAGACTAAGACTTTGGCACAAGTGATTAAAGTATCTCCACACTATCATTGCACAGTTGAAACCTGAAAGGAAATGCAAAGACTCAAACCCACAAACGATTTTAATGAATTCGAGAAAATTCAAAGTTCTTCACTTATCTGCTGAGTATTTAGTTGGCTGTCTACATCTCCAATCATGTTATTTAAGATTAGTTGTTAATGGCCCTCCACACAGTGATGCAGTAGTTTAATGCAGAATTTGCACTATCCAGAGGCACAGAGTTTGCACAAAAGTAATAAGAGTTAATTGAAGAAGTGAATGCAAAGTGTCTTTTTTAAAAAATTACTTTAAACTACTTTGAAGACTCTCTTATTCAGAAATAAAATTGCTTTAACTCATGTCCAAATTTCCGCCAAATGCTGAGTAAAGCAAGCACGTTAATTTATTAGAAGTCTAATATAACAACAGCACCCTCACACTTAGGTGATTTGCATCAGCTATCCTAAGCAAATTAATGTAGTTGAGACTAAAGATTCGTGTTCTTCTACCACTTGCCAGATGTTATTCTTCAAGTTTTCGCAAACTCATACACAAATACATTAAGTGCTGTGCTGAAAGTTACACATTTCAGGCAGAGGTAAAAGCATGTTCTGAGACACTTCACAGATTAGTATCAATTCTCCTTCAGCATCATAGTGAAATCAAGAATTAGCCTTAGCAATGGAAGAAGATAGCACTTCTGTAACATTTTTCTGCCTCACCTGCTTTCATTATGGATCAGCTGTGGTCTGTGATCTTTCAGAAGTATTTCACACATGCAATGTACCTCAGTTTCTTAAGGAGCTATGTGAGTATTGAGGTCAGCAACAGAGAAATGCAAACTGGGTGCATACTTCCCCCCGTGTGTCAAGCCAATCTACAACATGCAAAGTCAGCAAAACGAGTTTCACTGGATTTAAACTGTCAATATTGTATAATTTCACAAGTGGTTACCTAATTCTAAAATAAAGTCTTCCATAGAAGGAAACAGGTCTTAGCTGTGGATATACTTTATACACTGATTTTGACAGCTAACTATGGCATATTTTGAATTGTAATTTCTAAAAGCAGGGCTGAACAAGAGGTCAGAACTCATCAATATAAAGAATTTGCAATATATGCATTCAAATCAGAAATGGCAAGAAAATCAGAAATAGGGATGTAAAGACACAGCATCCATACTGTTGCCTACAGAGTAACTGTGAATGCAACAACAAGTCAAACATTAGTTATTCTACAAATGATATCAGTTACTTTGTTCTTTATCAAAGCATCAGACCAAAAGATTTATGGTGAATCAAGTCCCTTTCTTACCTAACTAGCTATATGGCTTGGCACTTTCCATGGAAAGAGTTTGGAATCCTGATACATCCAAGCTTCCAAAGGACTTGTGCATTTGGCATACAAGCCAAAGCAAGGAACAGTGTAGAAATTAGGATTATTTTTAGTCTGTTATACTCTCATACTGCTATAAAACCCTGTTAATGGACAAAGAACCAAAAAAACAAAGAACCAAAACTTCCATGTTTAAGTGCCAAGCAGCAGATGACCAAGGAGTTCGAAGATCAGTAAGACAACCGATTACTTTATTTAATAAGCAGTGCTCTCGATCCTGTGGGGTTTTTTAGGTGTCCTGACAGAGAACTTAAAACAGGGTTTGAAATGTGATGATAAGATAGCTTTGTGGATAATTGTATGAAGTACCTTCCAAGCGTAAGAGACACTCCAGAAGAAAGCAGAAAGGTGCTTGTGTAGAAATGAACAAGTGACAAAACAGACCAGCAGCACCAGCCAGCAGATGCTTCAAAACCAAATTAAATATGGTAAATAGGGAAGTGGATAGCCCTGAAGATCTCAAAGATGACAATCAACTTGTGTGCAATGGAGTTCAGTTGTGGGAGGGAACCAGGAAAAGGATTCAAGAAGTTGGTTTTACCAAGAAAATAAAGTGTCACTTTTCAAGGAATTACTATTTCAGTTGTAAGAAATTCCATAACAGTATGATATATTTTTTTCCCCTCCACACACATCTCTTCTTTAAGAGGCTTAGAAAAGTGAGATAGTCATGAGTCACTCACTCTCTTTATTGGACTCAAATCTTTATGATCTAAAAGAGAGATAAATGGAGGAAAGCAGAAAATAAAGAATTATTTTCCTGCTTCTAATGACAGCAGTTAGGACCCTTGAAAAGTTCAAGGAGCTGCAGCCTCCTAAATGCACTTTCAGGCTCTCCTGGCTTGACAGGATATGGTTTGGGTTTCTTTTTTAAAAAGTGAGAAAACATAGTGAGACATTAAATCCTCTAAAGTTCCATAGCGGCTGAAAGCCAAGACAACAGCAATAGCCATTCCTTTCACACCTGTAGCACTTCTATTGCAACAAGAACAACATATTACAGCAGAAAATGACTGTGTTGAGTTACAGCATGGTCTACATGAGTAAGGAACCTAAAAGTAAATACGTGTGGCAAAGACCTCCTTACAAAAGAAATACTGTAAGATGAGACCTTAGGCATTAGTATCTTACCCAAATTCCAACTAAGCCTACAGTGGGACAGCACCTAGCACTCCAAACCTTCCAATACACCAAGTAATTATGCTTAAGTAATCAATTAGCTTAGTTAGATCTTGGGGAAAGTTTGGGATTGTTTTGGTTTATTTTATTTTGGGGGATTTTGTTTTTTTGGGTTGTTTTGTGGTTCTTCTTTACATCATTTAAAATTACTTGAAACTACTATCTTAATTAGTTGCCGTTACTATTCTTATATTCTGTTTTCCCTGAGATCAGTGGAATTGATGCAAGAAATACTTGAGGTGCCAACAGCAGACACAATCTTTATCCAGATGAATGGGCAGAGGGCATGGAATACATCTGCAAACACATCAGGGGACATGGCAGTTTATGCCCACTTCCCAAGAAATTAATGTCTGAGGAAGAATATTTAAAAGCTAAAAAAGCTGACACTATGCAGCTGTGGGATGCAGAGTGAAGAGATGCATTGCTGAGATTACCTCTGGGTTTTCCTGCCAAGAAACTCTGGACACAAATTACTTAGGAACTTTCAAATGACTGGCAGAGATAATCTATTTTGTCTTGGTCTTACTTTTCCTTAACAACCATAGTTTACATTACTACCCTTAGAATATGGCCTAGCAGCCATGTGTTCAGGTGGGAATAACATTAATTGATACACTTTTTTTTTATCAATAGAACATTCTTATTTTATATTAATGCCAAAATATTTCAGAAACGAAGCGTATTTATAAAGAGTTAATTATCAATGAAGTATACACAGGAAATTAAGAGTCTCTGTATTGCCAGCCTGGCGAAAACCAGCGGTCACAATATTCTCTCTTGCTTATCAGCTCCCAGGGAAGCATTCACAGCAGTAGCTTTTTTCTAACATATTGATAGCTTCCAGTTTCCACCATTTCTTAATGTGACCAATGTAAAAGTACTTATGCTGGAGTCTTAGTTGCTTTGCTTCAAAGCTGACAAAAGATTTGAAAGCTTACTGTTCCTAAAACTTTGCCAGAATTTATTTAGCAGATGGGCTGGGCAAGACATGACTGATTGATCGTCATTATTGCAAAAATCAAAAAAGGACTAATTTATTTTTTAAATTAATTCTAACCTTCATCTCTCTACTGAAGTTCCAAACTCTTGAATCTCTTTGTGGTTTGAGGTAGAGTTTTTATTATTTTCACTTTACTTTCATGATGCTTCATTTTATTCCAAACTTTCTGTGAGGAAAGCATTAAAAAAAAAAAAAAAACAAACCCAAACAAAAAACCCACACCAAAAATACTTTGAATATTTGGAAAAGAAAGGTTCAAATAAACGTGCAAATATTAATGCACAAAACAAATGTATATTCAGAGTTTTGCTGTGCTGATCACTAACCATTTTAAGAGTTTAACTAGGACAATTGATAGAGAAAAGACCAAAAGGGAGAAATGAGTCTTTTGGGAAGGTATTTATCCTCCAGGATCCACAGATAGTTAAAAATGTAGGGAATAATCCCAAACACCTGAAATAACACTAAACCAGCTCCTGGAACAGCCTCCTTCCCTTAACACTGATTATGGATGCCTGTAGAGTGGGATAGGTGAATAATCCCAGCTGTGCCTATTCTTACATATGTAATTCCTGAGCCATAGGCATTTTGAGATTGACATTCACATTTCCCTATTTCTATACTGAAGATATGCTTCTATGAATAAAATAATTTTGATTTAATGAGAGAGTCTGAATTCACCTTCTTGTCTATGCTGGAACTGATTATCTTCAAACACACATAATAAGCCAGAACTAAACACAGATAGATTGATTTACGCTTTGTTGATGTTCTCTTACTTTTATCACCCAAGATGAAGATAAATGCATGCTCATCTTTGTGCGTTTCTTTGCACAGTTTTTTGCCACTTCTGCACTGTTCTGAAATGCACACCATGAGTTTCAAATCTCTTTGCTGTCTCCATTTTCAAGTTTTGGCAGTTAAGAACAGATGAATTACCAAATACTACATAACCACCAAATACTTTGGGTCCAGATTCTTGGATGCATTCCAGCTGCTTTGCATTTCTGTAACTTGCAACTCCTGGTATCCAGCCCCCTGGAATTCCCTCTTTTGTAGGGAGAACCTTTCAGTAGTAGAAAACTACTGTTGGCAAGAGACACCTAGAATTGTGCATATAATGGATTTTCCTTTTCACAGCCAGTGCGGAAAAACACATAAAGCAGATATCTACATATTTCATTCTTCTAGATTCCAGCTAGATCCCACTGAGAACTCACTTCTGCAAAGCAGAACAATGTGGGTGCCTCCACTGACTCCAAATACCTTACTGCATCGGAAAAGGGCATTATCCACAGCAGTGAGAAATACAAACTCTCTCATAGAGATGAAAGAACTGAACTTATTTTCTTGCTGCATGTTTTATCCACTGCATATGCAAAGGGCAGCGTTGTCATTGGGCATTTTCTCCAAAGGTTATCAACTGAAACTTTTGAGGGATGCAAATAAATAGCCCACCCTGAACATCCAGCTATACTAACAAGTTGGGAATGTGAGAAACTGCCATGGCTTCCTTCTATCAAAGGGAAAGCAATATGCTTGAAAAGGCAACCCTGACCTAAGGATACACTAACATGATAAGAACACGAGAAATGGCAGAAGTTAACAACATGGTATAATATCAGAACAGGGGTACCAGTGTAATGGAAGTGTTAACCATGGCAGAAATTACCCCATCACTGATATCCCAAATACCGAACAGAAGTGTAAAATCATCAAAATCAGGACCAACGGGGAAGGGGTAAATGTTTATTTTGGAGGGAACGAAAGTAGTAGAGAGAACGAATATGCAAGGGGAAAAATTACTATAAAAGATAGCAAAATCATTCAGTCAGAACTGACCAGAGTACGTGTCAAGCAGTCATGTGCTTGATCACCACAGCTCGCACAGGAAAATATGCTTCCACCATGCCTGCCTCTGACTTATTTGCAGAGTCTCAAGTGAACAGACATGTCTTCCCTGGCATCAGTGAGGGAATACTTGGAGCACTCTACCTAATATCAGCATGGAAACACCTCACCTTTTCCTCCCTTACAGAAAATATTTACAAAATTTGACTAATCTAGGTCAAATTAACCATGCTGCAACAATTTCAAACCATATTTTTAGCAAACTTAGTGTTCAACAAAAATTTTAAAATTAACTACTCTACATACACTATCATTTTATAATTCTCAATGCATGAAGTCTTCTACAGAATATGTATAAACTTTGTTACACAGGAAGTTTTGGAAAGCTTTTTTATAAGCTTTCTAAGGATATTGTTCACTATGTTCCGTAAAAAGAGAACTACTTATGATGAGGAAGAGGAAATGGATTGCCAATTATATGCTTAGCAGCAGGCCTGTCAGACAACAGCACTGTTCTCAAAATATTGACACCAAATCCATCTCAAAAGGAAACATTTTCGACTAGGATAAACGCTTGAAAAAATCTAGGGACTGATCTGAATGTGACTGTAACATTCTAAACATCTGAGATTCACAAAAAGCAGGCTTTTAAATCTCAACTTGCTCTCCCATATGACCTTTTCATCTTTCTTGGCTGCAGAAAACCTTTAGTCCGAATGATTTGATCTTCACTGATTCTAGACCCTTCTGATTTTAGATAACTTTAATTCTTCCATTTTCTTCCAGGAAGGTAATTTCCAGTTCGATGCACACTTTAGGCACTTTAAAGCTTACATGAGCCTGAGTAAACGCTACCAACAAAAGGACCACCCACAGCCTTCTGCGTCCTGTCCCTGTGCAGTTGCCTCTCCTCCGGCACATGCATTCAGTGAGCAGGATCTGGGAGCTGTCCTGAAGTAATGTAAACAACTTCGGACATTTCTCAGGTTAGTTTTTAAATCCAGATCAACTCCCAGATCTCATCCATTGCATAGCCCCACAAATATTTGGTTATGCACACAGAAGGGGCTGAATGGGGCTCCTTCAAGAGCAGTGCCAGTTTACATCAACTTTTAGTATATGAGAAGCCAAGAATCAAGAACTGCCCTAACTGCAAGACACATTTTAAAAACAACCAATCAACCAACAAACCAACTAGAGATAAAACCCACCACTCACCCACCTAAAAAACAGAATTATTCTTAAGAGATATGAAACCTACTTCTATAGATTAAATAGGTTTGGACTAGTGACACTTGAACAAAATATTGAACTGCTTAGTCTGCAATTACCTCTTCATTCTAAAAGCCTTTTTTGGGTGTGAATTATCAAGAAGACAGCAATGGTCAGTTTGCATCAATTTTTAATAACTTTGTATTAAATTAGTTTAATGTACTCTACTTTAAGGCTGCAATAATCGTAACTAGGACAAACAGAAACTCTCCTTGCCTACCTTAAAGGTTTGCATTAGCATAGCTATTACCAATGGCTTTGTGTTAGTACAGCTATACCAAACACCAAAGCCCGAGTAAAGTGAAGTTCAAGACGTACACTTAAACTTCAACTGCAATTTGTTTTCTCTGTAAATCAAGGGCTTTCCAGGCATTTCTATTTTTATCGCATCTAGGGATCTTTAAGACATGATTTTCAAAGGTTTGACACAATTTTACAGGGAAAAGGTGAACAGACTTCAGAGGAGAAAACCGATTCTTGGAAACTCGATTTTTTTTTCTAGAGATGTAAGTTACACCTCAAGCATAACACTCTCATTTAGGAATACTTTTTAATACCACTACATTTAAAATTTCAAAAGATACAGGTTTGGTTACAGTGAAACCAGAGGCTAAGCACCTTCTCAGCAAAGACAAGGAAATTTTAACATATAACCTGGTCCTATATTTCATATAACTTAACCATATAGCGTACAAAGCCAAACACAAAAAATAAATTGGCACAGTAGAATAAAACCCCAGAGTTCATAAATGCTTTTATATTTTCCACTGTATCACAAAGAGTTATCAGATGGAGAAGCCGTAAGTGGCAGATTTCAGTTTATACAAACTTGTTGCAAAAGCCACAGATAAACTCTGTTTTAACTTACCACAGAGAAACTGAAGGCCTTGCCATTGGGATTTCTGTGAGGACATACTGAGAACACGCACAAGAATCTCCCATAACACTTCTCTCTGGAAAAAGTGCTTCCTTATCTGATCTATGTGTCTTAATGGTAGGCAAAAAATTAATAAAGTTTAATTCAGTTTGCACAAGCAATTTGATAAATCTCTTTCCAAACCTGTGGGGGAAAGTTCCCAGATCCAGCCAGGCTTTGTGCAGCTCTTGCCATAAATCACAGCAAACCTGCAAACACTCTCACCTTTATACAGCTGTTACATATTTGTTGAATGTGCTACATGGATCCTTGGGTTCTTTCCTCTTTCAGTTGCTAGATATCATATATAAGAACACTTATTCTAAAAGGAAATCATTGGGCTTCTTTCATGGCTTCTTTCTCAGAGAGGAAAAAAAGGTCTGTGTCTCCCAAACAGAAATAATGGGAACATTGCTCAGAGAAGGAGATGCCAACTGAGCAAAGACTTAAAATGAAGAGGATGATTAATCAAGGATGTAAAGGGAAGGAAGTGAAATGTTCCAGTCAAGTCCTGAGGGAGAATTTGGGATGGTCTTAATCTTACGCATTTTAGTAGTCCTGATCCATGGCTGACTCCAGCATACTCAGAAGAGTAGCTTCTCTTACCACTGTCCAAAATACACAAACCCAGGCATTTTGATGCTCTACCACTACATCAGCAAAGGCTCAATTATATGACTCCTTAAGGTAACATTATAAATACACAAATCCCTAAAATACAATATTGTTTCTGTACTGCTATACTACAATTAAAACAAAGCTTATTCAACTGAATTTTTACAACAAACTAACTGTACAGAAACAGATGCTACTTTGTACACAAGGAAAAAGTTTCTTCACAGTAACCTTTAGTAAGGCATCATCTCTTAAGGCAACAATGACATTGTGCATTAGAACAGTGCAATGTCTAACTTCTGGCCAAAAGTAGTTATTAAATATCTATTTTCAACCAAATACAGTTTTTAACTGGTCTTTAGAATTTATTTCTGGGTACAAACCTAAAGGAAGAAAACTGTCTCCCACTCAGAGCAAATGCTGCAGCTTTTTATTAGCGCCAGTAGATGTTCTACTGAAGAATGTCAGCCATGACTCAGACTTGTTTCCTCCAAACAGGAAATCTTAGGCTTTGGCATTTGGGAAGCCCTGCAGTCATTAAGCTGTAAGTATTCTTCCTCTCCCACCCCTTTGTTTCCCTGTGTTTTAAAGTGGAAAAATAATATTCTCATAGCAGCAGCTTCCAGATGGAGCTGAGCCTTTAAGAAAAAGATCAACTAAGACACACAGTAAGGAAAAGAAAAAAAAAATAAAGAAGAAACAGGAGCTGGCAGAAAACAAATCACAAACTAGATAGCATTGTTTCCGTAACTAATATTTAAACTCTGTTACAGCTATACAAGGAGAGTAAAAAGGAACCTGCAAGAATTCCAGTACCAGTAAACTCACAGAAGTCATTGTTCATTGTGGGAGCCTCACTGCCAGCTCCAGCCTTCTCAGCAAGGCACTCCCAGGTCCCTCACACTGAGCTGGAAGGAATATTTTAAAGACCTAATCATGGATAGTGAGCTATCATATTTACTTGCCCTTTAAACAACAAACACAAGCACAAGAGAACAGGTTACACGTACACAGAAACGAGCAAGTGTCAGGATGCGTGCCGGCTACACCTCTTAGAAGCTAAGCAGGGAAAGGCGCTTTAAGAACCTGCCCAGAAAAGAACAAGAACCCATCTTCGGTCCCAGCAGCTAAGTAGAGATAAGATAACCAGTAATTCTAACTACTTGTTTGATGTAAATCACATAAAAAGGCAGCTGATTAGATCTAGCCAAAATTCAGGCATCCTGCAGATGCAGAAATAAATAGAGAAGAGCCATTTTCCCCAGGTTCAGAGTGCTGCCACTGCAGGGAGGCTGGGCTCAGCACAGCTGACAGCGTGTTTGCTCAGTGCCATTGCAGAGACCTTTTTTATTTGAGCTCTGAAATTTAGGACAATGCATATAGTCGTGTCAGCTCTCTTTATTAAGGTCCTTCCAGAGATTTGTTTGACACTATATATTTTCACCAGATCAAAGCGTCTTATATGTATGTTAGGCAAAGTAGAGAGCATGCTGTACTTTTTCCCCCCTTCTCTCAAAGTTTGAAACAAAGCATTAAGAATCAAGGTATGAGCCATTTATCTGTCAAATAAAGATCAAGGATGATTAAGAGCCCCTGGCAAATAAAGATCAAGGACAGTTAAGGGCCTCTGGCAAAGCTGATGGTGCAGTCTGTCCCCATGCAGTTTTAAAAAGGATGGATACAGAAGCCCTTACTGCTATTACAAAACACAGTGTTTTTAAAGTTTGAATTAATTCCCTTTAAGATCCATGAAGTTCAGTACCTGTTCTTCTTGCCTATGGTAGCTTCTGTTTTTTCCTTTCTCTGAGTTAAAACATCTGTAATGGCTGTTCAGTAGTAGACTACTAGCTGACGTTAGTAACAATACTGCTACTCTGAAACTTTGTGTTCCTGTTATTTAAAAAAAAAAAAAAAAAACACAAACCAGCAACAAAAGCCACAGACAACTGAATGAAATAATTTACACTTCTGTCTGCCTGCTTATGTTTCCAGATTGATCAAAATTCAGATTCATAGTTCCAAGGTGTTTAAGAGTTGATGTATGAATCCAGCTCTATGGATATGGATAAACTGAACATAAAGAAAAGAGTTGATCACGGGGAAACAAAGCCCGTCTACTTCAATTTCTACTGAATATTTGGATTACACTAGAAAAGAAATACTACAGAAACATCTCTAGAGACTGCAGTTCGGGGACTCTCCATTATAGTCTGGGATGCCTTAACAGATGACAATGCCAGACTGATTAGATGCTATCCAGCTGAACATTTTGCTGTCAGAAAATGTGATTAGTGAAAAGTGAAATAGGTTGTAATTGCAAATATTTTTTCCTAACAAGAAAAAAGAAAAAAAAAAAAAGCTAAACAAGAAAAAGGGAAAGGGTTTTGTTTTAGGCTTTGTTTTAACATAGAAAACAAGAGAATTATACCTGAAGCATTTAAGAATAAAACATTTTTATGAACTCCAAAAGGCAGTTTAAGAATTGCATTCACCGGAAAGAATTTTTTAAGTTTCTTTTTAGTTCCTTTTCCTTTTTAGGACAGAGAAAAAAAGTGTATTTTAAGGAAAACCTTTATTTCTTCCCCTGTGACTACATCGTCCATAAACTAACACAGTATTTTTGCCCGTTCCTCATCTCTTAGGGGATGTGTGTGGGAATTCCAGGATTTGCTGCCTCTTAAGAAATGTAGCTGTGGCCCACTGAGGAGGGTGGAAGGATGAGAACTTCCAATCCTAACAAGACCCCAAGGAGTGCACCTCAGATCTAAGATTTCAATACTTCAATGCACATTTTTAAGGGGGAGAAAAAAAAATAAAATCCATCAGTATCCAGAAATTCTTGTGAAATATCTTACTTCATTGTTTTTACTCTACTGAAAATGCAGAGTGCAATTTCAGCCAGACCTAATTTCTTAATACAGAGACACGCACAAAATACAGTTCTCCACATAACTACATTTGAACAATTCTTCATACCAACACAGGAAAAGTCACCTTCATTTGAAAGCATTATAGTCACTGCTGCTTAACAAAAGGATTAAGAACCACTCTGTGAACTAGTGACTATCAAAGCTGTGATCAGCGGTGGTCCTCAGCACAGCAAAGATATGCACAAACCTGATTATTGCATGCTAGGGGAGGAGAAAATTTAATTCCATTAATTAATGCCATTAAAGCTGATGGCAGCATTTACTGCTAGTATTACCAAAACATCTACCACTGCCTCTCACTTCAGATGTTTCCTCTGTTTTAGCACCTCTAGTAGGAATTGTGTCTCAAAGTACACTGAATGCCTGTCATTCACCGCGGCTTCTTTTTTTGGAAGTGTATCATAGGAATGACTATATATTACAAGAAACTCTGGCATCTGAACAACTATTGTCTCTGCCTTTGACTCACTGAAGCTCATTCAAAATTTCCTAAAAGCCACTGAATGACAGTTTCAGACTGAATGTACTGGGAGCTGTGGATGAGGTACGCACATCTGAGTAGGAGCTTGCATACAAATAAAGAGCAGAACTGCACCAAAATCAAGTAGCAAGTACAAACCACACAGCAACATTATGCTTTACACAGATGCAATCTTCACTGGTTCAGCTAGTGATGATCTGAATTTTCATTGCATATATATTTATCATGGAGAGGCTATGTAATTCTCTGAATTTCTTCCCTTGCTCTTTTTAGTTGTTTTGTGTGGGGTTTTTTCCATCTGTCCCATTCTTGGTTTTCTTTTTACCTCTAGTCTAGAGCAGTATTCAGAAGAAGAGTCACTGAGCACATATGGGAACCTACATTTAAAAAACTGCTCTGCAAAATCCGCACTGGAGCCAGATACTGTCTTTATGGCCAAAGCCTTGGAAATCAAATTTCAGCATGAATTATAGAATATCAAAGTACACTGGAATGGACTCTGTGTATTATAATTCAAAATAATTCAAATTCTAATGCATTGTAAACTAGTATGAAAACTAATTTGTAGAATTGATAAAGGTCATGCAACTACAGAGAAATAGAAGCAAATGGACATTCCATTCGTTCTCAAATAGAATAAAACTGTTTGCATAATGTGGACTGTTCTTCAGAGATTAAGGTAAATATATTTTTATCAAACCGGTAAATACAGCAAAAAATTAAAATCAAACCTACTGTCTTATCAGCTGTAAATAGTTTTATTTTTTAATATCTACCTTTCAGACTTTTTGAACTATTACGTACCTGTCTATAGTTAAGCCAATAGCATCATGTTCAGAAATGGCTTTTTTTTTTTTTTTTTTAATGGGGTATTCAGTGCCAGAATCACAAAGTTTTTTAGGTATCTGAAAATACAAACAGGTGCCTATGTGCAGATTTTCAATTCCTGTCTTAAAAAGTAAAAATTACACTTTTTCTCAGCTCTTTGGAATAAAACAAAAACAAGTGACTGGCAGGAACCTGTTCAGAAAAAATTATTACAGTTTGTAGATAACAGACAGCAAAGCACCTTTCTTGAAGCTGCTGGCAGGCAGCTAGGCTCTAGAGGAGAATGGAGATTAAGATAGAGTGGAGGTAAAGACAGAAGCCACCACAGTGGTTTCTGTTTGCTTGAGATGGCTCTTTAGGCAGCATGTAAGATTCTTTGCATTGCTTCTGTCCGCCCTGTTCCCTGCACCCCTTCTAGATGACTTAAGCAACTCCTAAATTCCAGGTTCTGTTTCATGCCAGATGTCTAAAAATTAGGCCCTGCAGAACATAATTCATAAGCTCTTATTCAAACAATTCATATTTTGTAAAAACATCCTTTTAAGTGGCAGCAGAAGAGCTACATTTAGAAAGATGGAGAGGAAGAGAGGAAAGCTATTCAATAAAAAACCAGACAGTACATGTCAATGTTTTGTACATTAGAAGCAACGCTACATCTTTCTTCATCTACAAAAAGAAGAGAGTCAATGATTTAGCTGTTTGTCCAGAGGCAAAAATGATTAAAACATTGAACTGGACACTTCTTGAGTAAAGCGATGGAACAGTCCATGTAGAGAGCATATATATTTATTACAACTCAGACAAGTTCCAAAAAGGGCATGTAGCAAAACATACACAGCTACCATTGTCAAACAATGAAGAACTTCTAGAAGTCCTTTGGTCATTCAACAAAACAAAACAAAAACACCTTGAGACAGCTAAAATACTCTCTCAATAAATGTTGAAGGTTCACTTTACACCTCTGAGATGCTGTTTTTGTGGAATCAAATAAATCTTAAGTCTCAGAGGTGAGCTGAAATTTCAGAACAAGTGCACATGCCTGGGACACTCTTGGATTGAAAATGTTTTAAAATGATTTAGAAAATCACAAATGCTTGTATGTGTTATTGTTGCAGTGTCCAAACAAACTGAGCTTGAGAGGAAGTGAATCACAGGCTTTTTACAGAAAGTTCAGAGGCCTCTCAAAACACCAGCAGGATAGATAAAATTCAAATGACTAGCTCCTCTTAGAAAATGGGGCTATGCAACTGCAGCAAGATCCATCTCCTAATCAAGTAATCTAGTTATTGCCACAATGACTCCATTCATCCTGAGATAAAAAAAAATCATAGTGGAACAGAAAGCCTTGCTTCTTTCATTTGTTTCCTGCCTGCAGGATGAGGTCCTGCACACACACACAGTCCCACTGACCTCTTGTAAGCAAAGGCTTGTGGACCATTTTCTGGTGACAGGACATATGACAGCACTTCCGTAGCTTTAGAGTTACTGTGCTCAATGTAACAGTAAAAGAGGATGTTCCTAGTTAGTTCAAATTTAATATACTAATAGTATCCTGCTTCCGTAAAATTTAGAAGCGTATAAATAACAAACTATTACAGTGACAACTACCGAACTTCTATGTTTATAGAAAACTGGCAGTTCATAAATATTAAAGTATGTTGTTAGCAACAAAGTACAACATATAGATGCTATTTTTCTTAGAGATAGGGAAACAGTAACCATCACTGAAATAATTCATTATTTATAGACCTTTGAATTTTAAAGCCACGTGACTGCACTACAATTTTTCCATTAAAATTCAAAAAAGTATCTGTTTGCTATCCCTTTGATGAATGTGCTAGAGGCAGTGGAAACAGTAACTACTGCTGACAGATTTCCCAATGATATAGCAGTATTTGCCACTTAATCATCAATACAGTTTTTTAAATGAGCCCTAATATTGCCAAATAACTATCATGTAGCTTCATTAAAGATAAAACATAGGAATCCTGTCAGAATTGGAGATTGAAATCATGCATCCATAATTTGCGTCACGGAAGTGTTACAGTGGAGAGAAATATACTCCGAGGCAAACTTCCCTTAGGGTTCATTACATGGAACTTCTAATGCCTCCAGAGTTAAAAAGGAACACAATCAAATTTGTTACCTAGTCAAACCATGCCTTGAAATTATTGTGACAGCTCCCAGAGTCCTTCAGCTAATTTATTTGACTTTTGCAGTCACAATCTTTTCCCTTTCAATCTCAGCGCCTACTACTCACCTCAGTTTTCCTCAAAATAATTTCTTTCTTGTAATGCTATCCATCAGAAAGATCCTAAAACATGAATGGACTAATAAAAAAAAAAATTATCAGAAATAGTCAAACAAGCTATACAGAAGGACCAAACTGGAAAATTAAGAGTATTTTCTGTAGTCAATCTCCCCTTTCTATAGCAAGTTTGGATGTTATAACAGCAGCAACGTGGCCATCCTGAAGACTATTGTCTATACAAATTGTAGATGATTCTGATAGGATTTTTTTTAAAATAGGAGGCTTGGGAAGAAAACCTTCTTCTATTAAGGTTCGTTCAAACAAGAATTTTCCATCTTATCTCAAAAATGACCTCTCCATCAAATCCCTAGTAAAGCTTTCTTGAAACATTTAATGAAGTTGTAGAGATCTGGACTAACAACAAGACTGGGAGAGACATACTTCAAAAGTTTTATTGGCAGGTAAATTACACTAAGACTACTCTATGAGGCTTAAGATGACTTCTCAAAAGCTTCCAGATTCAAAGTTCTCTCCTGTTAGGTACTCTTCCTTCCCTCTTCCTGCTGCACACACAGGAACCTTGGAGGATTTTAACAAGTTATGCCTACGCTATCCTGTTACAGTGCCCAGGTATGTCTTTCAAAGCCCAAATCTGCTGCTCGCCCATGCTGTGCTGGCCTTGAACCTCACTCAGGGCATCATAAAAGTTGCCCTGTTGAACTATTGCAGAGAAGAGAAGAAAACTCAGGACCCTCCAGTATGCACTCTCAAGCAACCTGGATTCCTTAACATGCACTTCCCCTTATCCTTGTGCCTCACTGTCCCATCACCCTCATATGTGGTACCCCTCTTTGAATACACAGGTTTAGCTGACCTGATGTTGTCCCACCAGGAACAAAGTGACAAGTGTCCTGGGTTTGGCTAGGATAGGTCTCATTTTCATAAGAAGCTGGGAGGGGGCACAGCCAAGACAGGTGACCCTAACCAGCCAAGGGGATATTCGACATCACGCTGACATTGTGTTCAGTATATAACTAGAGGAGCTGGCTGATGTATGAATGAAGAGGCATTAACCAGATGGTTTCTCAAGAAAACATTAACTAGATAACTACCTTGCGAATGAATGAGAGAAAAACAGGATGAGCCCACCATCGTCCTTGAGATAAGGAAGGAACTACTGAGCCACCAAGATAAAGGAGCTGCAAGTTAGCAACAAACCGTACCCAACAGGGCCTGAAGGACGAGATGTGCGTAACTACAGAAGTGAGTCTGCGCAAAAGCAAGGGTCAGCTAGCAAACACAGTGAAGACTATGAGCCTTCATCAGAAGACCCCTGCCCACGACCAACAAGAGATATTGCGCAGGCGTGATGGGGAGGGACTTGGGGCGGGGAATATGTTAATGATTTCTCAGAATTAATTGTAATATTCCCTCCCTATTCCCGGAATTATAATGCATATGTATTAGGACTGGTGAATATGTAACTTTGGCATCATAAAAGGGGGCCACTTTTGGCTCCAGGGCACGCACGCTGTGGAGGATCGATCCCCGTGCGCCCAGCGCTGAATAAACATACCTACTTTATAACCTTACTGGTTGTAAAGTCGTCTTTCTGCACATCATGGCTCAGGGGTGAGGGTGATCATGGCTCAGAAAAAGGCTGAGTGTGTGGTACTGGGTGGCGATCAATTGCATTGTGCATCACTTGCTTTATGTATTAGTTTTATTAGTACTGTTATTGTTTTCTTGTCTTCTTGTGTTGTTTTATTAAACTGTCCTTATCTCAACCCATGGGGTTTCACTGTGTTTTTTTAATTCCAATTCTTCTCCCCATCCCATGGGGGGCAGGGGGAGGAATGAGTGAGCAGCCACCTGGTGCTTCATTGCAGGCTGGGCCTAAACCACGACAAGAAGGGAGCCCACCACATCACAGGGGAAACCTGCTCCAGATTCAGCGCTGAAGGGCTACACGTCCACTCCTTACCAGAGCTGGAGCCTGCCTCATTTCTACAGCGATGAAGGTGAGCCACTTCAGTTACCCAGCAGCAGTGTCCACTTCCATGTCCTCCTACTCACCAGCTCTCACACACAGAAACCCTTGAGGCTGGAGCTCTTGATCCAGCGCTGTTAGCCAAGGGCTAATGTTACTGCCAAGCAATCCAAGCTTGCCCAGCAACAAGCAGCATTGCAGAGATGGTTTTCTGGGGGTAAGGATTTGTAACCACAACACTCTTGAATGAATTGGTAAATTAACAGTAAAAATCTTCGCCGAAGTTTGCCTCTCAGAATTGAAGTTGTTCGTAGTCCCTCCCACATGGAAAGCAAAAGCTTGGCCTGGGAAGAACTGAAGAGGTTGTCACAGCTGCTTAGTTTTCAGCCACTTGTGGCACCCAGGAAACACCTCCACTACTCAGAATGTGTACATGCTATAGGGCTTTCACTGTATTAACAATACTCTTATTTCCTCACAGATACAAAGAAAAGACTGCAGAGAAAGGGAGCTCTTTCAGGCTAAATAACATGGAATATTCCTTCCACATGCAACTAGGATGAAGACAAAAGGATAGTATCATCATGCTGCTACCAACAGTTAGTCTTCTGTATTTTCACCTAGTTATTTTTTTTTGTTTGTTTTGTTTCAATAAGAGTATCAGCAATGTTCAGCTAATAAGAAAAACCAATTTGCTTCTGGCAAACAAATATGCCAGCAACAAAGGTGAAAATTCTCATTAATCCCTCAACACATAGTTGAGACTTGGAAAATGCTGCTTATAGAGGAAATCCTTTATGTCAAATATGTGAAGTGTCGGCATCTTTAGAAGCGCTTGGAATGTTCTTATCAAGCCATCAAACCTTGTCAAAGCTTGCACAGCTTCAGATTTTACAATAACCTTGAATCCCAGCTTGGCTTGTCAACATTTTTTTAACCCAATTGTGAGAGAATCTAT
Organism: Tyto alba; assembly: GCF_018691265.1. Lineage (NCBI taxonomy): Eukaryota > Metazoa > Chordata > Aves > Strigiformes > Tytonidae > Tyto > Tyto alba. Next base: position 9,455,185 of record NW_024881327.1, read on the forward strand.
GCTTTTTTAAAAACATAAGCTGTTTGTTTTGTTTTGGGTTTTTTTAAAGTTAGAGTTGAACTCCAAATTCAATATATATGATTCTTAAAAAGTTATAAATGCTTTAAATATGCCAGAGAATTCATAACAGGAATCTAGAAGCAAAACCAGCAACTTATGGTACATTCAAAGGTTGCATTTTGGGGAATTTCCTCTGATTATTTGAACCTATTACAGAAACAACACATGAACAAAAGCATTTTTTTAGTGGAGTTCTTTCATAACTCAAAATTCTAAGTGCTTATGAAACAATGGAGAAAAGTTTTATCTTTGCTGTTTCTAGCTGTTTTCCAAAGATTAACAGAAGTACGGAGAACTCATCTGAGGATGTACCAGTTTCCACTAGATCAGCTGCTCTGTGTTAATTTCCTACGACAGTGTTGTTTTCTAGTACAGACTTGAGTTATTCAATCACATTCGTTTCAATAGGATGTACTGTCTGGAGAACAAGAGAGAAGGTCAGAAGGAGGGACATGGCTAATGTAGCACTTCCTGCACATCATTCTCTTTCATGAAATTTCCTCAGATTCACATAGACCTCGAGAGATCACTTTCAGGGAGCACAGTGCTTGATCTTTCTGAAGGAAGGAGGAAAGGGGTAAAAGGCCTCTGTGTTGTAAGTATTTCTACGCAGTTTTGCATACAAAGACAACTAGTGAAGTTCTTTTACTTCTGCATAGGAGATAATTATGTCCTTCAACAGCAAGCATGGAAAATTCTGCCAGAATCTGGATTTGTGCTGAATTGCAGCCAATATAAGGAAGACTTACTTGCACAAAAGGCAACTGTTCGCTACTGTAAGAAAATATGGTGACAGTTGGTAGTATACAAGAACAGAGCACGTTACTACATCAATATCTCAAAGGAATTTCCAGAATCAAAAGCAAGATGAACCTGCAGAATGTGCCCAGGAGACTATGGTTAGTTAATCAAGTCAAGAAGAGCCTCTGAATTACACTGCAGGATGAACCTGGCAGCTTCAACATCCCTGGGAAACAAGTAAAAATAAAAATGGTGCAACACAAGCACTTCTCCACTTTTCTTGGAGAGAAATATTCAACATACTGAGTTAGATCCATAGCATGTAAAATGCATTATGCATTTTAACAGGAAAACATTATTTTAGCAAGAGAGAGCACTATTTTTGCATGAATTTGTCTTTTCCAAATGTTCAGATCAGCAGCTGATTAAATAATAGGTCTGCTTCCTCTAATCAGATGCAAAGACAAAACCATGAGGACTGCAATTGAGTTTTTTCTCTTAGCTGCATCACCTGCTTTTAAGATCTCACAATATATTGCAGTACACAATATACTGCACAACATATTTGCAGCACAAAATCATTTAAACACCCAAAAGCTGATGTAACACCAACACAACCTGAAATAGCATATATCACACTAGATTTACTTCCCTCCTCCCCTATTTTTTGCAGACATAGGCTTGAGCAAAATAATTTTCAAAGTCTTGCTCCTCAGCTGGGCTTTCTTAAGTTCAAGAGGACTGAGAACATGGATATCTGTCCTGAAGTCACCTTTGATTTAGTTAGTTTGAAATTTCTGCCAAATAATTGGGTTTTAACTCAACCTCTGCGTGCCAACCAAAAAAATAAATAAAAGATGTCAGTCTTGCAAATTCCTTACTGAATCTTGGAATAAATTGTTTTAAGATCTGACCTACAAAACCTCTGAAGCCAGAGATCAGTTTATGTCAGTACAGACAGAGGCAGCAAGATGTCCTACAACATTTAGGTTTAAATTGAAGATGATGACTATCACCAGCTCAAGAAAGCATAACTCACAGAAAGTAAAGTCCTAGATCATGTTGCACAGGGACATGAGGAACATCCATTCTTGGATATACTCAAAACTCCACTGATCAAGGTGCTCAGCCACCTGATCTAGCCTTTGCATTGGCCCTACACTGAGTTGGAGGTTTGACCATTAGACCTCCAGGGGTGCCTTCCAGTCTGACTGTTTCGATGATACATACTGATCAATGCACAAACCTCCATTAAGTACATGTGCAAACTGGGATAGTGCTGGATGACTAGAAATGCATTTACACATACACCAGTTCTATTCGCTGTGATGCTTTTGTGTGGTAAGAGCCTTCCCAGGTACTCTGTATTTGGCAGCTAGCAACAAGCCACAACATAGAAAGAAACTTTTTGAGATTGAGGAAGTTACAGGATAACCTATAACTACATCTAATAGTGATTGTATTAGCCTTACTAATACTTTACCTCTGCAGAGTCAGAATATTTTAGAATGCTTATTGTTAACCCTGATTTCAGAGAAGAACCTTCAGTGCCTACAGGAAAAACTGCACGGATGATTTATCCATTCAAATCTGCATTCAAAAGACACCCTAAGGACATCCTAGCTATTTACCAGCTAGCTACCTTTTCCTGGTTCATCACACTGTTGAAGCAGATCTTCCCTGACTGTGGACCAAATCTGGTCTGGGCAAGCTGCAGATTCTTTGATTTTCTCAAGACCAAAACTAAATTCTGCACCATAATTCCAGACACCCTATGAATTAAAAGAAACCTGGTTTGCAAATAATCCCTAAGGAGAGAAGAAATCTATAACTTTAGATTCGGATTTTTATAGAACTTCTGTAAATTCATGTCAGTTAGTAGGCTGAGCTGGTCTAAATCAGATGAGGAGAATCTGGTTCTGAGAGTCTCACCTTCAAAACATAATGTACCATATATTTATCAGAGCAGGACTCTATTTTGTTAATGCTTCTTTATTCTGTTACCCCAGCATTTGGCAAACTGTTTTCATGTCCGAGACATTTAGTGGTATTGCTTATTAGGGTGCACAAGGAGCAGAAAGAGAGTTTAGAGCTTGATTCATAAAACTAGTTATGTGTGTTCTGTAATTTTGTCATGGATCTCTTATACAGCACTCATGCTGCAGGCTGAATGCTTGATTCAAAGAAAGGAATCGCTGTATTACATTAAAAGATTATAAAATGCTGGACAGGTGCTGGGAAACTGCAACTCCACACAGAGTTATGGCCTTGGGAAAACACCCCTATTTGGTCACTGACAGATTTAATCACATTGTCTCTGATTACCTCTTTTTCCTCCAAATATCTGCCCTAACTGATTTTTCTTTAAACTTGTTAAGACTGAAAGGACCCTCCTGCAAAAGGCCAAAAGGTCAGCCCTTAAACCAGAACTTTCCCAAACCCTCTAATGCCCAAACCTGCTAGACAAAGGACTGTCAGCATGGACGCTCTTTGATTCCATACTACCTCCCACGTCATACAGGCCTACTTTACCTATTCTCCTAGTGACTTCCTTAGTTTGTCGCTACTCTCCCTCATCTCTGGGGGAAGATTCTAGAGATTATCTTGCTCTTCCTAAGCATTTACCAGCATCTAATGAATGGTATCTGTAATCCCATACTCTTTGTCAGGTGTCCATAGACAATCCCAAACTCAGGAGACAGCTAACTATGTTATAAAGTGAGGGAAGGGGGTTTAGGAGGCACTAGCTACTCATTCTTCCCAAGCATATGAGGATCAATGTGGTATTCGTTGTCTACTGGAATTTAGAATACTCTTACAGAAAATGCTACCTATGCACCCATAGCCTATTTTGTCAGCTTCTTACATCAGCTATTCATGCCTTCTCCCCTTGTATAATTCTTCCATTCCTATTAATATTTTTATAAGTCTATTGAGACTATTATACTGAAAAAAATGAGAATCATCTTATAATTTAAGACATATAAGTTGCTATGTTTTGGAAACTGAATAGAATTCGTTGAAGACATACACTTACCACTAGTTTCTGATCTTTCTGCAATTACCTATTCTTCAGAACACCATAATGAGAGTTTTAATAAAAACTGGTTTCTATATGCTGAAGTATTAATTCTTATGAAATGGAAATCACCTTATCTAAAAGAGGATGAACAAAGTGTAGGACATCATGAACTACCTTTGGTAGAAAAAGCCTCTTGCAAAAATATCAGGCAACTAAGATGTCTGCTATAGCATGTGCTATTATTTTTTCTATGAATGGACCTATTCTATTGGGTTCATTTTCTTTTCCCCCATTTTCTTTTATAGCACTGACCCCAATCCAGTAGGGAAATGACATATCTCCTGCAGGATTATGAATGTCCTTCAGCTTCCCTTAAAACGAGCAAGGATCAAGGAGCTCTAGTATATCTTCTGTATCATTTGTATTCTCGCAAGATGAGTCCCATATATATTGTCAGCATTATACTGATGATTGTATGGAACATCAAGAGGCTAAAAACAAGAGATAAAACAAAAAAACTAATGTCAGATTTCTCTTGGCTGGACACAAGTCCAAATTTTTTCAATTGTCATACTCTTCTAATTAACCTAAACAAATCCTACAGTAAATGAATGGTATTTCTAAATTGTTATAGATGGTCAGTGATTGAGGGGGCAACCTGATGTGCATATAATGCACTTTTTGTTTCCAGGGGACAGTCATGGCTTTCTGATGACAAATAGAACATGCAAAACTAAGACATGCAAAAAATCACTAGTCAGTGTTGACTATTATTTTCTGGAGCTCGGGAAAGAACTTCAAAACCCAGAAATTGAGCTGTGCAATTGTACATCATTATTAAAAAGCAGTGAAGAATTCGAAACTGGATACATGCATGCAGCTAGCTTAAAAGTAAATGCAAGAAGTGTTCCACACAGAAAACTGCATGTTCCCTCGGCCCCTGTGAATGACAGTAGTTTACAGCCTGCTTTGTAGCACAAATATGTAGTGAGTACACATTGTCTCTTTAGAGTTCAAAGTTATGGGTGTTTAGAAACATAATTTTCAAAGTGACTTTGCTTTATGACTGTTCATATGTCTAAAGACTAATTAACTGTGACAAGCTGACCATTAGGAAAAAGCATTCATACACATGACAGGATGACAGATGTTTTAACACAGATGTTTTAACATGAATACAATGCCATCCAAAAAAAAAAAAAAAAAAATGACAGGTTTAAGCTTCCATTAGAGATATTTTAGAATGCAGTAATCATTTTCAAATGAATGAACCCTGTTAAAGTAGGAATACAGTATTCCTTATTTTAAACAGTCATTCTACTCTCAAAATCAAGTGATTCAGTAAGAAGGTATTACTTCTGTGTGCTTCAATCTGTTCCCTTTCTCTATTCAGCCTTTACTGAAGTAAGGGTTTACTACTTTTACTTTAATTTACCTAGAAAAATGAGACAATACGAAAGCAATAACATAGGATTTAATTTCCAATATTTTTGCAAGTAGCAACATAAAATAATCCCCAACCTTGTAATCCTTAATTCTAATGACACACAAAACTGAGCTCATATGTAGAGCATAAAAACTGGAGTATTTGAAGGGAGTAAACTACACCCCATATTTCCACTTCTTTTGTATCCTTCATGCCAAGAAAATGAAGGCTTTCAATAGCATTCACCTACCCTGTTTTACCCTACTATATTAGAGAAATTTTGCAAACATGACTTATCCCAAATTACGGACTATTCTGAAAACCCAAAAGCTCTCGGGACAGCCTGGTGGGTGTGTGTTTAAGCTGCCTCTCACCTGACTGTCAGAGCTTGGCATCTACACTAGCATTAGCCCAGCTCATGACAAATTTCAGGAGCCTTCTAAGGAAACATTATGACATCCAGCAATTATTGTAAGAAATCCATAGTTGCATCTTTTCTTTAAACACAGCAGTTAAGCTCATGTCCAGAAACTACAGGCATGACCGCAAAAACATCAGGAATACCATAGGCAACTTTACACTGTTGTAAAGATGCATGAGAGGTATTTTATGAGTAGTACTGCTAAACACATAATACAACATTCTTATCTGGAGCACATTCTCCTAAGGTTTTGGTTTGGAGTTTCTTCTGTTTCTTTGTATGTTTTGTTTTAAAATAGTACCGGTTTTTGTGGGCAATGAAACTTATTGCCCTCACCTTTTGCCTGGGCAAGGAAAATAAAATATAACAATTGATTTTCATTTGATGAAACTCATTAACAGAGAGTCCCAGCACTAGTCTGTTACTATAGATCAGAACATAATCTTAATCCAGAAGAACTAACTTCCAGATTGGTATTTATCCACAATCATCCAAAACCACAGAGTCCTTGGATATAAGAGCATTCTGTCAGAATTCTAGTCACAAGACTGTACCACTAAAACCAAATTTTGTAAAACTCCCCTTTTTGCAAATGTTCTTACCCAATAAGAGCTCCTAACAACTATATGAATGCAAAAAAGGAGCTGGGGTGGGTATACCATTTCTCTTACCACCCTTGCTCCGTAGCAGGATATAGATTAAATTTCAGTACAACCTAATGGAATTCTTTCTTCTTACAAACACCCCTGAGATGCGACTGTAGCAGTGTCTCCCTTATAGGCCAATGCACAAACCACAGAGCAGCAGAAATTATTCTGCACTGTGTGAAGGCTGGCACAGTGGAAGCATATTCTTATAAATCACTGGTGATCAAGAAGAGTAATTTTTCATATTGTCTTGTTGCATGGAGATTGCCCATAACCAATGAAGACTCTTTTTCTCAATGAATCTATCCAAAATTCCCATTCTGTTCAATGCAGTAGCTCCTGCTTTTTCCCCACTAAGGTTAGACTCAACCCTAAAAAGTTCATATCCATAGCTGTATTACTGAAAGTCTGGGATTTTTGTTTAGGTCTTAAGACTGTATCTAAAGGACATAGGAAAAAAAAATATATACAGGACTCAGCTTAGCCAATATGAGTTTGTCCTCTGGTATTTAATACTGCCATTTGAATCCTCTGAAAAATGTTACATATTTCAGGGTCTGTAAAAGCCAACTGTAAAAATCAATGTATAGTAGTTGATATTATTCCCATCTACAATTTTGTTAGTTCCTTAAATGTATGTTCCTTCTGTGGAGTCTGGCATCCATGTAGTAAGTAGGGACTAAAGTACTATGCAACAGAAAATATCAACAATAGTATACAGTAATAATGACAGTGACGACTACTTACATACGCTTAAACAATTTTTAAAACCCCTTTTTGCATTGTGTAGTAGTTCCAAACAATGGAAAGCTAAGGTAACTCAACAATTTCTGTAAACTGCAGCAGAGCTGTATTGAGACTCTGAAGTTCTCTTGAAGAGAGAAATATATGCAGAGGCAGAGTATAAAAGGCACATAAGCGGGCTAAGAACAGCTACCCTGGAATATTTATTATCATTAGCGGTTAGTGATGGAACTTTTCTCAATAGTGTATTTCCTCCAGATCATCATGTTTAATAGCACCCAAGAGGCAGTCCTTCCTAAAATTGTCTCAACCTTTTTTAACTCTTGTATAGCTTCTTTGAATTTTAAAACATCCTCTGACAAATGATGAAGTCTAAAAATTTAACTACACACTGTGTGAAAAAATAACTTCCTTTTATTTAAGTGTTCAATCCGACAATTTTCTAATTTGTGTGCTATAGGAAACAGTGAGTGATCTGTCCCTAGTAATTTTTTCTCTTTTCATAATTTTACAGGTCTGTATCCTGCTATCTTAGGTTGACTCCTTCTAGGCAGAACAGCCTTAGTCCCTTTAGTCTCTGCTCGTGTAAAAACTATTCCATATACCCCTTCATCTACTCTAGTTCTACTGCATGTTTTTAAGAGTTAAGTATAGTTAAGCATGTTTTATTTCATCCCCTTTCCAGCTCATTCATAAATATGTTACATGGCAAAATCCCAGATTCAAAGTGCTAGAAGGAAGATGCTAACATTTACCTCTCTCCATTGTGAACGCTGACTATTTTTACCTCAACTTCATTTCCTGTCTTTAAATAACTATTCATCCACAGGAAGACCTTCCTGCTTTTCATCAAGCTTAATTTCTTCAAGAGCTGTTTATAAGGGCTCTTTTCAAAAGACATTTGAAGAATCTCAGCATACTGTAACTAAGTAGATCACATACACTCATGCTCATTGACACAATCCAAAAGCTAGGAAAAAAAAAAAAAGAATCTAGTAGATTGGTGAGGTATAGTTTTTCTTTGGTGGAGGGGGTAAAAATCCCTTTTATAAGAATGTTTAATCCATGTTTATAAAACAGAATTGAAATTATTTTTTTTAATATGCCCAAAGTAGAGGTCAGACTTTCTGGTTTGTTTTTTCCTACAGACTTTTAAAAAATGTGCATAAATTTCTAAATTCTGAGGCCACTGTGAGTAACAGATTTCACCTCTTGGCTCAGTAATTTCATAACTAAGAGATCTCTTAAAACTCTTGAGTGGATAGCTTTCACCCTTGAGATCTGTAAACATTAATTTTACCTTTTTTTTAATTACTAAAAATATACATTACTGCTGAAATCTCTCTCAAGAAGAGTAGTTCCTCAGACCTGCCTCCTGTAAACATACATTTCACGGTGAGAACATACCTATCCTGTCCTGACCATGGAAATTAATGGTAATGCATCTCAACTTGGCTAGTCACTGGAATGAAAATAACATCATGCTGTATCTTCGATTAAAACAGACTACACTTCAGCATCCTACTACTGGTTTGCAGTTTGTTCTCTTTGATCCAAATACCAGAGTACTTAGATCTTCTGTAGGACTTTTTGGGCATGGACAGGTTTGGGTTGGTTTGTTGTTTTTTTGGTTGGTTGGTTTTGGGGGTGTTTTTTGGGGGTGGGAGGAGCGGTGGGTGTTGCTGGGTTTTGAGGTTTTAGTGTATGTCTTTTTTGGTGTGTTTTTTGTTGTTGTTGGGTTTTTTGTTGTGTTTTTTGTTGTGTTTTACAGACAGTATATCATATAACTATGAGTCAACCAAAATTACAAGAATAATGTAACCACGTCTTCTGTCGTCAGTTATCATTGTGTAGTTTCAGTATCATATTAGCTCCAGAGAAGTTTCTCTATATTTTCATTGGTATAATGAAGACCAAAGTGTAGTAGCACTAAAATATATTAGACAAAAGAAACAAACAAACAAACAAAAATACAACAAAAAACAACAACAAAATAAAACCAAAACATGGTCATACAATGAATTCCAAACATTACATATTCTAAGAAATTCATCTTTGCATTAACATGATAGTCACACCTTTAAAATCAAAAGGCCAGAATGACCTCATAGCCTATCTATCCATCCATACATAAAAAATAATCTGGGTATTACTTTAAAAATCAAAATACTTCTGCTTAATCCTATAGCTAAAGTCACATTCAACTCTATAGATTACTCACCATGGGTCAGCGTTCAAAAATGTACTTGACTGAAGCTCTGCATCATCAGGTTGATAGAGCTATGTACAACTAAGATGGAATTCCTGCACCACTGTCACACTTCAGCCATTACACATCTGAAGATTTCAGTTACAATTCATTCTGTTTTGCACAGAATCAAGGATAAGGAGGGAAGGTGGTCTTACATAGAACCTAATTCTTGAATGACCTATATAAATAAGTTATATACCCAAGAGTAGTTGCAGGTGTTCTTCCTCCTGAGACCAGAATTTCGGTTGTGGCAAGAAGGTAAGGATAACCTATGAAGTGTATAGGATACTTTCTTCTTCCTCCAATCTTTTGCACTGCAAATAGTACTAGCAGAGTACTGTGCCCTCAGAGCGTAATTATTTCAATACTCCTTTTAAATGACTGCAGTTATACATCTACTACGCAGACCTCCACATAAACACTCAGCTGCTGCCTTTGCATAGACTGGTCACTAGGAGCAAAATCCTTTGCTAGAAGTTCTATTAAGGCACATCTGAAATTAATGTCAGCATTCAACAGAGGTTGTTCTACAAATTTCTGAATTGCTGCATTAAAACTTGTATCTGTGTTCCTATTTTTTTCCATTACTGTTTATATTTTCTAATTCTGCCCATTAGATGAACCAAAAAAAGTTGTAATTTAAAATGCAATTGCTTAAATTCAATTGCATCAGCTGTTGAATGATCTCTCAAAATTCTGGAGTCAGAGGTAACCAAGTTTAGGTATTTTTCAGATAAATTGGCAGGGGATTAATTAAATTTCCAACATTTTTATTTGCTTGTTTTGAGACTAGATAATCTTTTGTTCTTTTCAGTTGACTTGCCTTCTAGTGCTCACAAATTGAAAAATAGAGATCAACATCATTAGCATTCTTTGTACCTCAACTATATTTTAACACACTTTCCTTACTGTGAGTACTGAATTTTTATATGCATCTTAAGGAGGATTATAAATACAGTAGCACATGATATTTCTGCAGGAGTTTTATCAGAGGTAGAAGTGAAAAAGGGGGAGTGAACATGAATTACTTTTATTATTGTCAAAGACTCTCTGCAGTTAATTTTTTTTTCCTCCTAGATTTTATTATGGCAATAGGTAACAGGACAGATCCATGTCCCATTGTGGCAAAAGCAAGTTTTTCCACTAGTAACAACAGGAATTGAAGTGTTGAATGCTGTATAAGATCAGTTTATTAAAGACTTTTGCTTATAAACATCCTTTTAAATTGTTCCTTATGTATTTATGCTCAAGTTTAGGACTGATTTTATATTTTTTTTCTTTATTAAAAGAAAAAAAAAATAAAACAATAAACGTCTGTGGCTTTTCTAGTTTGACTTTTCTAATTTTGAGCTTTCTGTCAAATCAGCACCCTAAACTAATTTTGCTGTACTAGCTATAAATACTGGACTCTGATCACTGCACCTATCATGAGCTCACAGCAACAGGACAGCCAGAAGGAGAGTAGAAATTTATATATCCCTGGTCCTTTTTGGTTGAGAAGCATAGCTAACTCTGCTCTTCCAGAGTTGTAGGTGTGCCTCAGCCTCAGGGGATAAAATATTTTCTTTCTCTTCTCAGAAACTGAAATAAATCCTCAACACTACACCTCTGTTTGAACTCCATGATGCTTCTTGCTGATCAGGAGTTTTTTTCCTGTGTATGTGCAGAGAGAAGGTCTTCCCTCCCCTTTCTCCAACAAGTCAGATATTAAAAGTCAATTCTGAACAACTCTTCATATTGTATAGTTAAGCTTTTTAGCAAAAGGAAAAGCATAAGCAGCTCACAAAATAAAATCTATAAGGCTAGTGTCTCACTGACTTGGTTTAAAACTAAATAGTGACAATGGCTCTCACTGCAGGACTTTTTTTGACAATACTGTATAATATAAATACAGACAAGTCAGAAATCAATGCACAAAGAAGAGTGAACTGAAATATCTGGAAAAATAAGCTACATGCAGTGTGTGTTCCGAGTACTTCATCACAATATAAACACAAGGTTAGATGAAATAAAGACAACGGTCCTCAGAAGTTTTCCCTACAGACCAATAATTTGGCAGCACAAATGACATTAGTGTTCAGTGGATGTGAAGTTTGAGATTTGTCATTCTCCAATGGGCAAAACAGACAAGGTTAATTCTTGGGATCTGGTCCTGCACATAAGTACTCTGCACTCCCTCTGCAATATACTGCCTAACCAATAGTGTTTATGACCATGTTTGTTATTTGTTTCTGAGCCTAACCCTTTTAATCTTGGAGCTAAAGGAATCATCTCTGCCTGCAATATCTGAGGCACATATATTTCAATGCTATGAATGCCAACATTCACTGCTAAAATGTCCGTGAAGATAAACCCTTCCTGGAAGTGACTGCTCCATGAAGGAACCAAAGGGTGGAGTTCAAGAGACCATCTGCAAAATAACTCAATCTGAGCATTCTGCCTGAAGCCTCCCCACCACTAGTAAGGTTGCTGAGTGCAGGAAACATACTGATGTGACAGGTACAGTCCGTAAAACATCATTCCTTATACCAACATTTACAGCATGTAGGATTTGCCCTGCCAGTGCTGTACAACCCTTACATGTTTACTAGACACAAAAATGGATATCACATCACAGGCAAAAAAGGATGACTTTCATGATCACAGGAGTCAGGGTTTCAGAAGATATCTACAGGACCTCTTTTTCTGTAGCATGTAAGAATTCTTAAAAATATTAACTAATATTTCAGCATGCTTCCCAAGGAACTGGCGTGTCAGCAAAATGAGCAACTCTCCTCTCCTTCACAGCCTTTATGCCAAGAAAAATCACAGTAGAATTCATAAGAATTCTGTCAGTCAGGTACAACTCTCCTGAATCTCAGCCCAACATCTTAATTGAAATATTGTCCTTAGAGATTCAGTAGTACCTGAAATGCAAAATAGCCCTTTGCAACATGGCCGCCTCTTTATCAAGTAGATAAAAAGCAAAACTGACTTTGTTGCTCTTGTCAGAAATAGCAGCTCCTCCCAGTCATTAATGGGAGGTACAGAAGAACAAGAACATAGCAAAGAAGTAACTCCAGGTCCCTGGAATGCCTTCTCTAACCAATCAAGAGTGAAAAAGGGTTAAAAGAAAAACTAGTATCATACAAAGTTAGGATGCTCTTTGAGTATACTTGTGGCTACAGACAGTTAAACTATTTTCCATTGCTGACAGTGCCCTTTTCTAGTGTTATTCAAATCCTTTAAGTTTTTGTGGTTTAGATAATCCTATTTCTTTTTTAAATCACATTAAGCCCTTCCATATGCCTTCTCAATATTGAAAAGAATGAACATGCACCTTGCAAAGACAGCAGGGTAGCTCTCTCGCACGAGGAGAAATGAGCTGGCTAGAATCCATCAGAGCTACATTTACCTTCAGTACACAGCAGTGAAAGACATGGTTAAAGGATTGGGCAACCTCCAAAATACTTTCCAACTCCATTACTACAGCTTTTGGTTAGGCTAGGTCCCATCAACTGCCTAGGCAATAGACATTGCACAACACCATTTTTCCAGTGTTTTGACATCAGACATAATAATTCCTTTACCAGCCAGAACATAAACCTTTCAAATGCCATTGCTGCTGATAGCACACGGGTCTTTACGGAGTGATGACTAAAAGCCCCAACAGACCCTTTGGGTTTCTCCCACATCCATAGGTGAAGGTTACTGCTAAGGATTAAGAGAAAGATTGAGGCAAGGGTAAGTCAAAACAAGCTGATAGTAATCATAAATAGGGGCTAAACAATAATAGCCCATATACCCTCAAGTGAATAAATAATACTTGCTTTGAACATTTCAGCCACTGTAATTAGCTCCCAGTCTCAGGCTCCCACAGGAGAAGGGTGTAGAAGCACCTGCTACTTTCATTAGCACAAAAGGCCAAACTGGACGACTGTTTTCTATGCCTAAATTTAGCCCAAGTGGAATTGCATTGTTTCACCTAGAGACATGATGTTAGCTAACCTGCCACCTGAAGGCTGCAATTAAGAGAAGGTGAAAAGGGAAGGGCACTGCCACTGTGACCACAACCTATGTTAGCCTGCTGATCCAACCTAGAGTACACAGAAATAGAAGGCTACTTTTCAAGAAAAAACACAGCTCAGTGTTAGAAAGAGTTCTCTTGGGGAACGGAGGGGAGAGATCACAGGTGGGATATGCACCCAAACTGTGATGTAATCATATAGCTAAAATAACAGTCCTAAATCATCTAAACTTTAAACTTCTTCCTCAGTTCAGGGCTTTCAGCAACTACCCCAAGTCACAGTGGTGAAAACAAACAAAAAAATAAAACCAATACTACCCCGTGTCAATCTGAAATTCAGAAAGATGGAAGGGAAGGGGGGGGAAAAAAAAAGAAAAAAAAAAAAAAAAAGAAAAAACACCAACAAACACCAAACCACAAAAAGCCCCACAAAACAAAACAAAGCTGACAACCCAGGAAGAATAGAATTTGTTCTAGAGATGATGAATGCAGTGCCAGTCAAATTTAAGAGCTCTTCAATCTGAAAATTACTCCATCTAGTAACATAAAAATGCAGAATTCATTTAATTTTTTACAAGTTGTTATGAAGAAAGTGACACTACTGTTTGACTTTCAAATATACATATTAGCTTAAGAGTGCTCTGCACATTAAACAATAAAAGTTAAGAATTAAGTTTTGAAATGCAACAAGCTCCATTCAATTATCTGAAAAACTTTCTACATTAAAGAGTAATTTTTTGCAAACATTTTGATACTGACAGGCGGGCATAGCTTCACTATGACTATACGGTATACACTATGTCCAGGTATCCCCTTTTTCAGCTCCTTTTCAGCAGTAGCAACCTTTATCTCACCTATACAAACCAAGTCTGACACACCTTCACTTGCCTATAAAAGCACTTTTGTTACCACAGAATAAGTGGGAGATTTAAAACACATCTGGCAAAAGACACTAACAATGCTTCTCCCATTTAAAGTAGCAGATGGTCATACCATAGATGAGAACACATTTGGCAGGACAAAGAGTCATCTGTCCAGCTACTGAAGCCACACCATTAGTGGCTAGTGAAATTCGGTTTGATTGTGTGAAATGAAATCAAAACAACTAATGCTGGGGAATCATTTCACTGCTGGACTTAATGAATATATGATAGCAATTCTGCCTGTCTAAAATTCTCAACAGTATCCTATAACCCCTTCATTTCTTCAAGATACTGCTTTTCCTTTTGCCGTTTATTTGCTTTGTAAGTGATAGGCTTGGATGTTCATTCTTGTCCTTTTATTTCCATTGCAGTACCTTATAAAGGCCCCATTTTACAAGACCAACTTTGTTCTGTACCAGCACCACGCTTGTATAAAGCTTCACTGTGCAATTATTTCTGTAATCTACTGCCAGTAATGTCATCATGCCTGGAGCAGGTATAATATACAAACTTTCATGTAAGAGTGAAATCAACAGAAGAGCTTCCTTATTGGACAGTACAGTTTGATCAAGTGAGAGGAATGGAAGTCAGTCCATAGCTCTAAAGGCATGCAGCATATTACATATTGCTTTTGACTAAGCTGTACTTAACTCCATGTAAAAATCATCACTTTCATAAACAACAATTGTCATTTAAAAGTAAAACTCAAACTTACCCTGTTTGCACTCTAACCCTTCTTCTCTATATTAAAGAGGAAGCACAATTGTCAGTGAAATTATTTGAAGTTCTGTGAATACAAAGTGTGTGGAATTTATAAGCAACAGATCGTCAAACCTATGTAAAACCAAACATAACCTTCTGAAATCAGCAGTTCTTTACATGGAAGCTTACCCCAAAAATCTCCCTCTTAACAGCACCCATCACTCCAATTGCCTGTTGTCTCCCTCTCTCTTCCCTGCCCCTGTAAATAACTCCCTTAGCTCCCCCTGAATCACTCCCTCTGCTCCAACAGTATCTGCCCGATACTTTCTCTCTGGGTTGCTTGAAGATGAAGGTGTGACAATACAGTACTTCCAGGAAGTATTCTTAAGCACAGCTCTCATTTAATAAATAGCAGCAAAGCTCTCACAAAGAGAAAAGCATTTTCATTGTAACATGGACAGGGTAAAGTCCAAGCCCACTCCTGAAATGCCAAGAAAGACCAAGAAATTATAAATTAGTAGACATTAACACAAACCTGAAACTATAGAAACTGGATAATGTCCAATCTATAAGAGACTACCACTGCAGGATTTAATTTTATAGCCATTACATGACTAATACCACAATGGTAGGCTAGACTGCTGCTATTCTTTGTCAAAAACTCCTCAGCATACTTAACGAAGAACGTGAGAACATTTTGCAATGCTGTTAGGATTATAGCACATGCTTCTGTTTTCCTACTTTTCTTGGTAACATTTCTAAGACAAACGACTGAGTCAAAGTTTTTATATTGCAATTAGGCTAACGGGGAAATTTGCATGTCCTATTTGATGTGAAATGCAACCAGTCCTTAGGAATAGAACAAAACTCTCCCACTCATAAAAGCATACCTTGGCAGTGAATGAAACATTCCCCTCTTCCCACACATGCACATACACAACTGGACATTAACTCTGAAAATCAGGAACACGCACTGCAACAAGGATCAAAGGAACCGTGTGAAGAAAAATGCAAGAGATGGAATGGAAGATATCCTTCATGGATTTCAGAGAGAAGCATGGGGGTTCCATCACCCTCTTTCTGAAAGCACTTTACTCACTCAGAACAAACCACTTTGACCTTCTGTGATCCAGAACAGTAATGACTGGTTTTTGAAAAATGCTTTGTCTAGCTTGAACTCATCACTAGCTGTTTGACCTTCCTTAAAAAGTAGTCACTACACACCCACCATTGATATCTACATCATCTGAAATGGAGACAAGCAAGGGTATGGCCTACAGACCCAGGCTTAGAGCCAGAGCAGCTAGCACAATAGAGCATTCCTCAGATGTGCCAACACTGTCTTCCAGAAATATATGGAAAGGCTCTACCAAAGGCAGAAAATCCTTAGCAGAAATCTGGAACTCCTGGATGGCCATACAATGACAAAACCTGAATCAGAGACCAAACTGAGCAGAGCTGAAGGTTCTGGCCACATATGGTTAACCTGATCCATTAGGTTTCCAAGCCATATCTTTCTTCTATTTCATCTTACACTGCAGAATCTCAAAGTACACAGCTGGTTTAAAACACACAGACAAATAATCAAACTACTAAGCCATTGTTTATTTCTGCCTTCCAAAAACTGAAAACTAACTTAACTGTACAGTCTAACAAGCTTCGTGATTTACTTGCTGGGCGGGTCATTATTTCATATAGATGTCTTTTCTGGTTTGTTCAGAGTGCATAAAAGATGCATAAGCCCTTGGTGCCTATATGCATTCATTAGATAACATAATACTAATCAGCCTTCTCATGAGCAACTAGAAACCTAGCTGGATTTCCAGGGTGAACACCCAATACAGCTAAATGAGAAATCAATACAGCTCAATAGTGTATTTTGCAAGACAAGTGCTGCTTCTACTCCTGCCCCCATGTACCTAGCTTAACACAAAGATATACTACCCGAATGGAGAATGTCTCGCCTAGAGTTGCAGCACAGAACATGCTGTACAGCAGGCTAAAATGTCAACCCAGTCAAATGCTTGATTGCATGTACTTGATAGAAAGACAGGAGTTCAATTTCCTGTGCAGCAAACAAGATATTCTTCAGCAACTTGAATATGCACTTGAGTATCAGTTAGCAAAGATGTCATAGCTTATTAAAATGAATCACAGTTCTACAATTTAAAATAGGAATATTCATAATTTTAAAGGCAAACCCAGTATTGTATGGTGCAGTTCTTGAAGAAGTATTGCTGGAAAATAGCACAGCTAGAAAGAGAACTATATACATTATATATAAAAGATGACACTGATCAAAGCCAGCTTCTGCACAAAAGGGTTTGTCAGAAAGAAGAGTATCACAGTGGTATAAAGCTATTGGTTTTAGTTAGTTTATCTTTAGAAAAGATACTCTTTTCTTTAGTCTATACTATCAATATGATGAGCTCTTCTTAAAATTCAATGTGCAATGTATCAGGGAACCCACAAAATTCACCCACGTACCACCTCCAGTCTGTGCTGAAAGGCCTTTCTCACTGTTTCCACAATTCCAGCATAGACAGCTACCTCTCGCTACTCTGTGCTGAGTGAGAGCATCTCAGGCTGAAGCAATGAGGAAAACGCTCATCTCGGTAATGAACTCACAGCATGTAGATTAGGAGGTTTTCCTACCTTAACAGAGAGTAGTGTGAAGGGGACAGACTGGTTTTATTTTTAAACTGTACTCTCTCCAAAATTACCAGACTGTTACAAAATACAATACCTTCTAGTTTTAGAATATCTTCTATTTGTGGTTTGTCTAGAGTTATTTTTTAATGCCCCCTCCTCATCCATAGCATGTGTAACAATTATGGTACTGGAACCCTCACAGCTATAAACCGAGTAATGCAATTTTTGACCCTCGTTGCAGCCATCTCGACACAAATCCCAACAGACGTCAGCACAAGCATTTCTATGAAGTGTATACATCCATTCATAGTTTTTCCCCCAAAATCTTAACTGCAGCCTCTCTGTCATAGTGTAATATATGTGATAGTCCCAGTTGAACAATAACATATGCTTACACCAAACCCATATAAATTCTGCACTCGTATCTCTAAAGTTTTGTATCCTCAGCCATCATCTCCATTTCAGTCAGCCAGGCAACATCACCACTGCCACCTCCCCTGCCTTTCACTGTCCCTGGTGTGAATTCATGCTTCCCCCTTGCGTCCTGCCCCATAGAGGCTTTTCACATACTCATCTTACTTTCCAAGTCTGGCAAAAGGGAATTTCAAGGGATCTTTTATTCTCCTAGGGTTTTCATGGGGGGGGGGGGGGCGGAACTTCATCAAGGTACTTCCTTTTTCAGAGTTTACTATTACATCTCTAGAAGAGAAGTCTGGGAAGGAGTAAGGATCTGAGGGACAGACCTGTTTCTAACCCAGAAAGGATGGGGAGAGGAAAACTCAAATTTTTGGACTTGCTGAAAGGTTCCTGCTCTAGCATGACAGAAGTTCTGGAATTTTCAGAGAAGAAAGTCAAAGAACAGTGGCAAGTAGCTTGGATGAACCACTTCTCTTTCCCAGTGGGCAGCCGGGTAAGGAATGTAATCTCCTCAGGACCCTGCAAAAATACTACCTCGAAGGCTGTAATCACATTAATGAACTGGGACACCTCACCAAGCTCCCTTTCAAAACAAGAAGATCAATAGCCAACTTGGCAAACTAAGATCCAAAATTATAAAGACTGATCAACCTACTTGCTCAGAATAGCTCTAGCAGGCACAAGTTTAAGAACATCTAAACTTTAATGCCCCTTTTTAAGACATATCATAAGGGTGAGAGAATATAACTTCAACCTAATAAACCAGTTGGCTTTTTTACTGAGATTGTTTTGTTTTGTTTTGTTTCTGAGGCCACGCACTTCCTCAAAGAGCCAACACTGAACACTTCATTCAGAAAGAGATGTACACAGGCATGCAGGCAGTACGAGTGTTGCTCCACACTGAAGGTCAGAGCTTCATTATTCCAAATTCAGACCCCTCCTCATACAGGGTCACAAACAAAGGCTCTGCAGTTTATCACCAGGCAACATTCAGCATTCAGTGTCTAACGCCTTGAACACATCTATAACAAGGCAGAAAAGGGAGAAGGCATATGGAGAGCCATCTTCAGTCACAAAACATCTTTGTGACATAAAAACATATCTGGAACCTGCATTTGAATAATAACTTGGAAAGCTGTGTCCAGTCTTTAGAACTGCTTTGCCCTGACTGTAACAGATCTGAGTGGTATTTTAATCTGCTAGTGATCTTGGGATAAAATTTGATTTGGAAAACATGTAGGGGGTTGAGGTGGATTTTTGGGGGTGGGTTTGGTTTTGGTGTTTTTTTTTTCTTTAGTTTTCTTAACAGTAAACTTCTTTATTTTATATAGCATACTGAAGGCAAATAAAGATATTAATGATATATAATCAAATCCTATCTACATATGAAATAATTAGTTGCCTTCAAACTCCATTGATTTACTTTCCATGTTCTTTTAAAGCAATCTAAATGTGACCTTAGGGCAAATAACAATGAAAAGCTGGCCAGTAAGAAAATGTTTTCACTGTTTTACTTAGCATCACAGTCAAGAAATAGTTACACTGGCATCCTTGCCAACTAGGTTCATATGTCAACTGCTACTCAGATTATTTGGAAGCAACAGCCCAAAGAAGCTGTCCTAGTAAGGTCTTCAAATTAGTGGATCCTTATTCCTCATTTCAAAAATACTCTAAAGTACATAATGAAGGATCAAATGAAATAGAATTTGGGAAACACCACAGCTATACAGGCTGGGATCCATGTAGCACCTACTTAGATTTAACAGATAGTCTTCTTTAAAGCATTTGATCTGAAAACCATACACAAAAATCCTTAGCACTTATTTCAGTTGCAGTGGCATTTCTATATTAAGAATGAAAACTACAAGATCTGTCTCACAGCTTCAGCTCCCCTTCCCAGCTCCACCAAACAGAGGTAGCTCTGTTCGTGGAGAAATATTGAGGTGCAGGTTCCCTTTTTGGACCTGTTTACAAGAACATGTATAGATCCATGTGAACTCTTCCACAATGTGCTCAAAAGGCTGTTTGAGAGACAGGGCACATTAATTTAACACCAAACCAAGCTCACGTGTGGCCAGCTCGGAGAATGAGCAGAGCAAACCTGAGTCTGTCTGTACCTTACATCTATCCCAGAGGACGGCAGAGAAATGATTAGAAGAAATGCTGTGCCAGCTGCCCTAGCCAGCGCCTCACGTCTCAATTCACTGCTTTTCTCCTGTCCTTTACAGGATCAAAAAGATGCTATTTCAGATTTGAGTTCTTATTAACAAAAGATATGTATATCCTTCTTTTGATCTCTTTGGATTTTAACTTTCAGTTCCTGTCCTCCCACACATCCCATTTCTGCATGGTGAAACCACGTCAGTTCCACTGCAGAAGACCTTTGCACTCCCACAGACCAGAAGCTAGACACACACTTCATAAAGGTTAAAATATTTGAGCTGAAGTGATCTTACTACCACTAACACAAATACAGTATTCCAAATCAGATGTACTAAAATTTTTGAGAATTAACAAAAACCAGCTCCACTCCACTATGAAAAATGAGAATGAATGCTCTGGGACAAAACCCAGCAAGGGCACCCTTCTAAACTAATGGTGTCATGGTACAACATATTAAAAAAGAGTAGCACAGAAAACCAAATACTCTACACAACTGAAACACATGCAAAACATTCCAACTGAATTTGTCTCAGTATTTAAAGATCAAAGATAAAATTATTTCAGACAGGATGCTTCTTTTCAAAACAACATGCTTAAGACTGTAAAAAAAAAAAAAAAAAAAAGAAAAAAAAGAAAAGGAAAAAATGCCCATTTCAATTAAGATTTTAGCCCTGGCTTTTGAACATCACAAGTTTGTTAATTTCATGTAAAGCAAAATAAAATTATATTCTCAATAGACTTCAGCAAATTAAATGAAAATATTTCCAGCAGCTAACTTGAAAAAGGATATCATTAAAGTGCTACATTCAATCTTATCTGTAGTTACCACTTAAACTTCTAGTCACGACACATTCATTCAAAACAAAATAGCAGATTGTAATGTAGGCTGATATCTGAAGGCATTTCATGAAAATACTCATGCTGAAGTCTAAGTTTTACATGATCACAAGAGAGATTACCTTTGAACTTGTTACAAAAATGTTTAATTTCTTTGTTCTGTCTCTGAATTGGCATATAGTATTGGAAAAATTAATATGATTTTTTTCCATTTACTTCCCTTGACTAGTTAGCTAAAGTAAGATGCAATTAAACAGTAGAGATCATTTTCCCTTCTAATAGGAGTGGAGACAGAGACAGGAAAAAAGATCATTCAACTATTCAAACTACATAGATTCTAAATTTATTGTCCAAAAATCCCAGGTTATAGACATGACAATTACATCCATTCTTTTCTTGTTGCATTAGGACTATGATTTTCCTCTGTAACCAGTAGCACTGATGCTTCAGTATTGTTAAATGAAAAAATTGCTTTGACACTTGTCACTACATCTTAAGCTAGAAAATTAGTGTGGTTCTTAATCAGAACAGACAAAAGTACTGCACTGTTTGATGAAAATTACAATTTCTAACTGGCTCTATGTAAACCATTCTAACCTAATGCCAAGTCCTTGATGATAAGTGCTGCTAGGAAACATTATTGGGCAGCTCTATGCATGCCGACAGTTAATTATGACTTCAGTGGAGAACAGTGCGTGAGATTATGTACATTTACAACACAATTAAGTCTTGTTTATAATTTCTTACATATCTGCAATGTTAGTGTATGTGTGGACCACAGATAGCTTGCATATCATTTTAACTTTTCTGTTCAGAGGGGTCCAAAAATCTATAAGGATTTGTATGCCTTTTCTTTTTTAATAGGAGAAAAGGGACTAAATCACAATCAGTTTACAACCAAGCTTCGTCTCTGCTGCTTACGTTTATGATTCCATATATAAAAAATAGCTAGATCTGTGCCTACTATAGCCACCTGCTGAAATTTCAACACCAAAAATAAGATCTATAATTGGATAGACAAAAACAGAAGCTCTGAAATTACAGCATAACAGGCCCAAAATTTGCAGCAGGGATAGTGGAATTCTGCAGCACTGTTTATATGTGGCTGTCAGCAGTTGTACACCCACAGAATATACTATTAGCAGTTAAAAAAGGCCAAGAAAAAAAATAAATCCCTTGTACACAACCTCCTACTTTTAGCAGCTCTAACTGTCTTTGCCCTTGCAGGAGCTGTTCCCTGCTCCCTCTCCTGCTCCAAAGGGAGCGTATGGGCCCCATGCTGTACAGAAGACATGCGTAGGCCATCGCCATCTTTTCCATAGCATGTTTAGGAATCTAGATAAAGGGGAGATAAGAAATTTAATTCTTCAAGGCTTCCACAAAATAGGGCTGAAAAATACTGTCTTGTAGAGCAAAAACATTTTTTTTTGTTTTGAATAGAATTCACTTACATTTATTAGCATCTCATATACTTCTGTGATTATCAAAATCCATACACAAGGCACAAGTAGAGAATGTTCTGGTCCCTTCTTCATGCATAACCTTAGTTTGTAGTTTTGTTTACAACTTCATACATTAGCATTTCATTTTTTAATCTCCCACTGCATTACTAGCCCCAACAAAGCTCCTTGCGCAGAAATATTGGCAGAAGCGAAGGACAGAGTTTTAGGATTTTAGCCACTGCACCACCCAGATTCAACCAAATTTCAGCTCAACAATACTAGTGGTTAGAATAATAACAGCTACATTGCTTAGCAGTCCCTGGTTGCAACAACACACAGGAGTTTTAAACCCACTGGGAAACAACAAAAGACTTCTATTGTCAAGGCATCTCATGGCATAACACTGGCATGGCATGGCATACTGCATTTGATACCGGAGACACGTCCAAAGCTCAAGCATGTTCTAGATCTTCTCTAGTGCTGTTTCAGGTGGCCTAAAGAGTCTAAGAGCAAACTTTAAAATTCTCCAACATATATCGGGGATCTGGTCCAAGACCTCAACACAAATTTCATCCCCAGTGCTGATGCTCAGCAGAGAACTGAGACTAAAACATCTAGAAAATACTACTGATCATAAAGAGCTCTGATATGACTCAGAAGAGAAAGACAAATCTACTGAAGGCTCTCGTGAATTTAAAGCCCTAACAGAAAATGTCATGTACAGATGATTGTGGGTTTTTATTATTCTTTATCCACTCTTTAAGAAAAAGACACAAGATTTTCTTGTTTGCTTTACACCTTAAAAAACATCAGATTTGTTCTGTTGAACATAACTGGCAACAGTTTCTGTCAAAAATTCTCACACTTTATTTGCAGAGGCGGGCCAGGAAGACACCAGTTTCAGAGCTGCCAACTTCAACTGATGGACACCAACTGTGCCCATAGCCCAGGGCCCCCACAGGGGTCTTCTGCTCACCTAGAGTACAAATTCCTTTTCTGACAGCTGGTTTTACTAAGGAGGCAGAGAAATCAGCCAGAGGTGTTGATAGGGCAAGGTAGAACTGGTAAAAATCTTAATGATGCTCCCCTTTCTGCTTGTCCAGTCAAGGAGGTGTTGACTGGGAAGCTGCTCACACCATTTCCACAAGGAATAGATCTGACTCACAGGAAAATATACAATGCTTTAGTGGTCTTGCTTCTTTCTCTCCCTGGCCTCCAAGAGAAGTGGTGGCCTGTAGCTGCATGTTCAATTTACAATTGTACAAGGAACATACAAGATCAAGGAAAACCAGTTAAATTGAGGGAGGACTGTGAAAATAAAGTTAGTCAAGAGAGTCAGGAAAAGAGAATTGCAACTTCAAAACCTGAATGAAGCTGCAAGAGGCATATGGCAAGGCAGCATGCCATATGAGTGTCTGTCCTATCACTTAGTTATATGGTCCAGAGAGGGCTCCTATAATAAATGTCAAAAGCACTTCAGTGTAAATCTGAGAAAGTCAGTAACACTAGCTAATATAAAAACACACTAGCTAGCTCACTTAGGAGAAGCTGGGAGTTCAAAAATGGAGGAAGCTTCATTTTATATTGTTAGCATACACAACAACTTAGGCACCAATCCAATAAATGTTCTGCCTTTGAATGTGGGGCACCAACAGTGCTATCATTAACATGTACTTGTGAGTCTTTCAGAGTGGAGTAGTACTGAACATCACTTAATGTGGGATTTGTAACATGGCAGGTGTGCTCTAGCGCAGGTAAGTTCAGTATATCTGCTTGGGGCCCCTGTTAGAGACTATTTACTTACTAACATCACACGCTTCTGGAGAATCTGATCCTCTGTTTCACGGACCTGCTTTCTGAATGCTGTAGTACTTCTCTCACATCTCAAGTTGGACTAGATATAGAAAAGACAGCTCTAACAAGCTCAAACTACTATTTTTTGGTGGTTATGTTTTTGGTTTTTTTTTTTTTTTTTCCCCTTCACTTAGTAGCATTTAGTAGGTTTCTCACAAATCTTCGGCCATGATAGCTTTTATACTACTTATATGGAAGCTTAAGCCTCTAATGTATTTCCTCACCTTTATGTCAGTCAGATGGCACAGCAACTGTCAGTTACTGCAGCTTACAAAAAGTACATTTTAAGCTATAGTAACTGTCTGAATAATTTATGAGTCCTAATATCTTAGCAGTAGCAATCCAACTTTAAAAATTACTTTTTTTCATTTCCAGGCAAACCAAGGTATTATCATGCCGATGTATCAAAAATTGTATAATAGCTTATAGATTTACTATGTTGCATCTTTGTTCTTTCTCTCATTTTGGACCTCACTGGACCCATTCCATGAGTCAGAGGGACAATCTGCCTTGCTCACTATGCACAGCTTATTGAGGAAGGTAAATTTGCTACCAGCACATTTTCTACTGCACACATTCCCATCTTTGGACCACCTCTTCTCCCTCTCCTTCCACCCTCCAAACTCACAAAACAGTCCTGTCTCACTACCTACTAGTCTGCCCACCATGATATTTGTGCCTTCCAGCCCCCTAATTAGTACCCTCCTTTCCATCTCAGTGGCACATCTGATCAAGTCCCCAACTTGTTCTAGCTGCCTTATTTGCCCTTGCCCTGATGCATCAGACCATTTAGCCCACGATCCTTTCCTCAAAAGTGACATTAGGGGATGCTATTTTGAAAAAACAAGCAAGCCTGGCACTGCCAGCAATCCATTCCTCTAATATTCCCCTGGCATCAGAAAGCATTGCATTAGAGATGCTACAGGATACATCCCTGCCTAATCCTTTAGTATCCATTTATTGACTTGTTGTATGTGGTTTAATCTAATCCCTTTCGAACCTGCTGAAATTGCCTACTTCTACAAGCTCCTTACAGCATGTTCCAGAAGTTCACTACTTGCTGTGTAAAATACCAGGGCTTCTTATAGTGCCAAGATTCTACTCTCTGTCTTGTTATAATACTCCCATTTTTCTGGTTCTTTTGGCTGCTGCTACTGCACATTCAGCCAACAATTTCAGAAATCTCTCAACTGATTCTGGGACATTCCTCGTGTTGCAATTGCTTGTTCTGAGCTTAGTGTTGTATGGGTATCATTTAGATTATTTTTACTTAGATGCATTCCATCACTTTTATCTATTCTGAACCTTGATCTGCCACTTCTCTCCCCAAAGCTTCATAAGCTCCTCCTGGAGTTTCTCACCATTAGTACACCATGTTTGACTTCTGAAACAAACTTAGCTGCTACATTCTTGGAGATTTCCATGTTTATCTCCTCCTCTGAGTCACTGATGGGAATTTCTGAAGATCCCTCTCAACTCATTTTCAACCCAAACAGTGACTGACTACCAGTACACTTAGACTCCACCATTTGCTTCTTGGTCTTTAATCAACTTGCAGTCCACAAAACAACCCCTTAACTCTATAGCAACCTGGTTTCTTCAATCATTGCGAAACCTTCAATGAGGTTTTGCTGTTCCTTCCATCCTGGAAAAGGGGGGATGGGATTACAGATTTTTTTCTCTTTTTCTAGACTGACCATGGTACTGATGTTTCCTTTGCACCCCTCCGACTCAACTTCCTTGAGCAAGTGAAGCACAGAGCAGCAAAGTGACCAACCTGTTGCTTCCAAGGGATCAGTGAGATTAACAAGGGCAGGAAACTGAACTACTACTCAGATACTTGCCCATACCTGCATCTGAGGAAAAATTACTATGTTGTTAAACTATGAGGTCATGCTTCTTCCATAGCAACTTTGATCACTGGCTCTATTTCAGACAGTGCAAATGGGACAGGCAGACAAACTGAAACATTTATTCTCACTATAACTGACACCTCTTCTCCTGTTATAAAACTTGCACCAACCATCACCAATAATATTCATAAGATCAGGCAACACTACATATGGATAAGATCAACCCCACCTTGTGAGGGCACATATGACAATCACACACGGCTCAAGGAGTCCTCACAAAAAGTTCTGTTCTTTCAGGAAGAAATTTTTAGAAATTCTAGCCATGGAGACACAGTTCTGCATTGTTTGCAATGGAGCTGAATACTGTAGTGACTTGTGGGGGAAGAGACCCATAGAAGCAGGACAGGAAAGAAGCAATTGGGTCAGCATTTATTGAGAACTAATAGGTAGAAGTTGTTAACTCGGAGCAGCAGCAAACATGGAGCTTTTCCACAGTCCTGTACCTATACAGTCAAATCCTATTCAACCCCTTTTCTGAGGGGAATGATCTGGCTTTGTCAGGAGGAAGTGTATGTCATCAAGAAGAATATATCTCTTTATTAAATGAATTCCTGTACAAGAGACTGAGACCTTTCCTTTAAGCTCAGAGGGAATAATACCGTGTCCATGCCATTGTTTGCCTTTTGATCCAGTAAAGAGAAATTATAGGTATAATATCCATTGAATGTATCTGAATATTTTTGGCAGTGTTGTTGCCGAGATGATGAAACAGCAGAATTCTTTGTAAAAGTGATGCGTGAAGAAAAAACAAAAACAAAAAAAGTTAAAAATAATTAAAACCACTGTTTACTTCCTTAATGTAATTGTGGCAGAGCCTTGAGAAGAGCAATTCTTTTCTTCAGTGCTTGTCTCTTATCAGCTGCTTCATCTGTTGGCTTTGTTTGTCTGTTAGCCTCAGTTGTGATGTGCACTTGCTGCTTGACTGGCTAGATGACCTCAGCTACAACAGCTATGAGCAGTAAAAAAAGAGTTTATAATGCATTGTCCTCTTTCTGAAATGCCAACTTCAATTTGCCTACAGCCAGTGGTTCAAATACATACAGCGCATAATGACTCTTTAAAGAGTTAAAGTGTTCCAGTTGAGAGACAAGGAAAAGAATGCCTTTAAGAAGGAGAGGAAGCTATTCCTGTGAAACAATCACTGCTTTTAGCTCCCAACAGGAAACAATAAAATTTTCACCTCTCCATAACTGGCATCACTCAAAGATGCAGACACTTAGCATCTTGTAAAATAAGTCCATGTTCTTTAGTCCACCTGATATTCAAGCATGGAGCGTCCCTCCGCTCACCTCATTCTGTACAGCCACTACAGCACCTGAAACTGCCTGTCACACCACTGTTCTACAACATCTCATTTGCTTTAACTCTTCTTTTTATAACTGTAATAGGGCTCATTTGGGTGAGTAGTGGTTTGTACTCGAGCAGTTAAATGAAATTTAAGATTGTAACAAAACCTATGATGCATCAGAGCTGACATTCATAACAAACGCTGTTTAACAGGAACTTTATTATTTATGGGGAAAACGGTTCTGAAAATAAACTCCTATGCATGTTTAATGGCTTCTTTCCTTTATTCTTATTCTATGCAGTGGGAAGGATTTAGAAAAACAACACAACTCAAAACAATGAAAGACGACTTGATACCCTGTAATGACTAACTATATGCAAAATTGCTTTTAAAAAAAAAAAGTTCAAGAATTCTTCAATCTGCCATATATCAACAGATAAAACATGACAAAAGTGTTCATTCAGAGGAATCTTAAATTAAATTTCAATCTAATAAAGGCCATTTATCTTCTCAATGACTCACATCAAGGAATGAAGAAAACATAATGTAAATTCTCTTCGTCATGACCCCCTTCTCATTTCTTATTTGCTGATATATATCAGATTATTGAATTTTAGAAAATGATGAGGAGAAGACTTGGTGAGTGCTTCACTGCAAGCTTTCATTATTTTTTAAAAGTTACCATATTTCAACACACTCAAGTTTCAAATAAAGTTGAAGCATTTCTTTAATTAAGCCATTTTAGCTCTTAACTGAAAGACACCTGTGCAGCCCAATCTAGCCTGTGTTTTCATTCTTTGTCCCATAAAACTGCAATTATGTGCCTACAAGTCACCCCAGAAACTACAAATTGCTCTTTTATAGAACAAGGCAGATATGAAAGGGTATGGAGTACCACACTGCTTTTAAGAGGAGGTGCACATCCAGATCAAGAGCCCTGATCCCTAGTTCTCCCATACATAAATGTTTCCCTATACTTCAGTACACAGTGGAACTGCAGAGTGTGAGCTCTTTTTGATTTGGGACTGGAAATACTTTCTTTGGCTGTCAGTCAACCTAGAAGCCAGAATCCACTTCACATACTCATCGCTAATCATAAGGAACTCAACCTGGATAAGATGCTAAAACTTCAGAAACTCGCTGTATTAACAGGAATGTCAGGCGCTTCTATTGCACACTACTGCTTTCTGTTTACATGAGAAAACTGGGACTTGTCTGGTCATCCTGTTTACAGTCTCCAAAACCCCACAGCCATCCTTTTGAAATTAGTACCTGGAAAGAACAGCTCACTTTTCTGATGTTCAACTTGATGGTGCCATTATGTGAAAAACTGCAATATAGTGGGTAGAGATTTTAAACTGTTTTTCATGGTAAATAAAAGGAAAAAGCAAACAACTAACATGACAATACAAAATGCCAGGCATCATTCAACCTCCTCAAACCTGCCTAGGCAACATTTAAAAGCCAAAAGCTATATTTAGGTCTATGTGACAATGGCTTCTGCCCTGTAAATCCATGATTTATTACTCCAGGGGATGAAGTGAACTTTGCCAAGGGAATTCCCTCGGTCAGAACCTCCTCAAAAATGGGTAGTACCAGTCAAGAGTGAACACTGGAGCAGAGGGGTGCGGGGCGGGGTGAGTTATTCTAGTCAGACATATCAACTCAAAATTTCAGTTGAGCTTCACCTGCAATTTACAGCTACTCTTCTCAAAAGTCTTCAGAAGGGTAAGCATGATAAATACGCTTTCCCTTCCTCATGATATAAATGTGTGGATTTAAAAAAAAGGAAAAAAAAAGCACACCATTTTTTGCACTAGCAGGTGGTTATCATTGATGGTACATACACCTCACCAAAGACTGTATTATCACAAAAGAAAAGTAACACACTTAGAAATGTTATCATGAAGTTTGACAGATATTTTGTGCTACTCTTGACTAGACCTGAAGCTCATTGCCACAGTTGATGCCAGCACAATACACATACACCTAGCTATGCATGCCAACTTTGAACTGTGTGTATGCATGTTGACACAGATTCACAAACTCTCTCAAACATACATACACACACACACTATATACAAGAAAACCACGAGGAATCTATAGGGGAAACTTAATTCAGTCATTCACTATGACATGGAGACTACCATGTTGAAGATTATCAACCAGTTGCAGTGTGACTTTTTTTTTTTAAACACAAAAACTTCTAAAATTACTCAGTTTTACCAGAAAAGAACATTTTGGCAGAATTGCTTCTGATCCCTGGAGAATCTGGATAAGCTATATCTATATGAACGCTTGCCAATACTAGTGCATTTCAGCTGTGATGCTAAGACGAGAGGCAACTATGTTCCCACCAGTGAAATGCCAGGCTGAAAAGCACATTCCATGCAGAGCACTGCACAAGCCAGAAAGGCTCCTTATGAGTGCAATACACAGTATTTAGTGTGGAATCTGAAAAAACAGAACTGAAAAAAAATCATAAAAGTAAGTTGAAGATATATAATATGGGATTTGACTTTTTAAAAGAGCCTCAATTCAGTATTCGGGTTATGGCGTAGGAAGGTTTGGGTTGGGGTTTTTTGTGTGTAAGCACAGGTTTTGATTTGCAGCAAATATTCTGGGTGTATTAGGATATTAATTACTTGTGAGGTATCGTAATGCTACATAAGGTGTCTTCAGTTAATTTAAACTGCAAAACTGCCAAGTGCAGTTAGGCCTATCACAAAATTAATTTTCAAAAATCAAATCAATAATGAACTATGGATAAAATCACAGATTCATCAGTATGGAGTTAACCTACTTGACATTCATATTTCTTAAACAGATAGTTGGCATGCACCTTTCCTATGAATATTGACAAGTCAGAGAGAAAACACTGTTACCAGATTTTATGGTTAATACTATGACAGATGATTTTGACTGATAAATGAAGTTCTAGGCATGAGATCTACCTGTTTTTCTACCTCCTTTCTACCACATCGTGTGGCACGTCACATCTTCCTGCCTCAGTGTCCCCTGAAGGAAAATACCCACTCATCTCACAAAGTACTGTGAAACTTAATCAGTTTATAAAATTCATATCATCTGGACAGTATCAATGCAAATGGAAGACATTCAGCACCTTGCAAAATGTGGTAGTGCCTTGCAGGATCAAACCTAACTGTACAGCTCTTTGAAGATCAAATACACAGCAACCAAATGTAGTCTACTTGAGGGCAAAATTTACCTTTAAAACTTAAAAGGGAAGTGTTACATACACTTATTAATATTAGTCAAATCATCACCTATGCCACTGGTTTACAGAATAGCAATCAGGATTAAGATCTCCAGATTTTAAAATGATACTAAAATTAGAGTCAGAGCAAATAATGAAGAGTAATACAATCAGATTCCAAAGGATTTGGATCATTTAGGTAATTAGGCCAGCAGATGGCAAATGCAGTGCAGTGTAGAAAAATGTAAGATAATTGGTCTGGGAATATGTGCTAAATGGAACAATCATATAGCATGATGATTAAGAAAAAGCGTTACTTGTGGGGAAAAAATTAAACCATTCAGAGAGAAAGAGGCTATGACAACATATTAGCAAATAAAAAAGTATTTAAAAAGGAAATAGTAAAAGGCATTTACTAGAACCTATGAGCTTTAACGTATGTGAAATATTTTTACAATCAAGTGATCCAGCCGGGAAGTGATTTAATCAGGTAACAGGACCAACTAGCGTAAAAGTGCAAGTATAAGCAGAAGCAGCCAACACCTTACAGGATGTGTTTGGCATCACACAGGATCAAATCCAAAGTTAGTAAAGTTCTCGGAAGATCAAGTACATTAGGATATAACCAAGGCCTTTTGAAGGTTCAAGTCACAAACGAGAACAAGCCTAGATGAAGCAAGAAACACTAACCTACCTGATTAATAATTAGTATCTCAATGAAGAAGCAACTTGGGAAGAGTTCTCGGTCTCTCCATTGGAGTGGTTGGGGGTTTGCGTATGACACCAAAAACGCAAGTTCCTCTTCTAAACTAGAAGACCAAGGACACTAAACAAAATTTTAATGACACAACACTATCAGCAGTTCTAGAATGAGTTTCCCAATTCAG
Organism: Tyto alba; assembly: GCF_018691265.1. Classification (NCBI taxonomy): domain Eukaryota; kingdom Metazoa; phylum Chordata; class Aves; order Strigiformes; family Tytonidae; genus Tyto; species Tyto alba. The sequence goes on from NW_024881327.1 coordinate 9,486,798, forward strand.
TTCTAAGACAAAGGTCCCTTTCCTAATACAAATTTCCTTTAAAAAAGGTTGAAAATATAATTTTTTTTTAAAATTTGGAAAATTCACAACTAGCTGCACTGTTTATATACATCATGGATCACCATGGCACAAAAGTAATTAGTATAGAAATAAAACCTTGGTTCTAAGCACTGTGTTGTTCAAAAAATATATAACAAACAATGACAGCAACAAAGAGCAGTCAGGTCTGGGACACAGCTTTGTAAAAGCATTGCAGGGTTGTCAGTTTGATACAAACTGGTCCTCTTAAAAATTAATACAATATAAATGCGAAGATGAAAGGCTAAGCTAAAAAGAAAGATTTGTGGAACACTGACAAATAGGCACTGCTACACTTAAAAGATGTTATTACATATGACCACTGACATTTTAGGACAATGAAAGTTATGAGGAAAAGTACAGGCAGTCATGGCCCATTTTCACTGAAAAAGATGACATGGGGATGTGACAAAATAGAGATTTTTCATAACTACTGTCTGTTGTTAGTTATTTTTCACACTAGTAAAAGACAAACTCTGCAATTAAAAAAAAAAAGTCAATCCTGTCTGTGCCATCAGACCTATTCAGAGGCCCACACAACTGGAGCAGGATTCAAATCCAAAACTTAGAAGTTACAGTATAGGAATCAAAATAGGCAAACAGCAGAAGGTACGTAATAAAAGCAGACAGGTGGGATTAAGAGATCAATACATATTAAAAAGCACATTCCTAATCCTCAATATCATTAGTTCTTGTAATAAAACAGCAAAGTTCTTCTCTTACACCATTAATTTCCTTTTTCATCTTAACCCGCTAACTTTATTTTGTGCTGGAGCTATCATATGAAAGTGCTTTGAGTGCTTTTCTCTGATTGCACTAGCAGAGTTATATGAACCATTACCTATCATTACCTTTATTTCAAACCTGTCAGTTCTTCCTCTTTGTAGCCAACAAGCTGTAAGAAGGGGAAAAATGCAGTATCTGTCAGAGAATAAAACCACCTATACAAAAATGAGCTGAAAGGAGCATGTGAACAAAGGAGAAGGGGAAAAGGGGGGGTGAAGAAAGGAAGAGATAAGAGACTTGATAAATCTACACATTCTCTCTCTGCAAAGGACATTACACCCTCTGCTATTTAAAAAAAAAAAAAAAAATTGAAACCCACAACACTAACACAGAATGCATGCTGGAGCTGGCTTCTGCCCATGACTCTCCTTTCTTCTGCCACGCCTTGTACTTAAAATACCTCAAACATTCCACAAATATTATGCAAATAAAAATAATATTGATAGCACTGCCTCATGCGTGGAAAAATGTACATAAATGGAGCTTGAGTACATGAGAGAAGATGCACTTCCCTCAAAGCTGCATGTATCTTATGAGGTGCTTTTCAGTAAATCCTTCATGAGCCACACAATGAGCTGTGAGCAATTAATGTTAATTAAATGGCCCCTTCCAACTATAGCACTGCCAGTGACACGTTAATGACCTCAAAACGCACTTGGATTTGGAACTTTTTCCCCGGGGTGTGTGCCAGGCTGCCTTACCTCTGTAAAGCTGTGGCATGCTCCAGCTGCTACTGCACATGTACAGAATGTCATTCCCATTTGCAGTAACATGCACCGTTCGCCAAACACTGAAGGAGAGTAACCGTTATACAAGAGCACTGCAGATACGGCTCAGAGACTAAAACATGCCAGTGAGCTTTGATTTGCCTGCTTGCAACACCCAGAGAAGCTACATGCAATTGCAAAGTGATGGCGTACTGACAGGCAGACCATCGTGAAGGCAGCCAAGCTAATGCAGCAGAAACACGTTCCAGAGACTTATTTATCACACTCAGTGCCCCCGGTTAGCAGCAAGTCTGCCTGTTAACATCTCAAAAATAAATAAGGAAATGAAAAAATAAACCAAAATCTTAAGTAAAGAGTCAAATTCACACACAGCCCCCTGCCCAGTGTAACAGCATGGAGCTAATGCCAGGAACTATGGTGTACTACTGTCTCTCAGTAAGTACTTTATTAGGAGGCAAAGTAATATAAAAGACCAGTTATCCCTGTACTCTGGAAGTATAATGGAAGCCACTGGAAACAGCCAGAGGAAATAATGTAATGAAGTCACAGACAGCTGAATTCATAGTCATTCCTAATTTGGCCATTATCTACAAAGTGAACTGCAAACATTCATCTCACATATGAACGCAAGATAAAGAAATTCAACAGAGGGACAAAATGACATGTAAGTATCCTTTGAAAGCAAGTGCCTCTGGAAAATACTAGCTATTCAGTCAAATTGAATTAACTGACAACAAATGTTTAAGTTTAGTAGAGTGTCTGACAACTTTTATCTCCAAAGCTATCCAAAGAAGGAGATGGAAGTATCTGGGATATGTGTTAAAGAATGAAGCCAGAGCATCTGCTGTGGCAAGCATGTTATTGGGCAGCTGGAAGAAACTGAAAGGGCTGGCTCGAGGAATCAAAGAAATGAAGTCCCATAAGTTTTCCGTCTGTTAACAACAAAGGATGTCCAAACAGTGGCAGAACATACACAGGGACTGCTGAGTCCAGCTGATACCCCAAAGGTCATTGGATGGCACAAAAAGGATTCAGATTCAGAAGCAGATTTCCCATCTTGTTTTGAAAAATCCATGCTCTGTAGCTCACATACATGCTCCTCCTGGGCTGTGATTTACTAATGCCTCAGAACAACAAAACCTAATCTGTAAACACACAGATAATATTTTTCCTCAAGGTTGTTTTTTGCTTGTAGGACCTCTTCCCTCCTCCCATCTATCTTGAATTATCTAGTGCAGTTGAAACACAAGACTCCAATCAGTTTAGACTTGTGATTTTGGTAGGGTTAGGGACAGGTAAAGATATTTCCACTGCTTTTCTGAGATCTAGCTAATAGCAGAGTCAAATATGATAAGATGTGGGGAAGCTTTCTGTTACTGTGATACAGAGAAGCTCAAAGAAAAGCTGTTCCAAGAACACATATGGTACAAGAAAAAGTCTGAAGAATAAAGTAGTAGCTTAAAGCAGAGAAAAGTTATAATGATGGCAGTATACATTTCCTGTGGCTAATATGCAGCTTGTCACTGTCCCTAAAAATCACAGGTTAGTAAGTATGAAAATTAGAATCTAATAATGACATCGTGCATTCCAGCCAAAACATCTGATTTTTATTTTCATTTCAGTAGATTAATACATTCACTGAAAGCTACAGACTGAGTACAAAAAACCCAGATAAATTCAAGTATTTTTATTAAAAAAAGAAAAAAAAAATCTATTTTGGTGATTTGATCCAAAAGCAATCACTGAGAGATGAAAAAAAAACACACCCACTGCAAGGCATGAGGGAAAAGACCTTGGAGAAAAAAAGAGAATGGAAAAAGAGGAGCGGGAGAAAAGCAATCCCCAAAGCAGGAAGATGCTTGCAATTTGCACTGAAATGACAACATTGTAATGTGTTCATATTAGGCCTTGATACATGTGAAATTCTGAACACAACTACAGCAGAATGCAGTCTGCTATGAAAAAATGGAAATCTTTAATTTCCACAGAGAAAAGTCCAAATACAGCAAACATATCAAGCTATTGCCTTTTGCATTACATACGGTCAGAATATATCAACTCTTTTTATTATTACCATTATTTCATTTGAATTACAATTGCACCCCTAGACCAGGGAATAATTTCCAGAGATTCCATCAGTGCTTCAGAGGATTCAGAATCTAAACCAGCAAGCATCATACACAGGAGGAAATGGAAGAATATTAAACATACCCTTTCAAACAGCAAGTGTCTGCTTCTTCCACCAGCAATCTATCTAGCCAAAAAATAAGACCTATCTAGTACAAGACTTGCATTATCCCAGGCTTGGCAAAAACCTATCATCTATTCATAAATGCCCTCCTTTAAAGAACTGCATATGGGGGAAATGAGAACTGACTCAAATTCTAATAAGGCTCTACTGAGTAGCTTTGCACTCTCCTCATGCATGGTCATGAAACTGAAGCATCTGATAGGCATACATCTAATGTTCTGAGCTTAAAGGAGAGCATGAGACTAGTCAGCAACTGAGGAATATGCTTTCCAGATGTTCTCCATTTCATAGGGTTCCATTAAGTGGCACATCTGCAGATTCGACACACACTTGCACTTTCTCTTGTAGTCTGCAAAATGGGATAGCACTGGCTGACAGCAATAAAATTAACTAGCTGTTTCTGGTCTTTGGGCTCATACAGAAGCAGAGATGTTAAAATGCTGCCTTGCAATTAAAAGAGAAAGCCCAAAATGTGATGGGTGCAAGTAAATTGTAAAAGTGTTTCTTTCAGTGCACACCATCTGAAAAGCATGCGCTATGTCTTTCCAACAATGTGACCTGCTTGAAGACAGCATTGTAGCAAAGTTCTTAATGAGACCAGGGAGCTCAAATTGTGCACATGATGCTTCTCCACTATATCTGTGAATTTACAGCTGGAATGCTAAGCAAGAAAAAAAACATCAGTCAGATGGACTCAACTTCTCTTCTGCAGACTCTATTCTCTGGGAGGTTTGCAAACACAGGATGCAAAGAAAGCAAGCCACAGTCATAAATATTGTCCCTTATAGTTAGTGTTACCATGGTGCCTGTGCAACTCAGGCCATCCTCTTAAGCACTGTATGAACAAAAATGAAGAAGGAAAAAATAGTCCACTACCACAAGTTGAATAAGAGACAGCAGATGGCAAAAGGGGAAAACACAAGGAAACAAAGGGATAACATTGGTCATTATGAAGAACAGTGGTCTTGGCATAACACAGCTGCTTACCTAGTAAAAACTTTTGTAGGCACCATAAATAAACTTTTTAGAAGGGCTTTGAAGAAGGATAGTTTGCAGCTCTGCGCCTGCTGATGAAAAATCATTGCATTAAAAAAAAAAAAAAAAGTGTTAAAAGTTTTTAGGCAGATTATGGTGATTGGCAACTGAAGGCAGAAATAAATGTTACAATAATGCAGGAGATGTGCTAGGTGGGAGAGAATAAAAAGCCTTGAAAACAAACCCACAAAACCCACAAACATCTTAGATTTAATGTGACAGATTAGATGGAGCTAGTTGATGAAGTCAAGGAAAGAAGTGACAGAGGTCAAAGTGAGAGCTAAGGAAATTATCCTTAGAGCAGCAATTATCATTGACACAAGTGGGTCAAAACTGCACTGCCAAGGCTAGGAGAAAGGTTGCTAGCATCATCAAGGGACACAAAACAAAGGTATGAGGATGGCTGGGAGGGAAGGCTAAGGCTTCTGTTTCGGCTATATTGAACTTCAGGAGATGCAGTCAGGCCCAAGCCGATAGGCCAAGGTTTTAGTTTAGTAAGCTGTAGCATACTTCTGTATCTTGTTGGCATCCAGAAGGTGTATGCATGTCTATTCAGAAACCAGATCTTTGAAAGAGGAGATTCTGAAATACAAAGGACGAAAAAGAGTGAAGCTTTTAGAGATTATGGATAGGAATTTGGATGGTTTTATGGAAGACAGGATGAAGATTCAGGAAGTACATGAAAATAATTCTGCTCTCTCTACATACTATATAAATGCCATGACAACACACTTTGCAAGAGCAGTTGTTGATCCTTATTATTTTTTTGTCTGTGTGAGCCTCACTATTACTCCACGTGCACACATGTGTGTGCATTAAAAACCAGAGAGAAAGTAGAAACTCAACAGACTAACTCTTGACTGACAAGGGAATCTAGTAACCACTGCAGGGAAAGTGCAGGGACCTCACCAGACCAAACCAAAGACTACAGATAATGCGCTCTGTCAATATTAAAACTGTTTTCTAAATAGATTAGTAAAAAAACACAAAGAAAAAAGTCTCAAGTCTCACTTGCCAGTTTTCTACATCCTAGATCTCTTATATGGGCTTTACATAATCACAGGACAGTTTGGACTGGAAGGGACCTTTAGAGGTCATCTAGTCCAACTTCAGCTAGATCAGGTTGCTCAGATCCTCAAGAAGACTGACATTGAACATTTCCAGAGATGGGACATCTACCACCTCTCTGGGCTAAGACAGTTTCTGGTGGATTGATTTCTCTAGTCAAAAGAAATAAATTTATGCTTACTTTAGAGGACCTCACTTATATTTACTACCATCCATCATTACTTCTCTCAAATCTTCCTGAAAACTGAAGGATTGAATGGCAATTCCAGAAGTATCCTGAGATCTTTTGATCCACACAAACCCTGACAAGCACTCCTCTACCTCTGATGTGCTCACTTGAAGAGTATCACAAAAGTTACTGCTTTCCCACACCTTGTTGAAGAACTGTCTTAAACCCTCCCCAAAAAATCATCTTTTATGCTAAAGACTAGAAACATAATTTAAAGGTTTAACCAACCTGCAGACAGGTTCAGTATTTTTGAATGTTTTCAGTTTTTGTATATGAATGATTAAATTCATCACACAGATGAAGAGAAGGGGGGAAAAAAGCAAGATACAAAAATAATGAAAAAATGTGTTCTTTTTAGAAGTTCCAAAACTGCTGCATGCATTGGTCGTCAGATAATTAAGATCTCAGGCAATTTTGTGGGCTTTGCATCACAAACCTTACAGAACGTACCAATGGAGTACAGAAGCTGCTGAAGACATGGTATCTTCCCCCTCCTTTCATCTTTGCAGGCTTACTTGGCTCCCAGATCTTTGCATGTATCAGAATAGTCTCGGAAGGAGAGGTGTAGCCAACAATCAAAGAGTGACAAGTTATGACTACTCATAGGAACAGGACTTTTTCAAGTCCACAGGATCAGACAGAACCTGGAGCCCTGAAGGGGCTGAACGTGTCAGCCAATCTGATAGTAACATCATTATTATAATTTATGGAAACTCATGGTTTGGAGCAGGGGGGGGGTGGGAATAGTGGGTTATGCTGGGTCCTTAAGAAAAGTAAGAACCACCCAAAGAACAATCTCACCTGAGGTCCTGGAAATCATGTAGCACATCCTCTTTGAATACATTTCCAAACACACACAAAACAAGAAGGTAATCAGGAAAAGTGAGCATTGAATTATTAAGAGTAAGCCATACTTAGCCAACCTATAGACTAGCTATCTGGAGAAGGAGAGAGTGGTGGATATAATCTGTCTAGATTTTAATCAGGTTTTTGGAAGCTGACAAAGTATGGGCTGGGAGAACAGACTGTTAGGTAGTCTGAAAATAGGCTGGACTGCCGGGTTCAAAGAATACTGCTGAGTACCAACTGTTCAGTGGTTTGCAGTCAGAAGTGAGAAACATATGCCGGGGATTGACACTGAGGTCCATATTGCTCAATAACAGTCAAGCAATAACAATGAGAATCCAGAATAATGCAAAAATTGTGTGCCTGGGGTGGAATAAACCCATAAACCACACATGCTGCGAAGCAGCTGGATAAGTTTCAGCCATGTTGAAAAGAATCTGAGATACAGCAGACATCAAGCTGAACATGAACTACAAATGTTCATTCAATGACCCAGGTAAACATAACACTTGACTGTATCAGAAGCACGTCTGGCAAATCAAGGGGAGTTACTAATCCCCCTCTACAGCGTGCTGATAAAGCATCGGGAATCTGTGCCCAGTTCCAGGTGGATATGGAGAGTTTGAGGACATCCAGGAGGGTCACCGAGATGGTCATGGCTTAGAGAATATGATTTGTAAGGAGCAACTGAGGGAGCCGGACTTTTAGTTGAATGAAGCTAAGTGTTGCTAGAAGGGATACAGTGCTAATGGAGCCACGTTCTTCTTGGCAGTAGCAAATGATATAACAAGCTGTCTTGACCACAGTCTGCAGATTTGAAGGTTCCAGCTGGACATCAGGAAAAGCACATTGCAAATTGGTGTTGTAGAGCTGCCTAATTTATGACAGGATCAACATATTCCCCGGTCAACCCAACTTGCATCCAAAGTGCAGACAGCTAACGCCACCAACATTTTTGGTCTGAACTTTGGCCTGTTGAATCTAATAGCCAGGTAAAGTATCTCCAAGATATTAAAAAAAAAAAACCACAACAGTATAAGCACCATCTGGATAAGGCCTCCAAAACCCTGTACTGACTTAACCCAGAGCCTTTTTTGTTCAGGGGATGACAGGAAAAAGGAGTAGAGATTTAAGTAGAGAGCATGTCTCCCTTTCTAGATACCTAGTATCCTGTGAAGTTGCCACAAAAAGGGCTCTGCAGGCCTGAGCTGTCATTGCATAATGTTTCAAAGCCATACTCTTTGTTCTGTGCTTTCCTTCTAGCCCAGATCTGTAAGTTTCAGGCTTACAAAAGGAAAAACCCAAGGCCCTCTATATGTAGCTACTCTGTGTGCCTGCAGTAAAACTGTCGACATCTAAACACTCATGTAAACAGGTGCATATTTTAGTTCTTTCTCCCATCAGCATAATAAGTATTATTAAGACTAGGGCAGGCGGCAGATTTTTAAAAGGCTTTAGTTATATCAATGGTAAGTTTGAATGGATTCTTAGTCTGCTGTAGTAAGGCAGTAAAATATAATAGCCTCTTAACTGACACATTGTTATCAGTCTTATTATGGCTTTCTTCATGCCTGTCAGTGGATTATGGTAATTTTTTTAGTCACGCGTCTAATCAAAGTAGAAGACTCTGAGCTACTGACAGCTCAGGAGAGATATAACTGCTTACATACTGTCATGAAATTTTAATACAGGCAGAAACTTCAGCATATCTCTCGCCCAACTCTCCTCCTAGTAAAACAAAGCAACTTTTGGAACAACAGGTTCCTTCTCTGTGTCAAGCAAAGGAACAAATAAATAAAGTCCAGTGCTTTCACTCAAATTAATACAGCATTCAGATCAAGACACTCTGTTCTTCTAGGCAGCTGGTATGGTGCAGTTTAGAAATGGTTTTGTGATTACTACTGTAAACTCATCTTAATACCTACCTGTCCAAAACACCTCCTTTGATTATTTCTGGGGATGTGGTCAAATTAAACCATTGCACCACATAGCAAAAAGTCCTAAGTAAGGTTCAAAGACCACTTTCTCCTTCAAGTAAGCAAGCTACATTGTCTTTATTCTTCAAAGCACCAAGGAATAGGTTTGTGGAAGCATTATACAGTGGCTTAGAAGGTGAACAGCCAGGACTGTAAACACATGCAGGGTGTGTAGCATGTACAAGCAGAGACATACATTACATGGAATGGATATAATCACACTATAGCTGTTGGACTATATCATATGTGTGTGTGGGTTTTCTGTTTTCCTCAGGTTTTGTTGGGTTTCTACTAAAGTAGATACAAGAACACAGAAGATGAAAAACCTTACAGAGCATAAGCTTTTTGCATTCCAAAACCAGTAGTTCCAGTGTAATTTGTATTGAACTTGAGGGGGATAGATTAAAAACTGTGAAAACTGAATTTATGAATAGAGTTAGGGTGTAGACAAAACACTGTATGAAGTCAGTTCCCATCAGCCCTCTGATGAAAGAAAATAGAGGAGCTTCCACTCTCCATCCTCTTCAGGCTTACCCCATGCGCCAGCTGCAGTGATAGTCAGTGACTCAACATACCCTTTATAAACATCACTGCAATCAGTAATGTATTTCACATTGACTACTGAAGAATGAGATTATATTAGTGCTTTATCACAGCTGATGTGAGCTTGAAACACTAACCTAGAAGTAAAAGGATTGATTTAAGAATATAAGCCTGAGATCCCATCTACCAGACCGTCTACTGAACACTAAATTTAATAAATGGCAAAAAAAAAAAAAAAAAGACAAACCAAACCAAACAAAAACCCCCCAGACAGCAGATATTATCTGGTGGCACATATCTCACCAGCATTTATCACCACTGATAGTACAAGAGAAAATGTGAACAAAACAGCAATCCAGGAAAGTAACACGCCCTGCTGTGGAAAACAAGAACAACCCGTTCTTGCTGAAGTTAGTAGACATGTTGCCACAGCCTGGATTTCATTCATATTCCCTTTGCATATAAAAACAGGTCATTAGTGTCCTGCAGCTTAATCTGATGGCGAGTGACATTCCTTCAATAAAATAATTGCTTTTTTTCCTCATGAATGTCTGAGATGTCAGAACACTCTGAGGCACAGGAACCAAGCACTATGAAGGTGTCCAAGGAAGAACTGATTCACAAAACACTGTCATGTTCAGGAAAGGCTGCATCAGTTCAGAGAGAGGCCTTTTACATTTGAGTATCTGCAAGTCTTCTGCTTCTCCTTCCCCCACTTCTTTTTATTTTACTTGAATTATAGACTACCAAAAAGGCTACAATCAAAACCAAGCATGGGCGAGTGAGCTAAGGGTTTAATCTTCACAGAACATAATACAGATAGATACTGAAGTTTAAGTGTTGCCTGATACTACATTTGCATTATCCACAATGGTACAAACACAGCCAAAAAACATCTTTATAAAGAAAGGCAAAATATTCAAATAATCCAAATTTTTTTTTCTACTGTGTGCAAGCTGAGAAGAGTTTCATTTTTCAAAATCTGTTTAAATTCCTGGCTACCTGAATGGCCACTGTATTATTAGTCAAGTGCAATAATAAGAACTCCACAGAGCCTCATGAGTCATAGTATTGGATCTAAAGCCGACTGATGTAAAGGTGAAATATTACCTTCTCATTGACTTTAAAGGGTTTTGGCTCAAGCCTATAGCAAAAGACACAAAATGAAGCATTGCAAAAAACACTTGAAATAAGCTAAAACACTTCTTAAGATTAAAGACAAATTATTATACAATACAGAATCTTCAGCATTTACTGCTTATCATTGTAGGATTTAATGCTATTTTCCATAGTTCCTATTCTGCAATGAACGAAGGTTATCTGCAATAAAGATTTCTGTAAGACATTACACCCTGCTTTTCCAAATCCTTAATCTTTTCCACCAGTTTTTGTTATAGACTTCAATCTCAGCCATGCTTTGTAACAGAATACTAATTTCAGAAACTACTGAATCAAGCTTTAGCATAAACAAATCAAAACATAACTTGAGGGCAGAAAGCAGTGAAATCTGAAATATTTTCCAAATAAGAGTGATACGGAGTTAGCTTTTGTGGCTAGAGCAAGGGCACTGCAGATAGTACAATGGGTTTCAAATTATATAGGTGCACAAATACCTGCTACTAAAATTCTTCCTTTTATAAGTCTCAGAATTTACTGTGCTATCTGGATCCATCATACATTTATCTCATTCACTACTTTAAGGCACATATGGAGGGTGAGGGAAGGCTCTGCTTCATTCAGTAATCAAGTTCTAACAGACCAGCACTATACAAAATGAATTCTAACTATTGTTAACGAAGCATCTTGAAAGTACAGTTTCTGATAGGTCAGTGATAGGTTCTGGGCAAATACTATGTGAGCTTTTGTTTTGTTTTTCTTTTCCTTGTAAATAAGAAAACCTAGCCAAACTGGAAGAAACCTTTTCAAAGTTTGTATCAATACTCATCTTTTGTTTAATGCTATAAAATTGCATCTTATTAACATGATAGAAATACATTAATGTTACTGATATTACTGACTAGTAAGTGGCCAGCAGTGATGGGTAAGATATCAATAGAAAGAAGCATTTCTCTTCTAAATGAAAGTCATGGCAAATGTCAAAATTGCAAAATAGTGTGATCTGAGATTACCAGGTATAATATAGTCGTACCGTAACACACTGTAACACACACTACTTGCAAATTCTGCTCTGGCCACACTGTGCCCTTATTTTTTAACTATGCTTTTCAGCCTGGCACTTCAATGCCTTATTTCACACAGATGCAAGTACAACAGGATGCCAGCTTGACTGACAAGTACTGCCACTGCACAGCAGTGCATTAAAATTAACATTTTAAGTTTGCTTTCCCTATGAGGTATTCTCTACCTTCCTAGGGGTAGGCTTTTCGTGGGGGCACCTGCTAATTTAAGATGCCTGAAGGTTTAGCTGATGGCATAACATATATTTCTCACCACCATAGCAGGGACAACTACCAATTTCAAAACTCATTCTAAACTGCCCCCTTTAGAGATAATCGGTCAAATTCTAACATCCTTTTCAAATTCCCTGGAACAGGAACTTATTTCTCCCTCTACTCTGCCACCACTCTGTAAGGGTGCTTGTAAAACTGACATGGCATAGGCAATATGATTTATGCTGATTTTGGCCCAATAAAGGAATAAAAGCTAACAGAAGGAGCTGAGGGGTAAAAGGTATACAAATTAAATATGGATTCCTTGACATCAACTTTGACTAATGTCTTCAGGGGATCCAGGATCTACTCTTAAGGGATTGAGGCTTAGGTTTTTTTGTTCGTTTGTTTTAAGGTGTTGGGTGGAACGAGCGTTCTTTTTGTTTGTTTGTTCTATTGTTGGGGTTTTTGGTTAATATTCAGTAATACTGATCAGTCAGCTTTGAAGGTCACTAGATAAGGACACGACACTAGAGTGTTTTTCTTCCTACTGTTTTCCCTGTACAGTGCACCTAAAATAACAACATCATCATATGCTACTTAGTGGAATTGAATCAATTATATCAGATTGCTGTGTTGTGTTCAAATACATGAAGCCCAATAATGAGCATTTGGTTTATTGTTCGCCCTTTTCAGGAAACTCGGTCTTGTGGGAAATTGACAATCAAAATAAAACACTATGTTATAGCCTGTGGGGAGTGCTTCTGTTCCAAAAACAATGATAAGTACCATTTTCTTTCAGTGTGGAGGTATCCCAACCAACACGGGCTACTGCTGATTAGCAGGCAAATACAGAATGAGCCACCTGTATGCCACACAACAGATTTCTGAACAATACCACTTTTAAAGACCCAGAAGTATGAGGCTACAGATGGTGCTTTAAAAATCATCACTAGGGCAATTTATTGCATCTCACCTCAATCTTTATTGTTGCAATTATGCAACAATATATGCAAATCAGTCCCTGAATTTCACAACAGCTATCGTTCTTTTTAACGGAATCCACGGGATCACAGTAATAATAGTAAAAGTAAACATTAATAATCCACATCACAGTCTAATAAGCCTTCATCACCACCTCTGCTCTGGGAATCAGCTTGACAGTGAAAGTCAAGATGTTGCACATCTTGGTCCCTATGGACGTCTCAACAGGTTTTTAGTGACCAAGGATAAGGATGTAAATACCCAAGTTACTGTGAAAGGAGAAAGTATTTTAGGTTTTGGACAGTTCCCAGACTACTGTGACAACTGGCACCACCTCAGTCTTCCCCCTTTAGGTTTGGGGAGGGGTGGTGTGTGTTTGTGTTGTTTTTTGGGTTTTGTTTTTTGTTTTTTTGTTTTGGTTTGGTTTTTTTAATAATTCCCTGCTTCAGGGATTAAAGACTTGCTGTTCTTATTTCTCTTTCTGAAGTTGATCCTCTGAGCAAAGTCTATGTATGCTATGATCTGGGAGGACATCATATTCTTTCCATCTAGTCAACTGTGCTCACTAGGCTGCACTGTGATGGTTTCTCAAGAACTTAGGCCAGACAAGGTCTTAAAATCTATTTATCATATGCAGTTTGAGTGCCCCAGAAAGATGGGCAGAGCTTGCTTTCCTGCACAAAAACCAGTCCATTAGAGTCCTCTTCGCTAATCATTTTAATTTCTTTATTGTTTTCCATAAAAAGGATTGATTCTCTCTAAAAGCAACTCTTTAAACACCTGCATATTCTCACATTCAAATCTACATTTGTATTTCAATCCTATAAGGGAACATTATGAAATGGCAGAAAAATTACCTAAAAAGATCATCCCTTCTCTAAAATTCTATAGACTTCTGAAATTCTAATAGACAATTTTGCATCTGACAGGAAAAACCATATTATGATTGCTCTATATTGTGGAAATTTTGTGATCATCACCTCTGACTGCAAGAACATTGTAAGTTCACAAAGCCAGATTTTCAAAACAAGTCTCCCAACTATATCAAAGTAAGGGAAGGTAAAAAAAAAAAAAAAAATAATTGAAAAAGCACACTTCTCAAAAGAGAAATCTAAATGTGCTACTGAGAAGTCAAATGGACTAAAATAGCATTAAATCCCAGAAAAATCCCCTAGAGGAGACTCATTCACCATCTAATTTTTTTCAGTTACCATCATGAAAATTATTTCTGTATTGCAATCATTTCTCTTATAGGGAAAGAGGTAGAACCTGCCTTTTCTCAAGCAGAACAATTAGTCTGTTAAGAAAAACTGCATAACTTTTAATAGTAATTGGCAAGTGTTCATATCACAAATTCCTACACTTAGGCAGGAATAATCAACTGCTCAAAGCACACACTGGAAAACAGCTTCCCAGGTATCAGTTCTGTTGGAAGAATATGGTGGTTACACTGGATCACAAATATGAATTAAATAATTTTACGTTTCTTTGTTTTAGTACCCTACAATAAGAAAAGCAGATGTTCAATTTGTAGACATAAATATAAGCTGAAAGATAAGTGAAATAACTATTCAGCACAAGTAATACATCAGCTAAGCCATGGATTCACATCTGGGTATGGCATTTCAAGAAAAACATAGACCACATGGAAAGAATTCAGAGAAAAAGAGATCAGGGATCTAAAAGAGAGATCAGATATGAGGAAAGGCAGATACAGAACTATTTAGCTTTAGGAGATCAAATGGAAACATACTACTAAGAGTCTGACTGGATTATAAAGGTCTGCTGCAAGAGTAAGGGATTCATTTGTTCTGCTCATCCACTGTGGACAGGACACAAAGTAGTAGTTTTAATTGCAGCAGAAGAGAGATCTGTGGTAAATATTAGGGAAAGTTTTGCAGTAGTAAAGATGATAAAGGACTGAAATAAAAGTTGCCTGTGAGGTAGGAAATATCTACTGCCAGCGGTCCCTGAGAATAGGCTAGACAAACACCTGTCAGGAACCCCACTGGAGTGCAGGCCCAGGCAGATGCCTTGTTGTGATCCAAGAGTATTTCCTGATTCTCTGCATACTTTCCTCCTTTTCAAAGTGTTTTGTAGCATGTAACCACTACCCGTTTTAGCCCATCCCCACTTTGTGGCCTCGGATAGCGTTAGTGTTCATTCAGTCAGTGAAAGCTATTGCAAGCAGAACTGCCAGATTTGAGGACTCAAAAACAATGCCTAGTATTAGCTGAAAAAAATTTCTATTGGATAAAAATCCTATAGAAAATACCTGAATTTGTTAGGGAAAAAAAAAAAGTAGTCTAAAGAATAAAGTAATAACTTAGGAAGTACAATCCACTGTAAGACTTCTTGAGGGCTGGTAAAGACCTGAGAATATTCTTGCTAAACCAAAGCTATACATTACTGTGGCTGAGAGGCAATACATCAGAGTTGTCAACTCATCCAGGGTACTGTGCTTCATTTCTCACTTTCAAAAAATTTGAAAAGCTATGTAAATTCTAGGAAGACATACACATCATCATGCACATATTAATTGTGTTTAGGAACTAAAATAAAGGAAATCAAGAAAGAGAAATTTTGTGACAAAGTAAGAACACTGCAATATTTGCATGCCCTATCCTTCTCTGTATTCATTAGTCAAATCACACACTAAATAAATAAATAAATCACACCAAATAAACAACCCAAATGCCTTCTCCAAGTGTTTAAGCATTTTTTCATCCCTTACACATGACTTAGCAACTCTACTATTTATTTATGGAAGAAGGAGGTGGTAGATAAGAGTGAGTTAATTAAAAGCGTTATTAATGAGTAGCACAGTAGCATTAATAAGCATGGGGGCAGATGGGGCAAGTAATTCTATTATTTATTACTAAAGTATGTGAAGCGTTGCACACTGGCAAGATGTCTTGGGGGGTGGTCTTTCTCTTTATAAAAATAGCACCACTGCACTGATTAACCTCTTAGCCTGGTTATGTTATTTATCTTCCAGTAAGAACTGACAGCCAAGAGGATGCCTACAGGCTCCAGCAGAATGAACATTACAAAATTTCATGAAACTATACAGGACAAACATGGCTAAACAAGTTAATCAATATTATAGTTGGATTGTTACTTATGCTTATTTTATCTTAAAATCTTGATATAATATAAGCTTTTTAAAAAAATATTTTAAGATATGCATCCATTTGAGTGAACAGTCTCTATTAGTATGAAATCTGATGGGGCTATTTGTACAGTCAAGGAATTACCCAGGTTAGAAAAGACTGAAGGGACCCAAAATACTTTTTCCTCCATCCTTGAGATTAACTGTGGAATGAGGAAACAATTCAACGCAAACACTATTATCAGCATCTGGAATTTTATCTACTTTTGTGAAGGACAGAATCAAACAACATATTCGTAAGTAGTAGCAATTTACACCTCAGTCTCACTGAACTGAAAGGATGAGTGTGCCGCTGGTTTCACGTGCCTATCTCAATGCACAGAATAAGTAAATAGCTTGTTCTGCTGCTGGAGCATATGCAGAAGCAGCACAACTGGAATCCTAGACAGGATGGCAATACCACGACTGTATTTCAGCCAGCCCTCCTCATAGTCCAGCACATTAGCACAAGCCCACACTCTCTCGTGGCTTGTGCCAATACACCAAAGCACGGACACATGCCTCATTCTCTGCTGCAGGAGAGATGGCACTTATGTCTGGCACACAGGTGGAGAAAACAGCAGATATGGTTAAAGTTGCCTGCCCCCCAAGACCTGGCAGCAGAGGTGACAATGCCTCTGTCACTCTGGTAGAGACTCACTTGGTGACTAAATTCAGACTGGGTGGGACTGTAAGAGGGCATTTACTTCCCACTTGCATAAGAAAGGGAGAACAGGTAGGGCACTTCCCCTTTCCTAAGAACCTTCCCTAAAGGCCCATATATATACACATTTCAATTCACCACATTTCCTCTGCTGACTGTATTTTCCCTCCATTTCCATTCCAACCTAGTTGAATGAGTTGTCAGCCACTGTTTGGCTGGCCCTGAATTGTCCTAATATGTAAATTAGACTCCCCCCTTACTTAAATACTCTAGAGGCTAATTTTTCCTACATTTAAATCATTGTACCACCCATTATATGGACAATGAATCCAGCCCCAAATGTTTCTCTATGCTAATGAATATATAACTAATGAAATGAGGATTAATTAAATACTAGTGCAGTGACATGAGATGGAAAGTACAAGAGTACTAAATTTTACTAATGACATATTTATAAAACATGTGAAGAAGCTCTGAAATTGAGGGTGAAAACACCTTTGAATCTAGACATCAAAAACAAACATGCAACACACTGCCAGCATGCAATACACAATTACTGTATTATGTCTGTACTAATTGCTGCAGCAAATCAGTAGTCCAAGCAGGATGCAGCCCAAGCCATAAGACATCAGGCACTGCATTCACCAGTTTACTACCAGGCAGCAGAGCAGGTGCAGCCCGTTCATAAAATCCTCTACCCAGTGAGCAGACTTTCTGGACAGGGTAACAGCCTAGCCTCCATCCATTTCATATGGCTGTAATGACACTGCCCTCATCACACCAAGGTTTGAGTTAAACTAGCATTGATGAAACCCAAGCTTCAACCGCACCACAATTCTGTTTGCTGCCACTGATTATGGGAAGAAAACAGCCATGTCAGTGTTTTGCTAACATTCAGGACTGCCGAGAAGCAATTTGACTTCCATTATAACTTAGAAGAGCATCACTTTGGTTCTGAATCACATTTTAATCCAATGGTACTTAACCAGTTCTTCTGAAGTCCTGCACCACCAATACGCGGAAGAACACTAATGCTGCTTTATTTCTTCAGCCAAAACCTTCCCGTCTCTTCAGCTTTCTCACACCAACTTTGGGACAACCTACTTAAGACTGCACTAGCTGAACATGCTTTTCTACCTGGAAAATCCTCACAGGTTTAATGTCCTTTCCAAGGCCCCCTAAAACATATTTCTTTTACATCATTAATGCTGTTGTCACTGAAATTCAGGCTGTGGGAGTTCCATTTGTTTGCTGCTTTGCTGTCCTTGGAATGGAGTTTAGGGATTCTTTCTTGCCTCAGCTGAGGACAATTATACTAAAACAGGTATTCATTTGTATTACTGGTCAGCAATTATCACATCTGCACTAAAACGGACATGAGTGGAAGTGTACCCTGGAACACTTTGCTTTTTGCAGTTATTTTCTTACATACAAGCAATGATGCAAAGGGGAACAATGTGAACCTGAACCCACACCTACTGTAATTGTGTTGAAAAAAAGGAGAAACAATGCTGTAAAACCTGGGTGGAAGATTTATATTACTATTATTCTCTAGATAATTCCACAGTTGGATATGAAACCCAATATATAACGTGATTTTCAGCTATCTTACAAAATTAATCTCAGAGAAACAGCCCAGTGGACAAATCCTGAAGGTCAGATTTTTTTGGTTTAATAAGTAAGTAGATAAATAGCATTAGATAAGCCACGTTTAGGAAGCCTAGGTCAACGGTACTTAAATAGCTGTGTGTGGGATGAATATAAACCCAGAAGCCTTAGGAGAGACACTGTTTCTTGGCATCCTGAGCCACTTGGTACGTTATAGTGGATGGTCTTCTCCACAGTGCAGAGATTCTGAAAAAGTCGAGCTACACAGAGTCTGGGGAAAAAAAAATCCCTGCTTCTTACAGCCTGCATTGCTGGCACTAATGAAATTTGGTGATAAACCTGCTGGTCTCACCCATCAATCTCAGACAATCATGTGTCCTGGTTTGGGCTGGAATAGAGTTCATGTTTGTTTTGGTAGCTGGAGGAGTGCTGATGCACACTGAGATTTCAGGGACTCTCCAGCTCTGCGTGCCCTGCCTGTGTGCGGGCGCGTGGGGGGTTCAAAACTTCCTATTACCTCCCACAGGTGGCCCCCTGGCCTGGCCCTCCTCTCATGTTAGTGACTTCCAGCCATGCAAGGGAAAGCTAGGCTTTTGCTGTGTTCAAACAGGTGTCAGTGTGAGAGTTGCAGAAGAGAAATTAAATTAATCCCAATGCGTGCGTGGGACGGTACAGCCCGATATCTAGATCCCTGTGTGAAACCTGCTGTCAAGTTTAAGTTTCAAAACAGACAAATGAATTGAAAGAACTCAGAAGTACTTAAGTCTTGACTGGAAAGAGCCATGTAAGTACCAGAGTTTTTGAGAGCGTCCACATGAATTTAAGCAGAAGGAAGGTGGGGGAGTGGCTAAATCAATGTCTCTCTCAAGTTGAGGCAGTAGGCTTGCAAGAAGGAAAAAGAAAAAAAAAATTCCAAAAGCATTAATCTAGGCTTTCTGTCATGTCTGTGATGAACAAGCTTCTCTCCCCTTCTCCTCAGAGGGATTTAGAACAGCAACCTAAAACCTTCTGTGTCAGCAGCAAAGAACCATAAAGGTTCAGCTATGCTCTGACCTGGTCCCATTACCACTAGAGACATTTCTGTGCAAGTGAAAAACAGGATAGATGACAGAGAGGAAACACTAGCTACCATCACTATCATACATCTTCTTGAATTCACCTCACTAATACCAGGGCAGATCATGTAAATTACCTGCCCGGGGCCTAGTGAGTTTGGTCCCTTGAGTTTTCAGTTTGGTATAATCACTAGGTTGATTAATTGTGTGGCAGTTCCCTAATCCTGCTCTGCTCACTCAGAGGATAAGCACTGGATACTAATTTTTTAAAGTTCTTTTTTAAAAGCTTCTAGAGGCCAAAGTCCATCTTTAATGCATATGATTAGTTCATTCCTAAAAACCAAACATCTGAATGACTGAAGCAGGTTACAGATGCCCTTGAACCTTCTGAATAATCACAGCATGCTCCTGACTTGGTTTATTATCACTTCCATCAACAGCAGTGAATCAACAGCTTCTATTATCAACAGAAAATACCTCCCGCCATCCTGGGATCTCAAAGATTTGACACTCCTTACTCTCTCCATATTTACTTTATAACGTTTATACAGTTAATAGTTCTGTATTTTCTACTTTTAATGTACATTTTGATATGTGGTATTACATTTAAAGTCCCAACTTTGGGAGTCTGGTGGGTCCATGAGAAACCATACCCCTAGAATTGATTTTGTATTGCTAATTAAAGTGAATTTAAGATTCATATTCTCAGGTTTTCTTTAACAGTTTTAAAAAAACAGAAGCGAAGTAACTAAGAAACAAACACTTAGTACTACTTAAAAAAGAAAAAGAAGAACAATAACCTCACACTGCTCCTGATTTAAACCAGTTTTGTGATCTGGGCGGGGGGCGTGTTTCAAACTCTCAATGCTAAGAACTGCCCTTTCAATGAATTCACATTGCGTGGATTTGGATCCATACTTAAATGAATAATAGAAATTCAAGCTTGAACATGTAAGTGAGTACAGCCACACTGTGAAGAAATAAGCTATGAATGAAAAGCCTAATTGGACACTTGCAAAATTAACTTGTCAAAAGTAATTACTCTATACACGATCCAACTGGAAATGTTTTCTATCAGCCACAATTTAAAATAGCATTACAGCTATTCCTTGGCCTTTGAAAGATATATTCACAATGTGCTGCTTATTTACCATGCATTTGCAAATCTTTCAAGCACTCTGGTACAAAGAGACATCAAATTCATTTTGTGTTCAGTTCTGAAGAGGTTAGCAGATATACTGATTATATTTTTCATGGAAATTCTCATTCTTTCTTCTCCTTAAGTTAGAGTAAAATCATCTTGACTAAATACATGTCTTTGCTTTCTGTGTGTAACAATAAAAATGCATTTTAAAACAAAACAGCTGGAGACTAGGAGGCATTTAGTGATTGGGAAACACCAATTAAACATGACCACAAGCGAGACATTGGAATTCAAACAGAAACTACCATGGAAGGTAGTTTACCGCTTTTCATTAAGGGTATAAGCTACTTTGCATTACCAAACACTATAGACATATACTTACAATACAGTATGTCCAGACCTGTGTATTTCAGAGCACGGTTTGTTGTACTGCTCTTGTCCTTTGTGTTTTCCAATCACTGAAAGAGTACCAGTAGTAATCTTGGTTTTAATGCTTAATTCCACATTTAGAACATTTTAAGAAAACAACAGACATGCTCTGGGGAAGAGGAAGTTAAATCTCTCTTTCTCAGGATCTAAAAGAAAAAGTAAGTTTTTCATGACTCGTATAAAATGCTCCCTGAACTAGACTGTTCCTATCTAGTACCGTGAGATAGCAGATCATAATTGGAAAAATAAAATCTCCTGATACACAGATGTATTTCTTTCATCCATGCACAAGGCAGCCACATATCTATTCCAAGTAGTGCCTCACTGAATTTCCATCTCAGTAACACGGGAAGCAGTAATCCAAAGTGTGCCGTTGAGGACAGGTAGATCACATAGCCTTCCAATACGCAGTCACTACTACTGCGTGCCTAGGCTAGCAGAGAGGTTTTCCTGTACATTCATTAAAAACACACAGATTGTCTAGTGACTCGGTAGAGTATCATTTCTCCTCATACTGATACTACCCTGATGAAAAAAGGCTTCCTATGCAATCACTTATGTATTGCCTTAATCTACACAGTAGCAGAAAAAGAGATGAAAAGTATTGTCAGAACAAAAGCCAGCAATGCATTCATGTGCCATTACCACTACTTAGGCCACTACAGTGAGTGTCAGGAGAGAGAAAATACTACTAGAGTAGATAGAAAGCTGTGCTATCGTACTATAAATGCTAATTCTTTGGAAAGAGAAGCGCACATCACAAAACTAGAAAGGTCGGTCTGTAAAGTCCCTTAGGCAAAGGCATTATTGCAGTTATCTAACACATACTAACTCTTTTGGTCTTGCTTTAGCAGTAGTTTTGGGATCAATCCCAAACTCTTACTGAGGTCCCCAAGAGTTTTGTTTGCACAAGGCCTGTGGAAGCAGCCTCCTGAGACAGTCAAAGTACACTGTGCTGCTGCTGGCTTATACTGAATTACTTGGACACGCTGCAATACTGGACAAGGCAAGGAGGAAATAAAAACTTCAAAGATTATCAAATTTATTAAAATTTAATGAGCCATTGCCCCAATACGTGCAAAGCACACAACACCTCTTATATTCTGGCTTCAGACTGCAATTTACTAATCAGTTACTGAAGCTGAAGCACCTCAGTCCCAAAGCAGTTACTGATTGATCAGTTAATAAAAGTTTCCACAGAGAGAATTTTACTTCCATAATTGGAAGTTTAAGGGGAAAATCTTCTATGATGTAAAAAAGCCAAGAACAAAACTAAACCCAAGCCCCCCAAAAAACATCACTTAATTCTTCTCCTTATCTTTAATAGTAAAAGAGGTATTCTACTATCAGTGTATTTTATACACTAGTATATGGCTTTAATATGGCTGTTGTTCACAAGACTGCACAATTATTCATATTTTTTCTAAGGAATAAATTGGAAAACAGAAGCTCTGTGATATAATATGTACAAAACACCACCACAGCAATCTTCAATGGGACTAAGTTATCCCACGAGGAACCAGGACACAAGTTCAAAACAATAAAAAAATATTCCGGTTAGTTAAAAACGTTGCTGGTGGGCAGGAGTTCACACCAGTCTGCACAAACTGACAGTGTCACAGAAAGCCCAAGGACAGAATGAATGACACAAGATTAAACACTTGATTCAACTTTGTTAGCAGTCCTTTCCATTAGGACACTAGGTACACAAGTAACAAAACAGGAAATACCTCTGTGCTGCTTCTCTGTGTTCTGCCCTGTTTTGTACCCAAAAGCACTCATTTCTCCAGGTTGTCACAGTGCAGCTCTGTTTACAAGCTCTCAGTTAATGACTGTGACTAGCACACTAACTATCTTTACCAGGTCCATGAAGAAATCATAACCAGGATTCAAAAAGCAATGACCCTTTCTAAGTCTGCCGAAAACAAACAAACAAACAAAACCCAAAACATAATGAACAGCAGCCCTCCATCTAATCTCCTAAATAGTGGTACTTGCTTTCTTCTGTATTTCACTTGTCACTCCGGTATGCGAGTATTTGGAATTTATACAGGAGTAACTATTATTTAAACTATGAGATGGATGAATAATTTCAAAGGCATTGCCATTCTCTTTTCATTCTCAGGAAGGAGCAAAGTTTACATTTTTTATTTCAATATAAGAAAAGTTACCCAACACACAGGTATGCCATAAATACGTACAGAGGAGAAAAAAAAAAAAAAAACAAAACAAAAACACACACACCACATTCTTATCACTTATTAAAAAAAAGGCAGAACAGAAATCAAATGTTGCTTCAAATGCCACAGGGTACTGTGGGAAGATGAGGACAGCAGTGCAACTATGTAAGTAAAAGAAACCCCACTGTCCCAAAGTAAAGACTTTATATCCAGCAGTGTAATGGTTTCAACCTGTGTTCTTCAAACCCACTTGCACGATGCATAATGCAAGGTATAGGTATATACATTTCAAGGCGAGGAATAAACAAACAGTCTTGAAAATAAATAACCCCTTACAAATCAATCCTAAACAATCAAAACAAAGCTCTGTGTTGTTGCATATAAAAGAGGTGAGAAAGGGCTGTGTCACTTTAGGATCTGGAACCTTATTCAAAGCTTTTCAGCATTTATCTGCAGTATTTTCCTTCTTTTCCTTCATTTACATTTCTGCTGTGGTTTTAGTGCAGTAATTAATCAGAAAGTTCCATCTGGTCAACAGTTTTAGTTCACATCCTTATTGCTTCAGACAATTAAAAACAATCTTTAGTGCTAAGAACAATAAAGGCAGCGTCTAGAAGCACTGTGCTAAGGCTCTGGAATGTAATTTTCGTTTCAAATACAACCTCTTCAAATTGGCTTCAACCTACAAGTAATCTCACATTTTAAAGAAATGCCCCTCTGAAAAGCAGCACCTTGACAGGATTTAACACTTGAGATTACCTTTAGATTGTTTTTGATTAAAAAAATAATTTTAGACGAAACTAACATCATTATTGTAACTGGCTTACTCCGAGCATTATGTTGCTTGACAACTCTTTCAAACAATTTCTTCACTTTATTCATGACATAGAAGTCAATAATAATTGAAAGTTTTGTTGATTATTAATGCCATCTCTTAGTCAGGGAAAACAATTTGATGTGTATCCCTAATTTGACTGTTCAACTAAAATTTTTCTTCTTTAACAAATTTAGCCTAAATCTTTGTGTCTATTTTTTCCTGGGGTGGGGTTGTCAGCTGGAATCTTATAAATGAGTATATGAAACTGAAGCTGTAAACAATTTTAAAGGATACCAGGACAGACAATATGCCTCAAGGGCGGTTTGGAAGGTATCATTTGTCTAAAATTAGATACTTTGACAAATATCAAGACTATGTCAGGCTTCCTTCAGAAACAGATTAGGATTTAGTCTTGTACTGTGTACAGTAGCATTTAGTTCCTTCCCTTATTCTGAGGTCAAGGGAGAAAGTTCTTGTTTGGGTACTGGTTATGTGAAACCATATGCTACTGAAATGTTATATCCCTGACTTTATATGTAAGTCATAGATAGCCTGTAACAAGAGTTGTGGCTCTTAATTTATGAAGTAACAGGCCTCAGACATAACACAGCTCTTCGAAATTTCAGTTGAAAATTGTAAGTAGAAGAAAAAGAATACACAAAAATGCAATGCAAAAAGTAAAAATCACAAGAACGAATTAGTCTCACTTCCACATGCTTTTTCTCTATCCCTCCTCATTCTTTACTATAGGGAGTAAAGTGAAAACCAAAGGCTTTCTTCCAAGTGCCAATACAATTAGAGAGACTATGCTAGTCAGATGAAGTATTATCAATCACTTTCTTCTGCATGCTCCATCACAGACAGTACACACATGAGACTCATACAAGTTTATGGACTCCTCTCTAATCTAGACACTTTCGCCTAGTCTCTGCTGTTTCCAGATGTAGTTCCCAACACTTGAAAAACATACTGTAAGAGAAAACCACCACTACCAAAACATATTCCTTATAGACTGAACTGTATCTAAATATAAACCAAACATGATTCCTGAATTACAACTCAAGCATTTAGAAAACACTGTATATTATATCAGGTCCAAACCTAAAGGAGTGATCACCCTGGAAGTAAATCATAATGATTTCCAACTAAAAGAAATTAATCTCTAGGCAGCTGGAAATCATACCAAAGGTAGCATAGGCAGCATAGGCTCATAACATGAATTTTCTAATAACTTGGTCAAGATACACCAATATGACAGTGATATACTAGGAAAGCTCTTATGCCTATAATAGCTGACCTTCACACTGGAAAAATAAGAGTTTACTTTATTAAATAATAGGATTAGCAGTAGTACTCACCATAAAACAAGGTTACTGGTGCTCAACTCCCCCAAACAAACACTGCCTTTATCTTCAGGGAACAGGCTATAATGCTCCCCAGCTACAATAAGCCCAGCAACTACTTTGCTTCCAACTAACTCGGTGTCCTGAGACACAGGGAGCGTACTGTGTACCAAGGTGCTAGTTTTCAAAATTGCCAACACCTGATTCAAACCACAGGTGCAGTCATTTGCTCATTGCAGCACTTGAAAGCAAGACATACCAGGTGAAAAACAGTACAGAAGATACATAGTATAAGGGCTTCTCATGGGTGAACCAAAGATACAAGTTCTCTCCCACAACACAACCTCTGAGGAACAGTGAATCCACCCTCTACCCTAATATCAGTATCTACATGTTACTTTTATATTTCCATTACTGTTTCTAGAAATTGCTTGTGCATACATATTTATCGTGGTAGTTTTTTCTAGCTGAGTCTGGCCCATATTTTCAACTCAGTAACATTTTTATGTAATAGAATAAAATGACACTACCTGTCTGTCAGTAGAAATTAATGCCATTTTGTATATTAACACACTTTGATATAAGGCCCCTCAAACCATGAGGCCCTTCAGATTACCCAGTCTATCACTGCATGCATGCATGCACACATGGTCAGCAGATCACACAAGGCAGCTCCGGTAGCTCCCTAAATACTGCCTCCTATGGTCAAGAGAAATAGCCTTTTCCAATCTGCAAGATCAGGTATACCTTTTTGTACTTGCCATCTCCCATTATTGGTAGATACACAATTTGAATCAATAGTCCAGGCCAAAAATCATTGCCCTTATTAGTTGAAAGTTGCAGAAAAAGAAGAAAATATCCCTCTTTATACCTGTAGAGAAAAAAAGGCTTTCAAGGTACAGAGGTGATCTTAGGGACCTAAAACTTTGAAAACATCCCTTACCATAGTTTGCTTCCAAACTTAACAACTATCTTCATTATTCTTCCCTGTAGGGCAATGTCTAATTATTTGACAGACTATGGATCTACTCCTCCAAAAGTCACACGCTCCGCTTCAAAATCTAACAGAGGTTCCTGCCTGTGCCTTATTTCACATGCTGAAATAAGACACTGCAGGCAGCCTGTGAGGTATCTAACAAACACCCCAGTCTGAATACCCCATTCCCTGCTATACCAAAAGGAGATCTCACAGTCCACAAAAGGACTAAGTATGCATGCTCAACATGGCTTGCAAGAAGGCAGAATTTAGAGCTTAGACACTATAAACTGAAATTCAGAGGGATCTTCTTACAAATAAATGGGACAGACTGCATGTTTATGGTTTAAATGATATGCTGTTGGGTTTTTGTCCTCTACAAAATTCCAATTTCCTCTCAGGCATTGGTTAAATTCCTACAGTAATAAGAAACTCAGAGCAAACTGTTGCCTGAGTCTACCCTCTCCAAGACAGAAGTCTACATAGTTAGCACTGAACTACCATTGTACAAATCTTTATGCAGTGCTGGAGATATTTTCCTATTCCAAGCTACAGCATGATCTATAAACACACTGCAAAGTACAGGCTGCTGCCCAGGGTATATAAGGAACAAATATGTAGCCTTTCGTACCTCAAAGTAAGCTGCTGGGAAAGGCAATTACTCTCTGCTTGTCTGTGATTGATCAGCTTCCTGTATATGGATGTGTGAGCTTTCATTTATTACCTACTTGGTCACTGGCACGGGGCTGCAAAGAAAAAGGTCTTTCTAATAGGATTTTTTTCTGGGAAAGGAATTAAAATAGCATTGAGACAATTTAAATCACAAACAATGGCACTTTCCAATCCTCCTCTCTACGTAAGATAGCACCCATACAGCTAAAAGTTCCAGGGGAATTGTTTGGGATGCAGAAAATGGATTTCAACCCCTCTGTGTTGTCTACTCCCTTTTAAATAATATGCACAAAGGGCAGAAGTCTGTGCAATCAAGGCAGAATAAGGCTTTGAGTAACATGATTTTAATATTCATAAGGATTTAACTTCTTAGTGATTATTTATGAAATCTTCTATTACATCAGGATAACAGGTTTAAAAGAAAGTAAAATAATCTGAAACTTACTATTTTTATACCAGTAAAATAATTTTACAGCTATATTCTGAACCTATCCTCATAGCTGGGTTGAAATGACCTCCCAATCCCGACAAAGTATCAAATAATCATTAAATCCAAAGTTCATGGAGGACAATTGTTAAAGGAATTAATTTCTTGCAGAAATAACAATTATACACTAAAGCTTCAGCCTGAAATGTATTCTTCATTACAATACATTGCATAGGCCCCCGCTAAGTCCAAAAGACAATGGGGTTTTCCTCATATTAAAATTATCAAACTCTTACCTCGGCTGAAAGACTGCTATACGGGCTTTACATCAGGTTCTCTCACATGTGAAGAGGTTCACAACAGGAGAAAAGGAAAAGGGTCACTTCGATGTTCCTTCATTCTCCACATGTCCAAGATGGCCTGTGGCCAGTTCTTTACTGGAAAGGAATTTTTTCTTGGTCACACTTTGACATACAAGGGAGGGATATTCCCCAAGAAAAGGAATGCAACAAACTAATTAAACTAAGCTTTATTGTACAAGTAACTGTAGATCAGTGTCTGCTGGAGGTATCTCTCAACTGATTCTTCTTATAAAAAGCCCTCTTGTTAACATAACTCATTTAAAATAGAAATGTATTAGAAAATTAGTGCTATGGAACAACCATTACAAAACATTTTCTTAGTTGGATAAATTATCTTCCACATGACTCTGAAACACGCAGCATCTCATGTTTGAGCTTGGAGGGTATAAAGGTTGCAAGATACTGTCAAGTGCTTATGTGCACCACTGTCCTCTGCTGGAATAAATCAGTCTTACTCATATGCTTGTGACTGATTAGCTTCTATTAGCAGTAGCTTACATAGAGCAAAGATGACATAAGCAACTGCAAACGTACATTCCCATTTAAGCTCCACAGGCCTGTGGCTTAGGACAGAAGGTTGTTAATTCTATTGTCTGGGCAATGTAGCTGCGTAAACAGCATTTAAGATGCTTGCATATGCCCTGGACAGTGTTCTTTATTACCATGTATTTGTACAGAAACAACATGCCCAGGCCCTGCAGAGACTGGATCTTGCTGCTCTACATATACACATGGAGTTAAGATCCAATTATTTCAACTGCATGGTACCATATCTTTTGATGCCCAAGATTTGCAAAATACCATCTATAAAATAGCAGCTGGTTCTTTATCAGCACAACCCCTTTGAAGACCTGAGCCTAAGACGCTTCAAACAACAGCTAAAAGATAGACAGAAATGTAATTGCTATCTCTCGCCCCAGCAATTCTAGAATAAGTGTTAATTTTCTCAGGGTAGGCAGAGAACCTGCAGACCCAAGTATCAAGGCTTCTTGAGACCCTCTTGGATTGTAGCACAGCTCCTTCCCACACTAATGCTACCACATTTTTGGGTGCCTGGGGAAACACATCTATGGGAGGAACTAAGGAGGAGAGGAGTGCGTGAGGAAGACTTGCACCTGCCTGGTAACATGGCGCCTTTACACCGGGCCATAAAAGCAAGGGAGGCCCTTCCACAGCAAGGGTGAGGGACGAAAGCTCCACGTTCGCCACGGGCTGAGTGAAACCGGTCTTCACCCAGCCCCTGCTGAAGGCGGGTAGGCGTGGGCCAGTCCCTGGCTCCTCACCTCTGCCCTGAGGAGCAGCAGAGCCTCCCACGCCACGCGGCCCGCCCCTCCCGCCAAGTGCCGAGGGGCGGGGCCACCGGGAGGTGCCTCGCGGGAGTTGTAGTCCGTGCCTCCCGCCCGCCGGACTACGTTTCCCAGGGGGCGCTGCGGGAGCCCTTCAGCAGCCAGCAAGGCAAAATGGCGGCGGCGGCGGCGCGGGGGTGCGGTGGGGTCTGGCGCCGGGTGTGGCAGCGCGGCGCCGGGAGTCCCGCCCCGGCCCCCCCGGGGCAGCGGGCTGCCGGCTGTAACGCGGGAGGCGGGGCGGTGCCGGCGGGGCAGAGCGGGTAGGGTGCCGGGGCGGTGCGGGGAGAGGGGCCGGTGGGGTGGCTCTTCGCTGGGGCGTCCCGCCCTCAGGGTGGGGGCCGGGGCCCGGGGCCCGTTTCGGGCCGCCGGGTTTGGGCACCGGCGCAGCGGCTGCGGGAGCTGGGCGGCGGCGTGGTGGTAGCAGCGGGGCCCGTGTTAAGTGCCGTCTGCTGAGCGATGTGAGGCACCTGCAGTCTGCTGGTGGCTGTCAGCACCTTCTCAGCGGGCGTTTATCTCACAGCCCTCCCCCCCCCCCCCCAAAAAAAAAAAAAAAAACCGGGCAGTATTTGCCTTAGCAGCAGGGCTTGTCCCTTTGACACGTTTGGCTGGGACGAGAGCCAGACGCAAGTGCAAGCGAATTGGAAAGCGTTTGCGTTCACGCGTGCGGAGTTTAAACAGCAAGGGCCGCACCGATTTTCGTAAGTGTTTTTCGAAGGGTTATTCTGGTCCAAAGGAAGCTTTCTCTTCCAGTGGAGGATTGTGAAACTTTAACAGTGGGTCTAGAATGGAGCATTTTATTCCTGCTGCAGCTGAAAGTTACAGCCTGTACAAGTTTTCATGTTCTCTGGTGAGATTCAGGTTTCTCAGTGCACAGCTCATCACCTAAGTGAAGTTGTGCAGACACCAGCAAAAGTATACTGCTGATTCTTTAGAGCCACAAATAAACATAAACCTTGAACAAACATGGCAGGAAACCCAAGATTTCTTATTGGTGGTGTTAGTAGGACTGGAGGACTGACTGATGCACACACCTTTTCATCTGAGTGTAAGCCAACACACTGATTAAGCAAAGCTGGATGTAATTTTTAATGCCGTGATGTAACGGGGATGCATTTCTAAAGAATGCAGGAAACACTGAAATACATTGGTCTCAAAAATTAAAACCAACCAACCAAATCATCCCCTGTTTTTTCTCTAAACCTTGAGGTATTTTTAGGAGTAGTTGAAAATACCAAAGAAAATACCACGTTTCAGTAGAAGAAAATTTATTAGCTCCTTTAGACATCTAAACCCTAATCCTTGATGATAATATTCCTAAAGCAGTGATATAAGCAGCATCTGCATCACTAGTTTGGTGTTTGCAGAGATGTCCTCAGCTGCTGGAGGGCAGACAGAGAACTAAGATCTTGGCAGTGTATTATGTTCACCTTTGGAAGGAACACTGTACTTGATATATTTGATGTTTTTCAATAGCTTGCTTATCTCCTATAGCTATCTGGGTACTTACACTGCTGAAGTATTCTGCTGTAGAAATGTGATTTCATCACTGAAATATTATTTGTGCCACTTCATTTGTACAAGGCCAGATAATTACTTACAGAAACTGTCAAGCAATTCATACTGTAAAGGTGACCTTTTTCTCTTGTCCATATAAAGGTTATGGATGTGAGAATTGCAATTACTTTTTAGATGATATGGAGAAGCTTTTTTCTGTGGAATATGTTCAGAGAGCAGTCACTCTCTAGTTGAAATGATGATTTCTCTATTACCAGATTACTAATGTTTATGCTAATATGCTACTAACACTGCTCTGGAGAGCCACCTTTCCCAGCATGCAAGTGACTAGCTGACTAAGAATACATAATTTATTATGCCACCTGTCTGTTGGAGATTTATCAAACTACCTGAGAAGTAATTGATATTTATGATGATTTTGTGATTTTCATGAGGTACCAAATTAGGGTTCATCCAGCATGCGAGTTTGCCTCATTAATTTCTCTTAAGATTTCTCATGTAAGGAAAAGTTAAAAGTTCCAGCCCATTACATTTCTTTTTTACAGCATTCTTTTCTGTATATAATGAAGAGACTTTGCCGTACAGTCCCTTTCATATATATTGTTAGTTAGTCTCTGTTCTCCAATATTGCGGCACAACTTTTGCTATTACACTGTAGATATATTTATAATATCACCTTTTTTTTTTACAATTACAATTTAATTTTTGTTAATAAATGAAAAGTTCTTAGTTCTTGTATTTTTAGATGTTTATGGGTTTTAACATAATCTGAATTTAAATTGTATTTCCCTTCTCTTTCCTTTTCAGTCTTGCTCCATGGGTACCAGTGGTAGGCCTGGAAGTTCACGCACAGATCAGTTCCAGTTCAAAACTTTTCTCTGGTTCCCAAGTCCAATTTGCAGCACCTCCTAACTCTTTGGTGTCTTTCTTTGATGCTTCTTTACCAGGAACTTTACCAGTAAGTTATGCATCAACTTAATTTATATCAGGATTAATGTCAGACAACTTTGAGTATGTTTCTAATATTTTGTTCTTCCCGACATTTGACTATAGAACTACTTCTATGTATTTTTTAATTTTCTGGTTGTTTGACAACATGAGATGCCTAGTACTGTTTCTTTTCAGTTTATTCACTCCCTGGTTATCACTACAGATACTTTATATCCTCTGCAAAGTTAAAAAATAAGGAATATCTCTTCAACATATTTAGTGAATCACAGTATTTCTCTGAGGCCAAAGAGGGTGTATTTGGTTAGTGTGTCACACAGGAAATTCCCTAAATATGAGAGATACTTAAAATCCTATGAAAGAATAATATCTTAGATTTCCAAGTGGCCATTTGATGTTACTTTGCCGTATATTTGTTTATGTAGCTGTAATTTGCCATTTGAAATATCTCACTATAGAGGTACTTTTCTTCCTAAGTAGAAAGTCTCTGATTTGGGAAAATGCCAACCATTCCTATTTCCAGAGCAAAACAGTTATTTAAAAAAAAAAAAAAAAAGTAATCCGCGTGAGACATTGTAGACTACTAAGTCAGAATAGCCAGCTATCACTGAGCAATGAGATTTATTCGTGACACTGTAATAAATTTTTGAAGTCACAGGTTAGTTATAACTTTGTGATGGCTGTGACAGTACTGCTGTAGAATTCTCTGGGAATCTAACAAGTTCAATATAAAAATAATAATTAAAAAGTATAACCTAAGCATTTACTATACAGTGAAAATAACTATTGAATGGACTTAGCATTGCCTCATGCGACAAGCATGCAGAGACTATAATGGTGGTGTGGTTTAACCCCAGCTGACAGTTAAGCACTGCAGAGCCATTCGCTCATTCTGCCCTAGTGGAATGGGGGAGAGAATCGGAGGGAGTAAAACTCATGATTTGAGATAAAAACAGTTTAATAAGGCAGAAGAGGAAGAAAAAGTAATAATAGAATATACAAAATAAATGGTGCACAATACAGTTGCTCACCACATGCTAACCAATGCCCAGACAATCCCCAAGTCACTGGGTCCCCCGGCCAACTCCCCCCAGTTTATATACTGGGCATGATGTCACATGGTATGGAAGGGCAGTATGAGAAGCTGAAAAGTCCTTGATTGAGTATCAACACTCCTTAGCAACAACTAAAGCATTAGTGTGTTATCAACATTATTTTCATCCTGAATCCAAACCACAGCACTATACTAGCTACTAGGAAGAAAATTAACTTTATTCTAGCTGAAACTTGGACAAATGGGGTCAAAGTATTTAATGCAAAAGTGTTTCGCTTGAGTATGTTTATTAGAGTGGAGGTTTGAATTCCAGTTGCAGATACATTTTTTTTTTAATCTATCAGAAGCTTTTCATCACCATAATACAGCCTTAAATAATATGCTGAAATTGAGAATTATAGCTGGACTTCTAGGATCTCGATATATGCCATGTGATCCTTAAAAAGATAAATGAATTGATATATTCATTCTGTATTTGTGAAGGTATTGAAACCTAAGCAAGTGAAGTTTAGATGCTGATAAAATTTGGACTTCACTCTGGTCTCAGTGGCAATTCAGGGCTGAGTTTCAGATCTAACTATATGGATATTTTTAAAACTTCCCAGAGAGAATGGGAATCTTACACAATGGTTTGATTTTAGAAGAATCTGGTTAGACTTAAACACGGAAAATTAGTTCCTTTCATTTGGACACAGGGCTAGGTTAGGGAGTTAATAGTCACAAAATGTAAAAGGGTTCAAGATTCTGCTTTTAGACCTACTTAATGTTCTGTTAATGCACAGAAATCCTCGTAAATTGTCTAATGCTTATCTTCAGTCAAGTAGAAAAACTGTTCTTGAATGCACAAAAATGAGTATTTATGAAGAGTTTCATTTTTATGTATGTTACTGTGAGGGTTTTTTTGCTTTTTCCTCTGTTAAAGTGCTTTACAAATGAGGCTTGGTATGACCTTTGTGAGAAAACCCCAGTACATGTGGGCTTTGGCAGAGAATATAACTGCACCTGAGAAGCAAAAAGCAGAATGGTTAGGTTAATTTAATAGTAGTGATGCTATGTTAGCTTCTGCCAGCTGCTTTTATCTATACAAAGAGAAGAAAAAATTTTCTCACTGTAGTACTGGTGAAAATAGAGTTGAAAGTGAATGGTACAAAACACATGTGCTTGCGTGTTAGAACATGTTACAAAATCCAATCAGTAGTTACAAAATCCAATCAGTAGTTACAGCTTTATTTTCCTGTTGTACTTCTGCACAGGAATTAGAGGCCAATGTTTGTTCTGGAATCAAACAGTTGGGCTTATTTTCTTGAAATAACTATATGTGTTTGTATGCGGAATAGTATCTGAAGTAGAATTGGATTTTGAAGGATGGAGGGTACTTTTTGAAAATTTCCAAGCATTTGTAAAAAGCAAAACAAAACAATTTAACAAATGTTAGGATTATTGCCTAGTAAGTTTCTCTAGAAGGTAAATATTTGGCCTTTACTTTTGACTGTTTTGCTGAGAAACGAAAAAAATAGGAGCAGAGTTTTAAAATGATAGTTTTGCTGTCTGTAGCAGAGAATAACTGCTGTTATAAACTGAGAACTATAGGGGCAGTGTTCCGTGTCACAGGGCTTTAAATTTACTGTGGGACCATGAGATGGTTGTGATAGACAACCATGCTAGTATTTCCTGCTTCACAACAGGACCAGAAAGAATGGTGCTAAAGGGAGCTTTTCTGGTTGCTGTACATCTCTGGGTCACTAATGAGTGTGGGTGTGAGCCTTTGCTGTGCTTTGCACAGGAGAGGGGAAACTAGAAGAATGTGTTTGGCCCTCCTCCATCTTTCCTCGTTATATTTTCTTCCTGTACTGTGATACAGCTTATTTTATGCTTCTGCTGCAAGTAAGCCTTAGGAGAACCATCACAGTGTTACTGTCATGGCCATTTCACTATGCTGCTCTCATAATATGCCTCTGAGAGACAGCTACAGTCAAGAACAACTATGCAGGTGCACTCTTGTTTGGCATAAGACAGAAAAAATGATGTGGCAAAGCTGCAATTTAAAAAGTAGATTTAGAAGTAGTGAGACTGGATGGCATATCCTGTGCTGCTCTCCCCGCTTCTTGTGCCCCCTGGTGTTGGAGGCCCTCACCACTAGACCAGATAGCATCTTACTCAAATTTCTCTAAGGAGCTACTTTCTTTGGGTCTACATGTGACTACATACATTAAATTTCATGTAATGAAATGTGCAAAGGCCTGGGGTTTTTACCTGGTGAATGAACTTGGCAATGATCCTAGCTTGGTGTCTTTAGAGGACCTGTTGCAAGTTTTACACTATACGTGGTGATATACACTGCCTCATATCTGCAGATGGACCTAAATTCTTCTGAGGATCCATAAAGATGGTTGTACTCCCAGTCTGATTTATCCTCTTTGAAAATTCTGAGTGTCTTTATAAAGGTTTATAACATTATAAAGATAAGACTGGGCCCGCAGAAAGAGAATCCATGATTATCTATTCTCATGATTGAGGTGGCTGACTAAAGGTTAATTATAGCTCAGCCACAGAAATAAGATGGTAGATCTAGTAGCTAAAGGCTGTCTGTGCTTACAGTCTTTGTTGTTAATCACACGAAAAGATGCACATTTTACATTTGTCTCCTGCATGACTAAAGTGAAAGCCTGATCCTATTTCTTTGTAGGCAAGAAATAATCTAGGATTTACATAACCAATGTTTAAATTAATAAGATTTGAATGAATGTTAGCCCTAGAGTCTTAAGTATTTTGAAATTTTTGACACCTTCTCATGCGTTTGAATTTCATTCTCTTCCTAGTGTGAACAGCATCTGTTTTATCTTTTTTTAAGATAGAGTTTTCGGAAACACTTGGTAATGATCAAGCTCTCTTTGTAAAGAAGAATAGGTAAATACCTTCTGACCTCAAGAAACAGAATAAGATCTGTGTTGAACACTGCCGTAGAATATCATGTGAGATGTCACTGCAACACTGCGCAGTAGCAGAGAGCACGTGTATCATGGTGTTGCCTTCCCCACCCTGGAGTGCTGCACTCTTATGGTAGCTGCTCAGGGACATGAGAGGGTTAATACCCAGTTTAGGGATGTAGAGGGTGCTTTAGTTTCCCTTCCCATATTGATGCTGCATCCATCCTTGGCAGTGGTAGATGCCCAGTGTTCTTCCAGATGTCTTGGGTAATAGATTATCAGACTTTATGATGAATTTTGGATGCTGTTAATATACAGAATTTAACTGATGCATTTGCTTTCAAAGGCACGGAGAAGTTTGTGTGAGATTTTGGTGGATCTGTCTGTCAGCTATACATATTGGAACAGAAACAGAATTTCAGACCAGAATTTATACTTTACACCTTGAAACTAGATTTTTTGATATCCTATGCCTGTTAAATCTGATGATTGCAACAGCTGCTTTACCAACTTGTGATTTTAGTTTTGTTTTGACATTCCTGATGGCATGCATATGAATTTACTCCCTTCTTGTACTACTTGCTTTGAAAAAAACCTGCTTCTCAGCTTGACTTTTGATAACTACATTTTTAATTGCATGTACCTTTCTTGGGGAACTGGGCAATCTTCTTATCTTTGTATGCATGTTGACCTAGCTCACATTATATAAATTTTCTTATTTTATTTGAAACCACATTGATGCCTGGATGGTTGTATGCATGAGCTCTCCTCGAAATAAATTAGTGGCAGTGCTTGAAGGAAAAAGTGTGTTCATGCTTGTTTTATACCATTTACCTATGTCTAGGTTCACTTTAACTGCTTGTTACTTCTTTCAGTAAAACTGTAATAATTGTACTTAGGGGCAAAAAGCGGATACTTTCTTAGAAATTGATGGTACCTTTCTGTTGCAGTCCTTTCTTTCCTGATAATATTTTAGTTTGCAACATGCATTGTATCATCAGTTGGTTAACAGTCTTTTGTTGCTCACACAGTCCCAGCTTGCTAGACTTGCAGTCTCAGTAAACCTCTAATGAAACTCTGACATAATGTAGAAAAAAACCCAGGGGGGTCAAATGGCTTTCAAACCATTGCTCCCTGAGAATGCCTTTGCAGTTCATAGACCCTCACATTTCTGAGTGCATGATGGATTAAAGCCTGCCTACATAATTTCAAGATGTTAATCAGTTCAGCACTGTTATGGTGTCTTTAAAAGATGAGGGAGGCCTGCTTCAGACAACTTTTGGGGCTGGGTTATGATGGGGGTCGTTCCTCATTCTATTTCTTTCACAGGATCGTTCTCAGCTCCTGGGTTGCCTGTGGAACTAATCTCCTTCACTGGGGTCTGAGAAGTGTTACACTTCCTCACTTACTGCAGTTGCTTAGTTCAGCTTTATTTCATACTCAACTGTAAATGCCATTTTTCTGGCAACGCCTCTGCTTTTGTGCTTTGAAATGTTTGGTGACATTTGTTGCTCTTCTCTCAAGCTCCGAAGGAGTCCCCTGTAAGGTTTTCCCTTGCTTCTTGCTATGTCTTGTTTATTTGTGGGGAAGTTATGACACTCATTCTGGGTGTTTTAATCTTTTTGTCAAGGCTAACAATTCCTGTAGGGCTTTGTCTCCTTAGCACCACAGTAACTGTGCTACCTATTGAGCTCTCTTTCCTTTTGCTGTTCCTGTTGGCTCGCCGTTGTCCTTAACAGGTCCCTCTGGCTGATGTAAACTTGCCAGTTAGAACAGCATTGAGTTGATAAAACATCTTGCTATCACCTGTTTCAGTAGATCCTTCAATGCATCAGTGATGTTATCTATGTATTTTCTCTTTATCTTTTTTTTTTTGCTTTATCTTTGCTTTAATACAGATATTTTTCTCATTCTTAGTGGGGAGCAGGAGTTTGCAGTATCTTGATTCCTTTCTTTCACACAGTTCTGTTACTGCAGTTACTGTGCCATCTTTGATACTTTTGGAAAGCATGACCATCACATGACAACTGGACAGACCGTTGTTCCCTCTTTCTGTATTCAGTCTAAAATTGCTGCTGAAACATATATTAGCTTTTTGCAGTAGTTTTTCTTAGAGGGCTGGAAATTTCTTTATTTGAACAGTGAGTGGATTTTTGGGGGCAAATTTCTGTTACTGCTGTTATCAGTCACTATATACAATCTGGTATCATTAAGTGTTTGATTTAATTTTCTCTCAGTATGTGGACAAACAGTCTGGTTCCAGGTGACTCCCTTTGAGGAAATCCAAGGTAGTATATTGTGTATGTGTGTATGAAAGCAGTGCTCTATTGAGCAAAAGTTTCTGTAACAATCATGGTTCTATGAATTTGCTAGCATTTTAACTTTGCAAACTGACATCTTGCTGCTTCATTTTTCTTCTTAATTATTTCTTTGAAGAGTTTTTTCATTGAAAGGTATTTAGGAAACATTGTCCAACAGTAATGACGGATAATTGTAGGCTGGGTCTTTGTTCTCTTCACAGTTAGGTGTCTTGTGTGTAATATTGCATAACTGTCAGGTTTCTGTGCTTTGCTTGAAACTTATCTTGGTGCAATTAGATTGTAATTGGTTCCTGGGATAAAATTAATTTCTCTGTGTTCTCTGGTTATCAGCCATCTTTCCACCTTAAATATATTATGACTATGTATTTGATTTTGAGAGGATTATGTAAGCTGCTGTAACTGGTGTTTATTAGTTACATGTGCAGATTTTGCCACTGCAACCGTTATTTTCTATACAAAAATGCTAGTTCTGCAATTTCACTGCCAAGTTCAGACAAATTTGCCTCAAAAATTTTTACTTTTGTAGAGGTTTTTGTGATGACTATATTAACAAGCACATGAAGAGAAAAGTAGCAGTTGAGCCTCTTTTCTCTTTACTGCTCTCTGCCTCATTTGGGCTGCTGCTATTCAGGTGTTTGTGACACTTTATACTCAGTTTGGGATATTTGATCAAATGGGGAACAGAGAGGGGGAACCATGGAGGAGAGAGTGTTGAGGGTCACTGCTTAGGTAAAACAAACTATAGCAATTGTTTATAGGAAGTTAGTCTTTGTTGGTTCTACTGTTCCGGAGCAACATTGTTAAAAACAAAGATTTTTAGTTTGCTCTCTTAGTAGATTTTTGCAAGATTTGTTGCATTATGTTGCCTATTATTTTCCTGAATTAGTATATTCTTGTCTCTATGTGTGGTAGACCACTTCTGGTTTACTCTCAATTTATATGTTTTGCTCTCTTAAGGGATCTGGATCAGCCTGGAAGGAAAGATGGCTACCTCTTGGGGGAGTAAATAAGCACGTTTCAGGAGATGACAAATGGAGGAAAAGGGATGAGGGAGTCAGAGCAAAGGACAATGAGTTTTTAGTGTGTTTAGTGTGGGCCACCAGGCACATAAAGATTTCAAGAAGGAGCAGGGGGCAGATAGCCAGGACTTAGAAATTATATAAAATGACTGGCAATGTGTATCAAAGGTCAGAATTCGTAACGACTCAGAAAACCACAGAGCTGGCCCTCACCAAGCCTACAAACAAAGGACCATCCGCAAGGATAAACAGAGCAGGGGTTATGGACTCTTTTCTGCCTTAAGTGCTCTGGATTTTCTCTATTAAGAAGTTAAACAATCTAGGTTATATTGAAGAAGGCAGATGCTTTTAATGATTAAAAGCCTTTTTTAGCCTTTTATGTGGAGCTCAGTGTAGGAAAAAAGGTCTGAGAAGGTCCACCTCAAAGCTCTCGTTGACTTTGGATCCGATCACATTCTGCAGCATAAGTTTTAGACATGGCTCAGTCCCCTACCTTCAGAAGCAGTGAAGTGTTTTCACTGTATTTTCCTGTATTTAGCTTGTCCTGGATCAGATAGCATTAGCGATGGCTTAAATTTCAACTGGTGCAAGAGGGGGAGCATCCTTTTGACAGGTCAAAAAAAGCTGTGTGGCAGAGACAGAAGACCCTGTTGTCAAAAGGGAGGGCATGGGTGTTGGAGAGGTACTGGACTTCTTGATGGGAACACCACAGAAACACAGTGTTTGATTATGGATATCATGAACCATTGTATCTCCATTGCATTGTTCTGTCTTCCCCGTGGGTTCTCATGCTTTGAACCAGTTCTGCATGGTAGAAGTTTATTTGGTTTTAGCCACTGATGATGGGATCTGAGACACAAA
The DNA here is from genome assembly GCF_018691265.1 of Tyto alba. NCBI lineage: Eukaryota > Metazoa > Chordata > Aves > Strigiformes > Tytonidae > Tyto > Tyto alba. The sequence goes on from NW_024881327.1 coordinate 9,526,531, forward strand.
GATCACTAGTCTGGACTAATGTCACTGGATTGGCTGCTTCTCTACCACCTCAGAAAAATAAGATTTATTCCACTGAGACCATTGAGCCCTTTGCCTACACAGTGGTATGAATGGATTTTTCCTTCTGTGTTTTTTTTTTTTCTTTTAGCAACCACTGCCTCAAAGGACTGAGAAAACCTGAAGCTGGTTAGTGTTTAAATAGGTTTCTATCTGGTGATACCTTCCCATTTTTCTCATTCCCAGGGGTCAGCATTTCTCCCTACTGCTGCGGAATTTTTCTGGTCATCACTGATACTGGAAGATGCTTCCTCCAATTCTAAGCCTTGTGATATAAGCTTTCAGACTAGCTCTTCAGCTTCAAGAGAGTGTGCCTTCTTATTCTTTGAGTACACATAAAGTAACAGCTTTGGGATCAGGGTACTTCTTGAAATGTCAGAGTTGCCTAGTTTTAAGATATGACTTGAATGAGTGTGTGCTGCATCACTGCAAGCAACCTTTGCCACTGGACAAGGTTAGGAATAATGATACATTTTGTATAGCAGAATATATATTTGGTACTAGACTGCAGAAAGATAAAGTTACAGAATGTATTAAGGTGTATATTTAATGCCCCTGCCCCCTCTCCTCAGTCTTCCTTTGCTGCTTCAGCCTCTCAGTTGCCATTTAGTTCTCTTAAACTGGGATCTGTCTATATTAATCTTAAGATCTTAATTTACAGTGTCTGGTGCTTCTTCCTCTACTCTCTTGCCACTTTCCTTAGGGATAAGAACATAATGCTCATATTAGGGCAGGAAATATGCTGTGAAGCAGATTCTGGACTGAAATGCAGAAGACCCTGAACTGAAGCTGGCTGCCTTTTTAAACTTCCCTTGCAGTTAGAGACTTCAGTTTTTGGAACATGTGGGCTCTTGCAGACCAGAGAAATTACAAGACTTAGGTTGGATTGGTTTTTAAGTTTTTACTGTATGCTTAGAGGGGTGGGGTCTGATTCTAGACCTATTGATACAAGTGGGTCATTTGGGAAATGGCTAGCTCTTCGTTTATTGTAATGTACATTCTGTACATGCGTAGCTACGAGACAGTTATGCCCTTCTGTGTGTGTGTGAGGATGCCAAGGCAGAATGCCACGTTGAAGTATTCATCTGCAGTGTCAGACTGAACAGTCGCAATTACGTTTACACTAAGTAGATATAAGAGTAGTTTATTTTGAATTTTAACTTACGATGGCACTTCAAAGAACCATGTATTGGAGCAAGTTGGTACTTTTAACACAGCAAGAATAGGAAGACTGAACATATCCTTTAGTGTAAGCAAATAAAAATCAGAGTGATATGAAATGGGAGTACTGGGAAATATGATCAGATGTATCTGTTGAGGTTTCTACAGATTACTGCCTGGTCTACAGAGATCTGGCTAAGTACATTGCACTACTTCCTTCTTCCAGCAGTTATTTTGAATGAAAAGGAGCTAAAATTAAATGTTTCTTAGATAAATGGTCCTGTAGCTAATCTGATTAATGCTGATTTCTTCATGATTATAATTAGGAATGAAGGTCTTAAGATAGCAAATCATATGAAATCTACTTTTATTAAAATGTGTGACCTGGAATCAAAAACTTATAAAATTTCCAGGGAATTATTGTGATTTTACTGTTTAGTACAGGAAATACCTTGTTCTGTAACTTAGGCATCCTGGGTGCTACTGTTGTGGCAAAGATTACTTCTTTCTTTTTTTTTTTAAAGGTGGCAAAAATAAACTTTTTTCCAGGAGAGAGATCTAGATGTTTCTTTCCCCCCCCCCCTTACTCTATATAATACTCAGCAAAACAAGAAGCTGCATGACTACTCTCTTTAAAATGTAAAGATGATCATTTACTAAGTATAGAAAGATATATCAAACTAGAAGGGGGCCAGCTTTCTTTAGTGTATTAATATAAGGAGTAAACCTGCTGTTAAAGAAAAAACTGTTTAAAAATTGCTTTTGGTGGGAATTGATGCTGTTGAAGGTATTGTGTATAGTTTTGTATAGCTATTGAATAGTCTTGTATTTAAAACCAAGGTCTTGGCAAAACTGACCTTGCAAATAAAGATGATAAATTTTAAAAGGAGTCTTTACACTTGTGAACTAGATATAAAGAATAGACGAGTATCAGAAAAAGAGAGATCTTGGATTGTTCTTTCATTCCTTTAGCACTCAGTTACCATGGTGCTCTAACAGGAGAGTGTAGCTACAAGGGAAATGTTGCTGGTGTTGTGCTGCCATTGTTAACGTTTTTCATGAGTTTCCAGTACAAACAATTTACATTTTCTTTTGTGATACCTCTCTAAGATTTTCCTTAAATACCTAGGAGAGATGCTTCCATTTTGGAAGACCAGAAATATTTAAGAAGGCTTTTATAGGCTCTTGTGTTTTGTCCATAGTTATCGCTACATAGGAGCTACATAGCTTTCTTTCAAGGCTACCAATCTTCTAACATACCAGACTGGCAGCTTGTTAGTTCAAGCCAGTAATTTAAACCTTTGCTAGTCAAAACAGTCAACTTAATAACAGCTTATTACATAAACAAGTTTGGAGGACTTATTCTAGGTCATTAGTATGGAAAGCTTCACAAACTGAATTGATGTTTATCACTGCAGATTATTTGAAAAACTAGGCTTGTTTGAAGGGAAAGTGATAGTTTGCTTAACCAACTCTGCTTTATGTGCACAGCCTTGAGCACTGGAATGGGTAGTAGTATAGTAGTAGTCACTTCAGCAATGGAGCAATATTAAACAGATAAGTTTTGATTTTGGGGAAAGAAGAGGGTCATCTAGTTTCGGGGGGGGGGGGTGGTGTTGGGTTTTATTTTGGTTTCTTTGGGTTTTTTGGTGGTTTGTGGTTTTTTTGTTTGTTTGTTTGTTTTTTGTTTGTTTTTTTGGGTCAAACAGGGCAGAGGAAAGAGATTGGCATGGTAGACATCTCAGTATACCATAGTGGGAAATTGAAATAGTTTAGCTAGTATGACCCAGTACATGGGGGACACATACATATTACAGTCATCTAAATGCTTAGTAATACTACATAGAAAATATTACTTTGTGTTTTGATGCCAGGCTCATCAAAATGTTTAATCAGCAGTGAGACAAAAGCTTCTCACTGATGTAAGTAGTATGTATATGGGAATCATTTCCTTCATCTCAAAGCAGTGTTATCCTTTAGGGCGATGAGTAAGATACACTCTACCTTGTTTAAAGTAAAAATTGAAGAGCAAGTGGTCAAAAGCAGCAGTTGCAATGTAATCTTTAGCTAAACTCCACCTGTGTTTGAAGAATGTGCTGCGAGGCTCTAAATGATTGGGACTTGGGAGTTGGATTTTGTCTCCTTCTCAGTTTACAATCAGTCCCAACCCCTGTACCATCAGGAAATGTAGCAAAACACCAGTTCACTACTTTGATGCAGTGGTGTTTTGAGTCTACCCAGTCCTTCTGGAGACTTAATGGTTTCTGGTGACCAGCTGACTGGTCACGGTCCTCCCCAATTTGTAAAAATTAACAGATCATGCCATATGGCTTTAGTAGGAAAACATTTTTCCCGTGTATTTAGAAATATTATGATATTTTAAGCATTGAACAATTTAACTAGCACTGTTACAAGGTTCTTTAACCAGTAAAAAAAAAAAAAAAAGTACTGTCTGAAGCCATTTAATTGTTGAACACAGGAGTATCTACTATATAATGAACTGCAGCTATGATACGAAAATAAATTAATATTTTGTAGTTGACAATTTTGCTTTAGATTACAGTCAGGAATAATTGCTTTCATTTTGCTGCAGATCAGTTTTTCAAAGGGAAATTCTTCCTCCTTTTTTCTCATTTACAATTTGCTTTATGTATCTTTTAATTTTTTTAATAAATAAAATATGCTTGAACAGATGATGCGTTATAGTTAGCAATATATAGCCACACTAAAGATCTGAAAATTCCCTCATTAAATGTCTTAAATATTTAATTTCTTGTCTCTATAAGTAATTTTTAAGTTTCGGTTACATGAAGAATTTCTCATATTTTCTCTTATTATTTTGATTTTTGAAAAACTACATGAGGAAAGCAGAGAGATTCCTATTCCAGCTGAAGACACAGGATGATGGGAAATATACAGCTGCCTAATCTGTTTTCAGAAATCAGGCTGGAGAATATAAAAAGTAAATACTGTCAGAAACATTGAAGAAAACATTATTTAAGCCTTTTATGTTCTGGTCAATGCAGATGAAATCATGTAGATTCTTTTACATAATGTGTCCCTTTAATGGTCCTGCTGGAAATTGACTTCTTGGCAGCTGTACAGTGCAGACTAAGATGGATAAAGTTCTGTTCTTGTTTCAAAATCTTGTAAGTGTGAGCATGTCAGAGTTGTCCGAAGACAAATTCAATCTTCTTTTTCTTTTCAGTTTTATTCGTTTTATGTTAGTTAAACCAACTGTTAAATTAATGGGAGTACATCTGAAAAAAAACATAACTTTGAAACATTGCTTGTTAGTACTTTTTGGAATTTTCTTTCTCCTCTGGATCCTGACTGCTGAGGAGAGTCACTGAGAGTGATGAGTCCATGGTAAGAAACCACATTTAACTCCTTTATTTCTTCATTAAGGCCTTGCTGGGCCTTCAGATTACATGGCATTCCGCAAGAGCCTTAATCCCGTGGGTTACCTGGTTTCTGGAAATGTGTGTATACTTCTACCCATGGGATCAACTGATGTCTCTTTGGTTCTGTTTTGGCAAAGCATGTAAGTGTGCTTAATTTCATCCTGGTTAAGCAAAGCATTGAAATCTAGGTGTAGATACTGATTAATTCACTGTGGTTCTGTGGGTAGAGGTGTTCTGAAGTGCTTTACTGAAATGGCACTGCAGTCCCTAATGCAAATCCCCTGTGTTTCCAGTTCTCAGTATGAGTTGACAGCTGGTTACAAATCAATTATAATCTGGCATGGTTTGTTTCTTGCACCCTTGAAGATTCAAAAGTACTGGAATATTTGCAAAAGTAGCAAGCCAGAACAGTGTGCATTCCCTTATGTGGCATGACAAAATGACTGAATGGCTTGTGTTTTCCTCTTAATGCTTTGCAGATTTGTAGCTACCATGAATTTAATGATGAATAAGAACAACCCACACAGGGAAAGAGATCTAGTGGTGGCTGAAGGCAAGCAACATTGAATATATGCTCCATATAAGGCAATGTGTGGGAGACACATTTGTTACATACCGAGTATCTGAGCAAAACTGTGTGTCATGTTTCCTTAGGTTCTCAACAGGAGATGTGTAGAAGCAGCAGTGATGACAGGCCTGGCTCTCAACTGCAGTATAAACAAGAAGTCCTTGTTTGACAGAAAACACTATTTCTATGCAGATCTGCCTGTAAGTATGCAGTATAGCTGGTACCTTTACAGCTGCAGGAAAGGACGAGTCTGGAGTATGGTTGGCATGAGGGGATGAGTGAGGAGTTGCTTTTTCTGTTTTCAGTCAGTGTTCTGCTCTCCCCAACAGGATGTTGCGCTGTGCCCTGATGAATAGAGAGCTGTACCCTGGTGCTCACTGATTGAATATGATTGCTCTGATTGCTGACTCCTTGCTTAGCTGCACGATTCCAGTAGCTTAATGTAATTGAATTGGGAGCTGGAGCTGCTTTGCCCCTTAAGTTCTCCATTCCTGGTGTTTAGTACTAATTGTCTGTTAGGGTAAAAGCAGTCTGATAATAGTCCTTCATTTAAAGTGAATGTATAACAAACACAGGTTCCAGTGGTATAAACATAATAGTGTCATTTTTGTGTGTGCTTAGGGACCTAAAAATATTTAATTTGCCTTTAAAACTTTTCCAGTCAGTAGTTGCAATAAATAAAAACCAAAAACAACAACAACAACAAAAAACAAAACAAAACAAAACAAACAAACAAACAAACAAAAAAAAAAACACAACCCAAAAACCAGCCTAAGAAACTGAGTCTTTGCAGTATGGTTTGTTGATAGTTTTTGTATTTGGTAGAAGGTGTCACTGGAAGTCAAGTGCATTTTACCACACTTGGTATGGGCGTAGAAATACTAAAGTGATTTAAGAAACTGATTTCTGTCATTGCAAAAGGATGCAGCAGTGTTTGAGGATCCAGCAATGTTTGAGTCTTTTTTTCCTATTTTAATGAAATTAACCTTCCTGCTTTTAAACATTTTTTTTTTCTGTCAGATTATTTGTACTGAATGTTCAGTTTAACACTCATTTGTCAAAATGAGGATACTAGTTTTACTTCCTCTGATTGTGGGGTGGAGATATGATGACTCCGCATATTAAAAAAAAACCCAAACAAATCTATTCCTATTTTATCTGAGAAAGGTCAGGCATGTTAGCTTATCTTCTTTTTAGTTGAGGTGCTCTGGACATCCAGAGAAGCAGAGTGGGAGATCTTTCAGGTCTCAAATTAATGTGCAGAGGTGCTGTATTATTAACTCAACTACTTTCTCTCCCACTCTTTTGTTCAGACATTGGAAATCTTTTGAAGTTACACAGAATAAATATAATTGCTTCCCACCTTAGGAGGAGAATTATGTTGTAGTTGTCTACTGGAGACCTGTATCTCAGAAGAGATTTATGTTCCATTTTCTTCCAGGCTGAGGACTTGTGGCTCTTCTGTGAAGTTGATGTAATTACTGATTTGGTTTCTGGGGGTAACTTTGTTAATATTTGTGAGCCATTAAGAGGCCCTTTTGTTGGGGGCTCTGTGGTGAGCTACTGGAAATGTGAAATGCAAACTTACCAGTTTGAGTTGCCAATGCTTTTTTTTAATTTGTAAAATTATCTTAAAGCGTGTTTCCAGACCTGAAAGAGAAGGAAGTGAAATAGCAGGAAATAAACATGACTTCAAAAATTCCTTTACCCATCATAAAGAAAAACCAAAAACATCACAGACTTGTTTGCAAGCCACCTTTGGGTCTCCTGCTGTTAAATTGAAAACAATCTCTCATATTCTTGTGATGTCTGCTGCTATCAGTCTACTGCATAGAAGCCATATGGAAGAATGTTGTCATAGGAAAGAAACCGAATCCATGTGTTTAGAGAAGAGTGAGGTGGAGGAAGGTGTGGACAGCACAAAGCGGGCTCTTGTCTGAAGACATGAGTTACAGGATCCTCTGGACAGATAAGCGTGGAAATTTGGTCAAGGAGATGGTGACACATTTTATTAGTTTGAAACGCGTAATTCTTGCTTTCTGTTGGCTGACTTCTGCAGTTTAAGCACTGACAATAAACTGCCCAACCTGCATTTCATAGTGAAACAGTCTCGTCAGGAACCCTGTAATAAGATGCAGAGTTTAGGCTAATGAGCTGTATAGAACAGATAAAATAAATCCAGCTCTTAGGGTCGTTTGACAATGGGATTATTGCTACTCCTGAAAATGGGGCTTTGGATGGGAAATGGGATTCTTGTTATTTATTGTCACTCACTATTTCAGGCTTTAAAAAAAATATTTTAATGAGAAGTTTTAGGAGATGGGAAGAGCTCTGTGATTAGCATAGGCTGCATAGAGTCAGTCATTTTATTTTTCTTATAGTGATTATGGCTAGAAGGTCATGCACTTTACTGCATATATAAATTGAGCTGTTCACAGGGCCAGACCATTGTTCTCCATTCCAATGCACTGTCATCATCTCTCCATTTTAGAGTGAGCTCGTCCTCCCTGCAAAATATGAAGATGCTCCTCCCAATTCATTAAAACCTGGCAGGCTTATTTTTTTTTTAAAAGTTCTCACTACTGGGGGCATGAGCAGGCTAGGAAGGTGGAAGAGATGGGCACCCTACCTCAACAGAGTATTTGATTCACTTCTATATTCTCACATCATTGCAGTTATTCCAATACCTTGTGACTGGCAGCCCCTTTTATGGCTTGCAGTTTCCTCTCTGAGTGGAGTTCCAGGCATGAAGTGGCATTTATCAGCTGTGCACCTTATGTGGGGTTGCAGCGCCTGTCTTTTAAATTGCTACATTAATAAAATTGAGCTTCTCATTTCCTTGATTTCCACACACCATCCCCCCCCCCTCCCCACTTCCCTCTCCCTCTCCTTCCTTCTAATGTGTAAAGTTATGAAGAGGCAGAGAAGGATATTCAGCCTGATGGGAGGATGAGAAATAGTCCCAGCTTGGGGGTGGAGGTACAGTAGCTGGTTTCAGACCAGATTTATCATGGCTGAGGAACCACAGGCGTGGAAGAACCTCTTCCAGTCCATTTCCTGCCCCAAGGCGGTATCAGTGAAATTTATGTCATCCTTGGCAAGTGGTTGTGCAGTTGATTATTGATTATTTTTGCATTAGTGTAGTATCTTATACTTGCCTGTATTGAGAAGTGTTCTAATTTTTTTCCAGACCTCCAGCTTCTCGCAGTTAGGTTGAATTCTAGACCCATCTTCTAGCTTGTTTCCTTTCCAGCTAAGCAAAATAACTTCTGAATTTACATGCGTGTGTGTTCTATCCTCTTACATAGGTCACTGTGAAAGATGTTGCATGTTCAGTTTTGTTCTTAGCCTGTAATATTTGCACTTGGCCATGGTGCTGCTTTCTGAAAAGTGAATGTTTTATTTGAGTATAAAGCTCATTTTGTTGACAGGCTGGCTATCAAATCACTCAGGAAAGAGTTCCTATTGCGGTGAATGGAAGTCTGTCATACAGTCTCTGCATAGACAACAAAATGAGCCAGATGGTGACCAAAACCGTGAGGATTAAACAAATTCAGTTGGAGCAAGATAGTGGAAAGAGTCTCCATGATGACACAAGGAGCCAGACGCTCGTTGACTTGAATAGGGCTGGTAGGCTTGGATTATTTTCCTATTTTTCTCTTCCTTTCTGTGTAAGATGAGTCTTTAAAGGTAAATGGGTGACAGGGAACAGGTGAAAAATGAAAACAGCCTGATGTCTTTCTCCTTGAAAATAAAAATTCATTAAAATTACCATTACTCTTGAAGCAGGCGAATACTTGAATTTTTTTAATGGCCAGTGAACCTTTCCCATTTTTGTTGGTTGATGGCAACTGGCAACAGCAAGTTAGAAGTCTGTTGGCTCCAGTTTGCTCAAAACTGTACGTGTCAGTCACAAACAGCCACTCAGCTATCTAAGCTCATGCCACTGTGTGCATTGTTGTTAAAAAAAAAAAAAAATCACAGACTTAATGAATCAAGTTTGTGTATAGAAGGAGCAGCTGTTAGAATTTGTCTAATGCATGAGTCAGACATTCCTTTTAATTACTAGCTTTGAAAAAAATGCAGATTTTCTCATCAAACTTGTAAACGGAATGAACCAAATTAGCACACAACACGTGCAGCAGCCTGGATGTCCTATCCTAACTGGGACACGGTGCTCTGATGTCCACTGAACTTAAGGGCTGTGACTGCTCATATTCTTTGAAAGCTGGAACCCGAAGCTAAAAACTGGACTGTATCTGTTTACAGTTCTGTCTGTTCCAAAATGAGTTTAAGATAAACAGATTTGCATCTGGAATCGAATTGGCTTTAAATGAGAGTTGTCCTAGAGAGGCAGAAGAGGAACGTGTCCTTCTGATCTCCATGTCATCAAAGGGTGGAGGATTGTCTGCTGTTTGTCTGTTCCTTTAAAAAAAATAAGAAGAAAAGTTTTTATAGCGATCTGCAGCTAGGCTCATAGTGACAGTTACTAAATAATACATGGGGGTTTATTTTTTTCAAAAAAAGCCCAAGTGCTTTCATGTGTTTAGCCAGTTTCACTCTAATACGCCAAGATCAAAAGCTATTGTTGAAAATCTCCCGTCTCTTTCCCTGATAGGAGTCGGCCTCATGGAGGTTGTCATGGAGCCTGATATGTGCTGTGGGGAAGAAGCAGCTGCAGCAGTCAGAGAGCTTCAGCTCATTCTTCAAACACTTGGGAGCAGCCAGGCAGTCATGGCAGGTACAGAAGGGGGAAGGGCATGTTCCCTTGTCACCAGTAATTCTCTGCATTTGCAGGAGTTTTGCAGCTTCTGGTTATTTTGCTCTGTGGTTGCTTATAACGCATAGCCTTTTCTAGCTGTTTTTACAATCCTCAGAGCCTGTCCTAACGTCTGACATGCTCGAGGTGTCCTTACGGGCCTGCCTTCATCTGCAGAGCTTTGCAGTGTTAGGTTTTATATTGCCTCACACAACAGTTTTACAGGATAAACCTCGGCAGGGAGAAACGTCCCCAGGGTTCTTGTGGTGTTTCTCCCTGTCTGTCCTCATCTTGCTTGGCACAGTGCTGCAGCCCAGAAGACCGGTAGTAAAGATTAGTTGTAGAATATGGAAGTTATGGGACAAAGTAGTGGGAGCATGGGTCGCCTTGTATGTTGTGTGTCAGGTCTCAGCTAGTCATAAAATGGCTGTAGGCAGTAAACTTGTGCTGGTGTCATGGGTGAGATGGAGTAAATGACAGCACATAGCAGACATGGGTGCTGGAGTTAAGAGCCAGAGAGAAAACAGCTTTTACCCTACTTGATTGTTTCACACACTCAGTCTCTCTCTCCCTCCCCTCCAGCGTTATGCTCACTAGTTTTCAATGTCTCTTCCCACTAGGGAGATCACTGGTGGTCTGGGGAGGTGGGCCAGAAATTTGTGCTGGTTCGTGCTGTGCAGCAGGTTTGCAGGTACTGGTCTCAGGTGTTAGAGGCCACCGTCCCTAAGCATCCACTGGCATTTGTCTCCATGCATCTCTCTGATCTTCGGGATTCTCCCCTACCTCTAGGATCTCTCTAGCCAAGATGACTCCTGTCTTTCTGAGACCAATTCCTCATTGGGGAGCCTCTGATATTGGCACCAGTGCTTCTTTCTGGAACCCTGAGGCCCCAGTTTTTGCAGTAGGTGATGCGCAGAAACACGGTGCGTGACCAGCCTCCTAACTGGTGATTCTGTCTCATGCCTCTCTTATTAAGTAGAGGATTCAGGTCATGCCATTTTTGCTCAGTCCTAATGTTATAAAAATTTACAACCAGCTCATGGTTACAGCTAGCAAATAGCAGGCGGCTGCTTGAGAGTTTAAAAGTACAGTTTTGGGCATTCATCTCCTCCACGCATACCCCAAATTATCAGCTGCCTATTAGTGTTCACAATGTAAGCTGTACTTCTGCCTGTGGCAGTTGGCTCCGCTGTTCTGGCAACACATTCAGTCCACAGTGTAAGTGGATGCATCTCCCAGAGAACTGAGTCAGAGTGGTCCATGTATCACCCAATAAATGGGATCCAATAAATGTTAGCTAGTGATGCAAATCTAATTTAATGTAAGGGGAAATAATAATTGCTAGACATTATATATGCCTCTGAATCTTTTCTCACACTAGTTTTCCACATGTCAGATGGGGCACAGTTGTTAATATTAAGCAGCCAGTTTGCAGGCTTCTTCAAAGGTCTTCATGGACATACTCATCATAATTACTTTCTTTCAAATGAGGGCTTTACATTTTCATATTTTACCTTCATTCTACTTGTGTGTTCAATGGAGACAAGTGCCCAGTTTTATCAGGTATTATTTCATTAACAACAAACAGATGAAAAGATGATTTCATTGCAAAATGAAAGGAAAAGAAGCTGGACTTAAAGTGGGCTTAAAGGAAAAAAGCTTTTCTGAGAACATTTGGGGCCTGGCTCTCCTTTCACTTATGCCCGATTAACTTCATTGTCTTGTCACATTGACACCTACATCCAAGTAGAAGCAGGTCATGTCTCAACGTGAAGCGAGGGTGGGACAAGACTATTTCTCTTTTGGAACAAGTAGTCATTTCACCCCAAAGAGGGAGCACATGCAAAACCCTTCCCTTGAAAGAGATGTTGGCTCATTCCGGCACCTTTGTCCTTCATTTGCATGTCTGGCAAGACTCTATGAAGACAGAGGAAATCAGTGTGCTATCAACCAGTCTACTTTTACAAAGCATACCAAGGCCCCTCTAGTCAATTTACATTTATTGACTGGAACAGATTCTGAAGCTGTGGATGTCTTCACAGGTTTAATTCTGAGCTATTTTGTGCTCTCTTTGATAACACTGCTGTATCTAAACAGTATTTGTTTCTTTTTGTCTGTATTTTAAATTAAAAAAAAAAAAAAAGGAGGAAGGCTACAGATGTTCACTGTTCAATATGGGAGAAATTATGTTTCTTTTTAGTACAACCTCTCCTATTTGTTTGTTCCCACCAGTTGAATAACTGTGGCAAGCCTTTTCTTCTCAGAAGGGATGTCTTTAGAGGGACAAAACTTAGAAAGATACAATTACTTGTGGTTGAGTCATTAGAGATCTCTAAGGGCATTATTCCATTTGGACTAAAAGTGCAGGATGCTTTTATATGTAACTTTGTATTCAGTTTCAGTTTTTGGCAGTCAGAGAAATTTTGGGGGGAGGTGGGGGTGGGGCAGAGACTGCAGTTTCTTGAAGGAGAGGAAGAAAATTACCAAAAAAAAAAAATCCACTACTTCTCACATTTTGTCCTTGAGCTGTAAATTTCCAAGAACATCTTAGTAAATCTGTTCAACATAACTGTAAGTTCTTGTGTTCTATGCTAGGGTAGTATATATCCATCAAATTGTAATTCCAAAAGGTATTTTTATGCTGTTTTTAGAGGAATGGAAGCTCACAATCCACCACTGTAAATTGCTTGTCTAATTCAGCCCGTTATTTAAGAGCTGTGAATCAGAAGCTTTTTTCACTATGGCTTAGAGGATCTGTGCTGCACTGCACCATGCAGTTTTCTCTCAGACAAATTATGAGCAGTAATTTTTTTTAAAAATTAGTATTCTCAGAAAATTTTGAATGATTGGAGGCAGAGTTTTAGATGGAATCACAAACAGAATGCTATGATGAGGTGGTTGTTACTCCTTTCTGAACATATGGAGAGGTCTGCTATTAATGCTCTGCACATAACATGCAGTTTATTAATGCATGACAAGGTTTTTAGTTTACAGGGAAGACTATTCTGTTGATGAAGTTTCCTTTTACAGAGGGTCAGCTGAGAGTGGATGCCAACATTTCTGTGCATCACCCTGGAGAGCCATATGGAGTGAGGACCGAGGTGAAGAATATCAATAGCATACGATTCCTGGCAAAAGCAGTAGGTAATGATGGTTGCTTCATTACAGGAGCATTCTAGATATTTTATGTGGTCTGATATGAAATATGTCAGGCTCCTGAGTGCAGTAACTGGCCTTAAATGCCCTGACTGGCTTCATCTGGGTGTCCCAGCCATACACCTTGCCCATGGGTCCCGAAGTCCCATTTAAGCTCAGGCTGGGACCTTCACACTGTGCCTGAGCTACGTCACAAGTGTGCCAGTTTTCAGTCCTGTCTCTTGGTGGACCTTGGACCTGTTCTGTAGTCTTGTTCCCAGTCCTGTCTCTGGATTTACCTCCTGCTGCATTGGACTGAGCTCCCTGGACGGACCCTGGGCCCAGCTCACGCCCTCACTTTGAGCGAGACTGTCAGTGCACCCTGTCAATAGCACGAGCCTCTGCCCATGCTGGTTGGACCAGTGGGGCTGCACTGGGCAGTGAGGGCTCTGCCTCTGCTGTGGTCACCCTCGGCTCCTGGCTTGTCCCCCGTTGTGGAGCAGCCCCACTCTTCCTGCTCCCTGACAGAATAAAACTTAGTATGGGGTACAGTGGGGATAGCAGCTGTGTTAGTCTGCATTTTTCTTGCAGAGGTAACCCTCTGGGTGCAGGAAGAATAAAGCTCATATGATTCAATGCCTAGCATGTTTAGTACTGAAATATGTTAGCAGTAGCTGTGTCCCCCAGTGTAGATGATGGCTTTCCACTGAATCTGGCCGGTGGTGTGTATGAAGTTCAGATGCAGCTTGGGTATGAGCAAGAAAGGATGACTATGACCTCTCTAAAAGAAAACTCGACTGATAGGAAGGTCACTAGGAACGTATGGTTTGGCTGTAGTGCCTGGGAGGAAATGTTTTCTGTTTAAAGGGAATGAAAGAAGATAAGGAAAACATGCAGAGAAAGAAACCATGCTGGAGAGAGAGACAGTGACTGATAATTCTGCCTGTAACTAGTGCTGTTTATTTCATTACGGTTAAAACAACAAAGTATTCCATTATTACATAGCAGTGAAAAATGAAATGGTGCAGTGTACAAAAGCTAATAGTGCAGTATAACAAGCTTATTCTTTTTTCTTTTGTTTCTGTCAGACTATGAAATAAAGAGGCAAATTGAAGAACTTGAAAATGGAGGAACAATTCTGAATGAAACAAGAGCCTTTGATTCCAAGCTTGGGTGAGTTTTTATTTTGGAAAAATATCAGGAATAGCAGCTTTAGAGTGCCAGGGATACCTAGTGGCATGATCAGGAGAGGTAACGTAGTATTGCTCAACTTCTGTCTTCTCAAGCTAAAGTCCATAAACATAGTCTCTTCACAGGTGGTAATTTATTCTTAGTGTCGAGGCTTTTCCACAGCAGATTGTGTGCTACATCAAGCGGTGTCTGTGTGGAAAACAACTGCCCTCTTACATACGCGCATTCTTTGAAGCAGACTGAGGAAGCTCTCCTGATCTTCATAAGACAAAGTTTTTGTTTTGTGTTTTTGCCATAAAACTAATTCTGTGGTGTACCACTTACCACATCTTGTTTTGTTTTTATTTTAGGTGCACTGTACCCATGAGAGACAAAGAAGGAAAGCAGGATTATCGGTATCTTTTTTTTTTTTTTTAAACAAAGTTAACATTTCGATAATTGAGAATTTATTTAATTTCTTAAGTGTAGTCAGTGAAATGAGCATATGAAGTTAGTCAGCATAGTGAGTATGTATTGGAAGGTTACCTTCCACTGGAAGGGTAAGAGACCTATCGGAATCAGTGCTAACCTGAGCAGTTCAGATCTAGAACCGTGTCTCATCTCTGCTAAAACCCATAGACCTTTCTGAAAAACTAAGCTGGACTACTTTAACTCAAAGTGGGTAAGTTGAAGGTTTACTTTGTGGCACGTGGACGTGTATTCTTAAGAAGGCCAGACATAAACCATAAGAATATTCTGAGTTAAGCATTGTTCCCGCTTTAAGACAATCCTGAGGGAAATGATTTTCAGATAGCAGTCTCTGCCTTTCCATACTTCAAATCTGTGATCACAGATCACAATCGCTGTTTGAAAATCCTAACTACTTTTGAGAAGTGTCCGCATTCTCATAGGCAGGTTTCTACCATAACGTTTGTGTAGGCCTAATGAAGATGTTACCTTGCGAAGTACTTCTTGCCTTCCACTAGTGCAAGACGACAGCCATCAAACCATAATCAGCCACCCAGGAGGGACTTAGCCAGAGGGTGAGGGGACAAAGCACAGGTCTTGTTGGGAAGCAGTGCTGCTGGGAACAAGTGCTGAGGCAGCGCTGCAGAGCAGCAGCACAGCCACTTAGTGCCCTAGCACGAGAGGGAATCACAGTGGTGTCTGGATGGGCTGGGGAAGCTCAGTGATTGCTGATTGCTCTGAGCACCCCTTCTCCTGCTCTGTGCATGCCTGTCTCCTCCCCTGGTTAAGGCCATCTTCGTGCTGGCCCTCCCAGTAGTTCCCTAGCTTTGCATCCTAGAGAGTCTTCCTGTTACTCCCACTGTTCACTTCCCAGCTGGAGAACTTTCAGAGCCTCTTAGCTTTGCCGTATCTGTGTTCCTGTTAGATCTAGATATACTCTACTGCTGATCTTACCTGGAGCAGAGCAAGGATTTTGAAACCATCCCGCAAACTCTAAATCTGCTTTTTAAGTTATTGTTTGTAGAACTGCAGCAGAAAAGGCAGTGATCATTTTGTAAATTCCTTGTTATGGTAAGGGCGAGCATGGGGCTTATTTAACAAGACTAATTTGAACAAATGCAAAAGAAAATTCATGAAGATGTAGGCAAAACTGGTGAGTCTAAGATACTTCAAATAAAGACACCAGGCAGATTATTCCTAAGATAAGAGCAGTTTTAAACTGTGCTTTTCAGATTTTTTGTAATTTACTACTGCACATTATACATTAAACTTAAAATCTATGTTTAGGCAGATTGGAAATAGAAATTACTACAGTAAATGTAGAGGGTGCCCAATGTCCTTTATTCTGATGCTTTTGAACCCCTCATTTGATCATGCAAGAGAGAGGTTTCTGCTTCAATCGCAGTTATTCAAGTGGTTTGAATTGGCCTTCTCTTTAAGGGAGCCTTTTGTTCTGTGATGGCACCCTGCTGAGCACAGTAACTTTGCTTTTAGCACAGCATGAGATTTCATCAAGATTTTTGAAGTTAGTCTGGAAAAGGTTGCAACCTGCCCAGATCAGTCCTGGCAGTTGGCTGTCAATCTGGGTTTTTCCCTGCCATCCACTCCTGGTTTTGTCCAGATCCACAAGTTCATGCTTGATGCCAAAGGGAGTGGGTTGTTTCCATATATATTCTTATTGGGTTTATTATTTTTTTAATTATAATTTTGGGTGCAGAAGCATTAATTACCCCTTTTCTATCGTTGACTCTCTGACAATCAGTGGCAAATACTCAAAGAAAATAGAGGCTTTGCAGCGGTTCAGAGGCTGATCTCTTACTACTTAATGGTGATACACCAAGTCATGAATTTTTAATATTTTGTTCAGTTGACATAGTAACGCAACTTCCAGGTAAGTATAAACTTGTGATATAAATTTTATTCTTTGTTGTTTATCTTCTGACTGAAAATAATTATGAAGGAGGTTTTTTTCATTTTTACTAGATTTATGCCAGAGCCAAACCTTCCTCCATTGATTCTGTACGATGCGAAATCTTTGCCAGCTAATATGAACCATCAGCAAGTGGTAAATATTGACTGGATTCATGAGAGACTTCCTGACCTCCCCAGTGTGAAGAGAGCAAAGCTTGTTGAACGGTATGGGATTCTTCCTGAACACAGCTTCACCTTATTGGTAGGTCTATTGATCAAGTGCTAAAATAAGCCTAGAAACTTGAAAGTTGCATGGTTCTTGAAAAGATTTACAAATGTCATACTAACCAGCTGTCAGTGCTCATGGAACTATAGTTGGAAATATGTCCAATGCATACTTTGTATCTTGGAGCCATATACGTAGAATGATAGGGAAAAGAAACCATATACAACGTGCCTAGAAGTGTTTCTCATGCAAGGTGCAGTCAAATAACTGTTATTTAATATTGATCTTGTCTGTCTACACATGGATGCACCCGTGACTGACTGGAACAAATGTGCGACTTCCTGCTGACAGGTCCTTGTCTGCAAGTGCCTGCTCTTTGGGTCTGGTACAAGGCTGGGCACACTGTCAGAAAAACACGTCTATTAATGTGTTAAATACTGACTGCAGAAGCAAACCCCAAAATTTAAATCTTTCAGCTTCACATACCTGTTGATCTGGCTTCCATATTATTTGGAAAAAAACCCCAGACTTAATCTTAGGTAAATACACAAAATGGCTGTACAACATCAACTTTGACCTCACAGTGCAGTTTCCCAGGGATGAGTTCAGGAGAGGGGATGAAAAAGAAGAGGGTGTGGCAAATGTGGATATAAATAAGGAAATGACAGAAAAATCTCATAACTTCCAAAGTTATTGTGAAGGACTTTGAGCTTCTTAGCTACAAACTGCATGATGTCAATGATAACTCGGGGTGGGGGGGGGGTGGAAGAGAGGGGGTAGCATACTCACCTAAGATTAGACATTTCATCTAGCCAGCTAAGCTAGGACAGTGTCCTGTCCTGCTTTAGTTACCTCTGTGATTAGTGGAGACAGAAGGAAAAGGACTTACTTAGAGTAAGATTCAGAGCAGAACCGTAAGTACTTTAAATTGTCCTCTGGAGGAGTTCCTTTCCTTTGAATATAAATGGAGGGAGAGCAGTCCACATAACTTACCTACCTAATATCCCTCCTTTGAGTGTGTGTAATTTAATACACTTGTACAGAAGCTGGTTCTACAGAAAAAAAAATGGTTCTTTCTTCTGAAGAAAGCTGTTAGGAAAACTGCTTTTGTGATGGTGTGCCATTTTAGTGAGTTGTAGATCTCCTGTTTGGTGGGCAGGTGAGTCATAAGTCTCATCTAAGTCATGAGGCTGCAGTGATAGCATCAAGATATGTCAGTAGTTCTTAGATTTCTCTTTCAGTGACTAAGCTCCAAAATGTGACTTCACAGTCAGTATTCCTGTCTTTATATGCATTTTTTTCACATCAACTTCTCACATATGAAAATAAACAGAGCTGAGAAGGGTAGATAGGTCTTGAACCCCTTTTTTGACTTCTTTCCTTCTCCTCCTCTGTGGTGGGTTGACCCTGGCCAGCTGCTAAGTAGCACAGCTGCTTGCTCATTCCCCCCACCAGTGCAACAGGGAAGAGAATAGGAAGAGCAAAAGTGAGAAAATTCATGGTTTGAGATAAAGACACTTAAATAAGTGAAGGAAGGAGGAAGGGGAAAACCCCAAAAGTGATGCAAATGCAATCACCACCTCCCACAAGTAGACTCATGCCCAATCAGTCTCTGACCAAAACTACCTCCCCCATAATCCCCTTCCCTCACTTACTCTTGTTGAGCAGGGTGTTCTGTGGCACGGAATATCCCCTGGGTCACTCTGGGTTAGCTGTCCAGGTTCTGTCCTCACCCAGCTTTGTGCCCACCCTTGGCCTACTCACTGTGGGGGCCAGAGTGGGGAAAAGAGGAGGTGGAGGTACTGCTCAGCAGTAGCCAGAACACTGGTGTGTTGTCAGCACTGCTTTAGTCACAAATCCAAACCAGCACCCTCTTGAGAAAATAAACTCCATCCCAGCCAGACCCAGTACACCCACTCTTTTCACTTGGCATCAACCCACTTCTCGCGCGTTTCGATTTTACTAGTATTGATGGCTTCTGCTGTGTGGCTTCTGTTGTCTCTACCAACTAGCCCTACATATTTACCTCATCAACTGCCCTTTCTTTCCAGCTGTTCTCTGAAATCCACTATTGTCTTTGCTTCTTCCCTTTTAACTTTTTTTTTTTTTTTTCCATTCTGCAACGTAGAAGACAATTAATGAGCTCCAAGCTGAAATTTGGGATTCAGCTTGTAATAAGATAATGCATCCATTTGAATGCATGAAGTGAACATGTTCTTCATTGTGGGTCGTCTTTTATTGTGCATTAGAATGTCAGCGTGTATACTCTCCATAAAAGTTGCTTGCCTGTTCACTGGGAGACCAGTTAACCTTAATTCTTCTGAAAACGGTATGTCCGTTGCTGTGTTAAGCTTATATCAAAAGTTGCAGAAGATTGCTGATAGGGCCAGATGCACAAATCTAATGAGCATTCTTTCAAGTTAGAGCACCCAGGAGTGCTCATTAAATAAATGGCAATGGTAGAGGGATGACTCTAAAATGCAAAAATCTCTGCTCTGTGCCAACTTGTTAGAGAAAACATTATGTGCCAAAGTTATAATAAAACAATACCATACTTCAGCATGCAAGTTAGTTTCCGAGCTTGCTTTGTGAGCTTTATTCTTGTGTACAGTCGCTGCCTGTACGTGCTGCAGTACTGAGAATCTGAGACTCATGCAATGGAAGGGGAGAGCATTACCTATTAATATCTTCATACCTGAAGTTTCTTAAGTGTAAACTGCTACATTTTTGACAGTTTTGTATAAATTGTGAAAATAAATGAAGTTTCTGATTTTCTTCATGCAGAACCATTCTTATTCAGAAAGATGCAGTTCTCTGAGCCACGTAGACTGCATGGTATTTGGGTACTCGGTTTCTGCATGCAATTTCTACTTTGCTGTGCACACTGGTAGGCTGGCAAATACTGCAGTTGAGAAGGATCTCTGATAACTTTGCCAGTTATGGTATTATAATCTTTTTGTCTTGCTTCCTACTGAGTAAAAAAAAAAAGAAAGATGTATTGGCATAGACATTAATGTGACATTATGTTTTCAAAAAGCATGCTGAAGTCCGGGGAGGTCCATCCAAAAAAATAGATGACTTGTCACAGTACAGCATTGGAAAAAAAACCCCAGTCTGATCACTTCCCTTCTCATCTGAATTCCCAAGTTTTCCTGTGTATATACGGTTCCTCGGCTGACTCAGATAAAAGCGGCCGTTTCACTTGGGCTTTGGCTTATTGCTCTGGTGGAACAATTACATTGGTGAATCTTTCAAACAAAAGTGGGATGCCACAGAAGTTGGTTTTGACCGTTTTGTTTATGACATGCCATCCTCATACACGTTGGTGTGCAGGTGAATTTATGCTTATTTTTAGAACTTAAATCATTTTATGAGAAGCTGTAAGAAAAAATTTGAACTTTGACTGCTCTGCTTCTCTAATAGGCTAGATTTTCTGTTTTTTTCCCCTGACAATCTTGCACATTTTTGCAGCAGTTGTTACTTCACAGTTGGTTATTGTGGGAGTTGTGATGGTGAAAATGGGAATAAGAAGGCAGGAAATGACATTTCTTTTGGTGAACATTAATGTAGTTTTCTTCTTCAGTTCTTTGGGAAACATTATGGGTCTTTAAAAGCGTAAGTTTGCGTTGCAGACCCAGTGTCCCTAAAGGTTGTACCTACGGTATTCTGTAAAATAATGTGCTGTTTTAAACTCGTTTAAAAAGCATCTGAAATCACTCCACCACTAGGGTTTTTTTGACATCTCAGTACTATTAAATGATCGTTTTTAAACCATGTTTAAGAAAGAAATTTGCATCTGGTTGAAGTATTGGTATGTCAGATTTCATGCCAGTGAGACTAATGAATAAGTTACAGCATATTTGGAGTGTAATGGGAGCGCCGAGTGGGCCTGGATCAGAATCAGGGTGCTACGAGTCCAGATTTCTGGTTTTCTTTCTATGAAGATTAAAATACGCTATTCAGAATTAAGTGAGAACAGTCTGTTAGCATTCCTGTAAACCAGTATGATAGAGCATGCAGTGGTTTTTCCGCTCACATCTATTGCAAGGGACAGGTCTGTGTGTGTTGATAGCTGGAGTGAATGTGGCATGGAGAAAGCTGGCCAAAATGCAGAACAAATTAAAGTCAGGTTCAAGTAGTACAGTATCTAGAAATTGAAGCTAATCAAGTTATGCCTACATTTTTCTAATATGGCAAGAAAATGAGGAAAATGTTTCATTTCTGTCATTCATTTTGATGTTTTGACATTCTGCCTTATTCATTTCAGTCTAGCATTGCTGGGTTTTCCTACTCTTTGGCTACAGAAAATGACAGTCACTTAAAGAAATCTAAAATGAAATGCAAAGGAACTTGGGGAAGTATGTCTGGTTTCATCTGCACAAGTAGTGAGTGTGGGGTTGAGCACCTGGTAGCATATGTAAGTCTGTTGGAGTATCCCTGGGCTTTTCTGCTCTTGCTGCCTGGAAGTCATCTGAATGAAATGTGAAGGCTGGGTATACGTTGGTCCTTGATTTCCAAAGGTCTGGCAGCAGGGCCAGAGCTGTAGCTCCAGCCGGGCTGCTGCTATCCAGAAATCTGAACGAGCCCGCTGCTAGAGATGTGCTCTCTCGCCTATACGTGGTGAACGTGCCGCGCCTGAGCAGCCTGCACTCAGACATGTGCCATTCACAGACATTGTTTGCGTGTGCCTAATGTTGGAGCTAGACCTACTCTGCCTGGAGTGGTTGTAAAACCTTCTGCAGCACGCGTAAAGAAACCAGCATTTATACGTGCTCACTTTTTCCTACCTAAATTGGACAGGTGTTTTTTTTTGTGGAAGGGAACCCACTGTTTAAATAATCAGTGTGTGTTTGTGCTATTGAATCCCGAGGTGAATTAGAAAGAGTACAGTATTCAGTAATGCATCATTTTAGTATTTCCACTTAGCACACACACACAGAGTTTTTAATCGAGTTTGCTGCACTTTGGTAATCATGTCATTCCTTTACTGTTTTTTTTTAAGCCAAATTTGCTCCTCTAGTTTATTTAGCCTTCAATTTTACATAATTTGATTATAAAGTAACTGCTAGTTAAATCTGTAAGAAGACTGGAAAAGAAGGGAATTATGCCTGTGTGTATTAGATAGATAACTAGGGGGAGTTACGAGGTTTACCTTGGTTCACAAAAGGACCTCAGTGGCTTTTCTAGGCTGAGAACTTGGTTTCTTTGCTCACGGTCTCAAGGTAAATGGGATGGGTCTTGATTTTTTGTCACACCAATTTTACAGCCTATCAACCATTAATCTAAGTGCATTTGGTTCTGTTTCACAGAACAGAGAGCAGTAGTCTACAGTCTTCTCAAAAGCCATACCTCATTACCAATGAAAAATGTGGTATCTAGAGCTGTTGGAAATTTGTGTTCTGAAAGTTTGGAGGAGGAAAGTCTAAAGTTCTGTATTGCTGTGGTGATAAATTATCCTCAAAACCAAGGGCGAATGAGACTGTTTTGATGGGATATGTTTGAGTGGAAAAGTCAGGCTGTGGTTTAGTGTCTACCCTGCACTCTTTGCTCAGAACTGTCCAGAGATCTGGCTGCAGTCAGTACGTGCTCGGGAGATGTTTTTGCTGTGATGACAGTATGCTTAGAATAGCTCCTTGTCTGGCTCTAAACTGTGGCCTCTCAGCTTCTGAGGGCTGGCTTGTCCTCCTGTGTGTTTGTGCCACACACTGCAGAAGCCCAGTGGCACACTGCATTTGGAGTCCTCCTTTGAAAGGTAGGAGCTGCTGCTTACTATCTCTTCAGCCTTCACTAGGCCTAATGAGTTCTGTGCCACAGTTAAAGATCCATCAATGCCTTGATGACAAACAGCACGGCATTCAGCAGACCGTGCTGTATCTGTTCTTCCAAAAACAATCTCAGATTTCTCTTAGACTATAAATTGAATCCCCTACCATCTTAGCTTCTGAGCATTTAGGGTGCTGTGGAAAAGCTTACATAGCTTCTCTGAAAAAACTAGAAAAATACAACCCTGCTTCTTACAGTGTGACCCTTCCGTATCACTGAAGGGTGA
This sequence comes from Tyto alba, assembly GCF_018691265.1. Classification (NCBI taxonomy): domain Eukaryota; kingdom Metazoa; phylum Chordata; class Aves; order Strigiformes; family Tytonidae; genus Tyto; species Tyto alba. The sequence goes on from NW_024881327.1 coordinate 9,549,439, forward strand.
ATGCAAGCTAAACTTATTCTTTCAAACCAAAATAAATAGAAGTGATTGCAAGATCAGGAGTGAAATACCAGTAGACAGTTTTGGGAAAAATCCCTTCTCGGTCAAAGGTAGCATGACAGCCTGTTAGATGGCAGCATTACATTTTCTAGCCTTGTACGTCCTTAAACCCCATGAGGAGATGAGAAAACCTCTTCCCAAATGCAAATTTAAGGGTGGAGTCGAGAGATAAAAGATTGCTCATTTATTGGAAGTCCCGTTGAAACAGACAGGCTGGCAGATAAGCTGTATGTATGTATTCTAGACATAATATAGTTTGTTTGCTGTTAGGGTAATAAAATTACTCCAAAGTCTTGTGAATTTGCAGTGGATTCACAAAACCAAGTTTACTTTAGGACTGAGTATTTATACTCCAAATGTAATTGTATAATTAATCATGTTTGCACTCTGGTATCTTTTTGATGCATTTCACTTTTCCTAAACAGAATGAAGATGGATTAACAGAATTCTTTGAAAATGTGGTAAAACACACCCAAATGAAGCCAAAGAAAGTGATTGGCTGGATTTTGAAAGACCTGCTCGGTTATTTGAAACAACATTCCCTTACAGTAAATGAAAGGTCAGGCTTCTTGATTACTACAGTGGTGAAACAAAAGTGATCTTTCGCATGTACCACGACTAGTATCATGTCACTCTGTTGCCCGCTTCTGCTTTACTTAGTATCTGTGAAGTTTGTTACGAGGCAGTACTAGGTCGGCCTTGATGCTGTCATGCTGAACCGAGTTAACCAAACACCTTGCATGTAGTTAAGAGGAGTAATCGGAGTCAGTAGGACTGTGTAGTTAAGAGTAGTAATCAGAGTCTTCCTCCTCTGGAATACGACAACAGTAAAGGCACAGTCAGGCTATCAATACCAAAGTTGAATACAGTGTGTCATGAGGAAAAATGCTAGCTTGTCCTGCTAAACTGTGTGATCTTTAGGCAAGCAACAAATAGCCTAGAAACCTCCACTTTATTCTCTGAGGTAACTTCTGGCTCCTTTTTCCCTAGCCCAGTCAGTTCTTTGGTCCTGGCTGACCTTCTGAACCTTCTAGAAAAAAAAGAAATTTCTTCTACAGCAGCAAAGCAGGTAAGTACCTGTTTGATTTTACTGTACTTTGAAGCTGGGGCTGCTTACTCCATCCACGTAGCGAGTTTATAATCGGTGTGTACCAGTACATCGCTTGCTTTAAAAGGAAATTATTTATTGTGTTGATGAAGTATTAATTTTGTTTCTATACCACATACATACAAGAGATGAAAATGCCTTGTGTGTATATAATCTTACAGATACGTCTGCATAGTCGGTGTTAGAAGGGGGCAGAAGCCAAGCAGTAGATGGAAGCAGTGTGAACTGAGGTCAGTTAAATCCTGCTTCTGAGCAGACTGGACACTAGATCTCAGTTTCACAGGCCGAGTCAGACCTGAGTGAAGGGTCAGGGGGAGCTAATCCGTGACTTGGAGTTAAGCTGAGAGTATCAGTTAGTAGGTCCTAAGGACGGCAGGGTCCTCATTCCCAGGCATTAGCGTGTGGAAAAGGATATAATTCACCTGAGTGTAGTCACAAAAAGAGTTCTGCTTTGGTGTATTCCTGTGTCAAAAGTGGAGAGGTCTGCCCTTCCTTTTGTCCTTCTTTGAGCAAGTGCCATCATGGACGTCTCAAGCAAGTACGGATGGTAAAGCTCGTTTCTCCCTCTTTTTAAGTATCATCTTGCTTGTGACAGTCTGCAAAATCAGCTCTTGATGATTTGTATCTCAAATTGTATAGTTCATGATGGGTATGGTGACTGCTGTGGCTGTGGGCAAAATCTGGAGTCTTTGTGCGACAGGGAATAATCTGTCATTCACCTTAAATTGATGCCCACTCATTTACGCGGAACGCATTGTCTTTTCAGATTAGCTATTATCCTTTCGATAAGCACATTAGATGACTGCTTCTTCTCAGTTGTTCATCAGTGAAACTGTTAATTGCAATTTAAATATCTTCATTAAGAAATTTAACTTGCCTTGTCTGCTTTGAAGTTTTTAACGCTCTGAAATACACAGAGCGGGTCTCCATCTTTTTCCATCTTTCTAGCACATACTGATTTAATGCCAGCACAACTTGGGAGTAGTATTGAAGTCAGTTCACTGTTTTGTGCATGGTTATAAACCAGGCGGAACTGTTGCAGAGGTGGCTCTTCACCCTACTTGGAGACACCGAAGCTTCCTGGTTTGTTGTTCTCTTTTTTGGAGATGCTTGTGGGTCTTCATTAAGTTGGTCTTCTTGTTGGTCTGCTTCTGTGAATAGCCAGCTGCGTGTGACAGGCGTCATAAATAAGGATTTAAGTGCCTGACTTAAGGCGTGTGCATTGGGAAATTTTGTATTGGAAAAGTAAAAGCTTCACAGAGGAGATAAAGTATTAATAGGAAAAGCATTGGAATGCAGAGCGGTTCTGTGCCTGCGGGGTTATGGCACACCCGTCAGTTTGGCGTCTGCATTCGAAAGGGAAGCTGCAGAGCTCCAGCCTTAACTCTGGGGTTCCTTGTGGAGGTGGATGCAGGGTACCCGTGCTCTTCTACGGGAGTTTCTTGCCTTGTGATATATTCGTGCGCCAGCACTTCTGACAGGTTATGAAATGTCAAGAATTTCAGAGATGCTTTTCTTGTTTAATTACCAACTCCTTGTAATGTGCATGTTGTCCTCGGTGTTCTGAAATTGGACACAGAGAAATAACAGCGCTGTTTGCCATCCCTGAGTGATGCTATCAAACTGCAGAAACCTTGCCACATTTAGAAAAGTATTTTGGTTGCCTGGATGTCGGAAGAATAACAAATGTTTATAACAATTCTCAGCAGTAGGCAGAGATACTGGATGGCCCGAGGGCAGAAAAGGCTATATATATACACACACAACAGCAGATGAATTGCAGCACTTGGGGTGGGGGAGAATGAACTGCAGTGGTGGAGCCAGATCGAACGTGAAAGGATGGAAGGGTTCGACGGGGTGAGCACACAGACCTGCGTACACATACGTGCTTGCTGTGGGAAGCTGCTAACAGTTTAAATTTTTTAAAAGGTTTTGTGTTGGGTCTCTGCTGTATCAGGCACTAAAACACAGGCAGATAAAAGCTGTGAGCGCTGACTGTAGACACGGAACATCGTATGGCAGGACGCATATGCCAAGGGAAGGGCACTGACTGCTTCCGTAATTACCACTTAGGTAATTACAGAGCTCGTGCCCAACTTGCCATCAAATCCAGCATCCTGCTCCAGAGGTCTCCGAAGCGGTTTCCGCCCGTGCAAAGGGGAGCAGCTCCCCGCTCTGCCGGCGCGTGGGGCGGGGGGGGGGTGAGCCTGCCCTGGATGGGGGGAGCCACACGGGCAGGAGCTGTGGGCCAGCCCGGGGGGGGCACCCACAGCGGGAGGTGCCGGTGCCCCTCGCCCGGGGCTGAAACCGACCTGGTGTGGGGAGGGTGCCCGGGGTGAGGCCACAGGCCCCGTTTGCCGGGCTGGCGTAAGGGGCCCGCCTTTGGGTCGCGACGTGGTTGGGGGGAGGCTGGTTCCTGGGCCGGGGGGGGATGGAAAGTTGGCCCTGCCGCCGAGGGCCACGCCGCAGCGAGTTCTGCGTGGACGCCCTTTGTCGGGGGTCCGTGGTGGGGCGTGGAGCAGAGCAGACCCCGGGGTCTCGTTCGCTTCTGCAGTCGCATAGGTCACTTCAAAGTAGCTAGCGGGAAAATGAGTACAGTACACAAACCTAAACAGAAGCATCTGCTTTGACAATTACGGCTATGCCATCTGGAAGACTGGACCCAGCCTGCCCCTCGCTTTTCTCAGAGGCTGAGGGACAACTGCCAGACACGGAGGCTTCCATCACTGGAAAGGAGAGATGCCCAGGGGATCGACTCGAGTGGTACTGCCTGCCGCTTCCCTCCCACCCTTGGCAGCAAATCACTGCAGATAGGGTTTCCAGTTGGAGCCTTCTCAGGCACAGCAGTCAGCTGGCACGTTCACCAGTTGCAAAACGTCTGATGTGATGCCCGTGGCAGCCAGACGTGTAAGTCCTGATTAATTCATCTTGACCAATGGTTTGCTGCTATGCCGGTGTAGGTAGAGACTGCAGAACATCATTAAAATCTAATCACGCTCAGGCACGAATCAATAGTAGAAACTACTGAGATTTCAGTAATGGAAATGAGGCCTGAGATTCTCGTTTTGGCTCTGGAGGCTTCATAATTTGATCCTCCTGTTCTGGTGCAGGCAGTTTGTGTAAATGAGTTGAAATCATTTTTTAAACTGCTTTCTTTAGATTCGTGCTCCTTGCCAAGTGGAGAAACACATTTTTAAAAGTGCATCCTTGACAGGTCTTGGCCACATCTCTTTCTGCTTTCCTACATACCTGTAAACAAGCAAGGGCCTTGATAACGTCGTTGCTCTACTAGCCAAGCGGAGACTAAAAGTACACAGGATACAGATGTCACAGGGAAAATCTGGTGCCTTGAAGGTTTCTAATGGGCAAGCTCTCCTCAGTGCCAGGAGACGTTTGGCACGGGCATAGCAGGGAATCAGAGCTGGATCTCTGACTGCCAAGCCGGCCTGCCCCTGATCTAAGTCAGCCTGATGCACGAGTTCCTCCTGGGTAACTCTGCCATCGGCTGCGTAGATTTTGCTTGTTTCGGATTTCCCCTCCCTGTAGCCCACGCCATCCTGCTCGAATACACACCAGTCGCAAAAAAAATCACATTTGCCTTCTTCCAGGAGAGCGATACGGCGTACTCCCTGCCCAGCCCCTGATCTCTGCAGCGCTACAGACTCTTCAGGGCGTCTGGCTGTGGGCTGTGCTGTGGGAAGAGGACAGGGCTCCTCCTGAGGGGTGGCGTCGGGGGACAGAAAGCTTCCTGCCCTCAGGGAAGGAGCAGGAGGGGGCAGCCTGGGGGGGGGGTAGCAATGGAGCGCAACGGAAGAAAAAGGCAAGTGGCTGCAGAGGGGCTGAATCTCCGTTGGATGCGTTTCTTTCTAGGGGTATTCCAGGTAGCACTGGCATGATGGTTTTTAAGTACTGCACTCGAAGGAAGATCTTGAAGACATACACTTCACTGATTTATTTAGATATAAACAGCTTACAGCGGTTGTAACTCCGGCTGCTTATCGGTAACTTTAATATTGCGATCTGCCTTTAACCCTCTTACAGGGAAAAAACCAAGCTGTAGCTGCCACAATACAGCTGCGTGTCATTACCCTCTCTCAAGGTGCCTCCAGCAGAGTGATAAGATCCCATAAAAAGCTTTGGGGTACTTCTGGCAAGCAAATCTCCCCTTGCAGGAATTGTGTCAGTGCGCGGTTCTTAAATACCTGTTGTGGCTACGAAATTGTTTAACTCGGAGGTCTTTTGTACCAGAAAATTCTTCATGCTGAAGAAAATTGCTGGGTTAGTTGAGATACCATCCCGCGTGCTTCATTTTCCCTAAGTTGCCTTGCTGCCCTGCTAATTATTTAACATGCACTTTGACTGCCCCTTCTCGTCTCCCCGTCCCAGCCTCCTCTTCATTCTACAGCGAGTATGTAATGCCGAAGTTTTGATGCGACAGCCATTTCCATACTGGTGCACAGCGACGGCCCAAACATACAATTAGATCTTCAGTTCAGGATGGAGCACGAGCAGCTGTTTTAATAAGGGCCTGCTTTCTCTCCTCCCACAGCTCTGAAATAAGAGCAAAGGGAATACAGAAAACGGCTGCCCAAGGAAATTGGTTTTTTATAAATGTTCTCTCCTCTCCAGTTTATTCCAGGGCGATAGCCTGCCACAGTGTAGGATAACACACTGGCATTAGCAAGCGATTATTCCGGGGGCCTGGGCTGGCCCCGCAGCCCGGTGCTTGGAGGTGATGCACAGCTGGGCCGGAGCTGCTGCGTTCATCCTGCTTGGCACTATCTGTCTTCTGCTTCCTCGCAGCTCTCCTCCTTCCAGCCCGCTGCTGCGGCCCGGCAGCGGGAGGAGTTACCTGGGCTTGGCCGTGGTCCGACAGCCAGCTGCTCCTCGGTTCCCGGGCAGAGACGTCGGCCCGCGGGAACGCGAGTTCTTACGGCTCCCAGGCAGTTCCTGTGAATGACACGAGAGGAGCACACGTGCTGCCTTCTCCGCCGTGGTGCCCCCCCCCCCCCTCTCAGAGCTGTGGGGGCCGCGCTGGGCGAGCTCCTCACCAAGAGGTGCCATCACCGGGGCGGCCCCCGGGACCGCCGGAGGCTGCAGAGCTCTGGTTGCGAACCGTGAAGCTGGTGCTCGTGCCTCAAGTGCAAAATGCTTCGTCTTACTCCAGGATGCGGAGAAGGAGCCGGGGGTACAAGAGCTCTTTCGGCGAGGCGTGGAATTAAACCTTGGGTTTGTTCACGTTTAGACAATCTGCTTTTGCTTTAACTAAAATCTGGCTTCTTGGATCGGTAACTGAAATGCTGCACGTGAACAACACTGGTATGTCAAGACGCTTGACCTTTTGCTACTGGTTGTGATTTTTCAGGTGCTTGCGGAATTGTGGAAGGGAGAAAAGAAGAGTCCTCTTGAAATTGTTAAAGAAAAGAAACTTGAACTGATACAGGATCAAAAAGAGCTTGAACAGATCTGCCAGGCGGTGATTGATGGACAAGAAAATGAGGTGATTACGATGGTGCTGGGAAGCTTGTGCACTGTGGCAGCCCGTGGCACTAAAAAGGGCGTTAAAATGGCCTCTCTTTCTTTTCCTTTTGATTGGCATCTGAGCTCTCGAGCCAGTATAGAGCATTAAAGCTGCTGCTGAGATATTATCAGGCTTTTCTTCTCCTTTCTTATTTTACTAAGTGATTTTTTTTTTTTTTGAAACTGAAGCTTACACGAAATGATCAGCAGAAGAAATTACCAGTCTGCCTAATGTGCTAAGTCATTCTGAGAGGCCATAAAAATTTAATGCAGGAAAGGAAAACTGCGGGGCCCCGTCCCTCTTCAGCTATACTGCCATTAACCCGACCTGGCCACCCAGCCACATAACTCTGATCTTTATGTCATCTGTTGTGATATTAGGGCATCGCTGTTAACCTGTTCTGAAGCTGGAGATTGAAGTTACCTGCCAGCACGGTGCATGTTAGTTATGGAATTAGAGACTGTATTGGAGGTGGCAAGGCAAAAATTTCACTCGCATCCATCTCTTTGCCCTCCAGTCATGTCCCCGTCTGCCTCCACTGCCAAAGCACGGAGGCTGGGTGGCCACCCTGCCCGAGGGCAGCTGTGGGGTGGGGGGGAGCCGGCCCCCTCCCCGGGGCAGCCGTGGCTCCAGAGCCCAGAGCCCTGCCCGCTCTGCTGCTGGGCTGCCGCAGCAGCGCGAACGCTGCAGCAGGAAGGATGGGGTTTGGCTCTTCCCCATCTCCTTGGAAGGACACGCAGCAGCCTGCCTGGCTCATCGGTCTAGAAAGGTCTGAGCCGGGGGAAAAAAAAAAAAAAAAAAAAAAAAAAAAAAACGAAACAAAACCTTGTTGATCATGAGAGGGGAGGAATGGGAAGGGATCTCGAGAATCTAAAATCTGCTTTATAAAAAGCAAAATGAAAACAAGTGCGCTTACGTTCTCCGGAGTGAAAATGTAAAAGCAGAAGTGAATAGCTCACTTCTAATACAAACACTGTCTAGATACATTTGCCATTTGGAAAAAACCATTAACATCTTTTGAGAACAATACCACCCACCCCAGATCTCATTGGGGGATGCTAACAGCTCTGCAAGAGCTTTTGATAAAATGAGCTTGCAGTAGGTCGGCGTGACCTCCATCAGCCTGACTCATTTGCAGAGCCTGATAAAAGTGCTGCTGCATTTTCAGGCCGGTATGGAAGCACAAGTGTGGATAGAAAGAACATTACAACTGACTGGGAAGCGCAGAAGCCGAAGGTCCGTACCTGTGCTCCCATTTCAATAATAACGCTTTCTCTGAGAATGTAATTCCTCTCTGTTTGCCTCTGTTTCGGTCAAGCCAAATGCAGTGGAACGGCCTCACTTCCCTACTTCTTCCAGGTGATCTTTTGCCGAGGCAAAGCCTGCCTTGAAGGCCTGTAATTCACTGCTTGAAATCGCTGCGAGAGCTTACCTTGCAAAACAGCATTAGCTGGGTACTTGACAGGAGGGGGGCGAGGGGAAAAGCACGTCGTGCTTTTTGAGAGTAAAACTTACTTGAAAACGAACTACCTTCCAGTTGTTCAAACCGACACTGAGCACTTCATGAAAATGCAGCTTCTGGACCGTACCGCGCTCTGCATATAGGTAATTTCTAGCAGATCAGGAGCAGTGAGCCCTTCCCACATTGTGGCATTACAGAGAAGATTTTCAGACTGCCAGTAACCCGGATACTGTAATGAGGAGCAATATTTGCATTTGTGGTTGCTTTTGGCACAGTTGGCGGTTCACACGTTCGCAATCCTTCCCATAATATCTGTAAATACGACATCCTGTTTAATTGAAGCTGTCGTGTTTTACCCAGTAACTCTGACAAGGTAGGGAATGTCTGCCCTGCCACACAAACGACCTGAAGGCCGGACGCTTGTCTTTCAGCAGCAGCCTCTCCTTTAGGAATGCCCTAAAGGGAAATTTCCAACGCTTTTTTTTTCAGTGTCTTTACTTTAGCTTTAATTTAAACGTGGCCCTGGCTGTTTCGCAGGTGCTTGTGCATCAAACACTAGGTGTCTGATAGGAGGTGGTATTTCTGATCAGTCAATTAATTGCTACGTGGCAAAGGATTCCTTGCTTAAAGGAAAGAACGTGCTGCCACAGAAACACCTACGTCTGTGCTTGCAGGACCTCACAAATATTATCGAACAGATTATGATTCAATGCAAATCACTTGTTATAACGGCACGTTAGATTGAGTAAAAAGGTAGATCCTATTAGCAAAAAGTCAGTCTCATTTTTTTGGCTCCATTCCAGGAAGTCACTGTTCAGGTTGCAGACACTGTTAAAATCCAAAGTGTTTTTTCTGACTTTTTCAATAAGAGAAGATCTTTCTATTAGTTGTAAGGCCCTGCTGCTGCAGGGACTTGCTGTTGTCTCATGGGAGCAGAGCAGGAGCTTATTGCAAAGCTGAAGGCAGGTTTTATAAATAACATCTTAGCCCAAAAATACAGTATTCTACCACAGTGGTCCAAAAGACAAAAATATTCCTACCTTGGCTGTGCATGAGTGCCAGTGTCCAGGTTTACTGTAACAGTGGTGTCTGTTGGGTTTTTTTTCTTTAAAGGTTATGGCAATAAAAGCGGGGAATCGAAAAGTTCTGAATAAGTTAATTGGCCTGGTGCAAAGAGAAACACAAGGACGTTCCAACCCTGTTCTGGTGAAGCAATTACTAGAGAAGAAGCTGTCAGAGTAGCCACAAGAGAAAACTGCCCGAGTGTCCACAGAAAACACACGCTTCATTCTGCCTGGTTCAGTGCAGCTGAACTTCAGTGCCTCCCCCGGATTCCTGGTTATACTTCAAGCAGCATCACGTCCAAGCCCTCCCCGGATGCATCAGCCAGGGGTGGATGAGCCAGAGAACAGCAGGAGGTGATACAGGTACTCGCATCTCCCTCGCTTTGGTGGGGCATTTTGGAAACGTGACTCCCACCCAGCCACGGGGAACGGGTTCCCCGGGGTTTGTGTGAGTACGCAGAGGGCTGGCTCTAATAAAGCACGGGTAAACTCAGCTTCTCCAGCTGCCTTTTTGGGGGGACGGCAAACGCACAGATCTTGGATGCAAGATCTGGGGGGTGCACACCAACGGCTCCCTGTCCGTTAGCGTGAGCACACCAGTGACCGTGATTAAAACACCCAGCAGTAATTGAGACAAACCCCCTGTGCTTCTGTGCCTGGCAAAAGGGGGGGAAAAAAAAAAAAAGCCCGCTGCTCCTGGTGCCCGAGGGCGGGGGAGAGGAGCAGCCCCCCTGAGGCTCCTGCCACCAACAGCGGGAGGCACCGGCACCCCAGAGCCAGCGCCGCGCTCTGCGCCCGCTCGCAGCTCTGGCGCTGGGTGCTGCAGCACCCGCCGGGGCTCTGCCCAGGGCAAGCACTGCCTTCTGCCTCTCTCTCAGCCACCAGCTCAGGAGAGGGACCTCCTGCTCCAGTTTGTTCTCTCAGCGGGGTGAGAACTTGACCCGGCGGGGTCAGACGTGCCCGGAGCCCGGGGCTGGGGCTTCCTGCCTGCACCGGGACCTGCTCCGTGCTGTGGCAGGAACTGACCGTGCAGCTGCCTTACCAAAACTGAGCTCAGTATCATCCTGAAGAGTGTTTTATACCGTGGCTTGGGTTTTTGTTTTTTTTTTTTTTCTTTTTATGCCTTCCCTTTTTCAGCTCCAGCTTGAAGTATCCCCTGAAATCCAGGGTTAACTTCCCAGTCCCAACCCACTTCGGCTGATCAAGCCCTTAACAGAGGCAGCCTATCACACTTAGGTTTATTAGGGAAAGAAATCCCATTTAGTACCAGGGGTTTGAAGTTCTTAAATCCCTTCTGGAGGTTGCTAAGCTGTACATTTTAAAGATCACATTTCTCTCAGACCCCAGAGATACTTCTTCAGAATTGTTCTTTAGGATGTGCCTGCAGGGCAGACATTGTCACAGGCACAGCAGGTACGGCCCTGGGAATTCAGTCACCTTTTGCAAATGTGGTGCTCGCAGCACTCGTTCAAACTAGGTTGATGGCAGTTCATTCTCATGAGTAAGAGTGCTAATGTATGTCTTGAGGAGGACATTTCTGTAGGAACTGGCTCACGGTCCAAGTGTGAACTCTTAATTAGAAGGAAAAAAAAAAAACAACCCTCCTTTTCAAATCGTATTTAATGAATAAAATGTATACCCATTATTCACATAAAAATAACTTCATAATTCAAAAGTCATGCAGCTGACAAAAAGCAGTAACATGGTTGCAATCAAAAACTACTTCCCTTCAAAAAACCCGAACCCAAACCTCCAAAGCCTCCCCCAAAGCCTAAACCAGCCCCCCCAAGATTTTCACGTAACCTGACCTTCACACAGAGGCTTTTGTCACTTTTCACATCATGAGCAAAACGTACCCTTCTTACTGACACCGGTGTGAATTTTCAGGTAAGTGTTCAGTCAATAAAGGTTTAGATTTTACAGCAAACTTTAAATTTTGGATTCTGTTCAACTCTTGCCATGGCAGCAAGAAAGAAAAAGGCACAAGGGATTCTGCATGCAATCTTGAATCTTAATTTTTAAAGGTACTTCCTCAGTTTGGTGAAACTCAGTTGTTTCCAAAAGGTGGTCCTGGAAGGTTGATGCTGCTGTGCTGAGTTTCCCCACTGCTGTTGTGGGCGCCTCTCAAAAAAGAGAAAGCGGAACACCCATGTGTTTGGAAGAGTCTGTATTTAAAAGGAGGAAGGATCTCCACTACTGTAGCATGGCTACTGTTGGTAAATGGTTTTTTTAATGGCTCCTTCTTAGCCACTCTTCCTATGTAGTTACATTTTGCTAATACAGTACAAAATCTGTTTAAAAATCAGAAACCAAGCTCTGTATGAGTTGAGTCCACGAGTGCAGCATTAGATCTTTAAATGGATAAGGGAGGAGCAACTGACATTGTCTACTTGGACTTGGGCAAAGCATTTGACATCATCCCGCATGACGTCCCTGTCTCTGAACTGGAGCGACCTGGGTTTGACAGCTGGACCACTCGGTGGGTAAAGAACTGGCTGGGTGGCTGCACTCGAAGAGTTGAGATCACCAGCTCCACGTCTGAGCAGAGAGCAGTGCCGAGCGGCGTTCCGCAGGGGTCGGTGTTGGGACTGGTGCTGTTTCACATCTTTGTCAGCGACACGGACAGCGGGACGGAGCGCTCCCTCAGCCAGTTTGCCGACGAGCCCGAGCTGTGCGGTGCGGCCGACAGGCGGGAGGGCAGGGATGGCATCCAGAGGGGCCGGGACAGGCTGGAGAGGGGGGGCTGTGCGAACCTCATGGAGTTCAACAAGGCCAAGGGCGAGGTCCTGCCCGGGGGTGGGGGCAATCCCCAGCACAAATCCAGGCTGGGAGAGGGGTGGGTGGAGAGCAGCCCCGAGGAGAAGGGACTTGGGGGTGTTGGTCAGTGGAAAACTGACTGTGAGCCAGCAATGTGCGCTCGCAGCCCAGAACCCACCCGTGTCCTGGGCTGCATCAAGAGCAGCGTGGGCAGCAGGGCCAGGGAGGGGGTTCTCCCCCTCTGCTCTGCTCTCAGGAGACCCCCCTGCAGTGCTGGGGCCAGCTCTGGGGCCCCCAACAGCAGAAAGACATGGAGCTGCTCGAGTGGGTCCAGAGGAGGGACACAAAGATGCTCAGGGGGCTGGAGCAGCTCCGCTGGGAGGCCGGGCTGAGAGAGTTGGGGGGGTTCAGCCTGGAGAAGAGAAGGCTCCGGGGAGATATTAGAGTGGCCTTCCAGTACCTAAAGGGGGGACAGGAAAGGTGGGGAGGGACTCTTGATCAGGGAGTGCAGGGATAGGACAAGGGGTAGCAGTTTTAAACTGAAAGAGGGTAGACTTAGATGAGCTATAAGGAAGAAATTCTCTCCTGTGAGGGTGGTGAGACACTGGCCCAGGGTGCCCAGAGCAGCTGTGGCTGCCCCCCCCCTGGAAGGGTTCAAGGCCAGGTTGGACGGGGCTGGGAGCCCCCTGGGCTGGGGGAAGGGGGCCCTGCCCGGGGCAGGGGGGGTGGAACTAGATGGTCTTTAAGGCCCCTTCCAACCCAAACCGTTCTGTGATATACTATAAATCTCAATTTATTTTTACCTTCACCTGCCAGACATAACGGGTAACAAGGAAGACTAAAATGGGATAATTGTAATATTATTCCCCTTGTAGGGAGGGGAAAGAGCAGCTATAGTCTATAATTTTGTAATATAGTACAAAAGAGTCACTTCTAAAATTTTCAAAGAAATCTTTTGCAGACACACACAAAATGTAAATTTCTTTCTGACAGAGAAAAGTGGTTTGACTCAAATGAGAACAAGACGATAAATGTTTTTAACATTTGTGGATGTTTAACATTTAACAGGTTAAATGTTAAAATTTAACATTTTAACATACCTGCTACCAGCTTCACAGCAGCAGCAGCAGCAGCAGCTGGCAGTGGCAGGGCCCGTGCTAGGCCGGCACTGGCAGCGCCGAGAAGGCTCAGCAGGGCCAGCTAACCCCGCTCCGGCAGCCGCGTTAGGGAGCTCACCAGTCACCTTCCAGCATTTAGATGGAACCAACACAACCAAAACACCAGATCTTTTTTGCCCTGATACAGCAGCCTGAGTACAGCCACCACCTTTCTCTGTCCTAAGTGGAGCTAAAGGCAAATTCTAAATACGCCACAAGTGGACTCCCTACCACGCAGAAAAGCTTTGGTCTATATTTGCATAGCAGCAGTCGACGGAGCGTATTAAAAGACAGAAGCAGCAGCCTCAAGGAATTTAGTATCTGCTATTGTAAAGGCAAAAAACCCCCATGGGACGGGTGGGGCTGCGAGGTAGAAGGCAGAGCCTGGCTCTGTAGTGATCCACGTCGGAGCATGCTGCAGCCCAGGAGGCTGTTTTTAAGTGTGGTTGCATTGAGGCTAGGAACTCCAGAATTAAGACTGAGGCTTTGACCCCAGCTTGCGAGTCTTATTTAGCTACAGCCGTGCTCCCTGCTCTACTGCTTGCAGATGCCATCTGTGCAACAGCATTAGGCGGGGTGAATTAAGGACAGTTTCATGCAGATTTTCAGCAGTAACCATCCACGAACGGAGGGCCAAGGAAAATGCTCACAAATTAAAAGCTGACACCAGACCCTGTCACGACAATCTCATCTACTTGTCGCTGAAGTCCTTTAGGAGGGCCCTCCTGAGGGTGGAGAGATGATACTGACTGTCCTGTAGAGCTGAAGTGTCCCGTGTCTGAGGCTGCAGAAGAGAAGAAAGTTGTCTAAAAAGATGCTGGCAATGCTGAAGTAACGAAGAAAGAATCTCTCGCGCTCAGCCTTGGCTGCAGAGTTTAATTTTAACTGTGTTAAAAATAGAAGCATATGATAGGAACCTTAACTAAAAAATTGACAGCTAGAGTATTCACACTGCAATTTCACTGCGGCCCCTTTCCACTCCACTTCTGCGGCGTGGTGTCAGTGTAGTGTCACGTTCTCGTTTCTGTTCTGAGCCCCCCTCTACCTACACACTTTCACAACCACTGACCTCGGCAGCACCTTCTCAGTGATTTATGGCTTTGTGTGTACGCTCAAACTGGAGAGTGTTTGGTTTTTTTCACGTAAAGAAAAACACATTGAGTTTTCACTCAACTCTCTTCTCAAACCCGGTGAGGGAGAAGATGGAATAGCATGCTGCTGGTCTTTCTGCCCTTTCTGCCTGCATCTTCCTTGCAAGTGCTGTTTACAAATACTCCAAAGTTCATTGGCTTCTGCTTCACATAATGGCCATAGAAAACCAAGTTATAGCAGACAGGAGGTCAAGATTTACTGACCTGCACCGAGTTGGCTGTTGAATGCAAGTTGTCCCTGTCCCCTCCGAAGCTGCAAACTTTCAGGTAACATATATGTGTATGTATCTATCGAGAGAGAATTCTATTGCTAAACAGTGTGAAGTAGGCAATAAAATAGAAACTCCTAGGTTGTCATGCCCTGTAATTTGCTGCACCTTTTTCTGCCCATTGCGATGGCAAATTTAAACTCCATCTAGGAGAGCCCCTGGGCCGAGGTCAGTAATCAGGAACAACCGGAGCAGGAACGCAAACCCACCAGGAATGCTGCTCCCACCACTCACCCCACGTCAGGCTGTACAGCCTGAATTTTAAATGCAATAAAGCAAGCCTACAGAAATGCTCCCGTGCTGCTGCTATGAGGCAACAAATACGCAAAAGAAGGTCGAGTTTAGTGAGCAACACAGCTGGGCATGGTGCTAACGAGCACTGGCCGACTCCTCCTCCTCCCCTAGCCCCAGACCCTTAAGATCTGCCACAGGGTGCACAGGCATTTCCCAGGCTGCAGCGTTTGCTGCCCAGTTGTACCTACAGGTGGAGAAGGCCCCCCGCCTTCGCTTTCCCTCCCCTTTAGCTGTGTGTGAGGTCCAACTTGCAAATGACTCCAGCTCACCTACCGGCTCTTCTACCCACCCCCACCCCCCCAAAAAAAAAAAGAAGACTGGTGACAGCTGTGCCAGACCCCACGTTACCCCAACACGCACAGAGGCAGCCAATTATTTCACACCACATCCAGTGCTTTGTCATCGCAGCCTGCGGAGAAAGGCCTGGAGCCGGGTTCAGTACTAGAGCTGCAGAGGTTGTACCACCATGAGCTAATCCTCACACGGGCGCTTGAAGGCCAGCAGTTTGACCGAAGGGAACGCTTCCTCCGTGCACAGGCATTTTGTGTAAGCCCAAAGCAAAAGTTCTCCTGACACCCGGTCGCAACAGCCACAGCTTTAATCATCTAAAGCATTTACACCCACCAAGCAGGCATAACCATCAGGAAGTTGTATTTTACCTTCTCGCTTCTAGAGCTTGAGGCGCCACATTTTCAGACTGGTTTTAGAGGCTGCTAGATTTTTTTTACACTGAAGCTCAAAACCCGATGTTATGACTCTGGAATTTTACGACAGACACTAGTCAGAGCTTCCAGCACCCAAGCTGCATTTGGACACCGAGAAGCACCTCGAGAGACACAGGTCCTTGGCTCAAGCTGCCACAAGGGATAGGGAGGCCCACAGCCGTGGGCACCTCCTTCGCGGACGAGACGGCATTTCGTCCGAGCTCTGGGCAAACTGACACAGCAGCACTGGGCTGGACAGAGTTTAGCTGCCTTGGATTTGACTCATACGTGTTATTTTTTGGTTTAAATCCAAGCTAGTTGTTTTTAAAGATGGCAATAAAACACAGCTGCTGCGGTATCGGCTTCATCAGAAAAGTAAGTTTGCAGGCATCTAGTCCCTAATACGTGCTTGTAGGCGGGCAGCCTGGTGAAGCTCCAGAGAAAGTTATTCGGTTGAGAAATGCAGCCTTTGCACAAAAGTTCCATCAGGGCTTTTAGCCCAGAGACTTCAGTCTTAATTTAATCCAGCTGCCACACAGGGACCATTATAATCAATGAACAAAAAGAAGATCTGCAGAGTCAGCAACAAAACACCACTTTAAGTACCTATACATTTGAGAATCCAAGTAATGCTCCTGTCCATAACTCAAAGGCTTCCAACTAGGCATAGAACAACAAATGGAGTACGTTGATGCTGGGCCACAACATGTTTAGGAAAGCTGGGGGCCCCCTAAAAAATAAAGTACATTTAGTCAGAGCTAGGCTTTCACCGCCAACCAAGTCACTAAAATAGTGTTGCATTCTGTGGCTGGCTGCGCTCGGAATAGCTGAATACCTATTTATGCAAGTCAGACACCACGTTAACAAGGAGCAATTTTTCCCCTCCTTCGCACACTTCTGGCCCAAAACATTACGTAGCAGTGCTATCCACTCAGACAGTTACCAGAGGACACGCACTAATTTTTCAAGTTTGCTATGAACTTTTTCTTTCTGGTCCCCCGTAAATCAGAACGACGCAAGCGTAAATTCTTTCTGCATTTCACGCACAGGCAAGTGCCCCCTGCTAATCTGCGGTGTCTTACCTCTGGTTTGCTCATTAACCTAAGGAGCCAGAGTGTCACGTAGCCTCCCTTTCTGCTGATAATGCTCAAAAGGTGCAAGGAAGAACGTTCTGTACTTACCGAAGTCAGATCTGCACACAGCAACAACATTACTGTGCCAAATCTAGCCGGAGTTAAAAGAAAAGAAAGAGGAAAATCCCAGTATTGCACTCGTAACCGCAGATGCAGTTTAAATGTTACAAATGTAATAGCAGCCGCCGTAAAAACTGCAGGCGTGACACAGCAATTTCGGTAAATACAGCACAGTAAATTGCTTATTAAATCAAGCTGCCCTCAAACGGGAGCTGTGGCTACAAATTCAGATGATACGACGACATAATTTAACTGCGCCAAATCACACCGCACTCATCCTTTTCTTCCCGAGATTTCAGAGCTTTTTAGAGGAGCTAAAAAACCCTCCTGAAGCACGAAACCTTCTGTGAGGCAGGAGCGGAGTGCACAGGCGGGTAGAGAACGCGTACGCGCTGTGCTAGGTGGAATACTGCTCTTGGTAAATAGAACTTAACCTCTTGAACTCAAACCCTTGGACTCTGCGGGATGCAATAAGTTTGTGTGCAAATGTTTTTCTCTGAAGGAGCGAACAGACCGCTTAGGCACTGTGCCCCGGGCCAAAGAGCAATTAGAGCGGCGCTGGTGGCAAGAACGCTGCGCGGGCTGCCTGTCTCTCCAGGCCTGTCCCCAGCCCCACGCTCGGGCCCTGCCCGTGGCCGAGGGCTGCCCCGGTCACACCGTGGGTTGTCCCATCCCGGGAAAGGGACCGATTCTCCCCAAAAGCTCAAATCCCACCTGAAAGGCCGATGTGCCCAGCGGGTACGGCAGCACGACACCACCGAATTCATCCGGCTTTTGACAAAGTGACAAACCCCGGTGGGAGGGGAAATAAGCGATGTATGAACTGGACCTTCTGAAGGATCTAGCTGGGTGTGCTGGTGGCAGGGACGGCCCGGGCCCGCTACTGGGAATTTTCTCACCTCTGCGGAATACAGCTGAGAAGGGCAGCTCTCATCCCTGTTCGTCCGAACCAAGGTCAGGAGTTACCAGGACAAAGGCGGCAGCGCGTCTTTCCCATCCGAAACTGCAACACCAACAACTTGATCTCTTTTGAAATTCCGTGTTTTTCTTTAGAGCACGCACAGAAAAGGTCAAACTCAAGAAAAATGCCTAGAATACAGTAATAAAAAAGGCAGCGAGTAGGGCCAACAGCACAGCACGTGCATTGCGACTGACTGTCCGTGGTGAAAGACCAGCGTGTGCAAAGGGTGATGCTGTTTTGCCTGAAAGTTGCCGAGTGTGTGAGCCCAATTAATACAAACCATGTGCGTGTGTGTGTGTGCTGAGACTAACCCACAGGGCATCCAAAAATGGTCAGTGGTAAAAAAAGAACTACAATTGTTCTAAGACCAAGTATTCACCTTATAGGTAAGTTGCAAGGAAAAAATAGCAGGTTGAAATTGCCAGAAAGATTCCTTGCTACAGCAGAACAGCTTAAAAACACACTCAACGGCTATGTCACTGGCAATGTGGCAGTCACAGTTTGAAACATCTAGCAGGAGACTGGAAATTAACTTTGGTATCACTCAGCCACCACCTGCAGGTTTCAGGATAGATCTGCCAAGCCCAGGACACTTCAGTCGTGACTGATGCTGAGACAACGCGCCAAAGAGGGGACAGCTCTAGTCACACCCACACGTGAGCGTGGGGAGAACCCAGACCACAGAGCACTTCCTTACTCTTGGAAAGGGCGGCATAAAGTCGTGGCCTCTGGGGGCTACCAGCTGCATCACAGCTTGGACCACAGCTGGCTGGCGTGTTTCGGAAAAAGATGCATCACTGGCGAGAGACGGGCTAACACGTCAGCTGACTGGAGGGAAGAAGCTTAATTTAAGACACATTTGGCTGAAGAACTTACGCACGCAGAGGTGACTGATCTCAAAAGAGTGACATTTTCAAGCTACATCACAGGTTCTGCATTTTGCAGACAGGAAGATGCAATTCCTGCCAATATATATATATATATTTTTTTTTTTTTTTTTTCCCCTGGGCAGGGCGCTGGGCGTTATGCTACCATCACAGTTAAGATATAACTGCAAGTCTGATCCCACTCAGGAACCAAGCAGTAAAGGTACAGGTGCGATCGCCAGTTTGAGAGTCCTGAGCCAGGGTCCCTGCACTCGTCCACCTCTTCCTTTCGGGGCACTGACTGACAGATTTCCCGTTTACAAGGGGACACTGAGCACGCACCCAGTTCTGACCTTTCAGCAAGAAGTTTTCCACCCGACTCCAGATTTCAAAGGTTGAATTTATCCAACTGGATGTAGAGCATAAGCTCTACTACAGCTTATGAGAAAAATCCTCCCCTTCCCCAAATTTACAGATGCTTTTTTTGAGCAGTCCACATTTGAAAATCCCCCGTGTAGCTTAACAGGCCTGCTGAGATGAAATTGCCGTGACTTTGTGCATTTGTTGAAAGCACCAGTTCACGTTAACAATCTCAAAAGAAATCCCTTCTCTATCCAGCAAACAAGGATTCTTATTTTAGAATAAAAACATGGGAAGGGAGTGTTTGCAAAGTAACTTTACTGCCTTGAGCACTGGTCTGCAGAATTCTTTATTTAAAAGAAAATAAGTATTATTTGTCATTCCTTTTTAAAAGAAGCCCTTCAGAAAAAGGATCAGCTTACTTCTGCTTTTTAGCACTTGTTTCTGAACCCCTAAACGTTAGCTCATCACACTCACTTGGTGGTACTTCTTTTGCTCCCACAAAGTTCCCACCTGAAGAGATGAGAAGCAGAGCAAGCAGGAGGATGACCCTGCATCCACAGTGATAAAACACTTTCCACGCACACGCTGCTGAACCCCTTCAGGCCAGGCCTGTGAGCACAGCATGAAAGACAGCACTACCGGTAATAGTGGGAGTGGGAACAGGGGAGTGGGGAAAGGACCCACCATGTTCTAGGAAGAGTTGTTTTTTTTTAAAAAAAAAAAAAAAAAAATCACCTTAATTCGCTCATCACCCATTTACAACAACAGTGCAGTGGAAAAATAGAAAAAGAGCTCTCAAACCTGGACAACTGAGATTTAAGAGAAAACCCACAGCCTTGGCTTCAGCTGCAAGGAAGCAGGAGCATGTGGAGGTCAATAGGTGATTTACAGGATGGCAAAGCAATGGTGCCTAAAAGAATAAACAAGTTAGAAGTGAAAGCAAACCCGAGTCAGCTAGGAAGCAACACGACCCCCAGCCATCGTGGAAGTGAAGACTCCACAGCAAACAAGTGAAGACGGGCCCAGAGAAGTTCTTCAGGTGATTCTGTTAGCAGTACACCTGGGATTTTTTTTTTCCCTTGGAATAGCCTACAGCAGTCTGACACAACGAATGAGTCTCACAGCTTGTAGATTAAAGGTACAACTTTTCCAGAAGCATCCAAAGGATTTAGGAGCTGAAATTTGCACTGCAAATTCCACGGGAACTTGCCATGTAATTAATCAGACTCTTCTGGAGCGTCTCTGTTTTCTGTTTTTAAAGTGTTCTTTTCCCTTGCAACCTCCAAGGAAGTGTATTTCAAAATCAGGATGCGATTAACTGGAGCATCCCACGTTGCCGAATTACAATGAGGGGGAGAACTAATGTATGCAAGCGTTCCTTCTGACTTCTGTTTCTTCAGATTTCCTGGAGTCACTGTTAGTTTCTTTCCTGGACAAAGGGGTTTAATGCTTTCCTGAAGTAAGCCCCTCTTTATGTAGCCACGTACAGCACACGGGAAGCACAATTATGCTACTAAGATAAGACAAAATGCAGTGGTGATGCACCAATTCATCATGTTTGGGTTCTTCTAATGAAGCCCATTACTCACAGAAGAGAATTTTCTCAAGCAGTTAGTCACCAGCAGACAGCTTTCCCTGTTACTCCTTCCTTTGCTACAGCTGGTGGATAGTCTGGTCCTTCCCTCACCCTTCCCAAAGTGCAATATTAGGAAAAGTCAACACCTAAATTAAAAGTAAACGAACAGTATTTAACTTTCCCTTAACCAAAAATATTAACAATAAAACAGAACAGCTTTCAGGAACAAGCCAACCTTTTTCATTAAAAACAAACAAACAAACGACAAAAACAGCCTGCTGTCCTTTTAATACTACGGAAAGATATCAAATACCTTTCTTTAGCTTATTTAAAATAAGCATAAAAACGAACTACATACAAATTACAGCTTGCATAGAAACACTTTCTTTTGTACTTTGTGCAAATCTTACTACATAAGGCATGCTTGCAAGTTTAGGTAGCAATGCAGTAGTTATCAAAGAATGCTGAGAAACCGCAAGGAAAATTCCAGGCAGTCTGCAATCCCCATCCACTTACACAGCCCATTTGACTTCAAAGGCCAACAGCTGATCGCTGCGGATCTGTCTGCGACATAAGGCAATATGGTATGTGTAGGGTCCAGCACCTGCTTTCGGCTAGTCGTGGGCTTAATACACATAAGATCACTTGAATTCAAAAAACCTGAGCTGCTAGTTAAAAAGAGGGTTTCGGATGTGGATTGGGAAGAACCACATTTCAGGGAAAAGGAAGGGAAAGGTGGAAGCACAACCCACCACAGAAAAGGGGGTTTGTGCAGATTTTGTGTGTATTTTTATACTCTGAACCGTCCCCACGGGGCAGTGTTTTTCTAAGCAAACTGTCTTCTAACAAGTTCACCAGAGCAGAAAAAGTTAAAACGTTTGTCTCTCCGAGCCACCCCACAAGTGTCTAGTGCAGAAATTCAACCGGCGTCAGTGACGCTACAGAAAGGTGGCTGTGTAAAGAGGAGGAGATGAAGTAGGAAGCTGCAGTAAGAGCAGTATCAGAAATCTCTCAAATAAGTTATGTAGCACAGAGGGAAATTATAAGGCCTAATGCAAGGTAATGTGGAATAACATTTTGCCGCCTCCTCCCCCCTCCAAATCAAGTATGTTCAGGAAATATTGAAGTACAACCTTCTCTTGTAAGCAGCTTTGCATTAAAAACCTGGTTAAACTCCAAAAGCTTTCTTAAAACACATTTTAAAACCCCACTAATAATAATCCTCAAAATCCCCCAGTATTTTGTAACATAAAATGGAATGTTCCTGGGCAAGAGCTGCCAGCTCCTTCAGGAACTCCGGGAAAAGGGCAGCTGCGAGCACGGCATTCCTCACGTGCGCGGGAAGGCCGGGATGAGCCAGGCCTCTCCTTCCTTTCTGTCCCAGGAAAGGCTGGAGCACAGCCGGGTAAGCTTCAGAGAGGTTCCTTCCTTTCCCTGTGTTGCTGCTGTACTGGACGTTACCTAAAGCCAGGAAGGAAGGAGGGGAGAGGATAGGGGGGGAGAAAAAAAAAAAAAAAAAAAAAAGAAGAAACCAAAATGACTCAGTATATTAAGCACACTCAGTATCTGTACAGTGTCCAACCCCAGTTTACAAGGACGGTGTTCAGAGCTGTAATTCGCAGGACCCAGACCGTGCAGGGAGATGCTCCACTAATCCAACATTTTTAAGTTCTACGTGGCCTGATTCTATTGCATTTTTTATTAGCGATCTTTTCCCGGGTTATGTATTATTCAGTTCCAGCGCTGATGAGAGGAATATGTGGGCAGAAGAGGAATCAAGGGAAAGAGTAATATGGATTTACCTTATGAAATAGCAGTTAATATCCACCCATCTAGTCCCAGCATAGTTGTCTCAATTTAAATGATATTGTGCTCTAGCCCTCCCCCAGATCAAAATACCATTCCGACTTGACTTCTCTCCCTCTCTCTCTGTCCTCTCCCCGTGAATCATTGTGTAAATGGGTTTGAGGCCAAGCTAGCACATCACCGTGGGAGTTTGAAGCAAGCAAGAAACAAGGGGGAAAAATGTTTGAAAATTTGATTTTTCTGCAGCTGTAGGCCCCACTAGCTACACTTACCTTTAACTGCCTGTAAAGCAGCTAAACATTAAAAGAAGAGCACGTGAAAACTGTCGCGTGCTCTGCTATACGATCTCTGCTGCCAGAGTTCAGAGGATCAGGGCTCAAGCATCAGAACGCACGGAATTACAGTGACAGCAGCACTTAAATTTCAATCAATTGCTCCTTGTTTCAACCTGAAGCAGAACTGCAGTTTAATTAGATGGTAATTCATTTAGTGAAAACTAAAAAGGTGTCAAAACTTAACACTGATGGCAATAAATACTTTACCAAGAAAAATTAACCTGCAGAACTCACTGCCACAAGATGTCATTGAGGCCAGAAGCAGAGACAGGTAAAATCCTGTCTAACTTAGAAGTGGATGTTCTCATGAGCTGTGTACCGTTACAGAAAAACAAAGAACTGTCGTATTAACTCACCTACTGCAGACAAGGCAGATGCTATACCGCTGCATTAAGCAGCAGCTTCCCTTAAAGTGCGTGCAGTTTTTGTTAGAGCAGCACAGTCCCGGGTTAGGCCACGCACCCAGCAGCTGACACGGGGACCCGCAGGTGAACGCCTCACCCGCTGCAGCTCTGCACTTCTGTTCCTTTCCTGCAGCTCTCCTAAGGCACTGGGGAATTACTGTACACTTCCAAACACTCGAAAGACATTTTCATCTGAATCATCTCACAGAGTCGTACTTTTCTTGAGTTTCAAAAACCTTTCCAACTCCAGACTTATCAATCATTCATACTGTTATTCTACAAATTTCTCTCTACAAGAGACAGAGTACAGGAATTTCAGTTCTGTGGAAAATTCTGACCGGGAGGAAAAACAACTTAAATTATGAATTGCAATGAAAAGATAAAGTTTTGAGCTGCTTTGAAGATTTTTTTTTTTATTATTTTCTCAAAGTTAAAATGTTTCATAATTAATATTTTAAGGTTTTTAAATAGTTCTGCCAATATAACCAGAATGCTACTATACTGTCAAAGGTTTTCTTTTTTTTTAAAAACAAACAAACAAAAAAAAAAAATCAAAACTCTTTCCTTCAAAAAGCATTGAACTTGACACATTTCCCTAAATATAATTTTGATTTAGATTTAACTGCTTATTGGGGGGAGGGAAGAAAAAAAAGAAGAGAAACAATCACAGAAAGCTGGTCTAGGGACCAGAGATTTGATTTTTTTTCTTTGACCAGGATTGTCTACTGCTTTATAGAGTCAGGACGCAAACTGAATCATACAATTGAGAAATTGAGAAAATTAGTACTCTGGAGATATTGCTACCAATGCACTGAAAGGAGGGCAGCTTCTCATACGGACTCTACATCATGACAGCTCTACATATCTAACCAGAACCCAAGCTACTGCGTAAGGAAACCACATACTACTGCAAGCAGAAAATAACAAATCACCTATTTCTGCTTCAACACCTTCAGAGACCATCACCATCAAGAGAAAGAGAAAGGAAACGCTCTGGAATACTTTGGTTTTACATTTGTGTTGTCTGGCTTCTGTTTTTCAGATGTGAATTCTGCAGGATGCCAGTTATGCTCAGATCTGTAGAGAAAACTTCGGAGTTATCCCCCTTTGGGAAAAAAGCCCTCAGAGAACAGCTGATTTGCAGGATGTTCAAAGGTGGCATTCAAGCTAATGCAAAGAAATCCTGCAGGAGTTCCTTTTTTTTTTTTTTTTTTTTTTTTTTCATTTACCATTAGCGTAGAAGTTCCTACCTTGCACTTCTTAATCGATATAATGAACTACTGTGGGTTGATGGACTACTGAGCCAACTTGCCCCAAGAATTACAGTTTGATTACTTGCATTACCAGTCTTGTTGGGAACCAAGTCTGCGGTTAGCCAGACATTTATTTACTCTGCACCTATTTGTCAGGAGGTGCTGCCTTTGCAGGAGTTCCCACAACACAGAAGAAAATGTACCAACAGGGTGACTAAGCAGCCTTGTTTCAAACCCCTAAATAACGATCAGCATGAGTCAACCTGGCAAATCTGAAGCCCACAGAACAGAACTGACGTAATATAGGAAGTATAAATAAATGCCACTGGGAATGCATAATATAAAAGTTCTTATTGCCAGCACCTGAAAAAAAGGACCCTGAATGTTGCCTCCTAATCTCACCTCCCACACGCTAGCTACAATACCATCTAATTGTAAGGCTTTCTAATCTATGGCACCAGAATGTAGAGCCTAAAATGCTACTGATGGTTGCAATCCACAGCTCCCTTTACAGCAGGCACCTTCCACAGACTAATTCTTCAAGAAGCAGTCTTAGCAAGATCATGGTTTTACAGACTAGATGTACTGCAAACCTTATAAGCACATACCACACTGACTAGAAACTAGGCAAATTACTATTCAGAGCCCCAGAAAATGAAAACATGATTAAAGTGGTGCGTGAGAAGTCCTGCTTTCTGGAAATCCAAGAGAAGTTGCAACATCTTCACAGAGGTGTAGGCAGAGTGGGTGATTAGGAATGCCTCCCAATGATGAGTAAACACACCCCCATAAATGCAGCCATCTCTTGGACCCTGCTGCTGAGTCAGCTCTCAATCACTGCGGTCCCTGCTCTCGCCAAATCTGACACGTTCCCATCACATGGGAAGTTGGCTTTTAAGGGAAACCTGCACCCAGCCCTTTTTCTGTGTGTGTTTTGTTTTGTTTTTCACTCAGGAAAGCACATTCAAAGTTTTCTGGCTAATACCTGTTTGCTTCAGTAGTAGCCCAACCATGATATGAAGCCTTATTCAATTGTTGCAGAAACCAATTCATTCTGAATTTCTGTCCTCCCTAACATTTATCAAAAAAGAACCAATGACTAGCTGAAGGTCAGGCTAAAAATAAAATGAAATCATGCACATATGCCATCTCACCTCATGCCTTGAAAGCAAGTTTGTTTACGGCCAAACTGACAGTGAGCCAAGAGCTGATTTCGTTACTCCTTTAAACAGACATTTCCTATAGCAAATAAAAGAGCAAATAAAAGCTTCTAAAGAGCAAAGAATATCCACATAGATCCATATACTGTGGCCTACTGAGCATCATCCGTCTGAAGTCAGAAAGATACATCTGGTTAATGATATTCACACCACACCACACCTACTTTTAATCATTCTGTAGAAAAGGAGAGAGGTAGCCGGTGAGTCATTCCACCCTGCACTCCTCCGAGTGTGGTCAACATTTACCTTTGGTTAGCAATTCTTCTGCAGCATCAGACGTGTCCACACGAAACAGCAAGTACTGCTGGGCCTCCAGGAGAAGACCTGGGAAGTCTTTTTCAATGGAAGCAAAATGTTCAATTTTGTTTTTCACAGATGCCAGCACCTGCCAAAACAACAGTGACAATTACCTCTTCGTCCCTTGTTCTCAGTGCAACCACAGACTGAATACTCAGGCTTTCTCCAGCTGCATTAAAATAGTTATGACAAAGGTTATGGTCCTCTAGAATTTCCAGTTCTTTGCACAAATGCAATTAAAACATCAAAACGAGATGAGAGGCTCTCAGACAGGTGGGAAAGCAACAGCTGAAACTGAAGAGAGTTAACATAAGGTTCAACAAGACACCAAAAATCCTGTTCCAATAGGCATGACTAACACTTGTGGTAAAATACCTGATAAAGTGACCGCACGCTAGGCTGAAACACCATGTTGGTGTTGAGGAGAAAGGAGCGAAGAAGAGGCTGCGGGTAACTTGCCAGCTGAGTAATAACCCCAATAAGCATCAAATTTACATGCAAGGAATTCTCCAGCATGTTCTCCAGCTTCGACAACACTACGCTGATGAATGGTCCTGCAAGAAAAGAAGGAGGAACCAATGCTTTTGTTTTCTCAGAAGGAAAATCCTCAGATCCAGGAAACAGGCATTTAAAAGGAATTTTGATCATCATAACCAACCAAATTAGACCTCCCACATGCTAATTAAAGCCAGCAGGGAAAAAACCCCAAACTCTATCTGAACAGACAAATTAGACTTAACAGAGGTGTTAAAAGCTTTCCTGATTAGAAGCACTGTTGCTAGCTAGCCAATCAGTTTACATTAATGGCATATTTAACATGATGCCTAACTATTCTACTTCACATGTGCCGATAAGGATTTAGCCTAATATGTTATGGTCTGCTGTTCTATTCCCCTTGAAGTTAATCAGAACTGTACCAATAGTTTCAGTGCCAACAGAATCTGCCCTTTTTACTCTTGTTGGGCCTTATTTCCACGTAAGGACTGGACAAAGTAAATTATAGCTAGGTTTCTTGTCTTATCAAAAAAATGCGGTGTTCGAAAGGCAATATGAAAATGCTATTCTGAACAAAACCCAAGATCTGTGATATCACATCGCAAGCAAAAGCATTTTCGGTTCTGCAAACTGTCACACAAAGCAGGGAAGACATTAAAATAGATTTATAAGCAAAATTATTGGTAGACCTAGGCTTTATCATATAAATGTCACCAATAAATAATAGCTTTGGTTTGTGTATTCATGCTGCAGGATAACCAGTGAACTGCAGAAGCATTTCCCAGGAAAGTACATAAACCTTTAGTTCTCAAGCTTAAGGAACCTCTGCAAGGCTGAGCGTGACTTGAACAAACTACTACATGTCATTAGATGATACGGATGGAGAGATGCTTGAGGCAGTCTGTACTAAGTGACCTAATCACAAAGTCTCAGACATGTCCTTTGTCCCACACGCAGCCCCACCACGCTGTTCTGGCTGTGCAAAAGCTAGGGAAGCCACGCAGAAGTATCCCTGGGTGATGTAGTTTCAGCACCGCTAACTCTGAATATCCCACCCTAGTCCCTGGCGCAAGACGCGTGCCACGGGCATCTCCAGGGTCAGGCAGGCAGCCGTAATCCGAGCGCACCCCAGCTCCCCTCAGCTAGCAAAGAGCTGCTGTGCGAGCTACCCGGACCCAGTTTAGCCCAGTTTAATATACCTACAGCAGAGGTTAAAGCAATTCTGGGCCAGCAGGACAGTAAGGATCAAATCAGAAGTGCCTACGCTGTCACTTCACCTACAGAGCCCACTAAAGGCTGAAGTCTATCACGTTTTAGAGCAACTGTTGAGTACAAAGCAAGCACTCCCTCAAGGCTCACCTATCATGGCTAATGCCTCCCAAGAGGAAAGGAAGGGGGGACAGTGTTGACACGGCTTCGTGTGGCTGCTACGTTTCAACCGCCACATCAGCCACCAGAGTGAAAGTTGGTATCATGTCCTGCAGGAATCCCCCTGGCAGGGCACCCAAGGGAGCAGCCCCAAAACCTCCTGTGGAGGCAGAGTTTCTCCTGTCCCAACACAACCTGTTGCTTCCTCTCTCACAGTCATAAAGACATTTTCACAGAGCTCCAGAGGACCACAGTGAAGTAGAAGCTCTACTGTATCAAAAGGGGTGGCAGGAGAAAGAGTTGAGATATACCACTATTTTTCTCCTCTAGGGCAGACTTCAAAGCTGAAGCTACATACTTGTACCAAGTGCTGTTTGCCACTGTAAGAGAAGTTACCAAGATACATTAAAAACTTTCTCAGTGGTAAAGTGACTTTCTCCCCAAAGACACCACTGGAATGAGAATCAGAGGAACTAAGCAGAGCTTGCAAGCCTTGTAAAAAATAGGGTAACCAGATAGTAAGTAAAAAAATTATTCCTTTCCTGACTATGCATCTCTGTGTGGCCATGAAGTCAAGCACTGATTGGGGGTGGGGGTGGTAAGGGAGGCATAATACAAATTGCTGTTCCAGAACACCACATTCATTCTTGTTGAGGGGAAAGTAGGCATGATAGTGTTTAATACTTTTAAATTGGACACAGACACCAGTAGGGCATTTTCTTCATAGATCCATAGGCCTGAAGGGAACGTCCTTGCACTGCTGACACTGCCTGGGTGTGGGAACCTCTGTCTGGTTATTCGATTCCGCAGAGAGAAGCCCCATCCCATGACAGCATCCCGAAACAGTGAAAGCAACCAAAAATCCTCATTACATACATCTACAATCATAATATAGCACTCCAAACTAAATAATTGCAAGATTCTGCAATCTCAACATTTCTGAGGTATTGTTACGAGCACCTCCTTACTTGCAATCACTAACATCTCCATTAAAGCAAGGTAAACAGCCTGAGTAAAACATGTTGTGGATGGAGAGCAAACAACAAAGCTTCTCAAGGATTTTTGTATGGGTTTTTTTTTGTTTGTTTGTTTGTTTTTTTTTCCTCTCTGTTTTGCTCAGTTGTGTTTTTTTCTGTGGGTTTGGGGGATGAAGGGGGTTGGTTTTGGTGTGGGTTTTTTGAAAAGGAACAAGTGGAAGAAGGGACTAGATGAAGAATGGGAGACAAGGACAACATATTTGAGCTACATTTGACAGCAGATAACGGAAAACAGAAAGGTTTGAATGTGATTAGCTTCTGCTACAAGGAAATTGCCACCACAGCAAAACCAGCAAATTGACTGAAAAACAGGCTGAATTTTTCAATTAAGAAACTGTGCCAGGTGTGCTGGTCAGCCACAGCTGACCAAAAAGGGCTGCATTTCGATGGACACAAATGTTTTCCCCTCCTTTCAAACGAACAAGAAGCCATCTTATAGAGGATTTGTTTTGGATGAGAAAACCTAGATACATTATTATTTATTATTTGCATTACTGTGATATCTAGTTTACCTAATTAAAGACCAGCAGACCGCAGTGCAAGGAGCTGTACAAATACAGATCAAAAGCCCACTCTAACCTCCAGTAGCACTGTCATTCCTGAACAGTTTGGAAAGTCGGCGGAGACCAAGCTTAAATTGCTGCCTGGCACAAGATAGAAAAGCATACCAACCGAGGGCAGGCCTGATATCAGAGGAACAAGATGCCAGGGCAGAGCATGGAGACAGGCACGTACAGCCATGGCACCGGTGCTGCCACCTCGTGCTAAATCGTGAAATAGCAGAGAGGAAAGAAAGGGCAACGTTGATACCACATCCACAGCATCAGCGATGTAAGGCACCAGAAAAACAAACTATTTACCTGAGCTCTGTATATTAAAACAGTTATTCCCTTTCAACTGCAAAAGCTTACTCTAGAATGATGGACCTCTCACATACAAAAAACATAACCAAAAAAACCAAGCTGAAAAACCCCTGAGCAACCACCATTCGCTGTCACCACACTGATTGCTCTGCTCTACTTTCAAGCTGGATCTCTCGCTCTCCTTGGAGCAGTCTCAGCTATCTGGGCTATGTCCTCTTTAGTGCCAGGACTGTTCCTTGCTCTGTGCTTGTGCTGTGCACCGCACAGTGTGATCTCATTTGGCCACCTTTAATCACCATGCCTTCCTGTATTTATTATGTATGTAATTAACAGAACATTCCACCTGTAAATGGAGCGCTCTGGCTCCTCGCAGCATGCTTGGGAGAGCCATTCTCCTTTGGTCCAAAGGGGGATGACATGCTCTCTGTAGAAGGGGTGTCTGCTGAGAAATTCTCAAAGTCCTCCTCCTCTTCTACAGGAGAGACAGGGTCAGGAGTATCCAACTTCTGCTCCTCCAAGCTTGCACTGTTTGGATCCAGTTCCTTAATAATTTTGTCATACTGTGCAATGAAATCCTCACCATCTGTGCTCAGCAGTCTTACACTTAAGTTACGATCTGCCTCCTGGGGAGAAAGTTTCAACTCCAAGTCTGGCTGTGGATCAATCTCAATCATTTTCTGGTTTATTTGCTCTTTCATTACACCTTGAGTCAAGCTTGAATTTCTCTTACTGTGCTCATCCAAGTCCATTTCCAGCTGGCACTTTGCAAGAGGCCCATTGACTACAGTCTGGCTTTGAATCTCACGTTCTCTGGCTGCATTTGAAGTTTTCTCCTTAGAGCTGTTATCATCTTGAGTATCCTTCTGGGCACATAACCTGTAAACTATAACATCATCCTGAAAGTCTGATTCCTCTATGTAAGATCCTTTGACAAGCATGATGGCACTTCTTTTCAATTCTTGAATGTGTTTTGGTGGCTCTGCAGGTGGCTGCATCTCTGTGCTTCCCTTATCATCATATGGTTGTGGTGAGCTCACATCAGAACCAGGAGAAATCCCTGTGTCATAGCTATCATCCCATTCTAGCTCCAACTGCATCTTCTCACCAAATGGAGTTACTTGAGAGGAGCTACACATGCTAGGTGTCCTTTGCTGGAGCTGAAACATGGGGTGTTCCACATCTGTACTGTTCTCCTCGGCAAGCGTTTGGATAAAGGTGTCTGGATCAGGGTTCACTCCATCATACAAGGCAGACCAGACCTTACAATCTTTCAGGCACTGGAGGATGGCTTCTTGAGCTTCTCCCAGGTACTGCAAGTAGCTGATGTCCACAGCTCTTCCATATTCCACAATGCAAGCAGATTCAGAAGAGCATCTAGTAGAATCTGAAAGTAAAGAAATATTACTCATGCTATGAGTAATCGCTAAGAGTTCTCCAGCAAGGCACCCACTAAGCCATGGGAGGTAGAGTCTTTAGCGCCAACCATCCAGTAAGGCAGGCAGATCAAAGCATAAAGATTAAGAGGCTTGCTCATAAACATACACGACTTGTTCCTATTGACAAGACAGAAATGTAACTCAAGGTCTCTGGAGAGACCAACCTGCATTCGAACCTTAAAACACGAGTGACCACTCTGAAGCAGCAAGCGGTGCTGTCATGTATCTGAACATTATTTTCATGAACGCATATTCAAGTTGGATAGCTGTTAAAATAAGGTTTCAATAGACCTGGATACATGGAAGGAATTAAATAAGCTTTCCAGTCCAGGCTTGCCCACGTTATTGCTGCCCATCACATTACCTTCCCCCCCCCAAACCTTCCTCACCTCCTCCCAGGAGCTGCTACCAAATCAAACTCTGATCATGATCTGTTCTTCCCCCGAGCACCAATTACCTTTTGTCTGTGCTCCTTTTGTCCATAGAATAAAATCTTTTCCTTGGCTTTCAAGTGTCAGTGTGATCCCAGTGGAGCAGCAGACTGGTGTCAGGGCCAGTAGTTTTGCAGCAGATACAGAGTAACAGTCTCTCTCTTTCACAGCCCAGCGCTGGCTCAACATCATGTGGTTACATGGAATCAGATACCTGAAACAGCAGCACCTAGCATTACTTCATCATCCTTTCATGCTAGAGAAAGCAACAACATACAGAATTCCCTTCCCACCTGCCTGCCCTGTCCACATTAGAAGAAACAGTAATAACAATCTTGACAGTGATCCATATTCTAAAACTCTCAAGAGCATGAAATCCTGACTCTTTATATCGTTAACCTATGGTTTGATGAGGAACTGCCAAGATGAGTAGAGACAGGAGATCAGTTGCCTCAGAACAGGGACATGAACAATCCTTTGCAGGCCAGAGCAAACTTGCTGTAAGAAGGGACTGAGGAAGTGTGTGATGGGCAGATGTCAAAGGCCAGCAGGGTGGTTTGCTCCCACTGTGAATGAGTTCTGTCTCAGAATCCTTAATTTCTTTCTTCTCCTGTGAAATCCAGAGAAAGCCAGTTTATATTTTCCAGGCCAGCCAGCAAAAAGGAGGGAAGGGTCATCAAGGTGTTTTACTGCAGTAGATCAAGACAGAGCTCTCAGGCAGAGAAGGGAATAAGCTATAGGGACTACAAGGAATAGAGGAAGCACAGCCTCATGCTGAGCTTCTTTAGAGCACTTCTGTTCAACTTTTTAAGAGCCTTCCTTAAAAGCCTTGGTGTAAACTGAGTGTCAGCTTTATTAAAAGCCCCAGTCTTAACTGGACTGATACTGTGCCATTTAAAATGCAAAGAAATTCTGAAGGATTCCCTAAATAAACAGAAGATTAAATACAGCATCCTACTCATGTTAGGAGTGGCAATATATGTGAGATGACCTAAGTCCTAACAGCATTCCCAGGCACAACAGCTGGAGCTATAGGGTATTTCACCTTAAAGCCTGCAGGTGGAGGGACATACAGAATCTGAAACGTTTATGTGATCTACAGTGCTAAAAGCCCAATTCAGTAACTCCAATATTTCCAAATAAATAATCAATTCTCATCTGATACACAGACCAAAATTATAAAGTGAGCATTCTGAAGCAATGCAAAGAACCACCAGTTAAAACAAAAGTTAATGCATTTAGTACACTGCATAACAATCTACCTACAACAGTTCAGGAACCTGAAGTATTCTCAGTGAGAAAGGAATCAAAGAGGTGGAAAGTAACAAGAATGAAGGTGAAAGCTGCGAACAAGTATATAGCTCTGTAACACAGTATATAATACACTAGAGAAAATATGCAGGAGAGAAGAATTATACATTTAGAAGCAGGGAATAAGCAGTTTGGAGGTGATAAATATATTCTTAGCTTCTCTTCTCTCACTTTTATAGAAATAAATCACAAGAAAAAAATCTCTTGCTCCTGAAGATCACAAGACGTAAATCACACTTCTTCAGGTCTGGGAGACTTCTGTCAGGATCATAAATATTCTTATCTCTGTAGCTGCTTGTATTTCTGGTCTCTTGGAGAACTCTCATCCAGCTCTGCATCCATAGGCAGAAACTGTATGTCCCAGAATTAGGATGAAGAGCAGAAAAAGGAGCTTGGGCTTTACCTTAAAACTAGCTGTAACATCACATCTTCACAATGCAAGCCAATGAGCGTTCTGAACAATGCCAAGGAGACCACACAGAGCTGGAAAACGATAAATGTTGTCAGGTTTTGATCTGGAAATTGTACCTTTCCAATCTTGCCTGCATACTACATTACAAAATGGCCCTGCCAGAACATCATGCTTTATAGGACACTGTTAGTATGAGATTTCATTTTGTCATCACCCCATGTTTTTTTGTTAAAGTTGTCTAGAGCTATACACGTAACATGTTACATATAAACAAAATACAGTCCTGAATTTTCCTTTAAATAAGCTATTAAAAAAGCAGTAATTAACCAGTCTTTATTCAGATTTATTAATTTAACTCAGCATGAGCTGAACCCTGTAACTTCCAAGCTAGTGTTACTACTTACCCCTGACACAGAATTTGAGCCAACTAAAGGTCTTTTTCTGAACGAGAAGTTATAAACCACCTCAAGTTTCTGTTGCTTTAAGTAGAAGGAATAATTAGCGTTCTGCACATTAAGAACCTGAATGCTTCTATAAATATAGCTCAATGTACTGACACAGACCAGGACTAAACAAGTAATTTTTGTCCGCATCTACTCCATATGGAGTGTTCACAATCCCCCCATTACAGGTCACTTGAATAGCTGGAAACTATGGCAAGGCACGAAGATCCTTTCTGTGAGACCCGGAGAAAGGAAAGAAAAATAAGCTCTCTCATCGGAATTGCACGCTTGCCTTTTTGGCAAAGGTTGGCTCAAATATACCCGTAACTAGATATTTCAGTAGTCACACACAGCAGCGACTAAATCATCCCCATTCTGTGATAGGCACCCCGCTTTCACAGTGGCTTTAGGACAGCCCAGAAACATGGATTTCTACAGGCTTTTTTGGTCACTAATTAGACACACAACACTTCCAAAGCTATCATACAGTACGTTTCTACCTGCCAAATGCCTGTGAGACTGCAGTTGTGCCCAAACTGGTAGAGGCATGAGCTGTAAGCTTTCACTGGTTTTCACAGACCACAGTGCCATTATCTCCCTGCCTCTTAATGCATATTTCCTTGGGCACGTTCTCCCGTGCTGCTCTCTCATGGAAACAGTGTCTCACAGCTGGCTTAAGACTCCAGGACCAGACTGACTCTCGTGAGAAGCATTTAGCGTAAATTGACCCTTTCCCCAAATTTCAAGTTGGTGTTTAAATCTTGCCTCTCCCTGTATTAATGATGTAAATTCAAATAATTAATAGATGAAATTAATTGCCCTTTTCAGTAGCTAGCAAGCAGATCAGAACACAATAAGGAAAGAGCTACAGACATTTCTCTACCTCATTTTTTCAGTCACTGAACATCCTTGGTAATTCATTCAGGATTAAATCCAGCATCCTGCCTGGGCATGGCTTCTCCTCCACACTATGGAATTTCCTCCTCTTCTCTGCAGTCACTCCCCTTACTTCAACTATTAAAATGCTCTGTTCTAGCTCTGCAACAGCACATTGCTATGTTCCTCTCTCAGGAATGTCAACTTAAAGGCTTTGTTTCACCATTTCCAGTTCTCTCTTTCGGATGAGTGACTAAGCTCCCCCTACAATATGATTGGTTCTCCGTGGCGACCAAGGCCAGATGAATGCACAGATTTCCTGAAAAATACATGCATGCATTTTCCCTTACTTGGTAGGTATCTCTGTGAAATAAGAGCAAAGTTTTAAGTGAACCTCACTTGATAGCCTCTGAAAAGTCAAGGTTTCTTTGACCACCTTCCCTAGTTTGGTCATTCAGCTAACATCCACAGAAGAACAAAAGAGAGGAAATAAGCAGAGAGAAGAGAGAGGGGAAATGCTCATGAACTGGCCTGCTGTGAGGCAAAGCAGAGCTCAAACTTGTTGGCCTGCCACCACTGTCCGCTGCTTGTACTAGGAGCCAACAGTTAGTCCAAGAACTCATGTCTACAGAAACAGATGGAGAAAGTGAAAGGGCAAGAGAGGAAGAAATAATCAGAACTGCAGTTCTCCATAGGAATGGGGGAGCAGAGTTGAAGAGCTTCACAACAAGCTTTTGGAAGAAGTCAGATCCTTGCATGAAAGGTGTGCTTTAGCTGGGGGACATGGGGAGAAAACAGGAAATCTCATTTCCTCTGTGAAATTTACTGAGAGCCAGATCTAACTGTTCTTCATACTGTGAAAGTTCAAAAGAATTGCTACTGCCTTACATTTTCCTGTATTTAAGAAATTTCAGTTTATAGGGAAACATTAATTATTTGTCTTTGCAACCACGTTGCAAATCAGGAATCATCTGAATAAAGCAAGCCAGTCTATTTCTGTATTTTGTAAAAAGAAATATTTAAAATACGCTCAGGGGACAAAGAGAATGCTATTTTTACAAGTCCTTTTGGCCCCCTGTCTGTGCATAAGCTTAGCCCTGTGAATTATTAGTAAGTATTTTCATCAATAATAATGTACACAGCTTTTGTGCTACGGAAACACACAGAAGGCTGCAATTCTGGCTTTTGCACTTGGCCAAGCTATACTGCAGAAAACTCATTTAGCATCACAGAACTATTCTGGCTAAGATCCTGAGTTGCTCAGGGCTGCAGAATTCTTTACAATTCCCATCTCGTTTGCCTATGGAACAGTAATTAATGATTAGCAGAGAAAACAGCATTTGCATTTTTGTTGACAGAAGCTGTTTCAGTTTTCAGAGTTAAACCATCTTAGAGATGCAGTAACGGCAGAATATATCCGGATTTGTATGCACTCTCATTTCAAAACAGATTTCAGACGAAGCTACTGTCCCTAATACACAAATTTAATGCACAGGCTGGGGTTCTGGCTTCTCTTGTACCCGCAGTAAAACGTTATTCTTTATTTCATCCATGAAGCTGTGCATCACACAAGATTCAGCCAAGACTGCCAGCCAAGCAAGGCTTGGAAGAGTAGACCAGTATAAGTAATCATTTTTTCTGCCAGAAGATCCAACTGTTAGTAAAGGTAACTATGTCTGTCAGCTAGCTCTCGAGCCACTGCAGTGCATTGTGCCTAGGCTGAGAAGAGGCTCATTGCAAATTGGAGATAATCCTTACTACACAAGGGAGTGAAGGCAAAGAAAAGGAAGCAGCAATCTGATCATTTGAGCAAGAAAGCGCCTTCTTTTAATCCAAGAACAAAGCAGGCAACATCACAGTTAAGTAAACATGCTACAAGAATACAGACTTAATTCCTGAGAAATCTATTGGCAATACTGCAATTCACAACTTGGATCTATTTGGAGATATTCTTATAGGGCTCCCAGAAGGACTATTTAAAAATGTCTGTTGTTTGGCAAAACTCCAGAGATCAAAAATGTTCCTCACCGCAAGTATATTTATAAATCCCAGGGTGAGTTATCCATGGCAGCACTAATTCAGCAGTATCCACAATAAAAATGCTTCCAAATTTACGTTTAATCTTCTAACAGAATCCAGACTTCCAGAAGCCCTCATCCCCCTCTATCCCATTTCCTGTATGTGTGAAACCACCTCACACATTTATCAACTTAGTCTACTGGTAGCTAAATGTCATCACACACACACACACACACACAGAGATTGAGAAGGCAGAAAAAAAATCACACATTTGGGTGGGGGGATAAAATTCCTAGTTAAACAGATACGCGCTGAATATATGGAATCTCCCATTTAAATATTTAACTTACATCCATCCTGAGTACCTGAACTTCCTTCCTGCTTGTCTTACCCGGAATGGTGTGTTGATTCGGCTGGTAAGCGTATCTAGGATATGCACATTCTCATGTCGGTGCAACAAAATGAAACGGAGGAAAATCTTGAGGAGGGCTGGCTCTGAAACACTACGCAAAAAGAGATCCAGGTATGCAGTAGTAGTCATCACTTCTTCCACAGTCACCTGAAAGCAAAACCAATGTAAATGCAAACATACTGCACACACAAAATATCCATCCGCCCTCTGCAACCGTAGACCTGGCAAGCACTCTAAGCTCTCCATATAGAACACTGCCACAAAAACACAGAGTCTTTGCTTTTCAGTTTGCAGAGTGTGCTTCTGAATGACTCATAAGCATTTTGAACCCATTTCTTATCTGCCTTGCTTCCCCACGAAACGAAACCCTGCCCCAAACTGACACCCCAAATCTCACACATACTGAAATACAAAGAGCCAAATCGTACTAGAAGCTCCCCACCACCTTTCCACCCATGGCAGCTGTTTTGCATCACACTTGTCATCCTTCAGAAGTGTTTTCAGATGTTGTGAATACCTGCATCTACCACTTTATTAAAAATAAATGTCAGAGCGCAACCAAAGCACAATACAAACTCATGGCTCCAGAGACTTAAAGAAAAAATCCCCATAGTGATCCAGAATTTTGCCACAATTTCCCTTCTCCTTACCTTTCCAAAGCACAATTCTTCATCTTATTCGGTTTTTAAAAGGAGTATGTATATACATACATACACACACAGATAAACCAAACCCCAAAATCTTCGCTACCATTTGGATATCAAAATACAATTCAAATATTCGTGCTACATTTGCATACCATAACCCACACTGCTCTGCATATTGCAATCCTGTGGAGCTTATGTATTCACAGTATACACTGGCAAGGCATAGAAAATTCCAAAGGCCACTTCTGCACCACGTACTGCTGTTGCAAAGTCAGCTTTTTAAAAACAGTTACCCAGGAACTTAAGAAGCTTAAGTGCACAAAGATAAACCCTTAAATACAAGAATCTGCCTATATGAAAGAAAGTATTAAACATCTTTTGTTTACCAAACGT
This sequence comes from Tyto alba, assembly GCF_018691265.1. Lineage (NCBI taxonomy): Eukaryota > Metazoa > Chordata > Aves > Strigiformes > Tytonidae > Tyto > Tyto alba. Next base: position 9,587,400 of record NW_024881327.1, read on the forward strand.
AGCTGGATAAATGAAAATACTGATTTTATTAAAAAAAAAAAAAAAAAAGAATCAAAGCTGCCACTTAAGAGCTAAGAGGATTTAGGAAGTACTCAGAAGGGCAACATTTACGTAACATACCGTAAATATTAAAATCCCTGTTCCATTATGCTGCATGTTAGCCATGTACACAGTAACGTCATGCTGCAAATGTTCTCTTTAAAGCATTTAAGATCACAAGCTTCTTCTGGCTGGTTACAAAGAACATAGGAATGCTGTATGCAGCCTGCAGACCTTATGGAGAGGGGGCACCAATGAGGAGAGCAGAGAGAAGCTCTAGGTTAAGGTCACTGATTCACTCTCGTTCTGAGGCTTTATTCTAATACTCAGCTACACCACCCTGAAAGCAGTGGGCTAATGCTTTGGCATTAGAAACAAAGCACCAGTGAAGTAACAACAGTCAAATTTTTCACCAGGATGGGAAAATAAGTTCACCTTCTTGGTTTATTGCAGTAAGGTTGGTCAAAACCAAGCGTTACAATATAACAAGGAAAGCAAAGGAATGAGGCACACTTTCACACGAGCTGTGAACTTTGTAAGGCTAAATAAGGAACAGCTAGACATATTTTCTTGATCTGTAGTTGTATGTTCAGTGCTATCAAAACCACAAATGAGAATACGGTTCTTTCACAGAAATAATATCTATTAACTTATACTTGAACTCAGAATACAGTTTATTAATTAGTTCCTCCTTCCCCCACAAGCATCAACCGAAAAAAAAAAAAAAATAATAAGTTAGTGGGTTAAGCACCCCAAAGTTACAAATTGCCAGAATTAGCACTGTGGCTACAGCCCTAACTCAAATTCTGTATTACTGTAAATATGATAAAACAAATGTGGTTATGCACATACATACACTTTTCCATAGGACTACTGCCACATTCCAACCACTAAAAAACCTGCTCAGAAAATGAGCCAGGGTTGTGAAACAAAGAAAATTGTTTCCGGTTGGAGCAGACATTCTTCTTTTTATTTTGCAATAGCCAAAAGGTACGGGAACTTGTGGGATATAAAATAATGGCTTTCTGATGAAAGCTGTTGACTGTTGCCCTGAGAACTGGCTTTTTTGTTTTGTTGTTTTATAGCAGCAAGATGTAGAAAGCAAAGCCCAAGAAATCCATCATGTGACATCATTATGATAGCATACAGTTCATCGAAGAGTTTAAACCCTCTGCCAAGGAAAGGGCAGACAGAAGTAATACATCGTTATGTCTCTGTGTCACTTCTCCCTCATCCTTTATGAGGAAAAAGAGGCACGTTCTTGGCCTGCAGGTTTCACAGATGTTTGCTGACAGCTGAGGAACGGGCCTATGTATATGTATAAAATACCAAAAACTGTAAATGAAAGCAAGAAAAGCCAGCAGATTCACAAGGGCAGTGACCTTTTCTGAAACCGATGCTCTTTGGACAACTCATCCTGCATTCCCATCAGTGAGAGAAACCCATGTGCTCTTCAGAGTGCGCGTCATGAATGAAACAAAGAGCCGGAGAAAGCCAGCTAGAGAGTACTTTAGAAATATTCAATTCTGAGAGGATGTTCAGTGCTCCTAACAGCTTGGGGACTAGACAAAAAAAGAAATCATGTTTACCGTAGCCAACACTTCACTGATACCACAGAAGAGAGCTGGAACTAACCAATGATTAATGAAGCCCAAAGAGTTCACAAAGGAATTGCTTATAGCCCTGTTAAATTCTAATTGTGTGAATTAAGGATTTTGTGCAGGGTGCCACTTTACACTTAATTTTTAGTTCTTCTTGGGAAAAAAGTTGCTGAATCTGCTTAAACATTTTCTGAGAAAGAGGGAAGAAGTCTAAGTTTTATCAAGATTTAAATAGCTTTGTAAGAATTTTTATTTTTCAGTGAAAATGCACTGCCTCATCTACAACACTCCTTCAAACTTTCACAATAAATAAAGCAAGGATCCATTTCTCATCTCACTGTGCAACACTCAAAGCAGGCAAGTTAGCAGCGCACAAGCGGTATTATGCTATATCGTGCTCTAGAAGTTCCAGTGTCCTCTCAGCGCGCCTGTCTGTGCAACTCGTCTGCACAAACCAGTACAGAGACCATCCTTCTGCTTCCTCACATGAGCAAATCAACCAAAGATACTGCTTTTCAGCATTTGAAACGAAAGTCACATATGCAGCTTAGGAACAAGACCAATTAACCCGGCAAGCAGGCATCTGTGCTTTTACAATTATATCTTATTTTGCTAACTTGCATTCTGGGTTTGCTTCTCCCTTTTATCGTTCGTGATGGTAAGTGTAACCTCTGAAGATTTGAGGCACCTAGAGAAGTATTCAAAAAGGCTAATTTTAGCTCCATGAGGCTAATTTTCCTTTTACTCGATAGGATATATTAGCCTGCTCTGAATGAGCCTCTAGAGAACTCACTTTTTTTTGCAATTAACTAGAGAAGGACGTTGGAGAAATCAGTTACTACCCAGCCTTGGCAACCACCCTTTAACTCTACACCTCTTCTACAGATCACATTACACATAATACATTGACTGTTGAAAGTGAAACTCATTCCATTTGTGCAGTTATTATTGAAGATCTCTGTTTTCTAAGATACCAAAGCCACACTATTAAGCTTCATTCCGACTACCTGCTGGTTGTTTCTTCTTAAGCTAACATCTCATGAGACCAGTTTGGGGAAAACAGGGAAATCCTTTCTCATCAATTCAAATTAGGACTTAGGTAAACAACAAAAGAACAAATGTTCCCAGAGAACAAAACATTTCCTACTCATGTCAAGCATGTCCACTACAGTCAAATCCTGAGGCAGCTTAAAAAAACTTCATATCATTGTAAACATTGATTACAGTATAATTTGTCCAAGTAAGCTTTTAGCTAGCTCTCAGAATTGAACTTCTTTGAAAGAACGATAAAAAACAAGTCAAAACTTACACACATCCACAAATTTGATATTTAATCTGAAAATTTTTCACCTCCGATAATTCAAATATAAAGAAAAATACCGTAACAAAGGGAGATGAATAAAATTAAGACATGGTTGTTTTCTAGAAAAGCCCTTTGTTAAGTAAGTAAATTTCAAGCTATGTTTTTGATAAAGGTATTTCAACAATATTAAAATCCACCACTGCCACGACAGCAAAAATAAAAACCTACCAGCAGCATCCCCTGCATTAAATCCTTTCTACTAATGGTAAAGACCAGGGATATCTTTGCTCCTAAAATAAAATTGTAGGATTGAAAATGAAAAATGAGAAAAATCCATATCCATATCCATTCCATTAATCAGACCGGCATTCTACCATTTTTACTTTCATTATCCACAGCTGTAACAATTGAAAGTTGCTGGATTTTTTTTTTTTTCTTCAATATACATATAAATTTAAAAGTGTCTATCTAAAGATACCATTTTAAAAAAGCATCCACGTGGTTTTCTACACAACAATCAGTTGTTACAGTTATTTTTTAAGTTGTAATCTGCTACAGAAGGGACCACCCAAGTCTTCATAGCCAGACAGATATTTGATTAGAGATTATTGAAACGCAAAAGCCACTTTTAGCCTTGTAATATCCTTCCCTAATTATGTCATAATTTTTAGCAAATCTTTTCTTGCCTCCTCTGATGACTGATTAGATGGTGAGGCAGAACACCATAAAGAGATCCAGCTTTTACAAGTCACTGTGCCAAATAATAGCAAAGAGCCAGAAATTACTGTCATTGCGAGTTCAGTTTAATATATTACACTCACTGCGTTAGACCAATTGCACTGATTCTTTATTACTGTCTATTTTCCCTTGGGATCCACACAGTATATTTTCTAATTTACAGCTTCATGCCCTCTTACAGGAATATGGCTATCACGATTCCTCCTTTCCTTTGCATTTTCTTTCCTACAAGGATTTCACATTACTCATGAAGAGACCATGAATATTCTCATTAGAACTTACCCTCTAGATCCACAAGCAGTTTAAACCTGAATAAGCCACCTCACCGATAAAAAAACTCCAACCATCTCCCCCACTCTCTTCTCCTCCCTATTGATTTTCAACTTCCTGGCCCCTGATTACACTGGCAGAAGGGTTCATGCTTCACTTCACCGCACAGTGAATTGGCTCAGGGAATTGATGCAGGTTAAAACTATCCAGGAAATAAAGGTGTGTTTTAACCTCAATCAGTTTCTCGTATGAACAGCTGGCCTGGCAAAAGAGAAGGGGGACAAGCAGGATCAGGGACAGAGGAAGCCTCTACGCTGGGGGAGCCTGAAAACCAGAACTGCTTCAACTTCCCTCAGCTTACGGTTATAAGATGCTCCAGTTTATACCAGGTTAAAATTCAACTCAGCTGCAGTGTTGGATGCAAACAGTGAAAGGTAACTTCAACGTATATCCACCCTGTAGGCGGCAAAATTGAGTTTTGGAGCTATTAATGGGCTTCTCCAAAGCATTAGACTATTCAGAGTTTTCCAGTAACACTTGGCTTACACCTTTTTACAGCAGCTGTCCAAACACTTTTCAGTAAGGTGAAAGATGGTATTATTTCTAAATGGGAACTGACAGTGTTGTAGGAGATTTATAAAGATGCTCCTTCTAATCTGTACGGTATAATTTACAGGTCATTTCCCCCTATCTGGGCTGTGTAATCATCAAGCAAGTATTACTGAATTACCACAGTAGCATACTGTGTTAGAGGTTTTAGTTTAGATGGGTTAGTGCACAATAGAATTGAGGTCCATTTGACAGAGCTTATTTGACAGGCCCATGCCAGGGCTTCTGCAGAGCAGTTTTGTTCATTTGGCCCAACAGCAACATTTTATTCTAAAAAGCTGGTACAATTTTCCATTATCCAGATTAAAACAAGCCTTCCAAGTAGAAAAATAATTGTACATAGTTAGCAATTAAATGCCACATAGTAAATGCTAAGACATTAACAATTTGCTTTTATCATATAATTTGTCAAATTTTTAGCATTATTTTCAATAAATTGAAATAACACAAATTACATAAACAGTCAAGATGTTCTGAATAGCTACCTTTGTCACCCAAATTCTGAATGCTGAATTAAAATTAAATCATATGCACTTAAAATAGAGACACTTGTATAACCAATCTGAAGTTGTATCAAAGGTAGCATAATATTTATATACAACACAATGTGGCTCCTAATAATCTAGCACATGGTTTTGACTGCAAAATATATATGTATTGAAGACCTTCTGAAAAGGACTTTACTCAGATTTCTACAATAATGCTGCAACTACCTAAAAGAAAAAGGTAAATAAGCACTTTCTACTTCCAAATATAGAAAAACAAGGCAATATGGCCTCTAGCAGAACCAGTAAAACAGACTGTGATAGGGTTATTCTGGATTCACTCTGAGATTTCAATTAGGTTTTAAGTGAAGAGAAAATTAGTCTTATTTGATTACTTGGACCCTTGTACAATTTGGCCCCAGAAGACCTTATATTTTTTGATAGAGCTCCAAAATGTTAGTTCTGAAAGTGAAGCAAGAAATAGCCAATGAAATATGTCATGAAAATTTAATGATGTGGCTCTGTGCCTGAACAGAATTATACTTTCTCACAAGTATTTTTTTCCTAAGTACCAAAACCTAGGGAAGAATGCACAGAAGTCTAATTTCAAGTTGTAACTGATGTGCCATCAAAAAATACCAGTCTTAAATTGACAATTGATGCTGCTTGATAGCCTTAGTTTTCTTAAATCCCAGACATTTATACCAGAAAGAATAAAAGATGGTTTGGGAAAAAATTTAAATTATGGATTGTAAATACAAAAAGAAAACTACCAAATTAGCCTTTTCTTTAGCTCTGAACCTTTATGGATAAAATATTTTATTCCTTCTGTTTTTAACTGGGTTTGTACAGAAAGGAGGAATTTGTGACCTTGCATAAAGACAAATCCCCGTGAACAGTGTAATTGAATCGCTTTTTTACTATCTCAAGAATCTCAGATGTTAGGAGTGAGGGACACAACTCTTGTCAAAACCACGATAAAATCCAAACAACCAAAGGACACAACGGGGCTATCCAGCACAGCTGGTTAGTGCATATCCCTGGCTACATAATACGAACGTGGGCTCTGCCTACCCATTCAGCAATGTGCGGCTTCTGAGATCCCAACATATTTGTCAATTGCTCATTACACGTGTAGGTGGGATAACCCACACACAGTGACAGGACTAGTACAGGCCAGGTACAAATTAGGCTACAAGAACGTGCTATATTTAGGATACTTATCTTTGAGAAGTGAAGTTAGGGAGTCATAAACTTGGGAATGTTTGGGTTATTTAAGCACATTGCAGTTAATCTGCTACATAAATAACCTTAGCAGAGCTCACTGTGAAAAACAGGTTTATTTCAAGCTTGTTAGTTAGCTAGTCTGATCAATTTGAAACTCCCTTTACTGGAAAAAAAAAAAAAAATGAACTAGCGAAGTCTTTTTTCAATTTAGCTTTCTAAGATAAAACCATAAAAATCACACCAAGCAAAATATGTTGGTCTCCCCACCCCCTGATATTTTCATAGAAACACATCTCTATCCTCAACACTCTTTTACTGTTTAATTCACACAGTGAACTGTGTACATAGTAAGTATGTATAGGGAGACAATCTGCAAAAATGAAAAAAAGGCAGAGCTTACTACATAGTTCCATAAATGTTATAGACATTTCAAGATCACACATATACATATCTCAAAGCTTTGGACCACATACTGAAATTCTGAACTATTTTTACCAAAATTCTTACTGAAATTCTGATGCTACTTTTACCGAAATTCTTGTTTGATAGTTGGGAGAAGAGGAAGTCAAAGAAAGGAGACAGAAGGTCTGTATGGATGAACTAGGAGCCCCTAACAAAACTGAAACATGAAGAGACAGAAGCACAGACAGGTGACCCAGGAGGAATGTGGAAAAACTACCTGAGTGTGCAGGGAAAGGATTAGGAAAGCCAAAGCCAACCTGGAGTTGAAGAAAGGCTTCAATGGCAAAAGACTATGAAAAAATGCATGCCTGCTGCAGATTGCGGAAGGGGACCTGGTGGCAAAATACATTGAAAAAGCTACAGTATTCAAGACCTTCCTCACCTTGGTCTTTACTGGCAAGCTTTGCCTTCAGTAATCCCAGGTCCCTAAAATGAAAGTGGAAGTCTGGAGTGAGAAAGACTTACCCTTAGAGGAGGGGGATCAGGTTAGGGAACATTTAAACAAACTGGACATAAATGAGTTTGTGGACTTGATAGGTTGCATCCCTGACTGTCAAGGCCACTCTTGGTTTTTTGAAAGCTTGTGGCTACCAGAAGAGGCTCCTGAGGACCAGAAGTAAGCACATATCACTCCAGTCTTCAAGAAAGATGATCCAGAGCACTACAGGCTGGTCAGCCTCACACTGATCCCCAGGAAGGGGATGGAGTAAAACCTCCTGGAGGCCATTTCCAAACATATTAAGGAGAAGGTGGCGACTGCAAGTTATCAGCATGGATTTATGAAGGGAAAATCAAGCCTGACCACTCTGATACCCTTCTACAATAAGATGACTGGCAGAATGGATCAACAGAGAGCAGTTACTATTTATCTTGCAAGGCTTTCAACACTGTCTCTTGTACAACATCCTCATAGATAAAATTATGAAGAATGCACCGGATAAGCAGACAGTGAGGTGGATCAAAAACTAGTTGAACTGCTGGGCTCAAAGGATTGTGATCAGCAATGCAAAGTCCAGTCAAAGGCCAGTGATGCGTGCCCAATACTCTTTAATATCTTCATTAAGACCTAGATGATGAGATGGAGCATACTCTCATGCAAGTTTGTAGATGTTACAAAGCTGGGAGGAGCAGCTGATAGACTGTGCAGCCATTCAGAGGGATTTTGACAGTCTGAAGAGAGGCAGACAGGAACCTCATGAAGTTCAATGACAAATGCAAAACCCTGCACCTGGGGAGAAATAACCCCCGGCACAAGTGCGTGCTTGGGACTGACTGGCTGAAGAGCAGCTTTGCAGGAAAGAACCTGCAAGTCCTTGAGAACAAAAAATTGGCCGTGAGCCAGCAGTGCACCCTCGTGACAAAGGTGACCCACAGCCTCCTGGATTGCATTAAGAACAGTACTGATAGCAGGTAGGTGGGGGGCATCCTTCTCCTTTACACAGTACTGGTAAGGCACATCTAGAGTGTGGGGCTCCCCAGTACAAGAAGCGCACTGACATACTGGAGTAAGTCCAGCAAAGGCCCACAAAGATGATTATGGGATGGGAGCATCTATCATGTGAGGAGAGGCTGAGATTGCCAGGACTCTTCAACCTAGAGAAGAGGAGGCTCGGGCAGGATCTTATTCATGTGTGCAAACAGCTGCTGAGAAGCAGCAAAGAAGATGGAGGCAAACTCTTCTTAGTGGTGCCCAGTGAAAGAACAAGAAGCCACGGGCCACAAACTGAAATCCAGGAAATTCCAACTGGACATCAGGGAGAAAAAAGGCAAAACAAAGACCACACACTTTTTTACTGTATGTGTGGTCAGACACTGAAACAGTGTTGCCCAGAGAGGATGTGCTGTCTCCAGCTTTGGAGACAGTCAACATCCAATTGGACGTGTCCCTGAGCAACCTGCTCCAGCTGACTCTGCTCTGAGCAGGGGAGTTCAACAAGATGATTTCCAGAGGTACTTGCCAGCCTCAGCCATTCTGTGGTTCTGTGAAGAGATGGGAGGAAGGAAAAGTCTGGGCAGCACCTGTCATCTACAATACAGGCTTAGCTTTAATACAAAAGTAAGTAACCCTCCTCATAGAAGACATTTGGCTCATATCTGAATACATCAGCTGCAAAGGCAAACCGATGTTGTTGTTACTCCATGAGGGATTAAAAGCCAGTAAGACTATATACAATTTATCTAATAGTGCTTGTACAGCTGTTTGGGTTTTTTTATTTTTAGATACTTGAATCTACTAAATTTGATTTGGTGATTGGACAGTAAGTCACATTAACATGATTTGTTTATGTTGCTGCTGCTGTTTTAAAAAGAAAGCAAGCTCTGTCACAATGAGAACAGAAAAGATGGAAGACTTCTTTCCTAGACGTCTACATTCATGACTGGAGCTGTCTTTGCAAAAACAATAAATGCAAGTCTGTGTCTTGCTGCAGAGCAATTTTTTCCTCAAAACATTACTTCTTGAAAAAAAACTAGAATATAATACAGAGAGAACAGGCCTGAAGTAGTATGCTTACCCGATAATCACTCAAGAGCAGAGCCAGAAGCTCATCTCCTGATTTTTACACTGAGGTAGAACCATGGGTGCCAGATTGGATGTGGGATGTTAAGGTTTGAATGCCACATAAGGTCTGGACTCCCTTCCTTCCTTCCATGTCTATCACCAAGAGTTATGAGAAGCAGCTGCTCCATACAAGTTAAATTCCAGAAATAAGATTTATAGGAACACCTTAGGAAGGTGTACCAATAATTATCATCTCCTTTTACCATCCCTCCCTTTAACTTTGCACAGACCTGTCTTCCTAATCAGGTATTTATACCATGCTCCATTACTCATTGCATTTGAACTCATAAGCCAGAACAAGTCAGAACAACCTGAACTGAATGACTGGATAAAAACTATAATCTTCAGCCACAAGCAGACTTTAGGATACCAAACCAACTTCACCGAGTTTAAAATAAAAAGCAAGATCCATTTAGGAACACGTTCAGTGAAAGAACTTCTGTTTCAAAAACCATCACGGTGTATCACTCCTTTCTCTCATTTTGACCCTTCACTATTCTTTCTTAACCTAAAGGTTAATTACAACACTTAAGTCCCTAAATGGGTGATACAGCTTTCAAAGACTACTCCTCAACTTTGCATGAATGTTTTCAATGGCAACTAGAAATTATTTTAATGTATGAAAGATCTTTTAGAGCATAATTATCTGTCTTAACACATAGACATCTGTCCCAAATGCAAAGACGTAAATTATTTATTTTCTGTTAAATTAATGTGGGGTACAGCACAGAAAGACTGAAGAGGTCAAATGTGCCTCTACCTACTTGTTTCCTTCTGCTATGGGCTTTTGGTCTCACATATGTGAGAGCCTTGTATCAGATCCACTAGATGGTGCAATCCATCTTCTCCATTCAATGTGTTTGAAGTTTATACACATAAGTAGTTAATTTTTAAAGAGGAAAAAGTCAAACTTAACACTAATCAAGGAAAAGCTTATTATTGGAAGAACAAGGCACCTAAGACAATGTTGGGGTTCAGAAAAGATCTAGGCTTGAAATTCACATATCTTAGCAACCAACATCTCCATTTTCAAGAGAAATATGATGTCACCCAACTTCAAAGTATATAAATGGGGTTCAACAAAATTTTCATCACGTGAAAAAAATGTAATCAGAACAGCATGCTTTGAATGATTTAAGTACCAACAACAGGGAAATAATCAACCCAATAGGGGTTTAGCAGATTAACTGACCAATAAGAATGGCATTCAGCAGCATGGTGGTATTCAAAACAATCTAAAATTTGTCTTAAGTACTTCAGAGGTAACAACAGTACCCATATAAGACTAGAAAGGTAAGGGACTGAGTCAAGACACAGAAATAGAAAAAAATTACTGCCAGGTAAGGAGGTGAACTAAATCCATGACAGACTGCAGCCAAATTTTATTTCGGCCCTCGCCAAGTTCCCAAATGTTTGAGGTCTGCTGAATGATTGAAGAAGATTCTATGCAGCTTATTATTTTCTTGGTAAGTGACTATTTACCATGAACAATTGTGTGCACTGCCAAGACAAGTCCTCGACTAAAAAGCAGAGTAGTGTTTCACTGGCCTCTCAGAAAATGGAACAGGTGCAGTGCTTTCTGCTTGGCAGGCTTAGTAAAAATTAGTAGACCCGCAAAAAGTAATGTATTAGTTTTCTCCTGGCAGTTCTTGGTGGGTTTTTATTCTCAGCAATTCCTACTTTTTCCTCCTGAAAAGAGATGTTCTTTTTACAGGGCAATGAAGACTGTTAATTGACATATTCTACAACAGCTGGAAATGTAGTCTCCTACAGCCTAACAAGGAAAAAAAAAAAAGGCGAAAAAAAAAATTCACCAGCATCAGTGACATATCTTGTAAAGGATAACCCCTAAAATTCAAAGGAAAATGGATTTTTTTCTTCAAACCAACATAAATTGCACCCTAGTACATTAGAAAATTGATACCAAACTCCATTTCTTCTTCACTTCATGAAAATAGTTCTACCAACTTTAATAAGGAACTACAAAACAATACCAACTTTGCTAAAATTAGCATAATATTTCTGGACTGAACATTTTCACTGTGGGCATTTTCCTTCTGAAAAAGGTTCATTTGGAAAAAAAAAAAAATCCTCATGGCAACACGTCTGCCAAGATGAAACGTTGCCTAAAAGGTCACTGCTTTTTTGATGATATGTCAGCCTAGCGCAACAAAAATATTTTGGTTCTTCATTTCACTCAAGAATTTTCAGAAATACCTATGCCTTGCTTAATAATCTTTATAGTGTAAATAGAAAGTATGGAATGAACAGATAGAAAGTTAGCCTAGAAACATGCGCAATTATACAGAGACACTGCTGACAGGACATTTAATAGTATCTTTACACAAAGACCATCCATAATGCTTTTGCCTGTTATTATTTTGTGTCATGTTTGCATACATCACCGACCTTATGGAGTGCAGGAGCCATTACTGGCACCAAAAATCCATTGTAAATGTAATTCACAAGCTGGTTACGTATCAAGGGATGTGCCACCTAAGAGGGTGGAGGAGAGAAAAACAGAGAACAGTTCCAGTGAGATTTAAAACTAGACAGGGCACAGACTACTATTATCCACTACCAAAACCCTTTCCCATTTAACAAGACATATTAATTTGTCATTCTCACCAGCATTTTCTATGATTCAGGTTCTTAAAGATTTTTCCTTCTTCAAATAAATACACAAACTATGTTTAATTACAGTAAGCCTGCCAAATTTTAGAGAACAGTGCTTTTCAATCTCCCTGCATGCTGACAAAGATGAATGGGCAGACAGAAAAATGTGTATACCCATGCATCAAAGGGAGATTCTACATTTAGCTCCTGAAACCTGGTCAGGGTCATCTGAAGGTGGATTTGCCATTGTTAACTTGTCCTCTTACAAGCAGAACAGCTGCTTTCCTATGGTTCAAGAGTAGGTAAATCAAAGCATGCTCTCTGGCTATGGGGCAAGAACATACTGTTCACATGCCCTTCTCCCAGTCACTGTAAAACAAACAAAAATGCAAACAAAACTTACATTATTCATTCAAAAGGTTGGTTGGGAGCTTTAAAAAATTAATTATTAGAAGCCAAAAATTTACTTTTATAATGAAGCATTCATTTTGTTTTCACAAAGAAAATATATTATCAAGTCATGCTTTTAAAAGAAATTTGATAAATACAAACCCAAATTCCATTCAGAAGCATTCTGTTTGAAGGTCATGGAGACTGGAATGTCACAGCCTACACGTGGCCACAAATATTCCCCCACATGCATTTTTTTCCCAGACTTCCTTTAATTTGTAACCCTTACTTTGGAAAGAGAAAGAAAAAAAAAGTTGCCCTTCCTATTCTGCGATCCAGGCAAAAAGTAGTAAATGTTCAGAGGTCTTGGCTACACTGTCCCTTTTTAATCTCTGGCCAAAGTTTTCATGTCAACACAGAAGCCACACCACGAAGACCGTTCCATGCACAGAGCAAGAATTCCTGCAGTAACTGAGCTTTCAATTCAGATGAAGCAAGACTACAAAGACACAATCAAACAGCAGTTAGAAACTGCTCTTTCTGCATGTCAGCTAAAGATCCTTATCCATTTTGAGTTTATTTGAAAAGTGGTTTTAAAATAATATGTTCTTCTTTAATTTGTCTATGGTAATCTTTATATCCATTTTTAAAAAGGTATCAACTATGACCTCCTGCAAGCATAGGTCTGTAGAAAAATTCTGCTTCGACACCCAAATGAATATTGTCTCCATGTTTAAACATGCACGTTAAAAATCTTGTGTATTGCATTGAAAGAATGACAGCTACTATTATTTTCGCATGTTCAATTCTTTAATAGTCAATCAGTTGCTTTACTGTATTTTGCATACGTCTCACTAAAACATATATTTTATTTAACAGTAAATGTGACAATTTTCAATCCTATTCAGCATATTTCTTCAAGTAACACATAAATCCATAGTTTCTGTAGAATTTGAGGCATCCAAGCCAGAAAAAAACCCATTGTAATCAAGAAATAATCATTAAGAACAGAGAGTGGATTCAAAACAAGCCAATCTAAAATGAATTTATATTTCTATGAAGATACCTAAATTCTGCTTGGAAAGCTTTCTTCATGCAGTACTCGCCAACAGGCAAAACAGACTATTTTGTTTTGTATGCTATTATGAGAACTTAGACAAACACAAAATGTTTTTCATTGCTTAAGTACGTAAAGACTACAACATTTTCCCACACATAAAGGCATTCAATTTACTTTTAGTATCAACAGTGATATTAAAATGCAATAAACTTTTTTTTTAAAAACAGAAAATCCTCCCTATTACATAATGAAATATCAAGCCTTCGCACAAATCTACTGCTTTCACTTGAAACATATGTCACCTGAAAACCAAAAACATATGAACTCATCCTTATAACCAGGGCGAACAGCACAAAACATCTGTTTTATTAACAACCCATTTCAGTGTAACTTAAAAAGTCCGTGCCATTAATAAAAGTAAATAAACTCTATAAACTTCTGCAGAATATATAAAAAATTACTACTTCAAAAAGACAGGCCAACCCTGATCCATTACCTGTATCACAGCATTGCAGAATTCAAGGGAATTCATGAATTGTACAAGAGCTGGTGACAAGAGCCAGTCATCTTTCAGCAGGCAGTGCCACTCTTCTCCTTTTTCTTCCAGCTTCGTAGGCAAAGATGAATAGAGGCCACTTAGTCCTGTTGCAAGCACCTGTATGTCAAAAACATAGGAGAACTAAGTTAACTTTCCAACTGTCCATCTGCTTGAATGGCAATGCCACAGATGGTTTTTCTTACTAGTTTTAGTAACATAAGAGTGTGTTGACAGTAATTTAATTTCCTTTCGAAAGAGCCCTGTGGCAGAAAAACATGAATATTTTAAAGAGCCTTCAATTTCAAAGAATCCTTCTTTCAAAAACTGGTATTTAGGAGAAAGGGATGGAGAAAATCAGGTCGTCTTGTATTTTTTTTAATATCTTTACAATTACTTTTTAAATACTTCTAAAATAATTTTCTACTTTCCTTCAGTCCCTTCCAGAAGAAGCCATCACTGTCATATATCTACAGCTTCTCTTTCATTGGCGATTTGAATGTTACTGCTTACACATGCCTATATGAAATTATTTCATTCAGAAATATGAAACATTAGAAATGGAGGGGGGAAGTGCCTCCATCAACAAAAACGAAGTTCAGCCTCATGTAGACCACAGATATATGTTGCCTTTCATTTCTGGACAGTTGAACTCAGCTGAATCCACTTAAAATTTAAACTGTTCGTAATTTCTCATTTTCATTTCTTACTTGGAAGGGGGAAAGGAAGAAATAAAAAAGCCTGAAATAATTTACTGTATAGACATTGTTTCCAGTGATGTTAAGGCTTACAGAGGTTTTATGTAGAATATATCACTAAAACACAAGATTGTATTTTAAAAGTGTATTGCCAAAAGTTTTTTTTTTTAAATTTCCCTGAATATATCTAGAGTTTTGGTAGTTTCAGACCAAGTTTTTAATTATTAAAATTATTTGAAGCTGGAAACTTTCTAAATATTTTTACAATTCATCTTTCTAACATGTTTTTATAAAACTTCAGGATAATTTTTAAGGTGATTCTCATTTTAATGGGAAGACTCAGCCTGATGGGAATCTTTTTAATTTTCATTCAACAGACTCTTGTACGATATCTTCCTCTTTCTGCAAAGGGCTGCTTGGCACCTACAGGGCTAGACAGTCAAAGCTCTGATGAAACACAATGGTTTTATCTATTAGAAAACAGTTGACAATGTGCAGGTCAAAACCAAGGGTTCACAGAAGGGGGTTCAGGTTTTGATCATATGCAAGTGTAACCAATTATAATTGCTAACACATCCAGTCAGACAAAGGCTGTGTTTCTGAATGCTTGCCATTCTTACATCACATCATTTTTGAAGATGGATTTATTCTGCCATACATGATTAAGCCAAATATTAAGAAGCTGGGGTTGAACTATGGAAAGTTCACTGCTTTAGCACACAGCTACTTTTTTTATACACATATATACACAGCTATATAAAGAAAGATGCTGGAGATATTTCAAAAAACCTAAGAAGCTAAAGCAATTAAACAAAGCTTTATTTGTACAATCATGTTCTTCTATAACTATAATCTTTTTTGCTTTTTCTCTTTCTCATGGTAGAATAGCACAAAGCAAAAAGTCAGGAAGATCTTCATAGGCCTATAGAACTACCTATACGTAACCCACACACACACTTGCACTCATGAACTCAGGCTTCAGGTGATTCTAGGAAGGAAAAAATTCTTTAGAGAGAACTTGAGTTTCTTTTCTGTTGCAACCTTTTAATTAAAGCACACTTGATTTTCCACTGTCTGCTTAAAATGTAACTGTTAGTCGTAAACACATACTTACCCTCTCAGTAAGTAATCTGATTTTCAGACCTGTGTACTATCCACATTTCTTGGTCATATGGAAGTTTAGTCCTTAAGTACAAGGAACTGACCTTCAACAAAACATACTACTCTCCACTAAAAGGAGCAGTGAACTCAGTCAGTCAAGGCCTTGAAGTGAAGAATTCTTTAGTTTGTCTGACTTACTGAAGTAAGAAGTGACAGATGTAGCTGCTAAAAGGCTGTCAAGTTTAAAAAGCTCTTATTTTTGCTATGAAGTACAACACAAATGGCTCTATGAAATTATGTTTCTAAAGCACTGAAACGGAGAGTAGCCACTGGAAGCAATTTCACCTCTGTAGAAAAAAAACATTTAAAAATTTTCATAAAAATATATGGTATAAACAAGATCACCATTTGAAATTACTAACAGAGTCTTTACATTCTATAAACAGGCATATAAAACAATGCACATATATGACATTATGGAGTTTCAATCAGTAAAATGATAATCATTAATAAAAAAAAAAAAAAATCTGGAACTGAAGAAAATTAGTGAGTTCACGTCCTGGAAGGGCAAGATTGGTTTTATTTTTGTTTTACCCAGAGCAGTGTTCTTTTAAACTTCTCCCAACATTTGTCATGTCAACCCTACGCTCTCATCTACCTTTACAAGCATCTTCAGCAGTTTCTCACCATCGAGTCATGAGTCTCTCTGCAAACCAGTCTCCTTGATTTATTTACTTTCTCTTGACTTGCAGAAGACACTATGTGATTTATAATCCCAGACTCATTACATGATTAAAATGTGTTGTTAATATATAATCAACTCCCTTTAATAATTTCCTTTCCTCCCACATCCACAGTCTTTCTATCTCTGTGCAGCCTCGACTGTTCAGGGACACTGCAGAGCCATGCTTCCTCCTGCTTTAATACTTGCTTTCCTAAACCGTGAAGTGTTTACAAACACTACATTTTATGGAGAGACTTTGAGATGTTACCCTGCTCAAAATTTTTTAGAAACATTTTTTTCTTATTATAATGCTGAACAGACAATATCTTCAATCAGATTCAGAAAACTTCCAGGTCAAAACACAACAAAAATGATATGGCAGAAAAATCTCTGTAAATCAGAATACTGTCCCCAACAGTCTGTGTAAAAACCATTTGTTAGTGATGTATCGTACTGCAGTCTGTTCCCTTATTTATAGGTTATTCTAGTTTTTAATAGTATGGACAATCTAGTTTTAAAAAGCTGCTAACCAAAGTCAGCTTAAAAAATAGTATAAAGAAAGACTTCAGGTTCACTTTGGCACAGATCTAACACTGATTTGGGTATATGAGGCAGCAGAGACTTATAGCCAGACCCCATCCCAGCACATGTCTATACTATGCAATAAAGCATGATAAAGAAAATCCCATACGTTACCAACCAACTCAGCCCCAAAACCAGAGATAGTATCAACACAGTGCCACCCAAATGCCACTCCTGTCAGCACAGGACCACACTAGCTGTTTTGCAGAGTAGCTGAGGCCACATCTGCAGTGATTTGAGTGATATACAGCAATGCCACTGACACCTATAGTCTTCATCCAGAACAAAACCTGCTCCTTCAGCTCATCACACTCAAAATCAAAAAGATGTTGTGCTAGTGAGCCAATTCTATGGTACTGCATTAAAGTTTTATTATAGACTTAGGTCAGTCTCGTTACTGTTCAGAAAAGTCTGATTTTAGCATATTTTGACAAGAAGCCTTCCTAATTAGAGTGATTGTCAATCATGGCTCCCTGCTGTTCGAAGGTTAATATAGCTGGCTTTTATCTTCAGTGTAAAAAGGGTGAGGGTTTTTGGTTTTTTTTTTTTTTTTTTAATTGGAAGATGTAATTATGGAAGTTATAGCATGGATCCAATAATGGTATCTGTCTCGAGGGCAGTTTGAGAATCAAGTTCATATTCTTGAGCAGCATCTATTAAACAAGGTCAAGTGGAGTCTCTCAACACAAGAAGTTCGATGCAATATTTACAACTGACAAAAGAAACCACTTAGAAGTTTTGCTTTGGAACTTGTAGGCCTCCTCCAGCCTGCTCAAAGGACGTAGAAATCTTAGAGTAAATGGAAACATACAGCTGGAATAGCTAGCATGCACTAACGATTAAGGCAGGGATTCTAGTGTTCTCTGCTCTAAAGCTCTCTACTTTAGTAGCTATGTACGGCTCCCCTCCACTTCATTTGTTCCGGCATTTATTAAACTAAAATGCAAGCCACACAGATTAAAAATATCAAAAACTAGCACACAAGAGCAACTTTTCTGCAGAACCCATCCATTTTAGACCTCAGTGTGATTTTATCTCATGTGATAAGGCATGAAGCAGAAGGTGTTGTAATGCCCATTCTGCTTTAGCTTTAAGACTGCAGTAGGGCAGCTTTGTTTGTTAAATCAGATTATTTACTTATTCAATAGCAAAGGTTTTCGATGCATGTAGTAAGATTGATTGGTCTGATGCAACAATGCAACGCTACTATCAAGTTTTGTGACAGAGTACAACATTGCAAGATGGTGATTTGCCTGAGACGGCCACAGAAACATCTAATTCTGTGACAAAGAACAAGCCTCCCTTTTATATTGCAAAAAATATTACATTTCTGTAACACTCACATTATTTTCAGATTTATTTTTTAAACTGTTGAACTGACGTTATACCGTGGCAAGCACAGTCTACTTAAGCTAGCACTGCCACCAGAAACAATAGCCTCGGAACACCTTGTCCCCATTTCTCACTCCTGTCACTCCCAGAATCTCACAGGAGCCTCACAGTGAGACAGCAGAGGTTTCCCTCCCACCAAGTTCTGCTATAACTTCCATTAGCTTCCCAATTCAATTCACTGTGTGACTGCAAAAACACTATTGCTGGCCCAAAAGCACAAGATACTGGTATGGAAACAAGAAGCAAGACTGCATTTGGCAGTAGGGCTGATTTAAGCAGTATTACAGTTTATGAAATAGCTGTTAGCAGAAACCAATGTGTTACAACACACCTTTATCAAAATGACAGAAAAGGATGAGAAGAATACAGGGCAGACAGTTTAGCACTGAAGATAAGCAAAACAATAACAACTTACTGGGCAAAAATAGGTGTTTTCTGCTATGTGGTTTGCAACAAGGTTGTTTTCTGCAGACAGAGACATTATGAAAAGCAGCGCATCACGGGCCTGTTGGCCTACGGTTCCTTCTCGATGGATGAAGGGAATCAGCAAGGAAAATATGAGGAAATTGGCGGCTCCTTGGTCTTCACTGGTGTGAAAAAACAGTTCTAAAATGGATGGATCTTTGGCTATTATAGAGCAAAGCTGGTTCAAGAGAATAACCAATTCTGTTTCCACTGTTGAAGTGGCTGTTCCTGAGCAGGAACTCAGCAACATCATCAAAGGCTTCAAGATGGGCTTGTGATGCAGCAAAGGCTGATGAGACTGGGTAACTAGCATTTCATACATTTTGAGTTGCTCAATTTTTGTCTCATCGGTGAACTCTCGCCGTAGGCTCCAAAGAAAAAGCTTCTCCATGATGTTTTCGGAGACCACGAACTCCAGAATAGGCCCCATTGAGGCATCCTTTGCTTGCTCCTCAATTAATAAGAAAAGCATGTGCTCCACATAATTCTGAACAGTGCTGGCCTCATCAGGTGAAATCGCCCCGTACTTTGCCTGAGTGTTTTTCAAAGGATCATGCTTCTCTAAGATTTTCAGAACCTAAACAAAGGCAGATCAGTTATTTGAATGCATTTTTTTTTTAAATATGCATTTACCCCCATATGGAAAAAAAACATCAAAATTCTTAACATAAAAAGCACTTGTGCTTTTAGTTTTTGTCTGTCAAAATTTTTAAATTTAAAAAGTTTCACATTCGGCATGAACAAGGCCAAAACATAATGCTTTTGTTCACCTTTTTTTTTTTTTTATACAAGCACCTAGATTTGCCACTTGTCCTACTGCTGAAAACTTGGGGTTCTCTGAAGTATGGATAAACTAGGTTCTCTTAATCTTCAGAAATTGAGATTAAATGACTTTGTAGTAAATTTCTTTGTCACTGAGGATTGAAATCAAAGGGCCTGCTCTTCAGCCAGAGTAACTGTGCTCAGGAGTATCAATATCATAAGATTATTTGCAGTAGTAAGAGTAACAGAAACCTACAGAGCTGATCTTCCCTTGCTACATCTTATATGACACCAAATGGCCACTGATGCCCACATACTCTTGCAAAATTCAATACAGATTTAGGATTGAGTAACAATTGTCATCCCAGCCCTTATACCCCTGGATTGAATTCTGTTCTGCACACAGTCAGTGAAGCTCATTGTCTGTGAAACAGCCACTGTCTTTAGCCTTTTTGTGGAGGATAATTGCCACAAAACCACAAAGGAACAGTGGCTCCCCTAACATGACATCATCACTAGAGTTAAGTGAGAAAAGTTGACTCTTGAGAAAGGGCTCCTCTGACCCTGGCAATGTCTCAGGAACACCACCATTCATCTGGCTTGCTTCTCAAGGTAGCCAAAAAAGAGCAAAAGTAGCAGCACATAAATCAATTTTACATAAACCGTTAGTTATTTACATTACTGCAAAAAATAAGACCTTATATTATGGTGCTCAGAGCAAAACACCTTTGCCTAAAAGCAATTATAATCCTGATGACATGCAAACAATTTTTGTACTGAAGGACATAATCTACATCTATCCACAATAAACAAACTGCACACAGCTTTGCACCATGTGTCTAATATACTTCACAAAAGATAGGCAAGCCTGACCCAGCACAAGGAAAGGAAGCACAGAGGTTTGCAACAGAGTAATAGTCACAGTGCAACACTACAAAGATCTAGGCCTTCCTTAAGATATTACCAGTCCTACCATTTCCCATTTAGATGCAAATCTGGAGTTCAAAGTGAGATTAGCAAAGCCTAACCATACCTTGAAAGGTCAATTACCTTTGCATTTTAAAAATGTTTCAGTGTCATCTACTACATTCTCCACAAAAGACACTTGTTCCTGAGCAATTCAGGATTATCTCAAAGGAAGGAATGAAGCAAATTCCTATTAATGCCATGTACTTCAAATCAATAAAACTAATTAACATTACCTGTGCCCAGTGTGTTCTAAACACTATCATGCATGTTTCTGGGTCAACATCCTGCAGGCTCGGAGCCTGCCGATTTCTGCTGATCCTGGTTCCAGAGGACATTATAAATTTTCCAAAGGTCAAGCCAACTAAGCCATGCTGGATTTCTTTTTAAAATCCTGTTGTTAGCTATAAATGTTCAAGCATCATGATGAGATTGATACTGTGCTTTAAGCTTTGGTATCCGCAGAAATCTGTTTAAAAACAAGACAAAACAAAAGACACCTAAATATACCTATGCACATCAAATTATATTGTATAACAGAAAAGAACATCCTTAAAGAGAACACTTAAACCTTTTTTCTTTTAAATCAGTTTGTGATTAGAATTTTTTAAAGCATGTTATATAGGACCATCTTCTCAAATTTTTCATCATAACAGTTTCTAATGCTCACACTTTAGAGATCAGTCACTGAATTAAGGTGCTACTGAAACAAATAAGCATAACAGAAGCTAATGCAGTAAACATTTTATGCATACGTCACTACATTTTTGGTTTTTCATTGTGAGATTTTTACCACCTGACCATGTCTCTATTCAGAGTTGCTTAGTAACTAAAGTTGTAGAGACCATACAGGTGAAATAGTACAGGTTATATCTCTATTTTTGTAAAAGCAATATTTCCATTAATAGATATAATTACAAATACTTAAAAGTTTTCTGTCAGAAAACATATTATAAACAGTTAAAAACATCTGTAGAACACCATATGCAAGGAGAAGGATGCATCTTTATCAATACCAAAGTAACCAAAACCAAAGAGTGTAACAGATAAAACCTTCATGTTTCCAAAGCCAAATAAATTGAGATGTCATATTAAAGGACTATGAGAATAAAACCAAACATTGAAACATGCTTTTCATCCATTATTTAATATCCTAGATATGTGAGTATCAAAATAGTTGCACACCTCCAGGGGAAAGTTAAAATGAAACAAAGGCAGATATCTTCCAGATAGTTGAGAGGCTTAAGAGAACGTATGATTCCCTCAAGCACCAGTATGTAAATCACACAGTCCCCTCTTTTTTTTTTTTTTTTTTTCTTCTTCCAACCCCCTCCCAACCTTTACATTTTTATTCTTGCTTTTGCAAACCAAGTAGGCTTTTAATTTCATTTTGTTTTGGGCCAAAACAAAACACCACAAAACCCCTCCACCCTGCAAAAAACCCCCCAAGACTCCCACAACACCAATATACAAAGAGTTAAGAAGACAAATAATATACTACAAGTTCCTACAGCTCATGTAAATCATAGCAGATTTTTATTTGCATTAGAAGTGCCCTCCACCTCTCCAGTCTTCATCAGGATCCCAGAGCCTCTGAACATTCGTTGCCTTAGTGAAATACACAAGGAAATTTTTGTACCATAAGTTGCCACAGCACACACAGCAATTCTTCACCAGTATAGTAGGTATTTCTTTGCATATATCTTAAAAGATAAAAATCTTTTCTCTACGGTAGACATCTCTGCTCCCTGCATGCGTGCTCCATTTGTATTCTTGAAACTGTTAGCACAGGAAAACATACAGCCTGTCTCAAAAGTAGCAACAACTTTTGCCATTTTCAAAATATCCAAAAATATACAGCATGCAACTTTGAGATCTGAGGTAAGCAAAAAGCAAAAGATAGTTATGCATTCCCCTGTATCTATATGTGTATATTCACATGTTCAAGATTCAGCTGCATGATCAGAGTTTCCCCCCTCCATCCCAACCGCTGCTTCTTACAGCACATAAGATGCATTTCGGATGCATTTTCTAAACACTCTCATGCAATACAATTAACACAATCTAGTTCATTCTTTTTGCAGATAAAATATTCCATGGGTGGAAAAGCCAGCATAAATCCTGGACAGTTTATATCTGATTGGGTAACACTACTTCCAGAATGAAGCTGGCATACAAACTACCCTCCAGATAATAAACCACCTTGAATCAGATGCATTGGAGAGCACTGTGCAAAACCAGTGAGAATCAGCTCAGGAGAGCCAGCCGACGCTGGGAACAGAAGTAATCCCTTATAAAATATCAAAGTCCCTATTCCTTGCTTCCCTACTCCACCCACACTTCTCACCTGCCTATCTCTTCCGTGCTTACACTGGCCTTACACTTGCCAAGCACTCTCTCTCCCAGCAATTCAGTTCATACGCTCATGTGCTTGAGGGCACCTACCGGTATACTGCTGCTACTTAAACAGTCCTGTAAAAATGGATAGTACTATTTCTATACTACTGATGTTCCTGCACAAGAAAAAAAAAATAAAAATAAAAATATCACAGATCAAAGTAGCAAGTGGATTTAAGAATCCAACTTCAGAGGCCTAGGATCTGGTTTTCTAATCATTACTGACTTCAGTAGTTACCAGTATATGTTCAATGCACAGCGTCTGGTGACTTTTGTTTGCTTTCTGAGAACTCAACATTTCTACCCAAAACCACTCAGAAAACAAGATACATGCTTAGAGACTATTTAGAAGCAGCTTGCTGTAAGTAGTTTGCCTAATACCATAACTAATAATCCAAAGGAATATTTAATTGACCTATTCTTCAGATCACCCATCTACTTCCTTCCAGTTCCCTCTTTCCCAGCCCTCTCCCTCAAACAAGAATCTTCCAATTTCAGTAAAAGTTCAGCAGTCTCCTCCAGGCAAAAGTGTCCTTCACTGCACAGCCCTGATTCACCCTTTGAGCAGATCTGTCCTATGCATGAAGTGAAGCAAGCAGCTTTGGAAAAACTAATGTGATTGTGTAATTAAAGATGGTATCATAAGGTGCAGCAAGAGAACTTAATTAACACAAAGCAGAGGCAAGCTCAATTCTGGAATTCACACATTGCTTGACTTTACAACTTAGAGGTTGTTCCAATGTAGACTTTACATGTTATTTAAGAATTTAAATAAAAGAAACTGATATTGCACATCTAGATATCACATGACAAATTCTGTCAGCAGTACAGCAGTAAGATACCAAGAGTAGAAGCAGAAACTGCAGATCAGCCTCCACTATTTAAGTGAGTAAACAACAGTAAGGAAGATTACGGCTTTCTTCAATAATGCTGATAAAAAAATCAAAGATCAGTGATGTAAGACTCTTGAGATGCATGCAAAACTCTAGGATGTATCACACACAGGCAATCCAAAACTATTTAACCCTTTACCCTCTCTTCTCCTTTAATCTGTTCTAATTCTCTGTCCTCCTTAGCTTTCGCAATTTCCTTTTTTCCTCATGTGTCTTTCCTATCCCAGCCTCAGACTCTGCTCCACAAACTTCAAGACAGTACTCACGCCCTCTGCATCAGACAGACCCTCCTTTAAATAACTACTTCTATCTGGTAGCTCTCTAAACATACTTTTCTGGATTAGAGGTTCCATATTGGTGCTTCGGTCATTATGGATTCCTGAAATATTGCCCTACTTCTCTGCAGCTATGAGAAGACCTAAAGTGAACAAAAATAGATCTCTCAGCCCACATTCAAAATATATCAAGATGCCAACAGATCCAGTGACAGAGCCATTGTTAAGTTTGTGTGTCCGGTAGGAAAGCTCACTTTCCACAGAAGTGTTACTTAGTTACTGACATTTGTGTAAGAGCAGTGTTACTGAACTCTCAAGCCCTGCCTCTGTTAACATCTCACCCGCCTGAACAGACAACTGCTAGATGCTGCACTGGTATTGCGGACATGTTTTTCTACACAAGGATATCCTCAGTCTAGCCACCATATACAAAGAACAGATACAGCCCCTGTGAAAGAAGTCTGCAAGACAAACGTGTCCCATCATCTCCTGCTTAAGGTCCTCTAAGGTTCTATTCATCCAAGATATTTAAGAGCTGCTTGTTCTCTCCAAGTCCTGATTTGGGCACACTCGAATTACAACACTGGGAGTTCTCAGATAAACACGTCATTACCAACTGCCAGCTTTTTGATTCAAATCAGATCTTTTTCAGAGTTAGGTAATACCAGATCAGAAGAGAAAGGGCTTTCAGCGTTGCTAACTCTAGAAATGTCTACACTACCAGCCACAGAAAACTTTTGGGAAGGTTCCCTCGAGCTGATACTGCATGCATCCTGTCTGGTCCATTTACTATATTTGTTATTACAGGCACAAACATAACCCCATTTCTTGATAAAAATCTTTGGGAGTGTGTGATTGACAAACTGTGAAATAAGAAATTCATCTCCAGCATTTACGTACTCTAACTAAAATCTGCACCTAACAGTATACTGCACATACAAACAATGAGAAGATTAAAGCCATTTACATCCCAAAAACACAAATCACAATCACAAAAAAGATCTTTTGTCCCTTGGTGACAGACAATAACATCTCAGTAAAATTCAGTCTAACAGTTCATTCTGAATGTTCACTCCTACTGCAAAGTCATCATAAACACACTGTACAAATCATCACATGAAGAGCAAAAATACCAAATTTAAATTATTAGATGAAAACAACTTGCTTGTAGCGAACATTAAGCTGATGAGGGCTACATTCACTTGCATCTAGTCCAGCTATCGGATCAGAAATCTAAGAGTAGTCAGAGAACACAGACATTATCCTCACAGTGTTCAATACTATGGCTTTTTAATCATCTCTAATTTAGAAGTAACAAGACAGCAACAAGCAGACTGCAATGTGCAATAATATTTCCAAGATCAAATCAATTCCCTTAAGGAAACAAGAATTTCCAATTTGGAAGGCATCTTGGGATGCTGGGATTTCCTTAGTAATACAAAACACTAATAGACTGTGTAGGCTTCAAAGACTTCAAACTCTGTAATAGTGTATCAAAAAGCATACAAAGCTTTTGACAACTTAAGTGGTCACAGAGTAGATCCTAAAAACAGCATACCTATTTAAAAAAGGAAAGTAATTTAATTGGAAGAGTTACTATCTTTTAAGATACATATCAATCTAAAGTTAGTGTGCTCTAGTTATAGCAGTAGTACAAAGAATACATTCATTATATTTGCGGTACGCAGATTTTATTACTAATTAGTAGGTTTTCTTGATTGTTTTGCAAGACCAAATGTACCACAGTAATTGCAACATCACATTATTCCCTGTGAAGTAAAACTAACTCCAATTAAACAGGACAAATAACCTGACTATATTGAGTCCAAAGGTGAGAAAATAAATTAATTTATAAAACACTGATTCGTGGAGGAAGGCATAGAAGTGAACTCGGGGGACACTAAGAACAAAAGTAACCATTTATTTTAATCAGTTCATGGTTAAAATTTTACAATAATTTAGCCTTTCCTGTCTGCTAAATCTTGATCAAGGTGTTACTCTACCATTTGATAGTCCTGACAAGCGCAAATACACATCTCCTCCAGTCCATTCAAAATTCTACTTCCAAAAACCATTGCTCAGTTTAATACTTTGATCCTGCTACACAATAACAGAACCTTCTTAGCAGGTAAATCTTTCCACGATACAACTATATCTTACCTATCAGTCATTTAACCCTGTTACAAGGCCAAGTCCACTTACATATACCTTCTAGAGCTATTTCAGTTGTCTATACTGACAACATTTCTGTCTCAAATCCCTCCTCTCCTACACGAGGTACCCGCCCCTACCCCCAAGGGTTTACATATTTAACAATCCCCACATGGAACAAGAATCACCAACGTACACATCGTACACATGAGGAACCGAGGTTCAAAGAGGCAAGTCATTATCTCCCCTAAGATCTTCCTGTATTCTCTAACTGGACAGCAGCTTTGGAAATCAGGCAATTAATATGCACCTACATAAACTCTGCTGGTTTCATATTAAATACCTTTCAATATGGGCTTGGTTAGCTAGTTAGGGGGTTTTTTCCTGCAAATCTGGTCAATCGTTGCATATTATGTGCTAACAAGAACCTGTCTCTCTCTAAGCAGCAGCAGAGAAAGTTATATAGTCACATACATAAGTCTACACAGGCTATGTCTGTGCAGTCTCTGGTAAGTGAAGAGGATGGGAGGAAGAGCACAGAAAGCTTCAGCACAACTCAGCCTATTTCCAGTTTTAAAAAAATCAGCAGTCCACAACTGTGCTGGGTAGCTTTAGATAAATGATGAGATTGAGACCCAGTCATCCGACTCATGGAGGATGTCTGCTTTCACTTTTCCTTCGGAATTCTGTAAATCATCAACCATTTCTACACAGGTGATTGCAGGGCTGAACTCCCCAATCAACAGAAGTACTCATTTTACTGCAAAGTACACTGGAAGAACAGCCTAGCAGAGAATCCCTTGTGAAGTCTGCTCCCATTGGAGTGTCTCTTCTCAGAAGTTTCACTTTTGAATTAAAAAAATAGTACAGAAGTTTGCAGGATTAGGGCTTTCCAGGCAATGCACAACATACAGGCAAAAGATCCACTGCCTAATACAGTAAGGCAGACACAGAATAGACTGCAAGGCTCTGAAATTTAATTATCAGATGATAGAAACTTTAAGATGCTGTGTTCTCCAACAGTTCTTGAACACAAGTGTACCTCTGTTATCAGATACTGTATGTGTTTGCTCTGACGGCCAGAGTTTTCCACCCTGTCAGTCCAGGTACGTAAGAGACAACGGAGAGATGGATAAGAAGCCTTGATGGCACTGAACAAAACAGCATATATCAAAACATTTTCATGGATCAGTGTAGCATAAAGGGGCTTGAAATTAGACAACTTCAAAGAAGCAGAGGGAAATTATATGGTCTTATGCATAGCTATGCAATCATGTCCCTGCAGTCTCTGATAAGTGGATGAGGGAGGGTTGGAGAAAAAATGAGTGGCAAATTTTAGCATGCCTCAACTTTGTTCCAGCTTAAAAGGAACCTTGTTCAGGGTTTGTTTATTTTTGACTGAAAAGAAAGCCTTCTGCATAAATTTGTCAGCTTTTCTTTAGGGACTGTGATCAGGGAGAGGGTTTAAATTTTATTAACAAGAGCGTTTCAAAGGAAGACATCAATCATTTGAAAGGAAAGGATTCATCCCGCTTGTGGTATGTTTTGCTACAAAAGCAAAGCCTGTAAAGAACAGCCACTTCCCCACCCATAACGACCCTATACACTTCACCACCAGAATGCAGAAGGATTACAGCTTACTCCCTGGAGAATAGTAGGTCTGTGGTAAGCAACTGAGAAAATGCCAGTGGTTAAAAGCCACTGCGTCAGGAAGGCCTCTTTTTCGTTAAGTACTACTCACTTTCAGAAGCTCTACTAGCAAGAAAGCTGCAGCAGATTACCAGAGGAACAGTTTAAACTACACGAGCAGTGATCCTCCTTCAATTGTTCTTTCATGTTTCAATGCTGCAGTCCACCAATTGTCCTGTCCTTTGTCTACCTCAAGCAAACATTTCATATTTAGTCAGTTTTCTCCAATCTATCTTTTCTACCCAGTATCTGCAAAGGCACTGTGCCTTCTGTGTGTGGGTGGGAGAAGATATGTTTTACACTGATAAAGCTATCTGCTTAAAAGCCTAACAGAGGAAAAAGTCACCACAAATTGTAAAGCAATGTAGTTAATCAAAGTATCAATCTGTTCTCATCAAGCACAATTTAATCCAACCTGCTAACATGAAAGTAAGAATGTCTTGTGACTTGTCCCCACAGAGACTGCCTAACAAGATCTATCTCATGAGAGAAACTACACACAGTATGTTTTATAATGAGACAAAAATCTTACTGTCCCATCTACAGTCAGACTTCTGTAGTTAAAAAAACACAGTACATCTTTTCTCAAATCTCCAGGGAGCTACACGACTCACATTTCTTGTAGATTCTCATTAGCTCAGACAACTAATTGGGGTACCACTAACCTCTCAATGGGATCTATGTAATCCTATGGTATCATATGTTAGGGGATCCGGGTTACAGCATTAAATAAATACATGGTTCTCCAGACACATGAATGGGCAGTTCCCCCACAGTGGGTACAGCACCAACGACAGGTAAGAGGCCCACCTGCCAGCCCTGGTTCAGCAGTGCTGCAATGGCATAAAGGTGCATGCTTTAAGGGCAAGCAGTGGGATCAACTCACACTGGCAGCCTACGCACTGGAACACGGGCTGAGCCAAATCCCAAGCCTTCAGAGCCTTCTGCTGCAAGGGTCAGCCAAAATGAAAGAACCAGTTAGGCAGTATGGTCCAAATGGCATTCATGAGTTAGGCTAAAATTATACACAGTGGGTCTAGGAAGGCATACAGCTAACCAGCAGACAATTCAAAGAGCATGTTACCAAAGCTAGAGAAATGGCAGTGATTGCTCAAGAAAACAGTAATTAAACAAAGCAGAATACTTGACAGAGACCTTGATTGCCTCAAGGAGGGCTCTATTTACCTGATACACCATAGGGGATGCTCATCTGCTGCATGCATTTGAACATGGGCAATTTCACTGGAACTCAAGAGCATACAATCACTGAAGTTACTCTTGCAAAGTCCCAAGAGGAATGAACTACACGTTCATATCCCTAGGTCATAAATCTGAAGCTAGGGAGGGAAAAAATAAGGCTGTAATTCTAGTGGTATGACTCATTCCTTTTAGAGCGATAAGAATATAATAAACTTGTTTCTCTGTTGTATTTTATCTCCTCACATTTGGCCTACTACAGAAAGGCAACAACTCCGTAACAATTAGTAGTTCAAAACACAGAACACATTGGTTAAAAACTTAAGAACAAAATAGCAACTAGGGTTCTTAAAATCCAAGATAGATATCTCTCTATTCTTAGGAACACTCAGGCACAGTATGACTGAGGTACCTTGTCTGCTACTGGCAGACAACTGCTGCAAAAGAGATATTAAAACTTTAAACTGAGCTGGGAAAAAAAAAAAAAAAAAAAAAAAGTGGCTCAGAAAAGTTCATTTCTACCTATATACTGAAGAAATCAGATGTCATCAAACTGAAACCAATCCAAAGGCTTTAACTCTGCTAGTTCATTCCCATATCACCACCAAAATTGCTGACCCAAGGAAAGCATGTTTCTGCAGAAAACGAAGACCCAGAGACCAAAGTGTTCGGTGTTATACTGTGAGACAGGCATCAGAAGAAAAACAAAACTCAGTGTACTGTGAATATGAGATGAGATACATCCATAAGTCCTGAGGGAACTGGCGGCTGAAGTGGCTAAGGCACTATCCATCGTATCTGAGAAGTCACGGCAATCCAGTGAAGCTCCCACTGACTGGAAAAGGGGAAACATAACCCCTGTTTTGAAAAAAGGAAGACCTTGGGCACTGCAGGCCAGTCAGTCTCACCTCTGTGTTTGGCAAGATCATAGAACAGATCCCCCTGGAAACGATGCTAGGGCACATGGAAAACAAGAAGGTGATTGGTGACAGCCAACTTGGCCTCATTAATGGCCTGACAAATTTGGTGGCCTTCTATGATGGGGCTACAGCACTGGTGGATAAAGGGAAGAGCAACTGACATAATCTAGCTGGACTTGGGCAAAGCATTTGACACTGTCCCACATGACGTCCTTGTTTCTAATGTGGAAAGACATGGATTTGACAGATGGACCACTCAGCAGATAAGGAAGTGACTGGGTGGTTGCACCCAAAGAGTTGCAGTCACCAGCTCGATGTCCGAGTGGAGAGCAGGGACGAGCGGTGTT
Source organism: Tyto alba (assembly GCF_018691265.1). NCBI lineage: Eukaryota > Metazoa > Chordata > Aves > Strigiformes > Tytonidae > Tyto > Tyto alba. The sequence goes on from NW_024881327.1 coordinate 9,617,854, forward strand.
CCTCAAGGGTTGGCATCGGGACCGATGCTGTTTACCATCTTTCTTGGTGACATGGACAGTGGGATCGGGCGCTCCCTCAGCAAGTTTGCCAACAACACCAAGCTGTGTGGTGCAGTCAACACGCTGGAGGGCAGGGATGGCATCCAGAGGGACCTTAACAGGCTTGATCGGTAGGCCTGTGTGAACCTCATGAAGTTCAACGTGAGGCCAAGTGCAAAGTCCTGCCCGGGGGTGGGGGCAATCCCAAGCACAAATCCAGGCTGGGAGAGGAGTGGGTGGAGAGCAGCCCCAAGGAGAAGGGACCTGGGGGTGTTGGTGGACGGAAAACTGACTGTGAGCCAGCAATGGGCACTTGCAGCAGTAGCAGTTTTAAACTGAAAGAGGGTAGATTCAGATTAGATATATTTAGATTAGCTATAAGGAAGAAATTCTCCCCTGTGCGGGGGGTGAGGCGCTGGAACAGGCTGCCCATGGAAGCTGTGGCTGCCCCCTCCCTGGAAGGGTTCAAGGCCAGGCTGGACGGGGCTGGGAGCCCCCTGGGCTGGGGGAAGGGGGCCCTGCCCGGGGCAGGGGGGGTGGAACTAGATGGTCTTTAAGGTCCCTTCCAACCCAAACCGTTCGGTGAGTCTATGAATATGCTTTCACATTTAAGTTTCAAGAGAGAAATAGAACAACACGAAAGGGCATAGCACATGTCACTGAATGAAAGTTACCTTCCATTCCTTGATTTATAGGCAAGTTGCAGATGTCAGCTGCTGTGTCTACACAAATAATTTTCTTTAGTCATAATTGAAGTGAATTATTGGGAAAAAATAGTTGTTGCCAGCCTCCCCATGTCTACTGAGAATTTGTACGTGGTTTATTTCAAAATTCATCACTCCCCAGGAGTGGGAGGAAGTAGCACATCATCAGTATACATTTAACAAAACCTGCTTTATGTTCTGGTTATGCTAGTGGAAGTAAGAAATCAAAATGTTCCATGCAATCTGCAACATCAATTTTGCTTTCCAAGATAATTCTGACAACTGTGTGACATACAAACTTGGCCCCAACATGCTCATAATTTAGGAAAACTACATCTTCTTGAAGTTGTCATGCTGAAGTGAATGGAACTTCTTTTCTTTAAAGCTTTCTTTTGAGAAAGGTAAACCAGTGTCTATAGCTAAAAGTATAAAATAAATTCATAGGAAATTATTAAGTTGCCTGCCTAGAAAACCTTCCTGACAGGAAGATGAATGAGACCAGGAAAGCAGTAGAAGACTCTATACTGTGAAGATTTAAAACTATTTTCAGAACGGTAGCATACAGAATAGGAAATACTACCTTCCCAAGAGAACGATGGTCTAGAAAAAAAGTTATCAATATACCTGTAATTATCATATTTAGATTACAGAATACAAGATTAAGCTATATATTTTATGGCTACAGCAAAAATATATAGAACAGTTTTTCAAGTGACTGGTATAACATGTCAAACTAATCATTATAATAAGCCCAAGAAGTCCAAGAATAATGTTCTCAAGTCCACAAAGTGACATTAAAAATGACGTGTATGCTTTCAGCACTAATCCACAATAAAATGCTAATACACATACATTCTAAAGATTCTACGTTTCATAATAAACCAGCCATAAACATGGTTTTTTATTATTTCCAAACTCTCAGATGATTCTAGAGGTTCTAAACGTAGTTCAAGCACAAGAATCAGTAGTAAAGCACCATTAAGTTTAACCTGATTACTTGATCAGTAAACCAACAAACCAACCAGCAAGTTTCCCCAGAGGATTGTCACCAAGTTTACACTGAGAATAGAAATTCCACTTTGCAGATGGAATTCATCTCTCTTGTTCACGTGCTAATTTACTTCTCTTTATCTGTCTCTTTCAAATGAAAATCTCTGGAAAAGGACAGAAAATGCCGTAAAATCAAAACTGTTAGGTATAAACAGATATTGCATATTTGTTAACATAATACTTACTCTAGAAGCATACTTATTTCTCCTTCCAGGGCTTAATTCATAAAGTTATTTTTTTCTTGGGAAAAAAATGGTTTTATAACTGTATCTAAATTTAGGTAGCTACCTAAATCACACAATAAAATCCTCTCATACTTCTCAATATGTTCATTATAGTACATGGACTATAATAATTGATTAGATGACTTGAATCTGTCATTTATCTTTTTGTACACAGTTAACAAACAACTCATTTTAGAGAGAATCGCCACCCCAAGATACTTATCCAGTAAGTCACCATTATCCCCTACACTCTGAAGTGATAATCTGTTAGTGATGTGATGAACTTATGAACGAAGGGAATGAGCAAAAGCATATCGTTACACAGCTTCAGGACAACTGTTTCATTGCACTGTAGGGTGGCAGAAGTTCATCACAAATTACTTCTCAAATCTAGTAAACTTAATGAGCTAGTAAAACCTAAAAGGTCGTTTTCATATCTCACCTTATGTACTATGTATTGCTTGACATTAAGTAGGAGGTTGTGATAAAATGTTATATTTAGTGGATTGACACTTCTGAATATAAATTAACATTTGCAGTCTTTTTTTCCTTCTTTTATAAAATAAAAAGAAGGACAGAAAGAACAGACCACCCTGTGACCCAACACTGTTTGCATCAAACATTTGCAATTTAGCTTGGAGAAAGCTCTAGAAGTTAGTGAACTAAATTATGTTACAGGCATGGCAAAGAGAAAAGTACTTGCAAAATCATTTTCCATTTCCTTTTTACGACTATCAACTGCCAAATTTGGGGAAAACCCCTGAACTGCTTAAGATGAGACCCATGAATCTCTACAGCACACTGTTCACTGAAGAACAAGGATGAGAGAGAAGAAAAGAAAAAAGGCAAAACAAGCACTCCTTATAAAATCCTATCCCATCCCTTTAGTTGCCCATTCCCATAATGCACAAAACCCCAGGTATTTGGTCTCACAGGAAACTGTGCAGAAACGCCGCTCTCCTCCCTTTCTATTCCAACTCAGAGAAGACAAGCAGAAGTTGAAGATTCATTTTATCTTAATTCCTATTGCAAAGTCAAGAATTTTAATAAAATAACACTTCCCCAATCTGTGAGCACAGATCCATGAAAAACCAACCTCTCCTCCTGCAGTGACACCCATATTTAAAATTATTAGTACAGATTTGGAAGTTGAGTGGCCTTTGACAGATTATGACTTTCTATATGCACATTGAATTTTTTGCTTTTAATACATATGGTAGTAAACAGCAAAATCCAAAGTGGATTGTTGGCACTTTTTTGATGTTTCGTGCATAAAAAGCCAAATCAAAGAGAAATCTACATGACAGTTGTATTTCCATTTCTATTTAGTTTGATTGCATTTTATAAAGGTGATAGATGTTTTTCCCTCTAAACATCTCCAGCTTTTCTAGGAATAAAATTATTTGTCATGTAAACAGTGTTAGGTTGTCCATTATGCAGGGTAGAAATTAATTCTTCATCTCTGATCTCGTAAGACAAGTTTACTCTACTATGAAAATGTGTTACACTCTTATACCGCCTAGTCTTCTGCAACTGGAAACTGAATGACATTACAGCATTTTCCACTCTTGTGACTACCTGTGCGTGGATGGTAAGACATATGAGTGCACTAGCAAAAAAGAAACATATATAGTCTATACAACACTTGTCTCAGACATGTTTCCAGCATGCAAAAAAACTGCTAAAGAGTCGAGGGAATAATTAAAAAAAAAATATCCAGGTAATCTGACACTTTCATAACAATTCTGTATACCTTTTTTCAGTCTTGCCTTTGAACCTTTTGGAAAACATGAATAGAAATACAGGTGTCTTTCTAGTCCAGGGAGGAATGAAGATAAACTAGCAACTGTCACACCCTGGAAGGTAAAAGAAGGTAAATAATAGCCCTTTTTGAATTGCAAATGAAGACTATTCATCTTATAAAGGGAGTGCTCTGAAAAACACAGATCCTCACAAATGTTGTGGGAGAACAGTATCTACTAGAAGGTGGGGTAAATATCAGAAGCTAGTAAAAATAAAATTTAATTACTGTTTAAACGTTTCACCACTGGAATGATCAATACTGAAAGTCTAGTAAAGCAGACAGTTGGATGTCAGCCCTAGCAGGAATGCTTCCCAGTACAGATAACCAAAAGTTAAACCACAACCTCTCCCATGTAATTTTCTAACACCTAAGGAGACTTCTACAGGCGTGGGAAAGCACAAGTTCCACCCATCAATAGGTTGTTCTTATTCCTGCCTGAACACCCCTAAAAATGGGGAGTGTGTATGTCTTTGGGAACCCTGCTGCTGCTGCTGCTCACCTCAGTCCTTCTCTTTGAGGCTGTCCAAGCTGCAGAAGCTACAGTATACCAATACTTAAAAAAACAAAACAAAACACCAAAACAAACAAACAAAAAAACCCAACCCCAAACCACAACAACAGTAGTTGGGGCATACTCTTATCACCCATGCCTGAAGTCCAGAACTTCTCCTCTCCCATTTCCCTTATCCCAAATTTTTCAATTCACCTTTACGATTTTCTTGAAAATTGGCAACAGATGTGCTATCCAAAATAGCAAACTGAGCCTTACACAGTCACATATGACAACCCGGTCCTCACAGAGCCCCAAAGGAGAAGCATGAGCCGAAGGCAGGAACAGCTTGAAGAAGCACAAGAAAGTCTGTCTGTATGCACAGGCCTTGAACTTTAGTCAGCTGTAACCATGGCATGGTTGGAAGTAAGACCTCCAACTTTGTTCCTGAAGACATGGCTCTTGACACTGAATTACAAAATGATGATTTTTTTCCAAACTCTCAATTAAAGGGGGAAATAGGCTATGAGAATTAGAAAACATATGCCAAATCAATTTTTTGTTTTGCTATATCAGGTATGAAAGTACTTTAGTACATGCAAAACTATTGCATCGTTTACCAGTTATCCCTCTACTGAAACAAAACTTACGGTGTATCTACTGTCACCACATACATGGCCATCTCTGTACTTCGTTAAATGCTTTTCCACATTTTACTCTGTTTTATCTTCAAGTCCACCTCTCCCCACAGACACCATTTTACTTGCATCATAATTCAGGCTAGGGGCACTCCAATAATAAAGCACTTCAATGCTGTTTCAGAATACATCGTGTCTCTGGTACTCAGTGTTCAGATATTCCTGCTGTTCTCAAGCATACTTATACTCTGAAGGACATTAACCTCCAGTGCTGAGAGTCACAGAATGTCTCAGGAGGCCCTTCACTGACTTTATGGGAGAATTTGCATAGAACCAAGAATCTGCGCTGAAAAACTAACTGAAAATAAATGCTGTTACTAGTAAGTCAGCACTACACCAAACATATATGACTAATGCCAAGTTAATGAAGGACAGTAGAAAACCTCTCTTCAGGAGTGACAGTACCAAAAACACTCACCTGCAACTACACATACCATAACAATCAACCTAATCGGAAAAACCAGTCCCCAAAGTTGCCAACACTTGAAAATTCAAACCCACTAGATTCAACATGTATAGATGGGGTTGTGGCAATGCCCCTCCAACCTCTGTCTCAGCAGGACTGGGAGCCAAGATCCATGGTTTTCTCCGACAAGGAAAAAACTGAGTTTTCCCTGTGACAGTGTATCTATCTACCAACTCGACCACCAGTAAGATCAATACGAAAAATAAAACACAGTACTGTGATGGATGACTATTAGCATAGTAAATCTACCATCAGAAGCAGTCAATGGGCTCTTCGGGCCCACGAGGGCTGTAGCTACTGCTATTAAAATACAGTGCTAGAGCAGCTGTCTCATCTCACATCACTCGGAGTACTACAAAGGGTTTTAAGTATCAATTTAACACAGGATGGTGAGAAGAGAGATTTACCTTGCACCTCTAGCAACCATTTAAACAACAGGTTCTCTCATGATAGTCTGTTTCAGAGATATCTGAAGTACTATTTTAACATTGCTCTAGAAAGCGGTGTAGTCATTAAAGAATTCCACCTGAGAAGATTAGTGTAAATTTTTCAAAATAAAGACCACATGGAAGCAAACATGAACCAAATCAGCTTACAGGGGGAGTGATTGAGTTTTGTTGCTTCAGGCACTGGAACGAACCATGTTCACTCACAATCACTGAATCTTACAAATATTTACCAGGAAACCTTCAAAACTTGAAAGTCGTAGATGGATTGAACAAGTTTCTTTGGACTTAGACAAGACTGTATTAGCAATTTGCTGGGAAAAAAAGTATTAGCTGGACTTGTCAGAAGAATTCCCTTGAATCTCTTAAATGCTCTGATGACACAGTCATCATGAGCCACAGTGGTAACTGCCTACATGCAATAGTTCAAAGCCAGGAGACTTAACGTTCTCCTCCAATTCTCCTCCCTTTTATGTGAGCCTAAGGCAAAACACTCGGCTCAGTTTCTCCTGTATGATGAGCGCAACAAACTTTTTGAGAGCTCTGGTTATTATTAAAGCAGCAAGTCATCATTATTCAGTTGACAGTCTGGCTGTTTTAACTGCTCAGAAAACTCAGTCCCTATGCACTACAGTCAAATAACAGACTTATGGCCCCCATCAGAAACTCCTACTTGGCAAAACGTTTCTAAACCCAGGGCCTACAAGTAATGAAGTCTCATCTTACCTTCATTTCTATATTTTGGCATTACACAGAAAAGATAAGATGTAATCAAGGCCCTCTAAATGAAGAAAAAAAATACATGAAGCATTTCAGAACACCAATGGGAGGATTTAATGCAATGTATGGCTTAGAGTGCTATTTTGCTTAGCAGATCAGAGGATATAATCAGCAGATGATGCAGCCATGATTTGCTAAGCACAGCCTTATTAAAGACTAATGAGATAAACGAGTTAAAATTTACATTTTGCTCCACTGATAAGGTTCATTGGCACATTTAACTCCAACATCATGGTTTGAATATTAAACCCACTTATTAATGTCTAGTAAAGCTAATTATAATGCTGAGTAGCATTAAACTATAATAACCAAGCAGCATGTTAGAATCACATCCTTTGGTGTTACTGTAGCTCTGAAGTTAAGTGTTCTGCACCTGGAAATAAACACCTGTCAAGTTCACACTCAAGCACTAGCCACCTGCACCTTTTCCCTGACCCTTCTGAAAGCCCAAAGCCATGTTCTAACAGTGCAACAGGCAGGTAAACATTGCTTGTTATTATGATAGCAAGTGTCTGTCTGTCTTATTGCAGTAACAGTAAGGATTAAATGACAAGTATTTTTGTGTTTATAACACATTACACTTGGCACATACTCTCTAATCCCTAGCAAAAAAAGCACTGAGGTACTGACAAAATTAACAACAAAAGCCTAGAGACCATATTTGTTTGGTTTTACTCATGTTTTTCACCATCCTCTGTCAAAGCTACACATATTACTATAAAACACACATCATTTACTGAGAAGGACACTGAAAGACAATTTCAGACTTACCCTATCCTATATATTTTTATGCCACATGTATCTAATTGCGAGCACTTAAATGGACAATGATAATTTTTAAGGATAACAAGAGAGAACAAGGGCCATAAAATTCTTCCCGTTTCAACCTCTGCAATGTATCTGTCTTGTGACAGTGATGGAAAGAAGGCAAGACTAGACAATTAAGTGCCAGCTACCCGTGGATCAACAGTAACCAGTGTCACGACTCACATGTCCCAGTCCAAAAAAAATATTCTGGTAAGCACAAGCTTAAGATGCTCCTCTGGTAGCTCCCCACCCCAATACAAGAGCGGCACCAGCTCTCCTTCCATGCAGAGAGCCATGGAAGGTACAGGACTGCACAGCAGCCATTATCACATTTTCAATGTAAAACATATACAAAGAACGACAACAAAAGCATAAAACCACTACAGGTAAAACAACTCCACTTCTTATTTCTAAGGAAATACTCAAAAGCAAACATTAATTATGCACATAAAAAAGGCATTGCAAAAGTACCAGAATTTCTTCTTCTGTAGGGAAAAGTGAAAAGGCACTTACAGTATGACAATGAAGGAAACCAGCTGAGCAAATCATGTGTGAAGCATTAAATGCAACCACTTTTTAGAATGTGCTTTTGTTCCTTTCAATTTATCACCCGATTTAAACATTCAGCTTGTAATACAATCCACTTTCTTCAGCCCAGTTTTAAAATACAGGCATGCCATATTTCAGCAGTAGAAGCAAAGAAATGCAGTGGAGCTCAGAAACAGAAGACTTGGTATATGGCTTGAAGTGAAGCATTCCACTGCATCTCCAGCTGTAGGAATCCGTGGGTATCCCCAAGTCCACAATGTAGCCAGGCCCCCCAAAAATGACAGCAGTCCACTTCAGTGGTAGGTTCTAGTGCCACAAAACCACCAAGCTGGTTGAACTCCACCAGACCCTTTTCAGCCACTGGTAGCATGAGTTATATCAAAAGAACCTCCTGTGCCCTCCACATAGTTCCTGTGGCACACATCAGATCCTGAAGCCAAACCTGGAAAGGAGTGTTTGTTGAGTGCTCAGAGGATCCCTCCCAACAATCTGGCTTGAAAATGGATACTTGTGACTTCGGAAAAAAGCAGAACCATTAAGCCCTTACCCCAAAGGGAACATCCTGCCAGTCTGATCCCACAAGAGCTCCTCTCTCTACACAGATTCTTCCCACAGAGAAGAAGGTGGCTCTGCAGTCTTTTTCCTTCAATATATTGCAGTAGATGTGGCTTTTCCCAAGCCATTTTATGAGTATGGTTTGTTTACTAAAAGAATAATCAGAGAAGCTGCTCCAATTACTCTTCCAACTATGCTAATACTTGGCAGGTATTCTGAATCTAAATGTTTCAATACTTCCCTGAATCTAGGAACAACAGATGCTTCTAAAGCATATTATATTTTAAAGAGAGACAGCCAGCAGCACAGTATTCCCACAGGCAACCTTGTCAGGAAAAGATGTAAGTGGTAAATAATTAATTTTCCTAGGTTAACTTGAATTCCAGACTAGTATTTGTGAGCAACAGTGCCATGGAAAGGCAACTAACAACTCTAGTTTGTATTCCTGTTCAGTAAGGAGCTTTACCTTATATGCAAGCACTGACAGCAAAAAATTTTATCATCTTAGAGACAAGAAAAATGAAGAACACTTACACAAGTGCAGCAAAGACTGTTCTGTGAAATACAAAAACTTTGGAAGTCTGTGCTTGGCTACTACTGTATTTTTTTCATTATTTCCCTTTTTGATAGTTAATGGGCCAAACACAGGTAGGTGCTAAGCACTGATGCCAGAGTGCAGTACACAGAGCCCTCCAGTATCATCTACCCTACAAATAATTAAAGACATCATTCACTGCTCACTATGCTTTTTTTCTCCGGAGTTACAGATGTTTAGCAGGAAGGTTGGGGACAATTCTAAACACGAGGTGGGGGAGCACATTCCATCCCCTATGCTGAAAATCTTCTTTTCAACATTGATCTTAAGTTTAGCAGTTTAACAAGTAAAGGTTTAAAATCGTACATAAAATGTTACAAACAGTACTGGTGTACATTAAGTATTTGTGGTTTGAAGTGACTGAAGTTTTATACAGACTATCAACTGATGAATTGCGATGCCATATCATACTTAGAAAAGGAGAATGATCTAACTCTTTTGCCACTTCTATTTGTTGCCTCAAAAGTGCTGGTAGATCATAACAGGCAAAAAATAGTTCATCTAATCATCAATAAGCTGGCCTTTGAGACAAGACTTTGCAGAAGGTGGTTGCTTTTTCCTGAAAATGATCCACAAAAATTGACTAGAAAACCATCTGCATTAGCATTTATGAAACAAACTTTATTAACATATTGCTTATGCATTAATTTTCTAACAAATGAGGGGTTTCTTAAGTAATTCTATACCTGGTGGTACGCATAAACAGGACAGAAGAGCCTCTCACACTTTGCTTCATTTTCAAGCCATGAAATTAGATCTAATACCCCAGGAATTTTTCTTCCAAGTGTGATTTTATTTATTGTGCTTCTAGAACTGCCTTGACTCTGTAACTGAGAGCAAAGTTGCTGGACCTCAAGATCCTATTTCCTTTAATTTCAGTCAGCTAAATTTGCAGAGGATCAGAATACAGTTATATATTTCTTTATAATAGAGCTGCATTACAACCATGATAAAGAAATGGGGGAAATGTTCTGCTTTGTTCATTACAATCAATAGATTATGTAGCTCAGTCAGAAAGCAGAAGGAATTACGAACAAATAAAGTAATCTTTAAACTATTAATATTTTCAGAACAACTTCTCTTTCAGATACGCAGATTCCCACCTCCCAAACACAGCTAATAATGTCAGAAGCCCTGAGATTCATATGGTCAGAATGACTAATATTTACATTAAGCAAATGTATTGCCATAGTAACATAGACATCGCAGAGCTATCTACCTGCCACAGCTCACTAAATTATTTAGCATGCCAATACTACAGTGACACTGTGTAAATGATCACATTCATTAAGAGCAGAGTATGTGCTGAAAAACTGAACATTAGACAGCTATATTTATTGCCATGAAAAAAAACAGCACCAGTATAGAAAAATAAGCAGAGAAGCTCAGAAGACTGCTATAGTCTGTAGCAGAACAATGCACCTTGAAAAGTTTAATTTAAAAAACATGTCTACATCCCCATCCCTGGGCAAAGCAGCACAACCTGGAATCCCACTCACAGGACATAAGGTTGACCTGTTGTGGCCAGAACAAACGAAGCTATTAGTTATCTTCCCATGTTACACTTTTGGGATAGTAGTTAAATTTGTTTAACATGCATCTTATGTTCTCAAAATAGTATTTTACATTGTGAGATTGTAAGAGCTGGTGCATGCGAAATATTCAGAAGTAACTATGACACACTCTCAGAAATCTGTAGTTCTTCAACAGTCAACATATTTACAGTTAGGAGAGAGGTGCAATACTCTGGGTGACTGTCACGTCCTCCAAGTGGTAGATGATGGCAGGGATCCGAGTGGTTTGAGTAAAGTCGCTATCCTCAACCTGACTTAAAGCAGTTTGGAAACCTCAAGCGCTTCCTGCACTATAGATATTTTCCCCTCATCATGTACAACAGCAGAATCAATGACAGGTCAAAAAAAAAAAAAAAAAATAAATGAAGGGACAGCTCAGGTCAGCTCTTGCAACCAGATGGATTTCCTCCTAATTTTTGGCAGCTGTATCCCCTTCTGTTGTTGGGCACAAATCATGTTTTTTAACTTCTCTCTTTGAACTCAATCAATGAAGAGGAAACCTAGCTGTCATAGAACAAAGATCCAGGCACAAAACTAACCCAGCCCAGCTCTAACCAACTCCAGTTCTCTCTAATCTTTTTAATTCTTTATAGGCTCAATTTACAGAATTTCAATGCAAGAGAAAGTTTTAAACAATTTCTTCTATTAAATTTCTATGGAAAATACATCTGGCATATACTCTTCTTCACTGTCACGCTTGTATTACTATTCACTTGCATGGAAATGCCACAAAGTCTTACTTAAAGACATTTTTATAGTACTAGCAATAATCAAATCCAACCTCAAAACAGTAGATTACCATAACAGAGACTCATGTAGAATTTGATCTTGATACACAAGCTTTTCAAAATATTGAAGCGTTTGGGCTATGCTGTTCTCCAGAGAATACTGTTTAAACAACAAGAGTCTGCTTTTCCTAAGCAAGTTATTTTAATTAAGAATTATTCAAGAATTGACTTGATCCTCCACAGGAGAATGTCAGGAAAGTATGGAGAATAGCACCATGGTCTGAAAGCAGTTTTAGAAGGTAATCTCATGGGATCTAGTGATAAAATCCAGATTACTTTCCACTCCCTACTAAGTATTTTAGATCCTTCGAATGTATTCCCCATACTGGAAGACAGTGTGACATTCATAAATTATTGGTTTTAACTCATTCAAACAATGAGTGATATCGCATACCTCACTGTCACATGAATGAAATCCTCCATTTGTACAGCCTCAACCTTACCCTCCATTCACCAGCTGAATCTTAATTCCGAGATAAAACAAAAGATACTCAAACCAAAGTAATACTGAGACTTCCGCTTTGCCAGATAATGGATCCAGAAAAACTCACTACAACACAACCACACAAAATTTTCAATCCATTGTCTTTAGAAGGTGACACTAATAAAACCATTATTTTGAAACATGCTGTTGACAATCAGCTTCATTCTGCTTGCCATCTCAAAGATCCCCTCTCCTACTAGAATCTGCTATAGGAACCACTTCTAAAAATGGACATTTTTTCCATAGGCAATATAAACAATTAATGTAGTTATTTAGTGGTTTGTTGTATCCAAGAAGTAGAGAGAACTATAGCTAGTGGCATATCATACTGAACCAACCTGTGTTTACAACTTTCCTGACATTGTGACAGTTCTTTCAGCTGAGAACATAAGATTTAGCACTTTGAATTAACTAAAACACCTTCCAGTGCTGAGTAGAACATCAGCATCGTTGTTACTAGTAGTTTTAGCCAAGTTTCTTGCTATCCTAAATTTATTGCAGGAACTTAATTTGCAAGATTGCCATAATTGGACAAGCGGTATCAGTGGGGTTGAATAATTTTAAGTAAGAGAAATTGAGTATTTTTTTAAAAAAGAAAAAAACCCCACAGGCATGAGCTGACAGTTCTCTGCTATGGAAACAACGCAGGAATTGCCGATCTTTTCAACTATGTTCTGTCCATTCCTCCGAAGCAGTACTATAGACATGTAATGTAGGATCCAAACAGTTCTGATAGCTACATACAGCACAACTACAGAAAGACAAAAGCATCCATAAAAAGCCATACTTAGCCATGACTATGCAGACAGCTTCCTAGTATTCAGTCTAGAGGGGTGCCTCCAACACTGGTACTGGAGAGCACAGGTGTGGTGAAGAATTCCAAGAAGTTGACCACTTACAGAGGTCAGGTCATCTTCCAAAAAGTATTTCAGCAGTGAACCTCTTAAACAGAGTTTCCACTCAGAATCCAACTTGAGATCATGTGTTTAACAGTCTGCTGGTCTTAGAGAAATATCTTAGTCTATGAAAGATGAATACTGCTCATTGGACTGTCTAAATATAAATTGATTGGATGAGAAGCAACTGACTAGTGAACTAATTAGCAGCAAGGAACAGAATTATGCAAAGCCTCCAAAATTCTAGGCAGAAGTATCAATTACATTTACATGTTACAAATCACTTTCTGATAAAGTTCAAGCTGGAAATGGGAAATCACCTTCAAGTACTCAGCATCTTCTAGCACATTTGCAATGGAGCCAGTGTGGATATCTGCTCCATTCACTGGAATAATTTAAAATGCGCACTAATACTTGAAATGTTTCTATGACAATTGAGCACCCAGCTAAAGTGGCTGAGATAAGCCTTTGATAATTCTAGATAAGAAATACTAAGCAATTAAGGTATCTAAACACTAACCTTAAATTCTACTTCGGTTGAATTTTCTACTGCAACTTTTATCTTCCAAGCTTAAAGCTGAAAGCACCAGAAAAGTCAGTCCTGCTATATAAATCACAATTAACTGTAAACACAAAAATCTGTATTTTATTTTCAAGCCAACAGTAAGTAGATGAACCCAAAAAGTAACAACAGTCCACAGGAATACTGGCTTAATTTTAGTAGATTTGGCTCAGCACCACTACTGCTGGATCCAAACTGCCTCCTGCAGAACAACTCAAGTAACAGCAATGCGAAACACTGCTCCAACAGGAGTGCTTTACACATCACATGTGGTACTATTCCCAAACCAAGTCCACATTTTTTCATGGTGCTATATAATGCTACAACAAATCTTCCCAAAACTTAATACTGAGCAAGATTTACACACCAAGTTACATACAGCAGAACAAGAACTAATAATACTGCAGATAAAGCTGAGCTGACTTCTGGCAGAATGGACGCCTCTATGCTGAGCCTCACAGTGCTTCCCATTCCAGGAACACACACCCAAGCTGGTTCTGTACAGCAACTGTTTATTAATTTTGGTTCCGTGTCAGGCAAAACTGGTTGCACCATTACTAGAGACACACTGACTTCAGAAACATTAAAGCCAGATTTTCTGTATGGCTGTGCCACGACATGCCAACTCCAACACACCTAAACTCTTTTTGGATCTACAGCATGGTTAGGCCACAGTCCAGATAATCTGGTGACACGTAATTGTGAGCTGACATTAAGAACGTATGGTCAATATGGATTACAAAAATTTTGCACATTATAAATTATGAAGTTATATAACCAGACATGAAGCACAATAAGCAAGTTTTCTTTTAGTGATGTTTTCTTTAGTGAAGATTTCTTTTAGATCCCTGTGATCAAATGTAACTGTTGCTTAAACTCCCTTAACCAGTACACCGAGTATCAGGTTCAGAAGAAAAGCAAAAGTATGAAATTTCAGTATCACTTACCTTTAAAAGATGACTTTATAGCAAAATGCTTTTATTGTGTAAAAGATGACTCAAATCAGAATCTTTTTTTACTCTGTATACACAACAAAATCTGACTCACTATAAAGGGTTATGCATCCAGATTGTGAATAGACCGACCTATCATTCGCATCCAGAGGTAAATTAAGCCGGATAACTAAAAACTTGTACACGTACCCAATTTTCATTTCTGGATGACCAGAAATTTCTGTTCTGTGTCAGCAAGGCAAATTTAAACCTGCAGTACATGACTGGGTAGTCCTCTGGTGCAGTTGTATATGCATGCCTGTGCGCACATATGATAACTGCAGCACATTTGGACAGCACAGAAAGTATCCTGAGAACAAGAACAAAAAAATAAATTAAAAAAAAAAAAAAAATCAAAATACACTATTTTGCTAGCTCAGTTAAATTTAGAAGTCAGATTAAAGCAGGTATAGGAACTGAATAGCAGCTCTATTGCAGTTTCACATATTAAGGTTAACAAGCAGCAAGTAGGCTAGCTGACAAGGACATAATTGGCATTAAAGGCAACGGCAGCACATCTAACTTCCACTGCTACAGTCACTATCTCAGGGGTGCTTTGTTAACACTGAAGTATCAGTGACTGTACAAACAGAGTATCTTACATCAGTGTTTTTACTTTTAACGTATTAAAAAATCCTGTGATGCATTTTGTTACTTCGTCATGCATTATTCTGATACGAGGCAAACTTGGTCTCATGTCTCTTGTGACATGTCCTGTTCAGTTTAATGGCAACTTGATACCCCTTTCTTCAAGCAAAACAGAAAAACTGTAAAAGGTTAATTTTTATTATTATTGACCTTCCTTCCAGGCTCCCCCTTTAAAAGTAGTTTTTCCAAGGGACACACTCTAACAGTAACTGCTTCAAAGCCCTGCAACCTCACAAGCCAACAAAGAAACCACCACCACATGGTTAACAGAGTCACCTAACTGATATACAACTTCCACACTTGCAGAAGTGAACATGTTTAAATGCCTTGCTGGACCAAGGCCAACTCAGCCCTTTGCAGAACTAGGCCCCAAAAGAGCAAAAAGTCTGGAAAGAAGAATTAAACCCAGGCCTCCCATATGGTATAAAAGAGCATTAACCGACACAGGGTCAGCCTGTATTTGGTCAAATTGTAATTTGTTTGAGCCAAAGCAGGCTCAAAAAGGTGTCTGAACATGAGGAGCTCCAGAGACATTTTGCTTAGTGGTTCAGAATCCAAAAGGTGAAGAGTCAGTGAGCAGGTAAGACTCTAAAATTCAAGTATCTCTCATCCTCATTTCTACATTTTAGTTCTCCAGCTACTTAATTTTAATGGAAGTATCAAAATCCTAGCTCTGCCGAGCATTTTGCCTAAGAACCAAGTAACTTCAGACAAAACAGAGTTAAGAGCTGATACTGACTTTTTTGTTTGTTTTTGAGGTGTTGCAGTATCTGGCTAAAGGCAACTTGCAAGAACATCCTAAGTGTTCAAATGACTCATCAAAATCCACAGGAAACAAACAGAGCAAAGAATCTGTAGTTATAGCTGGTGAGTGGGAGCTGCTTTTATTTTTACTAATGCAGAAAATCTCCTTCCACATTCTGCTCTCCTGCTCAGCCAGGATGGGAACAGAGCCCTCTGTCAGGGTTAGCTTAGGCAGCAAGCAGCCTCTCTCACACTGGCAGCTGCTTTTATACATAGCAGGGAGACTGAAGAGGTAGAGAGGTTATCAGCTCAAGCCCAGGACTTTAAAAGGAATAAAGTCTTTCCCACTTGGCATCCCACAACAACTCAAACAACTCCCCGGCACAATGAAGTATGCCCTTTCCCCCTTCCATCCTGCCCCCCACAACAGAAAAGTATCTTTACTATGTTTTCTAACCAGCAGAAACTTCCAGTCCAGACTCAAACAGGATCAATGCAGATATACTCTGCACATAGCAGACATCCTCTTTTTAAGTCATGATTTACTTGTATCTATGCATTTCTCCCACTCTTTCAAAACTACCTACAACAATGATCAGGGCAATTTTCTTATAGTAATTCCCATTTATCTAGAATAATGGTTTTAATTGGTCAATCATTTGGTGTCAGCTGATCTCCCAGCAGTGACCTGCCATAGTGCTGAAAGTATTGTGTGAGTGATAAAAAGAGTAAAATCAAAAGACGTGTGTTAAGGAACAGACCAGGCAGAAGTAAACAAAGTTTTTTTCAGCTCCTCCTGCCTGCACCACCATCATCCTCCTGCAAAAACCTGTAGAAATCCTGTAGACAAATCCAGAAGGACCTGAACAGATTGACTAACATAGCCTTTACCTAGACCCTACCTCTTAATCCTGCTTATAAAAAAAAAAATATCGGTGCCATTCACCTCAAACTCCCTTCAGCTTCATCTACTTAACCTGAGGTAAGAGTAGAACAAGCCTTTCCAAGTAGGGAGGCAGACACACACGAAATTGCTCTTCAACACTAGGTTACTAAGATGACTATTTTAAACACAGTTTTATCAAGTTTACCACATCATTTTCTCAGTCAGTACTTATATAGTGCACAACTCCTATCAGCTTCCTTCTTTGCTAACCCTAGTCCTTAAAGCTTTATTTGTTCTCGTAAAGTAATTTTCTAATGAACTTAAATATCCAAAGAAGATGCATATCCAGGGCAGGTCTGAAACAGGACAAGCTTTTTGCTGCCATTCCATAGTTCAAAGTAAAGTTGACTTTACCACTTACAATTATTAAAAAAAGTTTTAAGCTTTCAGCCTCCCATCTTCTGATCACACAGAGTTATAATTTCTCTCTCCCTCCCAACATCAGAAAAGCAAAAATTGTAATTACTGTTCTGTGTCAAGCTGCTCAGTTTGGATGCCTGCTGTGCTCTCGCTGATACTTTCCCACAGGTGCTCCAGGCAGTGAAGAATTAAGATAGTGAAACAATTGCTACCATCCTATTGCTTTTAGTTTTTGTCACTGCCCAGTTCAAAAGAATTAGAAATACAAAGCACAGTCTCCCACAGCTGACAGAGGAAGAAGAGCTACAGAAATAAATGTGACAACAAAGTAAGAGGGAAGAAAATATTAGAAGTGCAGAAGAAAAGGTTAGATGCAGATAAGCATGGCCACTCAACAGACTAGACTGTCATCTCTCCCTCCAGTTCCACTAATATCACTGCAGAACAGCATTTGGTTTATCAGAACAGAGTAAATGGAGGGAGATGGAAATAGCAGAACTGAAGGAAACAAAACCAAGCTTTTTTTTTTTTTTTCTTCCAGACAAAAAAGGGGATGGGAAGAAATAAAGAAAAACAAAAATGGAAAACAAAACATTTATATGATTTTTATTGATTAAAACACTAATCAGCCTCTTCTGTACTGTACAGTAGTGTTAAAAATCCCTACCACCCATGCACATACATACCAGTACATATACAAGCCACTACATGTTGCTGTTAGCAGTCGAGCTGCTGCCTACTTAATATTTACTGAACAGGTATTTCTAAATCCATGTTCAAGTGCCATGCCCAGAGAGTATGAAGCCCTCAATATCTATGCCTTGAACATAAAAATGACAGTTTGAGATGCAGATATCTTGTTACTAAAAGAAATCTGAACAATTACATATGCATTAGATAAACCTTATGTCATTTATTTCCTTGATATTTTATGTGCCAAAACATGAAAAAAAAAAAAAAAAAAAAAAAAAACACCACACACCCAGACATGGGCCCACCTTACTATGCATTATTAAAATGCCAAGCACAGTAGGTTGTTAATTTTTCACTTGAAGTAACTGCATAGCTTGGTTGGGGAATTATTCAGTTCTAAAAAATCTGTAGCCATTTCATTTCACATCATCCACAAGTCAGAATCATATATGCAGTTTAATGAAAAGTGCACAAGTCCTTGAATCTCAGATACAGATGGGATGTGCTGTGATTTTTCTTACCATGACTGACAAAAAAAAAAAAAAATAAATAAAACCTAAATATACAGAGAAGTTACTATAAGCATAGTAAGTCAGAAGTTATTTTTATCATACTGCAAACAAAATTTCTTCTTTCTGTAAGCCCAAGATATATTTTCAGTCTTTTTATTCTGTCTCCATGCTATGCATCATGAAGATAGACGGTGATAGATGAACAGCAATAGAACGGCGATAGATTAAAAATAGTGACATTTAGGAGTACAAGAAGCCTTAAAGAGTACTTTGAGTATGAACATAAGTGTTTAAGCAACAAAATAATTTTCTGTATGCCAGCAGACAAGCACAGCACATTCCCCACAGACATTCTTTTTCTGTGAACACCCTCCTGCTAATAACTGTGCAGGAGTCAGGGTTGGGGAAGGATGTTGAGTCAAACTTGTGGTAAATCAAAATTTTAACCACAATAGATGTGTGTTTACCTAACCACTGTTCTCCCAACTCACACAGAAGAGGTCTTTCAAAACTTCTTAACAGTAGGTCTGTAATTGATGCTTGCTTAAACAGCCTAGGAGATGGGAAATGTGCACAGTGATCTTCTGTAAAAAGGGGGTTATTAGAAGATCACAAATTGGGCTACTCTCTGCATAAAATGCTAAACATTCACCCGGGCAACAATTTGGAGGCACAGAAGTTGTTACCTGGTCACTTGCACAAACAGCATCCTATCTTTACACACTTGGCTCAGTCTGTGAGCCTGCTGAGAGATTGTGATCTCATCTCACTCCTGACTTAGCTAAGTAGGAATCCCACTCACAGGGCTCAGTTGTTCCAGCTAAGCCCCCACAGATAATTTTAAAACGGTGATTCTACATCATGAAATGCTTACTGCTTTTGTACGCTACTATAGCACTCTTTATTAAGAGGCTCAAGAAAGAGGGTATGCCACACAGGTTTGGGTTTGTTTTTTGTTTGTTTTTTAAAAAAGTAAACCAAAGATCATACAATACATACGTTCTATAGTTTGATCAAAGAAGGGGTCTGGGGGGCTATGTCCTCCTCCAGAAGTATCCAGCACTGGGCTTGTCTCAATTAGATTCAAAGCCCACATTGTTTCAGAACATTTAAGAACTTTTCTGGAAGCTAATAGTGACATGGTCAATAAAACATGCTGATAGAGTACCTACATGCTCAGTTGTCTTATTAGTAACATGCTAGTCAATACATTCTGAAAAAAAAGAGTAACATATGCTTTTAAAAATGTAGAACAGATGAACTTACATGACCTCCCCAGTTTGTATTTTGGAAGACACAGATATATTACTCTATACCAGTTCAGGTGATTTTTCTAGATTACATGTTTGTAAGATAGCCATGCAAACAAAAAGTCTCCATTATAAGAGAAAAAACAAAGCATTCATAAAAGAGGATCAGTAACTCTGCTCAGAGTTTGTCAGGTTATTTTTCTGATTGTTTTTTTTCTCCCTGCTTCCAGTTTCAGGAAAAGTGAGAAGTTCTGAACAGGTCATTCATGATACTGATTCAGCTGCTGCCTTGCCTTTCAAAAGTGCCAGACCAGTTTTTCTTGTTTCTTTTAAGAAAGCAATGTAATGGGACAATAGCATCATCTCCCAAATTAACTATTGTTGGGCACCCAGCTCTAGGCAATTGGCTTACTCTGTGCAAGCACTTTATTACTACCCTCCTACTTGTATATATTTCTCAAAATGCAGCATTATTCTCTTCAACTGTAGCTGCTTCCCACATGCTCATTCATCTTAGTTTGTCTTACTGGGTTTCTTCAACTGTGTCTCATTAAACAATCTGAATTTTTCTTTCCAGGTGCATGCTAGGTTGACTTCCAGTGAAATTAAGGTAGATTTACACCAATGAAAGGAAAACGGAATCTAATTGCATAGTCTTAAGATTTAAGACACAACAAACCTTTCTAGGCTATGAATTTTAAAATTTTAAAGCCATTCATCTTTATCTCAGTTCTATTGTTTTAGGACAGTTATTTAGAGAGTTCCTGATATGGTTTTTACTAAAAGCGTATCTCCAAAAGATGCGGTGAGTCATTAGAGCAGTTCATAGATCCCAAGAGAACGAGATCCTGTCCCTTGCCTCACATTCCTAGCACATTTATTTTGTGCTTCCTGCTCTGTTCACAAAGCAAGTCAGTTTAACAACAGCTCTAACAAGAGTCAGAACAGAGGAGAGTAAGCCCACATCACTGCGACCTGAGAAGCCAAGGGCAGAGGGGAGCAGGCAGAGGGGAGCACTGCACAGCTTCCATCTTTGACAGACTGTATCAGCTCTGCCCCTCCCAGAATTACTCCCCAATTTTTATTACCACAGCTGTATATTTAGAGCCAGCATGTTAAATTCTGAAGATTTACAGCTAGTCCCTTGATACTGAGCCAGTAATTAATGATATGTTAGTTCTTCTGAAATAAAGGTACAAGAATTCAAACTTATTAGCAGTAAACATTTCAAAACGTTCAAAATGTCAGGAAACACTGGATCCCCAGTCTCACCTTATTCCAAACTGACCAAATGCAAGAGAAATATTTCCTGGACTGACAGCCACTGTGCCCCTCGTAAGGGATACAAACTGGTTAAGGAAATGTATGGAAACATGACATAAAACGCTAGCAGAAGTGGACAAAAACTCATTAGATATACTGAACATGTTTACTAGTCAAAATATTCCCAGAAATTAATCTCTTTTTGCAAATAAACTAATTAAAAAATCCTTATTTTCTTAAAATAAGCTTTTCACATCCTTTGCTCCTCTGGAACTTCAAGAATTCTGGTTTCTCAAAGATTGCTTTCCTATGTTATTTTTCCAAATCCATATTTGTCCAACGGCCATTCCAAGCTGAACATGACCCTTGGAGGCCATCAGATTCCTTTGCATCTCATCCACCTCAGCAACTAAGAGTAGGACTGTGCCTCTCCCTACCTGGCCAAAGAAAAGTAATAGTGGATACAGCAACTTTTTCATCTATTCTCTCCCATTCTCAATGATCCTTGGTATGGAGGGAACCGATTCCAGAATGTATCTACCATGACTCCAGTAACAAGACTTTAGTTCCCACCTTAAAACACACTTCGCTGTGCAGCTGACACCATTTTGAAAAGGGAAACGGACTGATAACATTACATCCTTAAAATAACGGGAGAAGCAGGATAGTAAGTTGTTCTTCTCAGGCAGAATACTTTTTTGAACTGCTCCTGGGATGACACCTACCATTACCTCCTTCATTGCAGCAAAATACAAGTTTCTGCCTCACCGTTCTTGAATAGCAAAAAGTTATGCTAAAGTTTCTAAGCTGTTTTAAGAAGAGAAGTATTTCAGTTACTTTGGCTTCTGAAAGATTTTTCCCCATGTCATGATCTTTGTAGGGCTTAGAACTGAAAGCTTTTCTTGGTTATCAAGTCCCCCATATCTGCCATCATAACTTATAATACTTCATAAATTGTTCAAGCTCCAGCTTTTTAACGTTCTCTTACATTCAATGAAGATACCATGACATTTCCAAAGCAGTGAAATATCAGTCCACACATCTTTTTCCCAGTATCATACTGTAGCCTACTTACTCACTTGAATCGCCCATAGAATCACATAACTGTCAGAGTGTTTTGTGAGTCTGTTTTTTAAATGAGAAGATAAGTAATTAGATCTTTAAAGACTGTACTGTAAAATAAATTTTAAAGTTACTGAATCCACATGTAAAAGCTTCATTACCACAGCATCTTCAAAAGATTCATTTTTTCAGTTGCAGCTGGTTGCCCAAGGGTATACCTAAACAATTATTTTATGAGGCTAAAATGAAGGGTCCTCTACAGCACATGCTACACCAATAATACTCTGCTGCTGGTGTGTAAAAAGTGTATTCTGCATAGGCCACTTGAGAATCTACAACATTTTACACATCAGTAATGTAATTTCAGCACACAGGGAGAACAAACTCTCAAGCAAAGCTCATTAAGACTGACAAACAACCAGCAAAACTAGGAATGATTAAATATCAACATCCTGAGATAGAGTTATAGGGTTTGGTTTTTTAATAATGTTGTTATATGTCTTCTCAGTATAACTGGGTAGCCATTAAGAGTGAAGAACAGCTATGGAGCGAGAGAAATGCTACTGAAGAAAATCAATATTAAGTGGTACTTACCAAGTTATTTTCTAGTATCCCTTTTTATATCTGAAGGATCCCAAACAGCTTTAGAAAGCAATCAAATCCTAATTGTACAGTGATTAAACTCACAAACTCCAACTGTTCTGCATTGAAACAAAATATACATTTCTCACACTTTAACTTCAGATGTTGGTAGAGTAAATCCCAGAGTAGTACCAACCCAGTCAACAAGTGACAGTAATTTTACCTACAAGAACACAGACTTTGGGCCAAAGTCTCAATAGTGTTTCAGGTTAGCCTCCTTCTGTGGTAGGATAATCAAAGACTTCCCCATTAGCAAAAGATTCAACCAAGACAGACATTCACATATTGTCACACACTGCCTCTGTGCCACAGCTAGAATGAAGTGAAAGACTTTATCTTCTTCTTGATTACAATGTTCCTACTATGAGAGGCAAAAAACTCCATGTTTCATAAAACAGTTTCCGTGCAAACTTCAAAAAAAAGCTTCAAAACATGGAACTGAAGTAGTCAGCTGCACACCTTTAATACATGGAAATGGCCTATAACAAAACAGCCTGTGTGTAAGATACACCGTTGCACTTTACTGGTAGGAAGAGGAATCTTTCAAATTGAATGGACATAAAATTACAGTAAATCATTATGCAAACTACATGCTAGTTCCAGCAACCAATGCCCTCCAGGAATGTATTGTATTTATCTAATCACTTCCACCTTCTCTTGGTGAAGATAAGCCACAGTTCATTTTAGTTAATAGACCCACAAAAGTAGGATGAAAGAAGTATTCTGCTTAGCTTGCATTTTGTAAACTTGAGCACACATGTGGCAATGGAATTAATTAATTTACTACCCAGTCAATGTCTTCACTTTGAACCTCAAGCACTGCCAGCAAATCTCATTAATCTAATCTGGGTAGTAAAAAATTTCCTCTGAAATGCTTTCTCAGTAATGTTATAGTGTCCAAAACTTTGTTTTAAAAGACTTACAAGAAAAATAATACTCAGTGTAACCTCTACAACATTCAACTTAATATGAAACTAAGGCCACAAACACTGCTTTAAAAAGCCCAACAGTACACTTGAAGTAAGTGACATTACTTTTTCATTAATCCAATTCTATTTCCAGCAAACCAGAGTTTGAAAAATTTCTCCAGAATCCAGGGACATAAAGGACATCATGCATTCATAGCCCTGAAATACACACTAACGCAGAGACAGAATCCTTTAAAAAAATTAAATGTTGTGGTTGATACATGATTTAAACACCTACAAATTTGATCCTGCATTCTCCTCCCTTTAGATATCTCCTTTTCCTGTCTCTGTTCCCACACAAGTATTAATTGTGACAAATTATGGAACTCATTGTTACAGGCCACAGAAGGTACCAAAGGTATACATGATTTTTAAAAGCAACTAGTCAAATTCATGAAAGAAAAAAAACACTCAGCTCCTGCTGTAAGGACAGTCCAACTTACAAATCCTCACCAGTCTCCACTGCTTCATATACAACAAATGAATCAAACATCATTATCTATTATTTGCTTGATTAACAAGAAGCTTGTCTGGCAATGGCTACAGAAAGGTTTCTCTGGTGTTCTTCTGTTCAGCCCAACAGATTCTAAGACTGCAGAAACAAAACCAAAATCTAAGGAATGCCTTTACATTTAGCCTTCCAATTCAATCAGTTCTTGCAGGCCTATATAGTAACAGTATATCTTGGTCCTCTCTTTCATTTATTCCAAGTTTATATTTTGAAATAGTAATGCACACTTTAAAACAATTTAATGAATCCACACTTGGAAAAATTAAGTTAGCCTTACCTGAAAACCCTCTTTGTTTTGAAAACTATTGGTATGTAAAGAGCAATGATGCAGAGGAAAATATCCCGTCAACTGAGAATTTGATCCTTAGGAGATTTTGTTCTGCAGTATTATTTTGTATTGCCAAGACTTTTTCCTTGTAAGTTCGCTGCCATCACAAAGGTGTTTATTCCTCCAAAATACGCATAAAAGCACTGTCTTGACAGTTTTTCACTTTTATCATGAAAAGTAACACTTTTAGCATGGCAGTAACACTTTCATCGTGAAAACCAAAAGTTCTTTTTCTTCTGGTTTACCCCTTTTTTTTTTAAGACTATCATAAAACGTCTTAATTTCTAACACGGAACTTACCAAATCTTCTTTATTCAGAATGGTCACAAATTCCTTTAGGTTTCATAAGGCTGCTACGAAGCACAATTTACACTAACTTAGTACAAGGTGAAGCCAATTCTAAAAAGATAGCTACTTACTATTTTTATTTCAATGGGACCAAAGTTGAGAAAAGCAGCTCTCACTATTATCAGAAAACTAGTGTTCCTTTTGTTTCATCATGCCAGTGGCCGCTTCTATCTACCATTACACACTGCTAACTTCCCTGAACTGTGCTTAAATCTTCAGGGCAAAAATATACACTTATCCAGTTAGACTCAAGACACAGGCAGTGACAAATAAGTCAAGATGGTTGAACAAAACATTCTTTATGACATACTTTGAAGCTCTGCAATGAATAACTCACATTATATAATATATACAGAAGTTTTACCTTGTTTGTCTTGAGCCAAGAAAGAGCAGGTGATTTACACATTACTAAAGCAGTGTATACACCTTTACACTTCTCCAAACTGCCAGGCAGATGTGTCCTTTATGGACCTCTCCCTCAGCATCATACTGAGAGCAAATTCATATGCGAGTATATATTGATGAAGATTAGAGATGAACTACTTAAATTATTTCTAGAACATCGTTGGCTCCTAAAGAAGGCCATGTCAAGTACCTGCAACTGACCCAAAGAATTATATGAAAGAGTGGAATCTAAAACATTTTCTATTGAAAAGGGTTCAGATTTTAGTTTAGAAGAGAGTTTAGAATAGGAAATTGTTCAGATTTTATTCTTTCAAGCCTATGAAAGAGTAAAATCAAAACTCTTTTCTATTAACATTTTGTGAAGCTCAAAGCAGTTTAAAAATTACCTTCAGTAGAACAGGATCTTCCTCTGTAATATTAACTTCTGATAACTGATAGTAACCAAGTTTTTACTGGATTGCTCCTAAGATCAAATTCACTGCTGAATGAAAAAGACACTTCTTTCCCCACAGGTCTGAGTCCTCATAATTTTTCTACCTTTTTTTTTTTTTTTTTAATCAGAACAAACCCAAAACCCTACAGACCTTTCACTAGGGAAAAAAACAAACAAAACCAAACAGACAAGAACAACCAAAACCCCAGAACAAAACCCACCAAAAACAAAAGAAAAAACCCACATACACAGGAAGAATATGGCTGAAAGGAAGCATGATCCTAAGGCGCTGTGTACAAACTAAGTAACTTAACAAAAGGACCTTTATCCATTTTGTGTCTTTTTTCATTCTGAAATTCCAACCTGAATCTAGGAAAGTTTTCCTTCAAAAAGTTTAATTGAAAACAAAAACATATGGGAATATAGTTGTTTTGAATGTGTTAATATTTTCTGATAAAAAACATTATCAACTCTAGTCCCAACTGGTATTAAAGCCTCAATCACAGATAAACTTAATAAACTTAAACTAGACACTCAAGCTCTTATATTAAGGAATCTGAATTTTTTTTCATTACTGTTGTTAGCTAAACCAAGGGAAACTAACATACTAGTATAATTGATGGCTTGAACTAACAGGGAATAGGAACTAGTGGGAACTAGAGAAAGACTTCACATCACTGTTACCTCATGTCACTTCCCACCATCAGTGCCTGTATTACCTTTCCATTAACATAACTAGATTTTGAGTCAAGGACAGAAGAAACAACTAACTGAAAGCTGTGCACTGCTATAAACAAAGTTAAAGAATCAGACCCGACTACAGTTTGATATCAGGAGGAAGAAATACACTTGCTTTCATTGCAAAAGATATTAATCTCCAACACTACAAATCATCTGAAGAACAATTCTTACCTACAGAAACTGAGAAACAGTCACTTTGGCAATCAAAGCTGCTTCCATACAGCCACAGAACCATGGATTAGCTGTAGCTCAGTACATGCAAATGCTGATACTCATTCAGTTTGGGATATAGTGCCATCTGTCTTGGGAACAGGTAGTTCTTCTGGATGAACACCCTGCTAGCTGAGCTTCCAGACAAGGCTTGAATTCAGAAACATTTTAATAAACTGCATTTAATGAAACACGTTTACAACACTGTTAGAGCTGCCAGTTGATTCCTTCAGACAGTGGAAACAATAACATATTAAATACTTAACTTGTCAAGTACAGTCTATCTCCAGACCCTTAGTTTCCTAAAGATACTCTGATATGGTACTATGGGAACTTGTACAATATATTACAGAGAAACCAGATGCCTCCCCAACCGTTACAGAGCAGCACAGGTTAGTATGAATAGAATATCCTCACTTCCAACTCAACAAAACAGAAGTCTCCCATTCACAGGTCAGCATCAAGAACTGAAACAAACCGCATCAAAAAAGATGTGGAAGAATGAATATGTAGCATTATAGGGGAGGATAAGACCAGACAGATGCTACATGAAAGGCCACCAAAAGATGGTGTTCATTTTCATAAAGCAAGTGTTTGGAGTTCTAACAATAACAAACAAGGCACAGCAGTTTACCAAATAGCTAACACTTAGTTAACATCTACCAGCTATTCATATTTTTTCTTATCAGTTTCAAATAAATCCTAGGTATATAAAAAACAGGAACTAGTGATTATTGCAAAGTATCATTTCACATTTGTTCCCCTTTCTAACGTTATTTGACTAGTACAAATGGCTCATCTGATGTAACCAACACAACTCTGGAAACCAAACATACTGTCAGATTTCAAACTTGTCTGAACTAATTCCAGTCTCATTTCACACCCACACATCAGGCTCCCTCCCACTAGCTAGCTTGGGCTTCTCTTATAGACACAACTTCCTTATGTCAATCGTGCAATTAACATCCACATCTCCTCCCCAAACAATGCCAACTCTTCTATGAAACATTCAAGTTATGAAGACCACACCCCCCTTAATGCTCTTTCATCAGCCCCTTTTGCAACCTGAGAGTACGCTTCTCTTGGGAAGGCAACTCCTAAGTGTGCAGCCCTTTTCACCTTGTAAAGCAGCTTATCTAATAAAAAAAGGCACATGCACAATGTTGCATCAAGAACCAAATGATACTCATGCTTGTAGATCAGGTCAGGGAAGAAATTTATCTGAATTTTCATCTGTCAGCTGATTAGTTTCACTGCAGAGTAAGATGCAGTAAAATAATCCAATGACAAACCAAAGTCTAGGAGCTTCTACCCCTTATTCAGTTTTTGTTGTAAAAGGATTTCTGAAGTTTCTGGGCCCAATTTTTAAGCACAAAGGAGTCTTTTCTCCTTCACCTCTTTCTGTATCCTACAATGTACCTGTCAGAGGAAAAAAAGAAAACTTTCATTCTTCACACGACAGGCTCTTCAACTATTTCATATCCCATAGTCCAAACAACATGGAGATATTCTGAAACAAAAAAGAGGAGTCTTGCCAATTTAAGAAAATCCTGGCATACAATCTGTTGGGTCCTCATCAGTGTGCCACTGATAATCTATCACTGAGTGTTACAGGGTATGTAGGTCACATACTATTGTTCTCCAGAAGTCACAGGGCACTAAGAGGCAGCTAACGTGCATTTGATTATTGCCATATATTCATTTTACATGTAAGCAGTTACTGTGGTTGCCACAAGAATATTAGGCAACTGTCATCCTCTGTGGAGTATATTGTATAGGTGCGAACAAAGAGAACTGAAACACCAAACATTGACAAGATGCTCCAAAGCCCACACTATCCAAACGCAGCTCAGTGCTACTAGAGCTTCTATGTGAAATTTTAAATAAGACTGAAGTCTCAAACCCACTTTTCAGAGGACAGCTGTCCATACTACAAAAACCAATCATGACACCCAGCTTTCCAAATAGAGAGCTCATGGTTCAGCAAACAGACTTCTATTATGAATTATCTATTACACACACACTCGCTTTACCTGCAGTTAAAGCATGTCAACAAGTCAGCAAGGAAAAACTTGCTCTTGGCAGATGTTCCATTTGGTGGACAATCTATATCTAAAGTTTCTTCAGTTGACACCTTTCAGAAGCATTCAGCTTTCCACTACAGACAAGGAAAGGCAGAAAAGTAAAAATAATTCTCCATTAACAGAAAGTAACTGCCCAACACTTGAATGAAATTTGGCAGTTTAACAGCTGGGGGGAAAAAGCCAAATCACCTTAAAGAGAACAAAACAGTAAAATCTCAAGTATACAAGAGAAGCAGTAACTAAGTGTATTCAAAAGCATGAGACAGGTCTGCACAGACAAGATCAGCGCTTTCAGGCCTTCCACCATTACCTTCATGAGAAGCCCTTGAAAACACCAAGACTATCATCAGCTATGAGCCCACACCACTGCAGAAGCAATCCACATTTCCCTTCCTTGCTACCTTCTGTTCACAGCTACAACCCCAAAACATTTGCATTCATGTTGCACCTTAAAAAACGCTTGTACATCACACACTGAGTATGTCTAGGGCAATTAAGAAACTGTTCTGGCCAAAAAGTAACCACTGGGAGGAGGGGTGGAAATGCAAAAGTAGAAAAAACTGGTGTGACACTAAATGGTAAAGCTGGCTATGCTGCCAACAAGCTGATTACAAACCTCAGTTTTCAACCAGGAAATGCATCATAACAACATCTTGTTAAACAAGCTAAACACATGCAAAGGTAAAGGAGAAATCCACACCTTTCTGTCAACAGTGGAGTAATTTATATTAAATTTATATTTGACATGTAACAAGGCCGCACACACACAAAAAATTGCAAGTATGAAAAGGGTGTCTATTCATTTACACAGTGCTTAGCATTCAAAATTGATTTTACAGACATCCTGCTAACCTGTCTAGCAGAAATTCCTCCAGACTACACAAATGAATTCAAAATAGGGAGCCTGTCAGATTTTCTGTTTTATAAGCAAGGAGGTAAAACTATTAAATAGTTTTCAGCATGCTGAAAGTAATCATGCAAAAGTTAAAATAGTATATACATCAAGGGAAAAATAATTATTTTGCATAACCATATTTTTTGTCCAAAAAGTCATAGTTTAAACTGGGTTCTTAAACAGCTTTCCCATCAAAGCAGCATGAACAAAAACACTCCAAAATTAAGACCTTATGGGAAGACACCATCAGTTTATATATCACAAATATAACATTGTTTCAGTACAGCCTAGACAAAATGATCCAAGAGACCTCTTATGCTCCTGAATTTTAGGGATGATTATACCAGGTTCCTCCACAGAGGTAACTAGAAATCTCATAATAGTCTTTTAGCATCATTTTTCCCCTCTATTAAAACAAAGAGGTAGTCCTAAAAACTAGCTAATTTTCTGAAGTAAAATGATACCAGGGTGAATATTCTATCCTCCAGATCATCTCTAAAACATTTCCTGCCAGTGCCTTTAACACAATCCTACTCCAGCCTGTGCCTCTAAATAACAGAAAATATATGCCTAACACAAACATAGAACCAGAATAATCCAGAAAATGTTATGAGTTAAGGGTTGGGGGTTTTTTGTTACACTACTCTTTAAAGAGTATGTGGGGACTTTTTTTTTTTTTAATTCTACATGAGGAAAAAAGTTTGTTGGGTTTTTATTTCTTTGACCCCAGTTCAGAAAGGTATTACTCTGCATAGCTCACTAGAGATAAAAATCCTTAAGAGACTCACAACAACTTCTCTGCATGCTTTTATCTGCTGACATCCCACACGGCCTTTGTTACTACTAGCTGGCTTCCACGATTTGAGGATGTGTGCAGCATCACTGAAACAGTAAAATACTGTTCACAAAATGCTATCTCACTAAACCATGATATGTTTAATATATTTTCTTATTACTTAAAATAATTCTGAGTGGGAGCTCTAAAGGAAAGAGATTTCTCCATAATTTGTAATTAACACTACCTCCCCACCTGTCTGCTTCATACATCCGTTATGTCTGGTCATAGAAATAAGATTATAAATTTGATCTGTTAAATACAGTCTTCCTATTTTTGTTTTGCTGTATCACTTAGATAAGTGAATTTGTAAGTGGAGCCTATAATTGTATTCTTGACCAAGCTGTCCTTTAGCTGAAATAATTATTTTCTCCCTTGAATTTATCTTCTTTAATTTACAGCATAGTTTAAAAACTACTGTTGTACACATAAAAAAAAAGGTATAGTCATGACTGAGGTTTACAAGTTCATCAACCCAGCATTTTTTTTTTTTCCTTTTAGCTACACGTGAAATAGCCCATCACAGGGAACAGAAGAGGAGCAAAAAAAAGGAAGAGAAATAGCCCCCACTCATAGTCAGTCAGAACTAAAGTCTAACACAGAAGATGACCCCAAGCCTGTCTAGAAATCATTGCTTCCAGCAGATGTGGGAAAGAAGTATGCAAGAAGAACCCATGGAAGGGCCTCAAGTAATCAGAATTAAGTGAGGGTGGGTGGAGAATTAGCCTCTTAGCACCTTTGTTTTAAAGATTCCAGCATGCTTCAACCTGAAGAACATTTATCTAGCATCAGAAGCCTGAAACTGAAAATTGGTACAAGAAACTGAAACCCATAGCCAATGAAGAACAATCTCATTTCTGAGCTGGCTAGTGCACGTTTCCCTTTCTATGCTTAATAAAAAATTACACATATTTAAGAGTGGTGTCATATTATCCTAACATATTCAGTGTTTCAGCTTCAAAGTACTGCAAGACTGACTCAGTGAATCTTTGTTACTACTACTGAGGCAGTAAAGAAAAACACAAAGGTCTGTTCTTTTGTCATCTACAAAAGCATGATTTCTATGATACACAGTTAATGTGCAGGTTTTAAAGAGAAGGCTTTCAGAACACAGAAAGATTCTCTAATTATACATGTGTAAAAAAAAAATCTGGATCTGAAACCTCAACATCAAGCTATGGTGACTTTCTAGAACCTAAGTACCTTTAGCTTCCCAACTCATTTAAAAACAAATACACAAAACAAAAAAAACAATGAAACAAACATACACCTTAGGTTACAGAGCAAAAGAAAACTCAGTCTAGTACACGAACATCACAGGAATTTGAATAATCTAAAGAAATTCCAATTTTCAATCAGCTTTTTAATTTAATTACAGCTTTTTTAATGACCAAAAAAAAAAAAAAAAAAAAAAAGCAGTTATAATTAAACAGAGAGCTTCTTGTATTTGTGGCCCAGGAGAGTCATATTAATCACACAGTGTTGCCAGTGTGTACTTGCTACCAGCTCTCATTCACCTCCAGACAAAATTCAGTACTGCAACATAGAAAATAATACATCCTTATCTCCAGAGACACTGACACTTGGATCTCTTTCAAGGCGCTGATAAACCATTACTGCCAGGTACAGTCTTGCTTTATGTAACATTTTTGGAAGTATTTTGCTTTTGCGTCAAATACACATCTTTGTAAAATCAAGCAAGCAACACCACAAACCAGGTAAAGAATAATATCTGCATTCTCTATCCCAAATAAGGGAGGAGGCAGGAGGAGAGGATAGAAAGAACACAAAAAGTTTCTGCCTTCTCTTTTCTGAAAACGGAGACAAATGAAGAGAAAGATGAAATGGTAGAGAAGCTACTCAAAAAAATTGAAACCAGATAAAAGAAATATTATATATATATATCTCTATATACATAGTGATATATATATTTTCTGATATTCATAAGAGAGATATGTATCAGCTTACATTGCTTGGATAGCCTGAAACTCTGTCCTAATATGAGTGTGATAAGTATATTAAAAAGTTTTAAAACATAAAAATAGTCAATTCACAGTAGTCACCTTTATGAATTAAGATGCTCTATATTTTGATATCATCATCATAACAGAAGGCAGTTTTCAGTGTTTCTTTAACCCACAGCAGAGCAGCCTGTCAAATCTTCGTTTAATAGGCAGGTTACATGACATCCTCAGAACAGCAAAAGCCTTTTCAAGGATCTGTAAGTGAATAGCCAAGAACTAGCCATCCTCTTTTACACAATTAATTTTGAGCTCAGGATTATACTGCATTTTATTTGAGATTAAAGTTGTCCTTAGAGACTGTATCACATCCCATGTATCATAACCTATACCGCTATCCAGCCTAGATATTATGAAAGATGCATAGCCTTGTGGTTTGGGAAATTTAAATTGCTTTCCTTATCTTTCCCCTTCACATGAAATCCCAAGAAAATAACCCCAAAAACTACCATCCACAGATTTATGAATCAATACAAACACTCCCAGTTGCAATACATGCCATTCAAAATATCACAAAAACAACAGATGGACTTTAAAATATTAAAAGGGAAGTATGTTAAAAATTACCTCTCTTTCATACATGCATGATGATAATAAAGAGAAAGAATATATTGTAGAAGCAATACATCCTGGGAAAATTCCCTCTGAGTTAAAAAAAAAAAAGTCTCCTAAAATGCTTATTTTACATAAAACTGTGCCTATTTGCTTTTGATTTAAAGATCAGTTGACACTGCAGGACTTCCTCAAATCTTTGTTTTTCTTCTGCTATTCACATCTTTGCCCAGCAGCATCCAACTGAAATTAAAACCTTTGTTTAATGTCATTGTTGTTATCCCTAGCATTCAGACAAGAAATCTCACACAGCGAAGAGCCATCTCTGTTTTGTGCTGTTACTGTACAATTAATTAAAGGAAAAGAGTTAGGGCACCCAAACAAACAGAGGCTACGAGGGCAGCTCAACAGAGGGTTGTTTACAACATACAGTGGATTACACGAAGGAGTTTGCCAAATTGACACTAACTCAAGCTGATTAAGTCTGCATGGCAGACAGCAGACATTAGCACAGGTCTGGAAGCAGTAAAGCCACAGTGGCTTGGATACAACGCCACACAAATATGACAAAACTGCTTTTGAAGCTAATCTAGGCATCTTCACACGTTTCCTAGCACTCCCTCTTCCAGGATTTGCTCCTGCAAAGCTGGTGTGGGTACAGGCATGCCCTCAGCCCTTTTTTCATGTTTTTGTCTTATAATAAGGAGTTCTAGCTATGTTTCAACAGCCACAGTAATGTGAATTTCTACATCTTGCTCACCTACTCTATGCAGGTGAAAGAAAAAAAAAAATAAAAAATAGGTATAACATTTTATGTTTTAGTATCTTCTGCATCCTCCCCATCAAATGAGACACAAGAGGTAGCAAGAAATCGAATTCTCAGTACTGCGTTCTCCCTGGATTTTTCTGCACCACAGTAACCACCTACTATTTACCAGACAAAGGAGAAAAAAAAAAAAAAAAAAAAAAAAATCACCTCAAAGTCATCTAATCCTTCCCCCTGTGCCACCGTAATACCCATTGTTTCTGTCACAACTCACTGATGCTTGCATCACCCATTCTTAAAATTATTCACAACTCTTCCTGATAATATATTCCAATGCAACAGTGTCTTACCAACCCAGGGAAGAAAACATTGTGAGAAATATGTATTTCACATGCTTAGACTAACCCTCACTCTCTCCTATCTCCACTACCTCTTTCTCTCCTTTAAAGCTAAAATAACAGCTCCTGATTCATTCAGTCATTCCTCCAGATACCCAGATATTCTTACTTCTCCTCTCCAGACTCCCTCCAAAGGATTCATACTACCTTCTTTTTCCTTTTTAATAAATTGTATATTCAAAACTGGATACTACCTCAGCACTGGCTAGAAAGATTACTTCATTTAACTTGCAGAATGATGCAGTCACAGGACCTCACAGTAAGAATCAGAAAGGTCCTAAAGGTTTACTGAAGCAAGACTCAGGGAGAAGCATTTAGTCCTTCTGACCTTCTCTGATTGCTCCCATCAACCAGGAGGTAGTAATTACTTTAAAGAAGCCTCACTGTGTTTGAAGTAAGGAACTGGGCTGTGGGGCTCATGCTTTTGCTTTGCAAACCTCAGCCCTGACCTGAGAACCAGCCCTATCAAAAAAAACCTTTTCTAAGGGCAGAAATCAATCATTCTGTGACGGTATCTTGGTATGATAGTTTCTAATTTTACAATTACATAACAATGTTGATTCATTACCCTTGTCGTCCACTATAATACGCAAATCCTCCATGTATATAAAAAACAAAAATAAATCCACCCCCAAACAAAATCACTATCTCATGAGTCCATTTCTAGAGAAAACAATGTTTTTCAAGCAGTTTAGCATTCACCCACAGTCAGTTCCTCCAGATGTTCTTTAACAAGAGTGACGTTTTGACATTTTCCATCATAGAGTCAAGCTTTCAGAGATCAGCTGCTCCTCTCCTGCTAGCATTCTGGAGAAAGAAATTGCATTAACCTAAGGTGGTTTAACCTTAAAAATAAAATCATATAGACTACTGCTCATTTCTTTGTCATCTTCTACTGCTTTAGGATGGTTTAATTCCCAGGAAAAATACTGGAACAAATAACTGAAGTTAAACAACTGGGTCTACAACTGCTCAGTTCCATTTCCCCCCTACACCTGTAATGACAGACACCAGAATCACTCTTCTCAGTGTCACAGTATTACAGGCATTCTCCCCGAGTTAAGTAACTGCAGCAGCTCAGGGATTACATCAGCCAGCTCTTCCCCTTTCAATAGTGTTTTCTAAACACTTCAAATTTAAAGTTATCTAAATGCTCTATAACTTGTTCCTTCCTCACACCAGTTTAAGATTTTAGCACTTACCTTGAACACCACATTCACCTCCAAGTCCCAGTCTCTCTAAATATGAGGAAAAAAAAAAAAGAGACCCCAGTCTGCCTTGTATTAGCTCTCCACAGCTCCAGTCTTCAAGCAGCAGCAAACCTTCTCTTTCTTTTTATTAACATTACATTCCTATAATGATTGTTACTCTTTTTGAGTTGGCCATTCTGAACATCGCATTTTAATTATATGTGCTTGTGCTTTATTTTTACACTCACCCTTGGCAACCCAGCCTGGATTCCCTTTCCCTTGTTTTTGATGTTGAAGAGCTCACTAGCAGCCAAGCTAGCCTCTCACTACTTTTCATATTTTCCTCTGCAGAAGAATAGTTTCAATTTCTGTTATTAACATAATTTCCTGAAGGAACACCTCTCCTTTTCCGTTTGTTTTTTGGTTTGGGTTTTTTTTTTTTTTTTTCCTCTTAACACACAGCCCCAGTGGATAAAATTCACGTTAACTAGACCTACCTGAAGTCTGCCTTTCTAAAAAAATGCATTGTTTTATTTTAACACAAGTCCTCCATCACAGACTCTGATTTGCTCACACACATTACTTATATTCTGGTTATAGTAAAGCTTGCAAGAGCCTATCCTCTAGTTGCTTTCTTTATATTTAGCATGAGAAAGCTTCACCAAGATCCTCCAAGAAATTGCTAGGCTTTCCACTTTACACTCTAACCAACATTTACAGGTAATTAAAATTCTGTGATCTGGATGATTTCTGCAAGGTGTTCACAACCACCCTCATCCAGAAAATCTCCCTGATTTGCCAGCCCTCAGTCACCTCTAGAAAGACAGCGCCAATATTTTTTCCTTTTTATTCACACAGACTTTTAGTAGAATTGTTTAGGGTGGAAAAGTTTATTTATTCTGCCACCAACTGCTTTTTCAACTCTTTATGCCACAGACCCCAACATTCTAGTACCTGAATAAATAATATTTTTATCTTGGAATATTTGAATGTACTTTGGATAACTGCTTAGATCACATTATCTCTTGTCACTGAGCCCAATGCCGAGTGCTCCTGAAACGCTGTTTGTTGAGTTGATGCCTCTTTTAAGCCTAAACTGTTGTTACATTAAATGTTTGCCAAAACTGTACAAATATTACCACTAGTAATGGAATATGTCTTGCTGCAAATACAACAAAATTTTATCCCCCACACTTGCTGCTACTCTAAAAATCAAACAGTAACTTTCCACCTATCGAAACATTGCACATGTACCTGCTGTGGTAATGCTATATATAACGCACAGCAAGCACCGAATTTTAGCTATGCATAGTTTATCAATTCCTAAACTAATACAACATCCATGAAGTGGGAGGAGTTACTATCACATTAGAATTTTAAATTGTCAAGAGGAAGAATCAGATAACATTTCATTCATCTTTAATTCATTCAACTTTTTAAAATGTATCTGCTCACAAACTAATTCAAATGCTGTTGAATTTCACTGAAGGCCAATGGGAAAAGTTCATGCAAATACAAGCCACAAATTCTGCTAACAACTTTTGTCCTTATAGGCAAAGACTAAAAGAAACATTAAATACCTGGAAAAGTCTTCAGATAGCTTCTATATATACCAAAAGTCAAGTAATTCAGTCATTTTCGCCAAGCTGACTTGAATGTCAACAGAACCAAGGTCTGTGTGCCCAGAACATTGTCTATTCCCTCGGCTACAGAAGTCAGTCTAATGAAGAGCATTATCACTTCCTTTGATCTTTGTCCCTATGTGCTTAATGTAAGTCCCATCCACCACCCCACCATTTCACTAACAAGTAAGTTGCTAAAACAACACTACTAACAAAACATGTAACTTTCAAATACCATGCATCATAAAGGCAGTGTTGGCTAAACTGCCTTAGCTGTTTCTCTCTGAATTTTTTTTTTCAGCAATAAAGATTCTAGTGAAAAGAAAAAAGTTTCCCAAGCCCAAGGACTCTGCTGGCATCCAAGCAAAACAAATCTAGTTCTATCTAGCCCAAGGAAATTCTGCAAAATCATCCCAATACACTCAAATGTGTGTTCTGCTGTACCAACACTAGCAAGTCAGGGACCCTAAGCATTGGGCAGGCATCACCACTGTAAAAATTATGCCAGTGAAATACTGCTAAAGGCAGATGTAACCACCGACATTCATAAAATGTCCGTGTTACGTGGCAGCCCGCTCACACTACAGTCTCCCACTGTTGTTCACATTGCTAGGACCAAAACATTAAGAATGGAAATCATTGTGAGGGCAAAGCAGGTTTTGCCCTCCATGTTTATTCCATTATTCTTTTTTTTTTTTTTTCTGCTTTTAAGAAAATGTACTTCCATTTCACATGCTCCTTATCCTATGAAAATGTTTCAAGGAGCTGATAAAGAACTTTCTAATTGTTTACCTGAAACCACTCCAAGCAGGCAAGCATAATTAATCTTAACACAAGTCAGCAATTCAGAAAGGAAATTATCCTGTTACACCTATTGCTGACTCTGTGTTCTATGCTTCCCTGTACTGAATGGCAAAATGGCAAATTTAAAGAAAAAAGGCAAAATCACCTCAAAGTAACAGATTAGCCAAATTCACTGTTTCTCTGAAAGTCAAAATGACAAGTCACAATAGACTGATATTACCAATCCATGCCACAGGCATTCCAAGGACATATAGGTGGTTCAATAACAATATCAGAGCAAAACAAGGAGCAACACACCCTTTTTTGAAAACATTAATGGTTTGCAGAAAAATCTGTGGCTGCTTAGCACCTGCCATTGCTGTACCTTGGTCAGGCACAGAGAAGAGAGAACCCAGCATCATTCTAAGTCACAGAGAAGAACAGACCTCTGGAACAACCCACATCTCGCTGTGGCTGGGAGCATGCACTTTCTGCAAAGTCCGGCACTGGAAGTCAAGGGAGTTTCTCAAAAGGGGGGATAAGCTTTTGTCCTCCATAGGTTTTCTTACAGGAATACTGAATTTATGATGTTGTATGAAAACACATTTATGGAACCGACAAAGTTTAAAAGTGTCAGAAATGTGCAAGAAGGAGACAGCACAGCTATGTTTAATAAAGCACATGGGTCCAGTGTAACAAGCCACAGATGTTTCAACTTCAACTTGTAATTGCAAAGATAGTACCTCCCTACTCAGGCTCCCTTCTTCCCTTATATGTTCAAGATACATGCTTGCAGAAACACTACCCTTAATATAATGCCAGTACAGTGGTGAAGTATCAAGCCAAATTATTTCTCCCTCTCAGGTCTGCTGCATTAGGGCAGGAGCCTGCCACATGAAAATGAGTTAACACAATTTAGTAAAACCCACACTACTTTTCAGAGCTGGCTGCACAGCAGTAATTTTTCATTCATTGCTCTTTGACTTGTGTGTCAGAAAACAAACATCTGAAAAATGTTTAGTTATTACAAATATATTAACTGTTAAATGTTAGTAAGACTAACTCAAAAATACAGGATTATCTTCCCTACTGCTCAGGGGTACCTGATCTTACAAAAGATTTTGTGAAGGCAAATGGGATTAATTCTTCAGCAGTGCAACTCTTCAACCATCAGCACAGTGCAACAGAAGCAGCCAACTGTTAAATTCAAGTTACAATTCAAAAGTTTAGTGGCCTTTAGGTCTTGCCAATAGCATACACGGTTTTGTTGTTTTTTTTTTTTTTTTTGTTTTATGTACATTAAGAAATCCTTCTAGCTGTGAGCTCCTTGCATCACTTCATCAGTTCCCCAGGCAAACTAAATTACTACTAGAATAGTCACTACCTTAGGTCTACTTATATAAAAATTTTCACAAAAATAAATCCTACCTTCCACCAATATACAATACTGGCAACTTGTAAAAATAAGCTAGAATTAGAAGGATAAAGGGCACAAGTGTCTTTCAGCGACAGTTATTTACACAAAGAACCTAACACGTGTTTTTATTTCTTGCCCCCTCCCCCTCACTTTTTTGTTTTTTACCAAACCAGACAAGCTCTTCTAAATCATGCAACCGTTTAAACAGACAAAAGTGTCATACTGTTTGGTGACTACACTAGAGGTACAAGGGGAGAAGATATTTGACTATGCTTCTACAGTTAAATGGCAAAAGTTACATAATAATAATTTGCCTAATACTTTTAGCACTAATCTAGCTCTGTGGGGAAATACATAGAAGCAGATAACATGCCCTCTACAATGCTAATTATGGCTAGACCAGAATTAACTGTCATGGTCTTCAGTATTACCTCAAATTTGACCTTTTTTTTTTTTAAGGTAAAAAAGAAAAACAAGTAGTTGATTTCCCAATAACTTATTACCCATGGGGAGCCACCACAGTTTGAAACAGAGTACATTTCAGGACAAGTTCTGCAACTGCTATGAAAATGCATTGCATTTAGTTCAAAGATAACATGAGTCAAAGCCTCAAGAACATTTTACACAAACCAGCTCAGGATCTCCTTCCTCCTTTTCAGGTGGCAGTTAATTCTGGAGAAAAAATACTGTTATGCATATACATGGAACTAAGGTTTCAGGCCTCCTGCATGCAGATGGCTATATTTCTGTCACATTTCCAAACTTTCCTTTCTTAAAGGTAATCCCACTAGATATCAGAGGTAACACGTTCTTAGATCGTGTCTTCACATACCTTGAGCCTCTACCACCCCTGATACCAGCTCTTACCTTACTTGCTCTGCTTCCATTCCACACAGAATTGCCTCACCTGAACATGCCCTTCAGGATCACCTTTGCCAAGAATTTTCTGGCCACATGGTTTAAAATGGAAAGCATTCTTATCATACCATCCACGAATCATTTACTAAAAGATACCTACATATAATAATAGGAAGTCTTATGATCAATGCCTAAGACAGAAAGTAAGGTAAGAGGTGTTTCCAAAAGCTCCTCAGTCTTCATAACACTAACTTTAGTTGTGAATGCTTTGCTACCATCACAGCACCTCCAAACTTAAGTTGACACTTTAAAATGTACTGGTGTGTGTATATATATTACACAGGAGTAATTAAGCCAGAAACATTTATTGCTGTATGCATTCACAAGTACATTCAAAACTGTTCTTTCAATTCAGCCCAGTCGGTCTTCAGATTTGATCCAGATCTAACTGACCTACTCCCCGTAACACAGTGAAGTCCTAGCTCTACTTTCCAAATGGATTAATCCCATCAGGAAAAGGGTCCGCTTCTTGGAGGCAATTTGCATGAGTTTTTAAAGGTATAGCAATTCTTACAGAACAGCCATAGCACCAGCTACTTACAAGCCTTTATTTGGACACTATGCTGTACTGCAAGAAGGACTAAAAAAAAAAAAAATCAGAACTTGCAGATCACTAGTGCCCCAGCTTTTGATCAGTGCAGGCCTTTGTGGCCTCTTTTGGAAGCACCCTGAGGTTGCCTGTCTTGACTCAACACAATCAGAGCATTAAAAGTGCATCCATAGCATACCTAAAGTATAGGCATCCACTGTTGTGTAATACATTACCTGAAACACACCCAAAAGCAGGACAAAAAAAGAACCAGTTGGCCAACAGCCTCCCTTGATGCCCCCTTTTCTGGAGGCTTCCCCTGATGATGATACAGAATACGATTTTTCCTGGGTTGTAGGTCAGTCTTACACTAAATAACTATTTGATAACGCTAAGAGACCATAAGCAAGTGAACAATGCCAAGTCAGCACGTCTGCGTACAAAAGTCTTAGAGTTTAAGTGCCTGTAAACCAAAATACAGTTATAAAACTGTTACAAAAAAGGATGACTTGAACAAGAGGTCACAAAAGCCCTGTTCTCGGTAGCACACAAAGAACACCACAAACATACCAACTACTCTAGACATACAGTAGAGCACAGAGAGAGACAACACCACTCAAAAATCTGAGAGAAACTACCAGTCACAATAAGATTATACCAGAATGTGGAGACCAGCATTTTTAAAAACTTGAGTATGCAACTCAAACATTAAGGAACTAAACAAGATTTCCATAAGCCCAATTAAAATTTGAAAAGCCCTTGCAATGAAACCTTCTGCAAGCATCAAAAAGCAGCATTTGTATACTAATAAGTAAATATATGGCAAGGGTGGAACAGCAGCATTTGTGAGTTCTTTTATAAAAAGCCTGAAAACTTTATGTACATCAAAGTAATCTTGATAACCCTTCAATTAAGAGTTTAACAGAGAAACTGATGCTTCAGATAGTATCGAGTCTGTAAATCTGAAGACTGAAATTTAACAGGCATCAATTCATTAGTATAATCTTTTGAAAAAATAACAACATCTATAGATTTCTAAAATTCAGTTTCATGCCAGCAGCAGCTTCTACAAATCTAGTTACCTTAGTTTTAGATTCTATGAAGTTTTGTATCCCATGTGGGAGGTGGAGAAAAACAAAAACAAAACCCCAAAACAACCCTCACAGAAGATGACCGAGTTTTACCATCACCACCATATAGTTCCAACACAATGTGAATACAGTAAAGTTTAAAAATAAAAACAATAACAAAATCAAAGAAAAAAAGATGTAAATAAAGTTACGTTTCTTCCATGGACTCTGGCAACACATTCTTCATCATTTTAAAAGAATTCACTTATTTTTTCAAAGCATATATCATCAATCACCATGGCTCAATAAATAGATTAAAATAGCTGTTATCAGAAATCAATTCAAAACATTTGTGTTGATTGATATGGATAACAGAAAAAGGCATCTGGATGTTCCAGCAGCTTCACAACTGTCATCCTCACACCAGTATCTCATTGGCACAGTCTTGCCCTTTGCCGTTATTTATACTTTATGGAGTAGT
The DNA here is from genome assembly GCF_018691265.1 of Tyto alba. Taxonomy (NCBI): domain Eukaryota; kingdom Metazoa; phylum Chordata; class Aves; order Strigiformes; family Tytonidae; genus Tyto; species Tyto alba. The sequence goes on from NW_024881327.1 coordinate 9,659,982, forward strand.
TTGTAAGTTTTTCTGTCTTTTCCTTCTCCATTTGACCTTCCATGTTCATTAAAGCAGAGCCATAGAGGAAGAAACAAACTACAGCATTAGGTCCTAGTTCTTAGATTAGTTTCAGATCAGGTATACTCTTTATACACAGCCCAGCAGAAGTAAGGCAACACAAAATGTGAAAACCCTAATCCAACTTTACTCCTTTGGGTATTATAAACCCTCCCAATTACCATTTTTTCTAAAAGGTTTACTTCTAGAAATTTTGATATAACAGCAGCACAGGACACAAACACAGGTCTGTACTGTATGACCTAACATTAATTACCATATTGGTGTGTAAGAAATCTTTTTGAACGGACGGTTTGTTATCACTCCCTCTTCTCTCTGAAAACAAAAACAAGATAAAAGCATCATGCTTCACCACTAATGAGATGGGGCCCTGAATCTTTCTTACAGCTACGAGGAGGAATAAAAACAGCATGTGTGCAGATGAAAAATGCAACTACAAACTCTTGCACAGCATCAGAGTTTCATATTGTTCAACAGAAAACACCTAGGCAGAAAGAGAGGCACTAGCAGATTCTGAAGTCTTTCTCAGTTCAACCAGAAGTAGTATGGTGGCATATGAGATAGCACACTCACTTTGAGGCATTTTTCTTCCTATCATCATATGAGATGAGTTAATGCTAATCAGAAAATCAGCCGCACGCCCCAGGGAGGAAATCGGAGTGAAGGAAAAATCTCCAAATAATCCAACTGTGCCTCAGCATTTCTCTGTTATAAGAAACCACGTGCCCCAGCCTAGCAAACTGTCCTATACTGGCAGGCTGGCCCTACATGCAACTTCTTAACAGACAGTGTGTATCTGCCTGCACCTACAGATTTGTCTGTATGGAGTAACTCAAAATCATGCCGAGTTACTACCAACAATCTTGGGTGACAAAACATGTTCACATGACCTTGCTAATAGCTCCTCATTGCCTCAAAGATCAGAAAGAGCAACAGAGCAATCACTTCATCAGAACACACTGTCTTCTCTGACTATCAGGACCCTGAAGTTGCTGAGGCCTCTACTTTCCTTTGGCATCCCCAAAAAATTTCAAAATAGCCCTCAGTGATTTGGTGAGTGACGCAATCAGTTTAATGAGGGGGAAAAAAAAATGAAAAAAAAAAAAATCAATGTTACTAGCCTGTTAAACCAGAAGCCCGAACCCAAACTGACAACCCACGGACAGAGTCACACAGCTAAATACAAATACACTAAGTAAAGCGTCACACTTGTGAGGAAAAAGCCTTCTTTGGAACAAAAGCACACGTCCCATGCTCTCACCTTGGCACTCGCCCGCTCCCCGGCTGACAGCCCTGCGCGAAGCCTGGGTCCTCTCCCACAAGTTTGCGACCAACGTTGCCCAGGTCGCCCTACAAGCCAGCAACGGAAAAGCCGAGCCAAAAAGATAAAGGGGATTAGGCAGGCATTACTTCCAGTGACCTATATATTCCCCGCAGCCGCCCGCAGGCTGACAGCAGCTGCTGGACTACGGGGCACCCCGGCCCGCCGCCCCACACAGCCGCCGAGGCGAAACGGCGGCAAGACGGCTCCCACACCGGGGCGGGAGCGTCTGCGCGCCCGCCGCGGAGGCCCCGCCGCCAGGTCTGAGGCCCGTCCCCAACCGCCGCCACCCCCCTCACGCCTCCCGCCCCGGGGGGCCCAGCCCCTACCTGGCACGGAAAGTTTCCCTGGGGAAGGGCAAGGCGAGCTCCGCTCCCTCTCTGCCGAAGCGACCGGCTCCGGGAGGGAGGGAGGGAGAGAAGGAGGCGACTGCCCAGGTAAGTCGCCGTCAGCGACGGGGCAGCCGGGGCCAGCGTTACTCCCTCAGGAGGGAGGGATCCCCCTCAAGCCCGCCCTCACCGAACGTCCCGGAGGCTCCGTCCCTTCAGGGCGGGCATCTCCCCGGCCCCGACTCGGCACCGGCCGCGGAGTTTGGTTAACCGGGTGCCGGGCCGCTGAGTCAGAGAAGCGGGGAGGAGCCGCGACCCAGCGGGGTGAGGCGAGGCCCGGCCCGGCCCCCGGAGGGGGCCCGGTGGGGCCGCGCTCGGCCTCGCCGCCCCTCCCAGGCGAGAGCGGCCGCGGAAGGGGAGGGCGTCGGGCGGTGCCGCCGTTTGAGGTGATACGTTGTGGTTAGCAGGTGAGGAGGTCTCGGCCCGAAAAGAAACACGGTTCTGGAGAGGAAAAAAAAAAAAAAAAAAGAAAAATTTTAAACCCCGTATTATTTTAGAAGCGATGCCACAAGAGGAAGGTGGCCCTTGTTATTACGAGTCACTAGGTGGCACTGTTATACACCCCCCTTTTTAATTTTTAGTTCTTATTACTATTTTTTTTTTTTTCTTTAGGTGATGCCACGGCACGTGAGCGTTGCTCCCTCTCAGCGGAAGATGCCACCCAAGTGCTCCTTGGGGCGTGTTTCTCTGCAAGCAGGAGAATTTCAAGTCCTCTTTCCTTGGTGAGCCATGCACTGGCCTTCGTGGCCTGTTTGCTTTGCTGAAGCTGTAAAGGTGGGGGGAACCACCTGCCTGCCATTTGTTCGGACCCTGTTGGAGGGTTACACCCATAGCCCCTGTGAATAACTAAGAATGCTTCCTGCTATCAATTTCTCCTGCAGGGAAAACCTGCAGACCAGAAGTACCATTTTAAATCGAGCCTATAGCACAGGAACAGGCTGCCCAGAGAATCTGTGGCTGCCCCCCTCCCTGGAAGGGTTCAAGGCCAGGTTGGACGGGGCTTTGAGCAACCTGATCTAGTGGAAGGTGTCCCTGCTCATGGCAGGGGGGTTGGAACTAGATGGTCTTTAAGTTCCAAGCCGTTCTATATTACTTACAAATTAGAATTGGAGATAATTCCCTAATGATACAAACGATATAGTTCTTAGTTTTAAATACCTCACTAGAACTGTGATAGATTGCTGTAGTGAATAGTTAAGCATGGTTTGCTATGCTATTGTGTCTTTTTTTTTTTTTTTTAAAACGCCTTCAGGTAAATTAATTAGTCTGTCAGGGAACTGATTTTGATTTTGCTAATGACTCAAAATAGGAATAGATGCTGGCCTATTAGGGTAAAAGCTCATTTAAATAATACAGTTTACCAAGTGTATTGGTGTTCTGTAGAAGCTCTGGAAGTGTTCTCTCCAAATGCTTTGTGTAATTAAAGAATAATTTACTAAGAATACTAACTAACTAGGTCCACACAAACTAACTTACACCTAGGTATACCAGAGTTAAGATTTCCCAACCCAGGACAAAACCATCATCCAAAAATCCAGTCAGAAATAACAGGTTCCTCCACTTAGAAAGACTAGAAGAATCATTGGTTCTTGTAAAATATCTTGACACACACTGAATGTAAATTTAAGTTGCAAGGAGGGGGTGAGCTGCCATTCTCAGAGACTGTAATTCCTCCCTCTTACGCTATTTATGGTTTTCAGAATGGCAAGGCAAAATACTAGCTAAACATAATTCTTCATTGCAAATGCTGTGGTCGAAGTGCTCAGCAGAGCTACTAATGTCATCTCCCTCATAATCTGAATCCAGAATCTGTTGCCTAGACATCTGGGTGTGCACATCTCTTATTAGAGATGTGAATTCCTGCATTAGATCTGGTATTTCTTACCATTCGTCCAGGAAGCAGCTTCTGTGTGCTTCTTTAGAGCCTGGGTATGAGGGTGGGTGGCATTTGGTGGCTGCCTAGGATGGCAGAGCAGAAGCCAGCTTGGAAATTTAGTAAAATTGTCTAGAGGACTTCAGCAGAAGCCAAAAGGATAGTTCTGTTTAAATTGTTTCACCTCAGAAGCACGGGAACTGTCAGCTAGCACACAGATGAAAGATGCCCTTTGTATGAAACATCTCATCATAAGGATCATTAAGGAGTGAGCCTCTGAAACAGCGTCTGTTACAGATGCTGATATAATCTATTTCACTTCTTTCTATTGCTGCTCTAAGCATTTTAGAAACACTCCATAATTATTTTTCCTGTGATAATTAGGTTGAATCCAAGATAGCTGTCCCTTTACATCAGTATCTCTTAATCATTAGATAAGCTGTTCTATCACACAGAATTAGAAGAGATGGAAGTGTAAAGATGACTTACCACAAGCTCCCACTAATCCTCCTACTGGCCCTCTTTGTTCTGAAGGCGTTCTTAGCTACTAAGAAATACTTCACCCAGGTATAAGAGGCATAATGCCTGAACCCAAATACAGTTGACTGACAGGATAGTTGCAAGTAGCAAAAGTAACACGAGATTTAACAAACAGCATTTGCCAGTCTTGAATGTTGTATCATCAGTACAATTGTGCAGTGCCTCTAGTGAAGTTTAAGCTGTCATTACAACTAAGTTTGTACTTAGAGGAGTTAGAAAATATAACAACATGTATACTCATACTTTTGGTCACCAGTTTTACTCCACAGAAAGCTCAGACTTTCTAAAGAAATTCCACAGAAAACTTCTGCTTTCTCTGACCCAGGGGTGTGCCTGCAGCATCAGAAAAAACACTACTGTTGCAGATAAAAATGACTAAGTGTATCTACATATGTAAAACAGCTTTTAAAAGAGCTCTTTTACTGTAAATTTCTATACCCTTTTTTCATGTTACATATTTTAAAAGTGTATAAGCATTTGTCCATTTAGAAGTGTGCTTTATGCAAAGAATTTAACTACAAATAGAAAATCCATAAGATAGAAATAGTTTAATTTAAAAAAAAAGTCACTGTCAACAAGCCAGAATGCTCGCTATAAATTAAGTGACCCTTGAGCTACCCCATTTAAGACAGATATTTCTTAGATATGATTTAGATATCATCTCAGTAAAACAAAACTGTACTACATGTGCTCCTTAGCAAGAGATCTGATTTCCAGGAGAGGTGTCACAGGATAAAAATGTCCTGTTTAAGAATGAAGAGAAATAAGTGAATGTGTTCTGAGTCATGTTATATGCTATGTCATAGCCTTTCTTCCATACCTTCTGTGAGCAATAGGAAGAAAGAAAATCTGCTTTAAATCTTCAGAAAGGTCCTCTAAGAATTTTCTGTGTACATACTCTAGAACCTTCATATTAGGAAATAAAAGTGTTTTAAATGCTTATGAAAAATCATTGATTATTTCTACATATATCATATTTCATCTGAACAGTGTAAAGCACACTTATCCCTTAATGTACAAAGATGTCCCAAAGCTTTTTTGAGATACGGTTTTGCAGATCTTTTGCTTCAACACACAATTTACAATGTAGTACCATTTTAAAATCATTAGTATGCAAAAGATAAATATTATATTTAGGTGGATAGAATCCAAACACTTGGCTGGAGTGGTAACTAATAAAAAAATTTGTAAGATTGGAAATTAATATGTTTCCTTTGAGTGCTTAAGCAATACAATAAATACAAGAAATCTAAGATTGCTAAGAAAAAAGATAATGGATTCTGAAATATCTGTACTTTGACAAACCCAAACAACATAAAAGAATTTGTAATCTATTTTAACTGGTATTTGTTGATTTACTTGTTTCAAGACAAATCTTTAAGCAAAAGAAAGTTTGTTAAAGAAGTTATATAACACAAAAAAAGACTCACCTTTGACTATTATAAATTAGCAACTTACGAGACAAATCAAAATAAGTTCACTGCCCCTTTAACAAAATTATTTTTCCTCTTTAAAACCAGATTTGGTTATCTATGATACATTGTAAGGGCCTGACACTAATTTTGAGAATAATTTAATTCACTCTGCTCCAAAAGTCAGTTCACTCATAGTCTGTAATTTCTCATATGCTGTAAAATGGCACAGGTCAGCACTGCTATCAAAAGAAGTAATCTTACCTTCCTCCACCCATTCTGTCTCTCCCTCCACTTCTATCTTCTCTGATGCAGTCAAAGAAAATCTATGCAGCTGTTTAATAAATGAGGTCAGTTCCCTGATCCAGATGAAAATTACCCCCACCCCTTTTGTAAGGTTAACTTTAACATGGATCAGTTCTTTGATCTGGTTCACCTGCTACCACATAAATCCTTACCCTGGCACAAGAGAGGGAGCAGCATAAGGGCAGGAATGAACTGGGGCACCATAAATTAGCATAAAGAATATGTGAAGCTGAAAGTATGATTCCAAAAATGTCTTTTAACAGATAGGCACCTAGAAACAATTGTGCTCTATCCTATTGTTTGTGAGTTCTTTTGCTTGAGAGTATGTGTCTGAAGCACGTGCTATAATACATCCTCTGCATTATCTGAGAACTTGCCTTTATCCTCTTCAGATACCCTTTTTATGCTTTGAAAACACAAGGCTGAACCCTGGACTTGTGCTGTAAATCCTTCAAGCTGTGTACTTGGGGAAGAGGAGGGCAACTGATACTTTTTTAAAAAAAATTAAACTGAAAAAAAAAGCCTCCCTTCTCACAAGACAAAACCTCCTTCCCTCTCTACTGGCAGTTACTGTTGCAGGATAGTTGCGGGGTAGAAAATTTTTTCAGTCTCCCATAGATTTCTTTTGGATTTGCTAAACCATCCCTGCCAGCAAAGATTTATGTCTGGACCCTAGCAAATTGCTTACCTTAAGAATCCAGCTGAAGGATATTTAACAAAAATATATCCCTAGAGGACAATAAGCAGTAGACTCTTTAAAGGCTCATCCTCCTTTTCTAATTACAAGTTATACTCCAAGGTCCAGTGGGAGCTTTGGCCAAGAACTACATAACACATTTTTTAATGAAAATTAGGTTATCAGCATTATTCTGCTTTTCTGGTTATACAGACTATGATTATAGTGAACATGGTATTTAAGCAAACAGAGCCAAAGCTGCTCTTCCATAACCTATAACCTGCACACATGTCACATCATAGTCAATAGTGGTAAAACATCCATATTTTCTATCCTTCCCCCCTCAAAAGTCACCTCTGACAATCTGGATTTAATAATTTCATTATCTCAGGTTTAAAAAAAAAACCAGAACATTGACAGTTTGTCAGTAGGGAAAATTTTAGTGGACTGCAATAACACTATTGAACACTGGCTCAGGTACAAGGCTTCCTCCCAGCTAATTACAGTGTGATCTATGTAAATTTCTTAGCAAAGCACTCGCTTATTAGTAATTACACAGTATGCTCCCTGTTTTCATAATATCGGTCGTAGTTTTCACCATTATATTGCCCTCATAAAGTCACATTTCTGTCTGCTTTCATAAAACCTTCCACTTTTTCCTTCTGATAGACTACATTTTTGGTAGATTCTCTAATCACCGAGCTACTGACAAAGGGAAATAGGTTACCTGAGATAGGGGGAAATCCTGCAGTCTTTGTTGCACAAATCCTATCTTTCAGATGTGAAATCAGACATACTGGATTTTTTTTTTTTTCCTGAACTAACATGAATTTACACCTGCTGGTAATTGTTACTGAGAAAGGAAAAAGAAAATGTCATACCATATCAGCCCACAGGTCTCTGCATAGTAGTACTGTCCAGCTTGGGAAGATAGAGACAAACCAGGCAACAAAAGTTCATGTAAGTCTGCATGTCTCTTACACCACTTAAAAGACAATGAAATATTAATAAGTACCATTCTTGTGTGAGTATATGAATACTGATTTCCTCTATGAATGGACCAGTACTAGTCAGGAAATGAACCATTCTGCTGCTAGGCAAAAAAAATCTATAGTGAATCAGAGAGTAATTCTTAGTGGTGTTTTGTTCCTCTGCATGTTCTTTTTTGTTGCTTACTTAGGTCTGGGATAAAGTGATTCTTCACCACTGTCAGATACTTTGTGAAGTCAGTAGGTGTTACTTTCTACAGAGAAAATAAGAGACAGAAATAGGATTGCAAAGGAGGAGAGCTTTGCTTTGCATTTCTTGCAGCCGATGTAGAGAAATTATTTTTTCTTCTGGAAACTCAGTTTTAATGGTTTACATTGCAGCTTAACTTCAGAGTTTATGGCTAACTGCTAAGAGTCATAAGTATAAAGTAGTTAATTGAAAGAAGTCTTTACTTAATCTTTTGAGAAAATGTTTTTCATTTTTTTGCCAGTAAGGACTTTACTCATGTCGAATAAATACTTGATGCAAGAGAAAAGCTGGGCACCTATCTTTGCGTGAGATTAATGATTTAAAACTCTCAGAGTGGGCAGCTGGAGAGAGGTTCTCAGAGACTGAGAACAGTCAAGACAAATCCTCCAGTATGACAGACATAAGGCCCCCTATTTTAAGGTCCCTCCTTGTTCTGCAAGGTATTCAACAGGAAGTTTACTGAAATCCTCAGCAATTTGCTGAATGGGAAGTCAGTGGCTGTTTAGGAGATTTGGCATCAAATAACAGCATTAGTAGGTGCCTAACTTCTTTGAAATAAAATCCTGTTGGGATTTTTTGAAAAGCATGTGGCAGGTGAGAAGTGCTCGTAACCCTTTGCATTTAAAAATCATTAGCTAAAATGCATAGACAGCATTAGGATCAAAGACCAGGCTTCAAGTCACTGTCTCCCTTTGAGAACTAGTTCTTAGCTGCCAGCTGGTACAGTGCTTCTCTGACTTGCTCTTCCCAGGCTTGTACTCTTTGCAGCATAGTACCCCATCTTCAAAAGACTCTCCGGCTTCCCACTTCGTATAAATTGATGGGTAAAAAACATCGATGCAGGGAAGGCGAGGTGAGTTTGAATTTCTTCGTCTGAGTTAAAATTAATTCATGCTCTCTTATTTTGTAGGCAAATGATCTATTAATGAACTACTTCTAGGGCCAACAGCAGCTCCTCTTGAAGACAGCAACCTTTAGTTCTTTCTAAGAGCAGTTTCTAGACTTTGAGTGCTAACTACAAAAATTTTCATTTGTAGACCTAATTCATACACCGAATCTCCAGAGAGGACATGATTGCAATTATACTTTTCTGCATTGCATAGCCCTTTAACTAGCTGTCAGTAGCTCCCAGCTCATTGGAGACTTTTTGGACAGCCTCTATAAGAGTATTAGTTCTCCCCATGTGCTCCATGAAGGACCTGTAACGCAGGTATGAATTTCGCTCTAGCATCTGGAAGTCAGGCAGTGCTACCACTGTTGGAAATCTGGCCATTATCTGGCTTCCTGAAGGCAAAACAGAGAACCAGAAATAGTCAGAATTATAATTCAAGGGAATCTATCTTTCAGCTGCCTTTTTTAGTGTATTTCTGTTGAGTTGTTTTGCTTTTCCTATTTTACCTTGTATTTATCTCCCCAGAATGAGATTCTGTAATATTTTACTTGTGTTAGGGGAAACTTGCATATGGTTGCCATCTACCTATACAAAGGAAAAGAAAACAATGCATAGTTAGTATCCTAAATGGATTGGATTATATAATGAAACATTATTAATTTTTAACTTGGACTGTTACATTTCAAGAAATATAGCCTAAACTGTACAGCATGAGTTGTACACACTTATCTCTGAGAAATCAGTTATAAACACGTAAGAACTTGTATATTTACAGAATATAAGCTACCAGGTACTAGTGTCTTGAGATTCTTTATCATAAGAAATTACGTTCAATAAGAAAGTTCAAGTTTGACACTCGTGATTAAAAAATAAAATTTTTAGGGACTCTGTCCTTTAGTATGTAGGAAATTGCAATCCTGATGGAATTCAATGTTTTTCATTTGTTTGCCCTGGCAGCTGTGCATTAGTAAAATAAATAAATTAAATAAACAGCAACATCTGTTCCAGTCACTAGAGGTTTATTGCTGGAGTTATCTGCATTGGATGGGAGGAGAGGATCTAGTAGAGGAGCTCAGCTTTGCAGAGATTAGTGGAATCACTAAGAATAAATATGTAGAACTGTGTGACCTGTGGGAAATATCTCACCTGCCAAATGATGATGGTAACTAGTATTAAAGTCTGAAGTCCTCTAGCATCTATTCTGCATTATTCATATGAGTAGGAATCTCATATTCAAAGAGCTAATACGGTATCAGTATGTATCTTATTAAAAAGAAAATCTGTGGTGTAGTTGAGAACCTAAGCCTGTAGGTTTTTCCTTTTAGTTCATTATTCTTGGTTTCAGGATACCTTACTCCCTCTATATATTTGAATAGTATAAATGTGTGTGTGTGTATATATACATATTTATGAATATACACAAAATTCTGCATGTGTGTTTGGGTGTGTGAGTGGGACTGGACAACACATGGATGATCTTGTATGCTGTAGTCAAGCCACCTCCCTGTCTTGTTTTGATAAACTAAGCAATACACTTAGTGGATAGCTGTGATGCACAGAAAGTAAGACAGGGTGATCTAATCGTGCCTCAGGATTCAATCCATGAATTCCTCCATAAACCTGAGAGAGTAGTCACAAAGTAGGTATTCCTATGCTGGTATTCCTACCTGATTAGTTAATGAATGCTCTGCTACAATATTTAGAAAGATGCAAAACAAATTCTTAATCAACCAGACAGATATAATTTGCCAATTCCATTAAAATAATCTGGGAAAGCTGTAGGAAATAGTTGCAACATGAACCAGAATGTTTCACTGCCATTATTGGAATCCAGAAACTCAAATGGAAGTTGCTTTATAGGGGTTGCAACCATAGCCAGAAATAGATACTAATAAATACATACTAAAATTGGAAGAAAACACAACTGAAGTTTATGGACTTCTTCTGAAGATGGTTGTGGCATTATTATTCTCATAATATAAGCACTAGAGAGCTGTCAGTGAAGTCATCTTGTTGCAGGTTTAAAGCGGTGAGTAAGCAGGAGGTAGTGGTAGTGTAAGAGGTAGTAACTGAAGCCTAGGAAGAGGTGTCAGAATGCCTTGCTAGATCACTGGTCATTGCAACACGGTGGTTGTAAGGTAACAGTTAAAATGGGTTCAAAGGGGAATAAACAAATGGAAGACAAGTCCCATTGATGGTAATTTATATTGGAAAAAAAAGGTACTCCTGGTGCTTTCTTTGGCTGAGAAAGTTTCTGAACTGCTTATTGCTGGAGAGAGGTTAATTAAGCTATTTTCATCCTCTTAGTGTAACAATGTACTATTAGCTATTGTGGAAGATGGGATATCAGGCTGGACAGAGCCATCTGTGCGAGCCATTATAGAATACTTGACTTCTGTCTCTTCACACTAAAAACATGAAAGTATCAACAAGCTAAGTGGTAGTGAGGTAGAAGTTGAAGGAAATAAGAAGGTGACTTTGATATCTAGGAGGAGGCTGAGAAGGTTGGAAGTTCCCACTTTTTCATCCTCTAGAAACAACAATTTATTGCAAGCAGCAGGTGCAGAAGAGAAAGGAACAGAGTATGGGCTATTTGGAGTAATTGTTACAGCTCTGGGAAGAATTATATTTACCAGTTCTCTCTGCTTTAAGCACTGGATGTCAGCCAAGTAAGTCAGATGGGTATATGTGGGTAAAAGGGATATGTGGTAATTTGAAGGAACATGAGTATGCCAGCAAAGGCTTATTCAACTTTGTGTGAGGGTGCTTTTCAGTTTTCAAATTGTATTTCAGTCTGATAGGTAATTTTCAGGCTTGCTGCAGTGAAACTTGTTCACATGAAAGTATATATTTGAAATATTTTGAAAGCCTATATTTGATTACTAATTGGTTGGCATTTATCTCTCCACTTTTCTCAATATTGCATTACCTCTGGTCTGCAAAGAACATCAGTAATATGTGTACGTCACAGATACAGAAATCAGGATTGCAGCATGAAACTATTTATTGTGTAATAACTAAATTTGATAATTGCAGCTATTGGAAGTAAAACTATAAATGGTTCATATAAAATAATTCTGGTTTTAAGGAGAATTAGCTATATAGTATAGTAGCACTGGGAACTAACTTTTTTAAAAGTTGCTGTGGCTAATGCTTTTTTCATACTAATTTCATGCTGTTAAAACTCCACCAGCATTAATGGAGTTAATCCTGATTTTCATTTACATAAATGCAAAGAAAGCTCAGCCTCAGTGATTTTTTACATGCTGTTTCAAGTGTGCTTGAAACTGCTAAACCCGCATAATTCCACATAAAAATAAAGCTTAATTTAGAGAGATCTAATTGTTCTTATTTCACACATAAACCTCTGTGGCAAACAACAGAACAATGATACACTGTTCTTTGACATTTGAATTTGCAATACTGGTTGAACATTCAGAGTCTTTTTGAGATGTATTTTTATCAATGAAAAGTCTGTGAAACCATTTAACTAAAAATTAGCTTGTATTAATGTAATCCTGTCCACTAGCTTCCATAGATGATGGAAGTACTAACTGCCTGTATCAAAGGGAAGAAAAAGCATTTGATTTTTAAGACATAAATCAAGTCCTTCGTTTCTTACTCTTTGATCAGCTTTGCTTATGCAGGCACATAATCTGACCCCCTTTGCCATCTAATTTTCCACCTCTTCCCTCTCCAACCCCATAGTATTGAGCTTTTATCAAGGCCAGAATTTTTTTTTTTTTTTTTTTCTCTCCAGGGACTAGTCGTGCCTCATTCATTTTTCTCCCTGGTCTGTAGAAACCCCGCTGCAATGTTAAACCATTAGGAAATACCCACTTCCTGGAACATCAAATACACCTGGTTTTTTTTGTTACTAGGCTGCCACTCTATGGCCGTATGCATAAACTACAGTTTTAGTTCCACTGAAGTAAACTGTATTGGAGTTTCTGGGGATGTGTGATAGATCATCTGGGCTTCATGTTCTACAATGAGAGTATGATTACCTTAAAGAGGACAAAGGAGAGGACTAGCATTTCCCCTGTAGGCACCTACCAGCCTGATATCTTAAATACATTGCAGACTATCTTTTTGATCATTAATACTGTGCATATTGTAGTACCTGCACATGTAATTTACCACTATGCTGCTTCCCCTGGCTGTCCAAAATAATGCTATTTTGAACTGGATTTTCAAATGAGAGAATATTCAGTCGTTTATGCCAGAAAGCCAAAAGATATGCTTTCAAAATACCTTTGCTAGGAAATCAGGCAGATGCTTAGACTAATACATGCCTGGTGTCCTTCATAAAGATGAAGTTTTGATGCTTTTGAATCTGTGCAATAACTAAGTCATGGAAGTGAATCAAACTGTGTTTTAAATGCAGATGCTTATATGTAGCCATACACAGTTGTTTACAAATGGGTTAAAGGGGCATCTAAACTTTCATTAATAATTTTTTCACTTATGCAAGATTGCAATACACTGCCTAGTAAATTGTTGTTATTTAAGTCACTATTTTCACATCTGCTCCTGAAAATGGAGATGACTGAAATTTAGCAGATCTGCCTTCTGGAGTACCATGAGCAAGCTGTAGATTTGTCTGCCTGTAAGCACTTCTGCTCGAGTTCTACAGTGTGAAGACCTTTCACAGAAAAACTCATGTTGAAGAGGGTGGGAATGGCACTGTATGTATGTATAGTGTTATTCCTCATCCTCAGGCAATTTTGCATGTTTCCATTCAGGAAGTGGAGTAAGAGCAAGCTTGAGATGTGCTCCTACCTTCGTTTTTAGGACACCCAAGCTAAGAGGAAAACTCCAAGGTCAATGGAGATCTAATTTCTTGTAGATGTTAACTTTTAAAGAACAGAGTCCCTGGTTGATGTCCTGTCAATGGCCACATAAAATATTGTAAGGGCTTCAAAATGATACTATTTTCTGTATAAACAGTACCTGCTGTTTGAAAGCAATCTGAAAAACGAAAGTCCAAAGCAAAGGAAATTCATTCATTCAGATGAATAAAAGATGTCTTATTGGCCAGAGAAGTCCGGTAGCTTGAAAACAAGCTCAAAATTTTTAATATGTGTTTTTCCTTTGAATTTGCTCCTGTAAGCACTCCTGGGTTCGCTGGAGAGCAGGGAGGAAGGACGATTGTTAAAAATTGAACAGCTTGCTCTTACTAAAATAAAAATCCATTGTACAGTCATCATTGATTTAAACTAAAACAGGTCCTGACCTTTGGCCTTGTTAATAACATTGTTCCAGATAATATCTACAGCATTTTTAATATTTTGTGTTAATGTAGATTAATATTATAATAAGAATAGTATTTTTCAGGATGCTTGGCCATAAAGCACCTTTGGTTTCTAAACAGAACCTGCTGTTAAAAGGGCTAATTAGTTCTGCCAAGAAGGTAACAGTGGCTATGACCTATAAACCAAACTGTAATATATATTAGGAGGTTCTGAATGCTGCAGTTATATTCCCCCATTTAGGAATATTACAAGTAAAATTTACTATGATCAGGAGATTGAGAAAGAACGGGAGATCATAAAACAACATAAAGCAGGAGCTCAGAAAGAAGTTGGAGGAGTAGCAGCTTGGGTATGGGAACTAAACCAGTATAAAATTAGATAAAAAATTACCTCATTTTCTAAAGTATTTCTACAGCAGTCAGTGCAAGCAAGAGTAACATAATAGGTGTGGCCTAAAACCATACGCTGAAGTTGCGAGTGACAATACTGAAAGACAATTAAAGTAATTTTAAGGAACAGGGATGCTGACCAAATAGCTAGAGGCTGGAATGCAAAAGAAAGCGAGGTTGCCTGAAGCATGATGCGGCAGCGCTGGATCCTCCTCTGTAGCTTATTTGTTGTAGCAGAAGCACCAGGGTCCCCAGAGTACCGATCGCTGCTGTGTACAAACCTAGCAAGTGGTGCAGTGCAGCAGTCTTTGACACCTAACACACGCAGCTGAAACACTCAAATCTAGCAGCAAGGCCAAAGACTGAGATTTAGAGCAGTAGATGATGAAAAAATATCAACAAATTTTCTGCTGGGTGGCAATGTGTCAGGTGTATGCACAAGCAGACTATGTATGCAGAGGCACACAGCTAACAAAAGCTAGGTCAGCTGTAGTTTACAAGAATTAATTTAACTGTTGATTTAAGATGGTGAATTGAACTGCCAACCAAACCCGATCCTGTAACAGTCAACACAGTTTTTGAGCTGCTGTAATAAACTGAATTGATTTCCTTCACATGGAGATAATAAAAATGTCCATCTTGTACAAAGTGTTGCATTTTTTTCCCTGAAACTTTTGTATGACTTTGTTGCCATTTACCATTGTTTTTCTCCTGCATTCTTCCTAAATGGTTGGAAATACCAGTGCACTGTATTCCAGATATGGCTGCAATATGGCTGCAACAGGGCTGTATAGAAGATTATTTATCCTGCTGAATTCCAAATATGATCCATGGCTATTCTCAAAATGACACTGTTTCTTTGTTTTTACAGTGGTATTACATAACAGGCCTCTGTTTAGTTGCATAGTTTTCACCTGTCTAGTCTGGCTCCGCTTCTGAGTCAGTAGGTGTCCAAAACTGATATGTTTTTTTAAAACAAAATAACATGCCTTCAATGTTTTAGAAATGTAAAAATGTCTTAATATTACTGAGTGATCCTAATCCCGAGAAAGGGACCTTTTCTTCCTTGTGCATCTAAATTATTCACAAGGGGAAAAGGCTTATAAAACCAAATAAACCTTAGTGTCCAGACATAGAAATATAAATAATTGGTTTTACCTTATCTTCCTTTCCTCTTGTTCTGTTTACTATAAATTAGTCAAACAAAATCTGTGTATTTATTTTCTCATAGTGCCCAGGTAATTTACTTATACCCAGAATCCTGCTGTGCCAAAACAGAAAGTGCCTAGAGGACCCAAATATAGTTTTCCCAGTTTTCCTGTCCCTTACCACTAAAGATCTTGGGTAGCATCATTGAACTAGCAAGGTTAGAGCCCTCAAGAGGCAGAGTTAATTACCTGCTTCTGCCATCCCTGGTGAAATGCCATTTCACTTTTCTGTATTTCAGTTTCTAGATGCATTGTATTTTCTTCCTCTTGTCTTTTTTTTTTTTTTGTGTGTGTTGTGTTGTTTGTTGGGGTTTTTTTCCATGTTTGTTTTGACAGTAAGCTCTTCAGTGTAGGAACAGTACATCTATAGGGCCAAATCTGAGTTGGAAGCTCTTTGTTTTGGTATAATCACGCTAATAAATTCTTTATCCCAGGTACTGTAGCTCCCTTTATCATTTTATTTCGCTAGACATAGTTCCTCACAGCACTTCTTCCCCATCTAATACTCTGTTTTAGTAGGAACAAGCAGATTAGAAGGAGCAGGACACCCACTACTACCCTTGCAAAACAGTGGAAGTCATGATCAGATCCAATTAAGAGCAAGAATTTAAGATATACCAAAATTAGTATCCCCTTCAACTGCTCTGTCCTCTCTCAACTCGGATTAAGTTTTGCATTGAAATAATCTCCTGTCTTCATTTTCCTGCTTTGTTTAATTATCTGTACTGTTTGTACTATTTCTTTTCATGTTATGTCTATTAAGCTACTATTTCTTTTCTTGTTGGCTTGACTGCAGAAGTCCTGAATATGCATGGAATCTAGTACAACCTTCGGGCAGTGGTGAATCTCCAATACTGTTATTTATAAAAGATATTTGTGGACACTATATACACGGTAGTAAATTTATTGAAGTGTAAAGAGAAAAATTGCTCAATACAATGCAACACTTCAGAAACACATTTTGGAATAGCTCTCAATCACACACAAACATGAAGTTATACTGTCTGTCATAAAAGAATTGAATGTGATAAATTCTGTGAGCAGTATATTAAATCTAAGGCTCAAAAAGCTAGCCACTTTCACAGTACCAGCTCCAGGAAGCTGGCTTGATTTCCCTTCGGTCTTATATTTAACAAATTGCTGTGAAATTACGTTCTTTTCTTTCTCTTCAAAACACAGCTTTTTGAAACTTCACTCTTTAATATTTTCTGTTCACATCCTAATGGATAAATATGCACATCTCAGAACTTCCCGCAGCTGGCAGAAATTGGCAGTGCTGTTGTTTGTTAGAAGAGAGGAAAAGGACTGAAATGGAATGGCATTATTGACCCATAAATATGATCTCATCAAATCAATCTGCAGGTCTGGAAAATTCATAGTTGTTCCATTGGATTTCTTCAACAGTGTTTTGTGGATAATGTAAGGACTTACTTGCCCAATCCAAAACCAGCTGAAGTTGGCAGAAAGACTCCATTGTTTTGATGCTAACTTTTTGGAGTATGTAGCCTCATCTACTGACACAGATTAAAATAGGCATACAGAAATACCTGTGCTAACCTCCTGTGCCTGCTTACAACACGGAGAAAGCATTCATATTTCTGCTGGTTTTTTAAACGAGAAAGCCCAATCCTGATGTAGAAGGGAGCCTGCCAAATTAAGAAACAATGCAGCAGGACTACTGGAGAATATTTATACTGCATGTCTAGAAGCAGGAGGACTGAATTCACACCCTTAGGGGAAGATAAGCAAGACTAGCTTTAAACTCTCTTTGTACTCCTCTGATTCTGAGTTGTTCAGTGATCTGAACTGGCTTCTGACTGGTGCTGAAATTCTGGCTCTGACAGCTCCCATTTGCCAGGTTTTCCAAGAGGCCTTTGAATAAACAGCCTTTATACTCTTTGTACCTTTATACTCTCACCAACAAACATTCCACCAATTGCAGAACACTCCAAATATCTTAGTGGGCACAGAGTGGATAGAGGACATTTGAAGACATTTAAAGTGCACAAAAACTACTTCACTTTAGTGAGATGCCCTGAGTAATTTTTATGAGGTTCACTTACCAGGAAGTGCTGTGCTGATACAGCTCTGTCATCACTGTTCCAGTTCATCACTGAACTTGCTTCCAAAAATAACAGGAGGGGTGAAGAAGACATGACACCTGAGGCTGTGGTGAAACCTATGCAAAATTTCCTTGTGATCACAGTCTGAATCAGTGTGGACCATATGGAGTCATCATAAATGTGCTAGAGTATTTAGTAAACAAAGAATAAATATATAAACACAACTTTTTATTGTAGCCATTGAAAGAGTAGTGTAACTGGGAGAAAAGTGAGGAATTAATCAAATGTGTAGTTGATAGCACAAACATAAGAACTGTAAGGCCAGAATTTCTGTAAAATAGCAAACATCTCAGTGCGTCTTTTCATTCTGTTTATTTCCTGGATTGAGGTATTTATGACTGGGAGGTGTTTGGGGTGTTTAAAAGCCAGAAATAAACTAGAATGTATAGCAAGTTTGTCCTGACCGTCCCTTTTCTACTGCTACCCCAGGCTTCCTGGCTCTCTTGCTTCCACCTCGTGTTCCTTAAAATTGCCTAGCCTCATTAGTGATCATGTCACAGTCCTTCACCAATGAGAAGTCTTAAAACATAGTCCCTCTAGATGATCTCTGGTTCTACCATTTCTCCTGATTTATGATTCTATCATTTCTTCTGATTCCTCACTAGCCTTTAATAAAAGTGATACTTCTGGTAGCCTCAGAATTTCCTGCTTGAAATAAGCTTTCAGGTACCATGTGTGTATTAGCTGGGCTGACTGAAGACAGGGTAGTATGAGAACTGGGAGGCCCTTTGATGAATATTTTCAATATAAAAAGATTCATTGGATAGGACTCTGGAAATAAGACATTAGAGAAATCAAAAATTAAGTCCAATGGGCTTAATTTTTAAATGTTTTTACTTGGTTCAGTAGAATCAGTTTGGTTCTCTTTCTCAGGAGTGCCATGAACTTCTGTTTTTCCTATTTCTTCTTGGCTCACTGTTTGTATTCTGATATGACTTCACACAGAAGAAGGTTGACTCTTGAAGAGTTCAGCTGCACACACTATTCAAGTGATCCTGACAAGGATGAATGATAATAAAAATTGTCCATCCTTTGAACGTGATTTGGATTAAACTGCAGAAATTACATGTCAATATTGGATAGAGCCATATGGGGGATATACACAAGAAATATAGGGTTATATGTGGACATGATTTGTCATTCCGCTCTTGACACCACTCACTCTACATGCCTGTTCTTTATTTATAGGCAAGAAGCATGCTGACATTTCAATATTCCTTCAGCTCAACAGTTCAGAGTACAGTCACAGCAAGAAAAGCAACATGTGAAACCGTGAATAGCCTGAGATTCATTTCACTGGATTTTCCAAGAATTAAATTTTAAATTGGAAGGTAAGCCACAATGCTAGTTTGACAGGAGTTTTGAAAAGGAGAGGTTAAATTTTAGGATTAAAAAAAAAAAAAAAAAAGATGTATGAGTAGCATTCATAAGATAATGAAGTGACTGGAAAATAGCATTTAAAATTCCCTTTACATTTCAGTAGTAATCACAGGAAACAACAGATGCTGTCCTGTCATGCAACATAACGTTTTACTTTACCTAGTTCTGCGCTTTAATTGTATAACTAGGGCCAAAAGTCAATCTTAGCTTATCTCTGTGAATTGTCTTTGTTACTGACAGAAACAGGAATGATCATGTATACACAAATGCACACAAATGTGTGACAAGTAAAAGTTGTGCTGTTGTAATTAGATGAAAAAAGTGTATGAATTGAATTAGGCTTCAGTTAATTTCATTAACATGCCAGGATACTGTGATCATGAGCACATTAGAAATATCTTAACAATGATGATTCTCCATCTCTCATGCCCCCTTTGAATGTAATTTTTGTCATACATTAGGAAATCATGAAAACTTACAGTAGTCCCCTGAAAGTTTTGTCCTGGTAATGATGCAGAATGAATATGATACTTCTGCTAGTAGAAGACTAAGAATGTCAAAGTATTTCAGACTAAATAAGATGGAGATTACGTCTTGGAAATACAAGATATTTTGGTATTTTAAGGTAGCAAGAACCATTGCGCTCAGGCAAAAATTCACTTCCTGGGGAGAACAGGAAGTGTAATTTAAGTGTTTGCATTCACTAAATCTGTTTTTAAACTCTATGGAGAAAAATCAGGCCTGTGAATTTTCAGAAGTCTTGAACAAATACCAAAATAAGAATCAGAATGGAAACATTCAATCATGTCACTTTTCCAGTTGTTAACGCACCAGGTGTAATGTTAGCACATGTGAACCTGTCTAGAACTAAGCAGTGACTTCTTTTTTTTTTTTTTTTTCAACAAGACATTTTTCATCAAGAAAAAAAAATAAAAGCCCTGCTTGACTAAGAAATCTTTGGTTCAGCCAACATTATGTCAATACTATTGGGCTTCAGTTGCTAACAACTTGCAAGCTGGAGAATTAATAACCAGACTTAAGTTTCCACCATTCACTAATGAGGCTGGAACATGACCTGCACACCTAACCAGCCGTGAATAAAAAAAGAAAAAGCTCAAGGCTCATTTACTACAACTGTCAAACTACTGCATTTTCTTTAGTGCTAACCCAAAGAAGGATGAGCCCTACTGCTGCAGCAGTATATCAACATTCAGCCAGTGTAAGCATCAGAATAAAACAAAAGACAATTTACTCCAGAAATTCTCAATAGGTGTTTTCCTTTTGCTATAAACGTTTCTAATATCTTACCCTGGGACTGGATGATAAACCCATATTAATCCCCTTGGAAGGCTGTATTTCCTGTAATTGTGTGAGATGGGACCAAGGTTTTCTCTGCATATTTTACATTCTTCTGCAAATTTTTGCATTCCTTTCTCAGTCTTAAGTCACTGCTTTGCCAATAATAATGGTGCACTCCAGAGCAATCAACATTAGAAAATTCCCTATATTGCTGCACAGATGAAAGGCAGAGAAGTGAGTAACTCAAACCTACCTCCTTTATATGCACCCCTCCAAGCTGGGCAAAAGGGGCGTGTACTGTAGATTTCATAGCTGAATTTTAGGTCAAAAACTGTGTTTTAATAATGTTTTCCATTAGATCAGAACACATCACTTGTTTTCTCTCAACTCGAAGTAAGTGTGAAATTGTTATCCAGATACAAATTCGGGGCATGACCACATCCATAGATTTTCAGAATATAAAGGCTGTGTTACGACCCTGAAGGTTTTGTGGAATAAAGTCGTCTCTAAGAGAGCTGCTTCAGGACTGATAGGTTGTTCTTGGCTCCAGCACACTGCTGAACACACGGCTTCTGTGAAAGCATCCCAGAAACGGACTCTGACACTCTCTTCCTTATTTTCCAGACCATTGAACTCTTACTGATCGGGAATTGAACACTGTAGAGATCCTTTAAACAACTTCTGGCATTTAGACATCATTGGGAGGAGGGGAGTTCACAGCAGATATAAAATATGTCTTTCTGTGAAGCAGTTCCCAAACTGATAAAGTTAACCTGAGATAAGCATTTAGGAGATTTTGTCCGTAAAGGCAATTTAGTTAGTCAGTGGGAACAGTCAGGAAGAGTGTAGAAAGCACAGGTGAGTGTGTCTGGAATCCTTTTTGCCCTCCTAATTCCTGGATGCCACTTCCTGTCCTCGGAAACAACAAAAACCCATATAAATCAGAGCGAGGGCCTTTTTGGAGAGAGGAGGAATAGCCCATACCTCCTCCCATGCTGTAAACCCCCAGGAAATTCTACTCAGTCTTTTCTCCGCTTTTCATGCTTTCCACACTCCTAAAGCTTTCTGCTCAGCAGCCCCTTGAAGAATGTGGCATTTCCTTTGTGCTAATGAAGTTGCAAAAAGCAGCTGGAAGATTTTGACTGAACTGGCTGTTTCTCTGTGAGAAAAGAGCACAGTTCCTTTCTGGGTAAAGGAGTAAACATTATGAAGAATAAAAAAGTATGAGTAGCTGCAGTCTGAGGAAGGCAGAGGTTTGGGGCAGGCTAGAGGAGTTAACAATATATACATGTTGGGGAAGAGTAGGAGAGACTACGGTGACATAAAATGCTACAGAAAAGAAGATGTGAGGGAAGTCTAAAAAGGTTTGAAAATCATGCCTTGGGGAAAAGCTGAGTTGCTTCAGTTTTCAGCTGAGAACTGTTGTGTACAGATACTCAGAAACTGGCTAGCGTAAAGCTCTGATGTAAGGTGTGAGTTTTCTATGAGAAACTGTCCATGCAACTCAGGATTTTGCCAACAGTATCTTGCAAAAATGCTGCTAACCTTCATCAGTCTAGACCTCTCTGGGAGCTCCAGACATTTGGCAGACATTTGGTTTTCACTTATGTAACTAAAACAGAGGAAATTTGGTTACTGTCATGCCATCACATTATACACTTTAACTGTGGTTTTTTAATCACATGAATCCTTTTCTTTTGAATGATGCAGTTCTTTGATTATAATTGGTGAATATGGAAAAAAATTCTGAAGCCAGTGACTGCGTGTGTATATCAAAAGTAATAAGGAGGTAAAAAAAATAGGATAAGGCCTCTGTTGTTTGACTATACTGCTAACAAAACTGAATATCAAAGTGTTTGGCAAGAGGTCATTGACACTAAAAACTGCAGATTGCTTTGTAGTAGCGATGTTTGAATAACATGAAACTATTTCTGGGTGTCAGAAAAAGGAATAGTTCTGTAGCTCACTTTTTCATCTATCTAAATAGTGTAGGTAACTCCCTGATTACTCAGAAGTTGTCAACTCAAAATCTACAGTTGTTTAAATACGTATGTATAAGTCAAGTGCAGGACTCCTAAAAGCCTAGCAAATTAGATTCTTGCAAGCATGAGTGTGAAACACATAAATCCCCTAGTTGATGTTAAGGCTTAAGCCTCTTTAAAGCCAGTATGGAGGCCCTGCTGATGTTGATGGTTGTCATTACCTATTCCTCTATTGACATTTGGTGATTAGAGTAAGGGTTGTGGTATAATATTGAAAAAGACAGGATTGATACTATCATGTAGGGATTATTTATACTTTTCCCTTAACTGATACTGAGGTATGCAGGTCCTTCCTTCTTATCAGATAAATTGAAAAACAAATGTCTGAGAAGCACTGCTATATCCTGTGCTATGTTTGGCTTACTGGCTTAAAATAAGTAGGTGTCATCCAAAACTTGTCAAGGGTCCTAGCCAAGTTCTCAATCAAAGCTATCAAACTGTTTTTCCATTCTTCAGCTTTTGTAAAAAAACAAATTGCTTTAAGAAGCTGTATGTTGTTGAATGTATGACTGAAAGATAATGTCTGTAACAGATCAAAATATTATTTTTTTTTATGTTGGAAACCCATAATATTCTGTTTGTGATAGACTGGTTTGAATTTTTGAAAAACTTTCACATTAGAATTTTTTTTTTCCATTAGCAAACAAACATTAATGTAACTAGACTGTTAGAACCTCATTAATACTAAACTTTTCAGCACCAAACTCACAAATTGGTAATTATCATACAATTATTTAATTGCAGAATTATCCTGTTGCTGAATATTAATGTGCCATTGTGAACACTTCTGGTAAGTGTGAACTGTGTCAGTGTTCAGCACGAGAAAAACATTCCAGAATGCCTGACTGCTCACAGGTGGTATCACAGAAAAAAAAAAGAAAAATACAACAAAACAAACAAACAAAAAAACCCAACCAACCCAGGAGACTGCAAATTTCTATATCGAACTGTGAAGATTATACACCTATATGTCATATATATTTTCAGTGAAGGGCAGTTTACATGGATTTCATGGCAGAAAAAAAGAAGAAAACAAAATCAGGGCTACTCATATCTGTAACCACTTTCAGTACTGGGAGAAACTTTTAAATTTACTGCAGTGGACAAAGTTATGACCCTGTGTTGTGGTTTCAGCTCAGAGCGCCACTGAGCACCACGCAGCTGCTCACTTCCCCTTCCCCGCCAGCACTGAGAAGGAGAAAATAAGCAAAGGCTTGGGATTTGAGATAGGACAGGGAGGGATGACTCACCCATTACCATATCTTGAGAACACCTTCCCCCCACCCCTCCCTTCTTCCCGGACTCAGCTCTGCTCCCATTATCTCTACCTCTTTCCCCCAGTGGTGCAGGGGCAGGGAATGGGGTGGGGGTGGGGGGGCGGTGCAGTCAGTGCTGCCGCTTCTTCCATCTTTGGTGGGGGCGGAACTTTTTCCCCCTGCTCCAGCGTGGTTCCCCTCTCACAGGAGACAGTCCTCCACAACTCTTCTCCAATTTCAGCCCCTCCCACAGGCTGCATCGTTTCGCTAGCTGCTCTGGCATGGGACACCAACCTTCTCCGACTGGATTCCCTCCCACGGCTGCAGCCCTTCCCGAGCCGCTCCAGCGTGGGACCCCCCCGCATGCTGCAATCCTCCCAGCACTGAACTACAACAGGAGGGACTACCTTTTCCCACAAGGCTCCGGCCTTCTTTGATCACAGTCACCTTAGTCGGTCATGTGAAGCCCCTCCCAGGCCATAAATCAGTGTCTGCTCCACCGCAGATCTTCATGGGTGGCAGGGGGGGCCGCCCTGCCGTCTCACCACAGGATACAGGGGGGTCTCTGCTCCGGCACACCTCCCCCCTCCTTTCTTCCTCCGTTCCTCCACTGACCTTGGTGTTCATGAAGGTGTCACAACTCCCTCTTCTCCTCCTATGTCCCTTCTTAAATACATTATCACAGAGGTGCAGCTAATTGGCTCAGCCTTTGTGCAGAGGTGGTTCTGACTTGGAGCTGGGGGAGCTTTGAGAACCTTCTTACAGGGGACCACCATTGTAGCCCCCTTCTCTGCTACCAAAACCCCCTCCACTCACTCAATCCCTGGAAACCCTGCTTTGCCTTTTGAAAATTATTTAGGACTCTGCCATCTTCCAGAAGTTCTTCCCTTGTCATCTCTTTGCACTGAAGTGCGAACTGCAGCAGAAAACCTGGACTCTCATCCTGGGGCTAGCATTGTATATTCTTAGGTATTATACTCACATGTGTCCAGTGTGATAACACTTCTTAAACCATGCTGTTGCCAGCTCACTTAGCACATCAACACTGTCCACTGATAACTCTGTGGTTATAGAGTAAATATTAATACTTCAGGACTCAAACTACAAATCAATTTGGCCTTGACAGCCTCTCTTTCTAAGAACCGTTTACCTCTGAACCAGCTCTTTTCCCTTCCATATTTCCTCGTATTTTTCCTATTTCCTTTCCTCATCCTCTCTAATCATGAAGGCAGTAGAAACACATATGTTTATTACCCCATGAGTGATAATACTAATAAAGGAGAAAAATACTGCTATTAAAGAGATGTTTATTAACAGGACAGGAGAGGAAGGGGTGTTTTTAGTCCGCTAAAGTTGGAGAACAGCAAAAGTAACCAAAACTATTTATAAAACTAATTTAAAAACTAAGAGCTATAAGAATCTCCCTCTGAATAGTTTTTCCCCACTTGGCTGCCAATTTTTGGTCTTTTGAAATAATTGGATTTGCTGCTTTCATGCAGAGATCCTTCTCATTTTTTGAGAGCACTCCCAAAATCCCTAGCTTTTCGTAATTCCCCAGTGTTTCAATAACACTTTCCTTATTCCAGAAAATCAATAATCTTCTATTTAATCATCTTCAGTCATCATAAAACCATTTACCTTTAGACTGTCATCATGCCGATACGCTGGGAGCCACAAGCAGTTGTAACAATGCAAGGAGAGCCCACACCTAGCTGGAGACATTTCAGGAAGTCTGCAGGCTCCTGATATGTCATTCTTCAACTACACTAAAACCCATTGGACCAGCTGAACACAAATGGAAATCAAATTATCAGATCTTGGCTCTCAGCAATGTCAGCTTCCTATACTGGCTATATTGCCACTGTCAGTCGTCTATTGAACAAGATCCTTGTTATTTTTACTCAGAACAAAAATAATGTTGTCATGTCCAAAGGCTACATTTTTCCCTTTTGAAAACACTCTTTTTCATCCTTTGCATTTTTAAAAAATCCTTTGTCTGCATTCTTTTGTGGTCTGAGGCTCCTGTATCTCGGCCAAACACTGATACATTCATTGCAGGCTTCAGCTGCTTTGCAGAACCTGAATAGACATTGAGGCTACACGGGCGACTTCAATTAAGCAGTTCTATAGAGCTGATATTTTTTGTTGAAAAACAGTGTCTTTTTGCAGGGCCAAACAAAGTGGCAATTCCAGGGATGCAAATCAGAACAAGATACTTAAAAAATAATAACTGCCAAGGCAACTAAGTATAAGCATTCAGCAGAGTACAAAGACTCATTTACACAGTTGTTTCCTTCTTTTACACTACCATGTGAAATTCCAAGTATGTACATTACAGCATAGATGCATATGATAAAGTAGAATTTCAGTGAGAAATTTCCAGATTTTAACAACCAAATTGCAGACTTTTTGAGACAGTAAGGTTTGTTTTCTTGAAGAAGTGTAGCTATGAAAATATACAAAAGTCTTCTTATTCCTACGCACATGTACACAGCAGAGATTCTCACTGAAGCACAAGAATGCAATTATTTTTCCCTCACCCTGCCTGTAAGACACAAATACATTGTACTTCATGAAGGGCTTTAGAGCAGCATATGCCACATGCTGCTGTGTTCCTCTCGACTACCTGAGACTACAGCAAGTGCTCTGCTGCTTTTTTGTTCTGTTTTTTTTGTTTGTTTTTTTTTTTAATAAGACTTCTGCAACTTGCTTCTATGTGTACTTTTTCTTCCACTTCTATTTAATTTTGATAATTTCTATCAGTTTTTTTGTTGAAAAGTAGAAGAGGAGCTTCATTCCTTGACTTATTGGAGAAAGTTTCCCACCTGGCTTTAATTCCTGCTGCACTTGAAAAGGTTGGGTCCAATCCATACCCCACGCCTCTTTGTTTCCTTCCTCCCCTGGACCCATCAGCCCAGCAGAAGCCTTCTTTTGTGTTCCAATCTGAGCCAAATTATCACAAATTACTCTGTCTGGCCTAGGCTATTATTAGACCAGCCTGCAACTGTGGCTCTTTTGATTATTTCAACAGCTGGTTTTGTTGATTTTCTAAAGACTCAGAAGCACAGTTCTCTCCTCCCCCTAGAAACTGCTTACCCAGATAAAGGGCTGTGTCAGGATCTGCTCCGAGACTGCTAAAGTGGATCTGCTGCTCAGGAGCACTTCGTCAGAGCCCATCTATCTCCTGCAGACTTGTTAAAGCCTATCTCCTTCCTAGATACCTCCATTAATTACACACTTTTATCAGGTATCAGGCCAGGGATGTGATGCTGCATTTGACAGAGCAACCCTAAAGCTGTTGATCACTTGAAAATACCGGTATAAGCTAGAAGCGCCGCACAGCTCACAGTCAGTATGGATGAGTGCATCTGGCAAGCACTCACTAGAAAAGAATTACTTGTAAGAAATGGAGCTCTAGACATCCACCCTCTGTCTCTACTCCCTTACAGTACTTGCATAGTAGCCGATTTTGCGGCTGAGAGAAGAATATGTGAACAAACTTACACATTCCCGTATATTACCCTACATACACTTGTTCTATGGGCATTTAAAAACACCTCTGAGCTTGAAAGCTTGTGGCATTTGTACACTGGCAGTGTGAGTACACCTACAGACAACATGCCCTGAAGAACTCTAGCTACTGGTAAGCAACCTTCTTTTGGAAGCAATGTGCATTATTGAATGTGTTTTGCAATAAACATTTTAGTAATATGATTCGAGTATTTCATGCAGTGCTGCCATGCATTTTAATTTTGTTTAAATGCTGGGAATTTTAACTTGTTTACAGTATAGTAGTACTGATTGGAAACTGTTTCTAGTAGTATGTTAGTTATTGCTACCTGAATCTTGTATCCACATACGAATTGTGTCATAGTTTGATCGCTTTATTTCTGGTGAAGTCTGTCCTCTATCGGTTCCAGGCATTTTTTGAATGGCTCCTCCAGCTCTAAAACTCCTGTTTTATAGCTGCCCCTGTCCTGAGTGCATTTCCCACTGGCAGACCTTGGTATATAGCCAAGCCATTGCTTCAGAGAATTCATCACTTTATATAATTTAGGTATTGCACTTACACTTTTAAGTAGGACTTTCCCTGTGAACTCTAAGCAAGTCTTCATGATTGTCATAAATACGTATGATCTTTTCATAATCTATTATTTGAGATTTTGGGGAATGTTTTCTTGGTCACAGCTGGAACTATTCCATCCAGCATGTTTTTCTTAGGCCTAAGATCTCTCCAAATGTATTTTTCAGTATTAGATGCTTGGAAGCCTCTGTGTTAATTTCATCACCAGCAACGAAAGGTTTAATTCAATTTCCTAGGCTTTTTGAATTCACATTATGTTCTATGATATGTTTCTGTTTTTTCCTTCCTTGATAATTTTACAGGACAGCAAGCTTCCTTTCCTTCTCCTCCCAACAGCAGTGAAACACATAGTGTAAAAAGGAGATATTCAGGAATGGAAAATGGTCCTTGTCACTCTTTGTGGTTAGTGGAGTTCAGGAGCTGAATACAGGTGCTCCATTTTGGCTCCACAGCGAAGAACCAGAATACAAACAACACATACTGCTTGTCTTACACGGGAGATTCTCTTTTGTCTCTCACACATGCACATACCGGTGACTTCCTTCTCTTCTGTTGTTCTTCCTCATACTTTATGCATTGGAACTTCTTGTGTTTTTCACTGAAGGTGAGGCATTGTGGCACAGCCCTGTAACACCTGTGGCAGCAGTGCACCACTGAGGAACTTTGTAACCAGCAGGTCGTCCTGCACAAGGCAGGCTGGTCTTGCATTGAAATTTGTGAGGTGAGGCGATACCCTTTGAATTCACGCACACAGAGGTCATCTGGAGCACGAGGCTTTTGAGAACACGTACCTGCAATGGAAGGTTTGATTTGTCTGTTATATAGTCCTGCTGTACACCCAGTTTTATGCCTGGCCCTATATCTTCTTAGAGTATAAAGCCTTACGTCCTTCTAAAGTATAGCTATTCCACCCCTTGAACACTAAATGTTCCAGGGAAGAAACCTTCTTTTAAGAAACAATTATTGTAAAGTCAAGCATTTAAACAGTTAGAAATGCATAGACAATCATTTGTATTCACGCACTGTATTTTTCAGTTTTGTGATCGTGTGTATTTTTTCAACCTGCACAGTGTGCTTTATTCAGTGTACAGAGTAGATGGTGCTTGGTGAGTAAGCACAGATATTGCTTAACATTGGGATTGCTCAATGTTTTGTTGTTGTCATGTATTTTATTTATTTACTGTCCATTATTAACCTGCTCTGAAGCCGAATCAAACTTCCTCATAAGTGGTGCCTAATATGGAGTCATCTGTAAAACCATGTATGGCCTGATTTTACAGTAACCATATGACGTGAATAAGCAATATAATTTCAATTTTAGATATGGTCAACTGAGGCTCAGGGGGGAAAAAAAAAAAAAAAGCTAAAACTACACCTGACTTCTAAGCGTCCAACCTGAAACACGGCCAGATTTTCTGTATCGCCTCTGAGCTGGAAGTGTGTAAACTCATCGGCTTCAAGTGCGTCCATAAGATCACTTCTCCTGAAGTGGTTTAAACCACACTATCGAACCCCACGCCAAGAAATACATCCTCCCGGCCGCGAATTACCGCCGGCCGCCGTTTGAACGCCCGCCTGCCCTCAGCCCGCGGGCCTCCCGGGGCCCCGCTCGGCAGGGCCGGGCTGCTGCTCTACCCCGCCGGCACCCCCGGTACGGCCGGGGCGCCCGGCCTCCCAGCGCGCTGGGCACTCATTGCGCTTTTCCCCCCCCCGCGACCGCCGTCACGAGGGGAGGAAGCCCTCTCCCCCCCCCGGCCCGGCCCGGGGCTGCGGCGACTCCCAGTCCCCCCGCTGCGGAGCGGGGCACGGCGAGGTGCCCGCCGGCGGCCGCCAGGTACCTCCCCCCGCCGCCGCCCCTTCCGCCCCCTTTTGCGGCGGTGCCAGGCGGCCGCCGGGTTTCCTGCTGACGCCGGGGAGCCGCGGATGGGCAGGAAGGGCCGCCGCCGCCTCTCCTCCCTCCCGCCTCGCTCGCCCCGCCGGCAGGAGCGCGGAGCGGCCGGGGCTGAAAGCTCGCCGGGAGAAGCGGGGCGGAGGGGGCGCAGGTGCAGGGCAGGCCCGGGCGGCCGCGCTGAGGGGAGGGCTCCGGCCGCGGGCGGACATGGCAGCCCCCGCTTCTTGAATGCTGTCAGCCGGCCCCCCCGCCGCCGATGGCCGAAGCCTGGAGGCTGGAGGAGGACGAGGAGGAGCTGCGGGAGCTCGGCAGGAGGCACCGGAGGGTCGCCCTGAGCTCGGCGGCAGGTGAGGGGCGGCGGCGCGGCGGGCCGTGGCGTCGCTTGCTTTAGGCCGGCCCCGGCCCGGTCCCCGGGTCCCAATTCCCGTCGGGGGGCCGGGGCGGCGTTGGCGGTGCCGCCCCAGCGTGCGCCGGCCCGGGCGGCTTCGCCCGCGGCCCGGTCAGGTCAGCCCGGGAGCGGGGGGAGCCTCGGGCCCGGCGCCAGCCGCCGGCGGGCTCCCCTCGCCCGGCCGCAGCCCCAGGGCCCGCGCCTTCTCCGAGCCCAGGCTCAGGTGGACGCGCGCTGTCCATCAGAGACGCGTCCGGACGCTTAAGATGCCGTAGCGGGAAAGAAAATACCGATTTTTCTCGAAAGGGCCAAGGTGGAGTAGCACCTAGGTGTCCGAGTTGTCCACACGTACCCGTTCCCCTGTAGGTGTGGGCCTTGGCAAACAAACGGGAGTCAAGGAGCGGTACGTAGGAGAAGGCATGGAGTCAGGAACTTAGGAGCAGACAGATTGATACGTCTTCCTAGAGAGACTTGGAGGTCACAACAAGCTTTTGTTTGAAATGGTGAAATCCATTGGATCCTGCCAGCAATTGAAAGTATTTAATTCCGACATCACTGTTAATTGAGGGGCGATGTGGATATAACATTTCTGCAGTCACTGAGGTGTGAATGCAGCATTTCTTCTTCTGTCAGCGTAAAATCCCCTCTAGAATGAATCGTTTTCGTAACACCTGTTTCCAGAGAAAAATCTCAGCCACACTGCATATTTAAAGTTGAATTCCAAATATTCTGATTTTTAATAATTATCATTCAAAATTATTTCATAATTAACCATAGCAGTTTAGTAACTTCAACAATTCATGTGGGTTTGCATCTACCTGAGCAACAAGAAATTGAGTGTCCCCTCGTAGATGAGCACAGCAGTTTGAGGGATCGCAGAGGAAAACTTGCAACAGGCAGGCCTTGTGGCTTCTAATGACCCAAGTTATGTCACTGTGTATCTGAGCAGGTGCACTATTAGCAGGAACCTATTGAAACCATTGTGGCTTGGCATGTGCTCAGGGTTTCACCTTGTCTAGGGTAGGGTACAAAAAAAAAAAAAGGTGTTGGTTCCTGTATGGTTTCCTCCATAGCTAAATGTTCATGCTGCTAGTTACGATGTCTGTTTTTTAAAGGTATTTCTTTTGGAGATTTTCATTAGTGGAAAACATATAATTGGTTCTACAGTTATATATGTATATAATCTTTCCTGCCTTCTTGTGGAACAAAGCTTGTTCTCAGAGTTTGTCTTTGGTACAATGCTACTAATCAGTAGTAAAAGGCATGTGTCCTTTTTTAGTTTTTATTATTTTGTCCTGACAACCCCCATTGAAATGGGCCTGGCACTGTGTACGTTACTACTGTAGTGTATATGTGAATGAATAGTATTCCATTTTAGCACTCTCGCCTTCTTTCCATCTGCTTGCAAGACTCTACAGTGGAAAATGGCACAAAGATTTCTAGTGGAACATTCTTAAGGCATCGGTGAAGGGTACCACCTGAGGTGGATGAGGTTGCTGTTCTTCCCCTACTTGACAATTCTCTTACACCTTTATTTACAAACCTATTGAAAATAAGTGGGGGTTTTTTGTGTGTAATACACAGTTACGCTGCCAAAATGGTAATGTAAATAGGTGTTTAATAAGCCTGTTGGATATTTTTGCTGGGTTTAAGAAATGTTGTAGTTGCATCTTAATAGACTGTCAGTTTAAGCATTTCAATCTCTTAAACTAATTGCGAATGTGAGCAACTTAAATTTCTGGTATGTTCAGTTTATGCATGAAAGTGCATTAAGGGCAGTTGCTCACCTTTGTCCTGCACGTACAAGTCGTGTACGCAAAGCGGTAGTTGAAATGTGAAAGTTCACGATTGCTTCTGACCTATTAAACACTCAGACATGTAATTAGCAGTGTTTTATTGGAGGACCAGAACACAGGAAACCGTGGAACGAAGTAGTATTTTCCCTTGAAGCTAGTCACAGTTGTACTACGCCAGATACTGTGAGTTGAAGCCAGCTAAACTAATCTGACAGCTTGCTGCCTCTTCTAGAGGTGTGATCTCTTTCATGGTCATGCACTTCTGCTCTCTCTTGTGTGTCAGCTCTGCTGCTTGTCCGACCTGTTGGTGAGTGAAATCACTGAAGTTGTGGTTCAGTGGGAGACTGGACTGATCTAACTCGGTAGCTGCCGCCACCTCTTGCAGCCCTTGTGCTCTCTCTCTAGAACCTGCACCAACCTGTTCAGGTGCGTTGGCCGAGCAGAGAGCTATTCTTGTTCACTTCAGTGGATGGGAGCCTGCTGATTCAGCTCACTGGAATGGTTTTGTACAAGTGCTGATGAATGTTGAAGCTGGCACAAGGAAAAGAGTAGGAGCATGCAGCCGGAGGGAGGTAAGAGACTCTGCCAGCCAGGAGATAGCTTGGCTTAGGTTGCTGTGAAACTGCAGCCTGAGAGCTGTTGGAGATCTCCCCATAGGGTGTTTTTGTTTGGTTGGGGTTTTTTCACTGGATTGAGTTGGGGGCTTTTTTTAATGGTCTAATGAGCTGAAGAGGCTTACCTGAGCACTTGGCAAGTGCCAAAGCTGGTTGATGTTAAAGCAGGGAATGAAAACTTGGGAGTCGTGAACAGAGAAGATGGGCAGAAACATCCTTGTCCATGGAGTAGCCGTAGATAACTCAGCTGACTTGTCTGACTGCCTGTTTTTACCCCACTGCATGTCATGACGATGGAATTGTTTTCTCTGAATTCAAGAAAGCTTTTTAATTAGCATGCTCTGGAAAACCTTCAAGAAGATACTAAATAGAGCAATTTAAGACTCTTCCAATTAAATAATTTTCCCTTTGAGAAAATGCTGATTGTTTGATCTTTTTTATATATATTTATAGGTTTTTTTAAGTGACAGGAGAACTAGGATACATTTTTTAGAAATTGGAAAGAATAAAAGTAGCTGCATAAGTTCATTAAGCTGAATCATCTGGTCACCTGGTGTGGGAAAGGAAGCCAGTCTTGCTGTAAACATTTAGGGTTTTTTTTACTGCAATATAACTAAGTAAATGAGTGTGATTGATTTCTACCCCCCTTGTTACATATTTCTGTCATATACATTATTGCTCTGGGAAGTAATAGAGAACACTGGATTTTTACTGGATTTTTTGGTTTAGAATGTTAATATTTTTTTTAGTTTGGTTTTAATAAAGTGGAAACAAAAAACCCAAACAACAGCAAAAAAAAAAAACAAACCAACCTAAAACCCTATTTCCCTGTAGACTTATAGGCTCTCTCCAGTCTAACTTTGGACCTTAATCTGTTGTGCTTTCTTATTTTTACTAGCTTTTTATTCTGTGACTTGACTAAAATAAGTGGACTTGCAGGAAAGTATATAGTGAATATAGTAAATCTTAGTTATGAACTGCGTTGGTTAATTACGTGTCCTTGCTGCCACGTTAGGGCTGAGGGAGCATATCAGTATTCTGATGTTATCTAAAGTGCACAAGAAATTTTTAACGTATTCAGTATCTGTATTCTGGTCAGTGTTCCTTGAGAAAGAATAGCCCATTATGGATGTGACAGATGCTTCCTTACTTAAAAATAAAATAAAATTGCTAAATACAGAAGTCAATAATGAAATTTATTTGAGTCCATAATGAAGAGCTATTGTGATTTGTACTTTAATGTGTAGTTAAAAGTACAGATGGTCAATAATACAAGGAAAGACTTTGACTTAATTTAATATTGCTCTGTTTTACTTATGACAAATGCTTGTCTGTGGTTTGTTCCCGCACAGCGGCTTACAGATTTTGCACTCAGGTTTTGCTGTGCTGACTGAAGCATCTCTGGGTTTTGGTTTTTCCACCCCTTCATGTTTCTGTGTCTCCATAGTATTTCAGATGTTTTCTGGAACTTTTTTTCAGCTCTAGTGGGCAATTTTAGATTATGGTTGAAATAATGTATTTTTGGTTGTCTGAGTGCTTTGGTTTTTTTTTTTTTTTTTTTGCCAAAGCAAGATCTAGTTCAGAGTTGGATCAATTCTTTACACTCCCTTAACTCCACATCAAACTGGTACTAACTTGTTTTGGAAGCTGAGAACAATGAGCTGCATCCAATATAACAAATTACGATTGAATATTT
Organism: Tyto alba; assembly: GCF_018691265.1. Taxonomy (NCBI): domain Eukaryota; kingdom Metazoa; phylum Chordata; class Aves; order Strigiformes; family Tytonidae; genus Tyto; species Tyto alba. Next base: position 9,694,111 of record NW_024881327.1, read on the forward strand.
CACTACTCAACATGCTGAGAGGTTATGGGAGTACATTTGTGTAGTGTGTCTGATGAAATTCAGTGAACATTTATTTGGAGGCATCACGGACTTTGTACAGATAAATGAAGAATTCAGTAGAAGAATGCTCAGCAGTTGTTCCCATGTTAATGCAAAATGTGTTTGCCCTTAAGAAGTAAAGAATAAGGTGGTCTGAAATTCTTAAGTCTGAGACTGATGAAGTGATGATGTCCTTTAGGGTTCATTGGTTCATAACATGAGCAGCCCAACGTTAGTACTTCCCAAGGGCTGGCAGTGACCCTGGAGCAGAGAGAAAACATGATTAGGAAAAAAGTGGCTCTAAGAGTTAGTTGCTGTGTTCTTAATATTAACTAAATCTTATATTTAAGAAGCAAAAATATCTGCATCTTACAGAACAGAAGTCAGCATTGTTCAGTTGGAAACTTCTTTGTCTGTATGCCTGTGTTCTTCACTGCTGATCTGGAAATGGTTCTTGCTTGTCCATAGCAAGACTAACCATTTATCATCTCTTATACAGAGAAACAAAAAAAAAAAATAATCCCGATAGAGGGAATCAACTGCCTTGAATAAATGCATACGGTCTACCTATGATCTGCTAGTCTATCCACGTGTACACAAGAAGCCCTTAAAAAGAGGGCTGAGAGGAGAGGTGGGGGGTGGGAGTGGGTATTTGGTTTATTCATTTAATCAGTTGGCTTGTAAGTTCAAGAAGTGGTAGAGTTGATTACCAGCTGGGCACTTCTTCCCACTTTCTCCTAGGATTCAGTCTGGTTTGTTTTTGCAGTCACAATGCAGGCTCACGGGCTTCAGTTTTAATAATTGCTTGAGGCACCACCACAGTAAAACACTTAAAATTCAGAGTACAAATAATGTAATTCTTCTGTAATAATCTCTAACTGGTGTTAATATGTTGTATGATAAGTATTAAAAAGATTACCTGATTAGGCCTTTCCCGTAGCCCATTGAAATTACTGCACACATTGCCACTCAATTTTGTAGCCTTTGAATGTAGCTTGCTTGAGGTAAATACAAGATACTAACTAAAGCTTTTGTGGAAGCTAAATAACGTAGCCTATACATGGAAATTCAACAACATACCTTGAAATTCATATGTAATATCAGTGGCAAGAAGAAAAACTGTTTGCAGTTACTTAGCCAAGAGTGTAGACTGAACCACAAAGAATGTTCTGTCTTTTGAAGAAACAATCCTTCTCAAAATGAAGACTCCTCTAAGGAAAATAACTGAGTAACTTTTGATAGTCAACAGGATGATTCCCTAGCCAAGGAAACTGTAGAAAGACAAATAATAATAAGTATTATTATTAAGTGATGGAATGGACCACCTTCTTTTAGGTTATAGCCAAAGCAAGGCACAAAAATGTGTCATTTCATATGGAGTGGTGAGTTTGTAGCCAGAGAATTACCCATTGAGTTATGATTGCCCAAAGACCATACAGTTAACTGCGTTGCAAGCAATCTTTTCCTGTCAAGGTAACAAATGATAAATCAGGGTTGTTGCATAAAGAATGGGAATAGACAGCAAAGGGCAGAATGAATCATAGCCTCAGCGCAAGAATCTTTTACCATAGTGGTTGTAGTTTACAGATGGAAAGAAACTTTGATATTTGTAAATAAATTTGTCAGTATTAACTTTTGACAGTATAACCTTGATTTAAAATCTGAACAGAGAAGTGATGCTGACACTCCATTAAAAGTTGATGTAGTTCTGCGTGTGTTGTTTCAATAAGTATCTCATACAATATGTGCAGTATGAAAAGAAATTTTATTTTGATAGCACTTAAAGCCATTTGCCATAAACTTATTCTGTTGATGCTTATTATCTATAGTTAAATACAGTGCTTTACATCTAGCATGGTTTAATTTCTTTGCTTTGATAATTTTGAGTTTGTGGCCATGGAAGTGTTGGCTGGAAGGGAGCACTGGGGTTACCTAGTCCATCCTCCCGCTTGAAGCAGGACTGTTGCCAAGGCTAGATCCATCCAGGCAAGGCTTTTGTCTAGCTGTGTCTTGAAACATCTCCCAAAAAGAGAGGGATTTACAGCCTCGGTGGGTAACCTGCTCCAGTACTGCACAACCTCCTAGTGAAAGAATATCTCCTCATGTTCAGCCTGAACCTCCCAAGCCACAGTTGTGACCATTGGCCTTTGTAATATTGTCCACTAACACCGGGAAGAGTTTGCATTTGTGATCTTTGTTGCTACCCCTCAAATAGCTGCGTGCTGTTGTTACATAGCTGCTTTGCCTCCTCTTTGCTGGACTAAAGAAGTCTGACTCCTTTGTCCTTCTCATTGTGCCATCCTGCCTCGCTTAGACAGGTTCTCAGACTGGCCAAAACCAGAGTGGAAGCCCTGTCTTTGTTACTCGCCAAGATTTTTACTCTTCTCTTGAAAAACAGCATGCACCAAAGTTACTGAAGCATTCCAGCAACAGGCTTGGGAAGACAATATATCATTCGTTTATCTGTGGTTTGCGCTTGGCAAGCATCCTTCCCTTCGGTGAAGGACAAAAATAAGTTTTGCAGGAAAGCATAGATTTAGCAGTTGATGGCACATAGCAGGAAAACTTCCTTTTTTCCCCTCAACGTTATATGAATTTTGAAAGACACAGGATTTTATGGATATCGATATTTTTAAATTGACTATCTGATGCAGTGCTGTGTTATACTAACTGCTTCAGGTGGTGTAATAAATCAGCAAAGATTTGTATGGATTGCATGTGTTATTCCAAAAACCATCCAATTTGATGTTCTGACTTGAGAATTTAGGATCTTAAAAGATTTAATGGAATTCTAAATAAGTTACTTCAAAGATGAACTTAATTGGTTTCTGAAGTCTTGGCATATGTTACAAAACAAATCCATACCTGCTTTCTGTGGCTGTATGTAGTTGTGTTTGGGTCCAGCTTGAAGGGCTGGATGAAAGCAAGGTTGAAAATGTTCACAGCACAGTAGAAGCTGAATGCAACAGATTTTACTGTTCATTTTCTTTCATACTGCCTCTTTTTTCTCTAAGATTTTTAAGAGGTGGTTGTATCTGTTTTGTGTGTGAGTCACCACCTGTCAGCTTCTTCAGGCTTCTGGAGAAAATGTGATTAGATCAGAACATGCAGAAGATTTCAAATGATGGACCTTGTCACTCCTATAACTAATAATAGGGTGTACTGCCTCAGCCTTTCAGAGCTGTGATAGTAGCTCATATATGCCCCAGTGTGCAAACTGAAAAAAAAAAAAAAAAAAAAAAAAAAAAACAGGTAACAAGAATTTTCATAATTTTCATGTCCTTAGGAACATCATACTGGATCAGACAAAAGGTTCATCTTCTCAGGTAACCTGTTTCTTACAGTTACCTACAAATGTATTCAGGAAGGTATGCAAGAAACATGTAGGATTCCATTTTTTCTTCCAGGAGAGATTGCTTCCCTCTGCAGTGTTTTAGCAGCTGCTAGGAGGCTGCATGTGAAAGGCCCTGCTAAATGGTTGCCGATGGATTTACCTTCACAAATTCAATTCCTTTTTTTGAATCCACTTACACTTTCGATCTTCAGATCTTACACAGTAATAAGGAACCCAATTATTCATTATATAAAATCAATTACAGCCTTTTACATGCTGGTTGGTGTTTTACTGGGTATTCATTGGTTCTTGAATTGTGATGATAAATTTCTTATCTATATTTTGCTTTTTTAATATGGTTTTGAGCATGGTGATTTACACTCTTAAAAAATTAGGTAAATTTTTAAGCACCGCATTTCCTACAAAGGGTTTTCTGATCAGTTCTTCTAGAAAGAATATTTTATGCAAAAAAGAAGCCGTTTCTTTTTTTTTTTTTCTTCAGCTATAACATTTTGTTTCTATTTATAAGAGATAAAATGAATGTCAATTGTTTTCTTAAGGTGACAAATTTGTATTTATCATGAACTCTGTCTTGCATTAATACCTGAATCCTCAGTATCACAGATCTGCACGTGAAAATTGATGCCGGTTGTGCACATGTATGCCAAATCATTTACAAGAATTTTTGAGTATACAGTGTGCTGTGATTTTATTTATTATTAAAATACTGTTGGCTCATCCTGTTGGAGCAATGGGACATAAACACCTGGAAATAAGCTTAGTGTTTTGATAACTTTCTCATAATAAATTGCTCCATCAGCATTCTGTATTCATTTTATAACTGTCTGCTCTGTAAATCTAGGGTGCAGAAACTAATAGAAATGTGGGACTTGAAATCAAAGTAAAAGTTTTGGAAAAAATCTCTCTCCTACCTAGTACTTTGAAAATGGCCTTGTCAGATGCCACAGTTTATCTGATGGCAAATGCTGAAAGCTTTGTCATTTGTCGTAAGCGTGTCAACCTTTGCAGGTATGTCTGATGAAACATCCAGTGATTTCCAGATGGGAGTGATGAAGTTCACATGAGAATGGAATTCCTGAGGGTGGGATACCTGCTGTAGCTTGCCATGTCTGTTGTTTAAGCAGGTCAGGACAGCGCTTGGAAGAGCGTCACCACCAGCACGGGGCAGGCATCACTGCATGATGAGATGGTATAATGTTGCAGACCTCATGCATCCAGCACTCATGGGCATAACTTCATGATGACCAAAATCTATTTTTCTGTGCTGGTTTACAAAGCTTGCTGTACATCACCAGTATGATCTCTGGGTAATGCAAGGTAGCTGCTGCTGTGACATTAGGCACACTTAATTTCTCTAATTGCTGTCCACTAGCTTGATGTTGGTGGATCCATTATCAAGAACTATTTAACTGAGGTGTGTCATTATGGTATATTACTCTTGGCACCATAGCAATGTAGAGGTACTTATTATTGTATTTACAGGGGTTGGATGCCTCTGACAGGATCTGTAGGCCTTTTTGGTGTGTGCACAGGAGTGGGAAGAGGAGAGCTCTGGGAGCGTGTGGGAGGAGAGGTGTTTCTCCAAGGTACCGAAGAATTGCAACAGTCTGTGCCAGCATTACCGGAGTGCCCAGGAGCTGTGGGTTTATCTGCAGTAAACACAGGATCCTTTGTTCTGAGGATTTCTGGAATCTTATGGCTTTGCCATCCTTGTGCCTCTTCATTTGAAGATGCCTTTTGGTTTTGAAGCCTCTCATTGGACAGTGGGGAAAGTGCTTTGTGTTACTGTGAGTAGCAACAGAATGGGTGGAATTTGCATTTAGAAGAATGATGACAAGATGCACTAACCTGGTGTCAAGGCTGGAAGCAGCTAAATAATTACTTTTATAATAGCTGCTTTTTCTACTGTGTGTTTTTTGAGAGGCTTTAAGGAGGAAGTACAATTGCTAAACATTTGGAAAAACAGATGAGAAGGCTCTGTGAAGTACTATAATTTCTCAGGAGCCCAGACGTAGGTACAGTCAGCTCTTGCCTAAAGTATAGGAGCCACATGTGAAGAATTGAAGTTGTATGTGTCTAATATGAGTGGTTGTTTATAATGCATTTCTTAGAATTGTGACTTGCAGCTTTCATTTTGTACACAGGCACACGGTGTTTTTATTATGAATGGTATATGCTTTGTAAATTGTGTTGAATTGAACTATGTTTTCAATTTTTAATTATGAAATAATACACCAGGCTGTGTGTTGTGAACCATACTAATTTCTTGCTGATCTTTCTTGAAGGTCTTAAAGTGGTATAAAAGCCCTGTGCTCTGCAAGGGTTGCCTGCCTCTTCATCACAGCAGGTGATGTTTCTATTTCGCAACTTACTACTTCCTTATTGTCCCTCTCTTTCTACCTCCTGTCTTCCCTCTTTATAAAACACTGTTGTTTTCTTCTCTTTTGGAGCTAGGGAGAATATGTGTATGTGCCCCGCTGGTTAGGCAAGTTGACCTGTCTTAAGAAGGTGCCATTACCAGGTGTCCAGCGACTTTGTCTTTGTGTCCTTGTCACAGTCACTGTGGACCCGTGGGCTTCCTCAGTAATCCTCTGCTCTTTGGCGCTCTTACTGATTAGCCAGGACTTCTGATGTGCTCCCACTGTTTGAACTGGGCTCCCCTTTCAACTCTCTATCTCACGTTGTAGCGAGACTCTAATTTATTGTTGGTCAGATGAGTCTGCACACCTTCATTTTCCTACGGACTAGACTGATGGAAAAAACATGGCTACAGAGCGATCAGATGTACTGCACAGATGTGCCTTCTGCATGAGGTGAAATCACAGTGCAGGGAATCCAGCTGTAGACAGTGACTTCTGGTCAGGATGGTCCTCAAGGACCAAAGAGCACACATGCAGATTTACATGCACATGTTACAGCAATACCAGAGGAGTCTGAGGTACCTCAAAGGGGATTTGGTATATGTGTAACGCTTACCTTCAAGTGGATGTGGATAAATTAATCTCACAACTCAGTAAAATGTCTTTAGAATGGCACATGACTCTCATCTTAAAAACTGAATTATGGATGCTGATGCCTACGTTGTCAAATAATATGCATTAAAATATGACATGTTTCAAGAATAGACAAGTGCTGGGCTTCCTGTTCTGTGGAATACTAGCTTAGAGTTTTAAGCTAGTGTTCAGTGCTAATGGATGAGGGTTGTCTCAGGTTACAACAATTTATTGCTATATACCAATGCGATTAAACAAATAAATTTTTTACATCTTTCAGTTAATCCCCTTTATGATGTTTCTAGATCTTGTAATCTTTGTTTTATGATAAAGCACGAGAGACATTTTGGAATAATCCGTTTTGTGGTACTTAAGAAAAATCCAATGCATGTGAGAAGCAATTGTTACATTTACTTTCCCAGAATTTTGTATTTGTGTGGCTGTTGGGCAGAATTACCAGTGTCACTGGAGGAAGGTATTTTATTAATAGGCTAATTTCAAATGCATTTCTATAGAAAATCAGTACTTGCAACAAAATCATTGAGGTTTAAGAATGTTCTCTTGTTAGCTGTCATTATGTGGACTGTGTAAACAATTTTGGGATTCTTTCATCGTAAATATTGTCAAAGGACCACAAAATATTCCAAGAACAAGCTGTTGGGTATTTAAGTGGTATCTTAAGGAAAATAAATATTGTTATTTGCTTGGTACGTTTCTTTTATTTTTATAGAGGTTGTTCTTTTATGGTTGAGTGTGTCATGGTCTTTTATTTTAATAAGTATTTTTCTTTCTCTCTGTGTCATTTCATCCCCCTAGTCTCTAAATTCCTCCCAAAGTGCAGACCTATGCACTTACTGGCACTTGCCATAATGTCTTATTCCTAAATTAGAAGCAATGTCATCTCTGTTGCTGTCAGTGGCTTCACAGGATGAAATAATCAAGAAAGGATTTTTCTTCCTTGTTTGTTTTAAAACTGAAGTAGTTTTCTGTGATGCAGAAGTGGGAATATCTTCTACTGGTATTGCTATTCAGCACTTTATTGTGATTCTGTTTCTCATGCACCTTAAATAAGACTTAACTTCCAAGTACATAAGATTACACTGGAGATATTTGTTGTTGAGGTTTGTCATCTCAGTGATGAGTTTGGGGTAAGCAAATTCAGAAATCTTTTAATGGCCCAATGGGACAGGACTGTTGGATCAGTAGAGAGGGCAAGAAGGGTGAGATTTGCATAGTGTTTTACATCCAAGAATAAATGCTCTTACTATATAGCATAGTAGATGGGGATTCCACCTAGTAAGTAGTAAGGTATGGTGTGATTTTTTTTTTTTTTTTTCAAAAGTGGTAAAAAGTTATGTGAAATGTATACAACTAAGGGTGTTTTTACAACATGTGGTTTTGTACTGTCTGGGTTGAAGGAAATCGCTTAAATGGTGGAAGTGATATTCCCTGCTGTCATAGCCTCAAATTATCCTGTCTGTGGCCAGGAATACACAAGTATAGGAAATTGTTGTTTAACAGGAAAAAATCCAAAGCAAACAAGCCAAATGCCCTGTAGGAGACTTAAAGAAAATGGTACTTTTCATATTATTTTTAGAAAGCCTTTTATCATGATTGTGTCAGTCGCGCAGCAGCACTGTTTCTCTGTGCATATTTTAGGACTCTGGGCATGGACTTGTGCCCTAAATTAGTGTGGTGAGGGGCATGTTGTGACAGGTAAGTTGTGCCTACACACAGGTGTTCAAAGCTGGAAGCTCTCTCTGTCCTGGATATGAGAGTCCACAAGCAGGGCAAACCCCTGAGGAGAAAAATCATTGAATACATTTGGATCTTGAGTATGGTGCATGAATGTTTAGAAGATGTTCTGTTAATACAGTGTAGGAACCACAAGTTTATTACACGTCTAACTGTATTGCATTTGCTGCATGTTGTGTATCAGCGCCCTGTAGCAGGCAGACATACCATACTGCAAGACTCTGACCTCTGTTGTCTAGTTGAAGAATATGCTGAATCTCTGATTTGAGAAGAAAGAGATAGTAGCGTGCTCTTGAAAGGTAATTTCCTTTTACGGGCAGTGCTAGCAACATCAGAGAGGTGGTTTTCAGAAATGTAGATATAACATTTCTGAAATGCCTAGAGAGGAAGGAAGTCTTTTGTCTATCAAAAAGTTGAGTCAATTGGTATTTTCTTCATGAAACTATAAAAAAAATTTAAGTATTAGGGCTCATCTTGAGTAGCTCCCACTGAGATTCTAGTGGTGTGCGGATACCCATGTCTGCTTGTATCTGCAGAACATAATTACATTGCACTGATCAGCTGGGATGTCTCCTATGAAGATGTGGGGATTTGTATTTTTAGGAGTTACTCATTTGTTGCGGGGGGAGCTTTAGAAACAACTGTATTTTAAATTTCCTTCTTAAACGCGTGTGGTAACATATGCATATGCTGTGTATATTTGATTGCTTTTATACTTTATCATTCATGGCCTGAGAACAAGACTGGTTCCCAGTGCTGGGTTTGGTCCAGGCTTTTATAACATGGACTTCTTTGAGAAGCGGTGAGAGCTTGCACAGTCTGTTTCCTTTCTCTCTTGTTTCTGCACCAGCCCCAGTCTTACACTGATGTGTATGTTCATGCCGGTACATGCACACTTTTGCTGTTGCAATGCAGGAGTAACAGGAGTGAGAATGAGGGGGTGGAAATTCAGAATCACAGAAACAAATCAGCAGCAAATGTAGCACTGGCAAATGTGACTTCTATTGTCCTGTAAATTCTTTTCTCGCTTATATATGGTACAAGTGCACAAAAGGCTTTAAAGGTGACCATAGTTTATTGTTAGTCTTTTTAGGAAGTTAAATAATACCGTCTTTGGATCATTAGGAGTTTTATGGAGATCAGTAGGTTTCAAGGTTAGATACTCAACCACAGAGGTTCAGTGTGTTTTTATATATGTGTTGGGGGTGTCGTGTCCCCCCCCCCCGCCCCCAGCCATTTATCAGTCAGCTTGAGAGTGGGGGGAAAAAAGCATATTACTCCAAGTATTCAAAAATGCTGGAATGCTTTGTGCCTACAAGACTTATTTCCTGTTTAGTATTAAAACTGACAGACTAGTGTGATTTTTATTTGGGAGTGATGGTGAGGTGTCATAATGTATTTTTCTTCCCCGTAATGTACTGCTCTGGAATTCAGCAGCATACGATAGAATTTAAAGCAAGTATGGAAACTGTCTGGCTTTAAAATTATAAACTTTGAGTGTGTCCCGGTTTTGTGGCCTTTTGGAGTAAAGGGAAAGCTATATCTAAACTAAATGAAAAAAGTTTCTTCCAAGCCTCTCGTTAATCTCTCCTTGAGCCTTCTGCCTTTTAAACAACTGATAAGGGACTCTGCTGTTATGATACTAAAATACATAAATAAATGTTCAGTTTTACGGGGCTTGTTGTATAGCAGTTCCTAATAAAATTGAGTGAAATTTATGGTAGATTCCATATAGTAGAATTAATTTGCATTGTTCTTGCTCCTTACCTGAGAGAGATGCTAAAAAGGAAGAGTTGCTGTGAGCCACACCATACCTTAACAGAATGGAAGACAAAAGATTGCAGTATCAGTGGCAGTTACTGCTTATCTCGGTGCATATAAAGCAACTAGCATTGAAAACCCTACACAAATGCAAAACTTCTTCCCAGAAAATGTGCAGTTTAGTTTGAGTTAAGGTCCCATCTACATTGGCAATTTGAAATGGAAATTGAAGGCTCTTGATCTAATGCTGTTGTCTGACAGGGACTGTTGCACCATTTAGCTGTGACGAACTGAGTAATAGTCAAGGTACATGTTACTAAAGTAACAGTAGGAGCCATCACATTTCTACATGATACCTTGGAAAGCTGCTGCACTGATTTTAGCAGCCAGATTTGTTAAGGCCTGGACGTTTACAGAAGTATGCTCATTGGGGATTAATGCGTTCCGATTAGGACAAGTTGTGTAGCCTCTTTTAACAGTTGCCTATTCTGAGAATATGACTTCTTTGTATATTTTGTATTTTGGTGTTGCCAGCAGTGCTTAAGAGCCCACTGTTCCCATTGCTTGGTTTATCTAGAGGCTTGCCATTTTTACAGAACTATTGTTGTAAGCATCTCATGCTACTTGTCATTGTGAAACCACTGCCATGCCATCAGGGGCTAAAAACAACAGAGATGGAGACAGCTGGTTGCTCTAACTACATGCTTTCCTGAAGAGTGTTACAATGTCCTGCCCCCCTCTGGTGGCTGCTCAATTCAAGACCCATAATTAAGATGAAAAATACAGTATTTCCCAGCAATGGAAATGGTATGTGGCTCCCTTTGCTCCCTTCAGCCAATTTAGATTTTAAAAGAGATCGAGCTCTGGGATGGCGTTGAGAGTAGGAAGTTACCTACCTTGGGAGGTAGTTGCATCGGAAGTTCCCCAGCAGCTTTGCAAGTTCAAAGCAGCAGAGTGTGTGTTAACTTTCCACTCATTTTTCAACAGCATTTCATGTTTATACTTAAATTTTTTTCTAGTGAGAGCACACTTTTCAGTTGAAGTCACTCGTAGCAACAAGATACTTTGAAGAAGCTTGCAAAATAAACAGAGGAAAAACAATGGCTCTGTTTGGTGTGAGCTGCCTTTTTCCTTTTCTTTGCTTGTCTTCCAGAGGCAGGAGTAGATGCCTTAAAAATGATTGTTTTCTGCTTTGGTGGTCTTTTTGGCAAAAATGTAAGCTATTCTGAGTTTGTGGAGCAACTGAAATAATGTTGAGTCCGTTATCTTTCTCCTGATGGTTATGTTTATATTTTCCTTGAGAAGAAAAACTGTTCTATCATATTAAAAGCAAACAAACAAAGCAGATAGTTTTCCCGAGCTTGAAGGGTAAGAGAATTACCATGACCCTTTCTAAAAGCTACTGGAACATGGGATTTCTGTCTGCTGATTGATCTTTGAATGCCGAAAAAAGGTGTAACATGTTCATGCTGTTGATGAAATATACACAGCACAATTTTATAAATAAACACTAAATTTGCCAAACAGTGGTGGTATGAGTAGCAGATCTTTGTGTCCTGATGTTTTCCTTTATTCACCTTCAGTGCTTAAAACTTGACACCAGTCTTCCCAACCTCACCCAGGAGTCTCAGACTTTTTCTACCTCATCTGTTCCACCTGTCAGCTCCTTGACTTCTTGCACTATATCCTGCTGCTGAACAAGGATAATCTATTTCTCCTGCACTGGCTATATTTGTTTAAGTGCAGCAAAGGTTTTATAAAGAGTAGATGCTAGTGTGAAGTGGAGAAAAACTCTTCAAGTATGGACTGCGGGAGGTTGGAGGATGGTCAGTTCTTCTGGATTGAGATTCTGCAAGTCTCTGGCTGTGTGAGTTGTGGATTGGAGGACATGCAGAAAGAACTTTTCTTTGTCTGGAAGAACCATCTCTGTGGTGTGTGGCTGTGCTGTCTGAGCTATCTGAAGTAGCTGGCAAAGTCTGCCATAGTAAAATTAGAGAGATGATAGCATTGTACCACCTCTAGGGTAGCTGTCAAGAAATTGAGAATAGATCTGCCGTGTTAGCACACAGCCCAAACTACACACTGTTCTCCTCTGTCGGGTTGGGGTGGTGATGCTGATTTTCAAGAACAGTTCATTAGTCAAAATAAACTTAGGGCCAAACAGTCCAGTTCTCTAGCTTGTGAGTACTAGCTGTTGAGGAATTCCTAGCCTATTTGACTACACCTGCATACACAGTAAGGAATTGTGTTATGTTAGCAACTCAAGGATAGGGAGAGCTGTACTGGTGTCTTATCTATGGAAGCTTGTGTCTGAAAGGTAGTATCTGTCACTGGAAGTGGAATTTTTTCCTGTAAATTTCCCATGCCGGAGCATGGACTGACCTGTTTGTTCATTATGTGTGCAAGAACAGCAAACAACCAATGTTTCCTCTAATCTGACATGCTGTTTTGGCTTCCAGAGATTAGAATTGAAGGATATACAGTATTGTGCTAGAAAGAAATCATGTCCCACAATGTTTTATAACGATTTATGCCTTTGATATAGGGGAAAATCTGTAGTGCATTATATGATTTTCAGATCTTTGCATCTGTATGGTTTTCTTGCTTATTTCTGTTAGAAAAGATTATAAAGGGAGATCTCAGTTGTTGAGGTAACATGTATAGAGTAAAAGAGAATCAGCTGTGGGCATGCACTTTCATGGCCCGACTTTTGCAAGCCACAGATTTGCCTGCAGAATGCAGGAAGGGCATCTGCATGTGTGTGTGTTTAAATGTAATGTGTTTTTGTGTGTGTGTGTGTATTTAAAAAAAAAAAATGCCTTTTTCTTCTGGCCTTTCATATTTCAGAGATGTGTGACATTACATGATTTGGTGCTTGTATGCAATGCCAAAACAGCATCTAAAATTGCAAAATTTAAGGACTAAATTGAAAGATTCAGTTCTTTGAGTCTCTTGTTACACTTGATACTAAATAAAAGATTAAGTTCACAATAACCTTATATAGGTGCAGGTTTTATTTCTACTTTAAAATGCTGACTGCATGCTTGTAGGATTACATTTCCCTTTGTTCTTTTAGTAAGAACACTGTACATACGGATGGTGTGCTTTCACTAGGTTTAGCAGTAAATAAAATGTGTAAGAACAAAGGTAATATTTCCTGTGTCAGCATTTCAGTAAAACAAAAGGGAAGAGGGAATTGCACTGATTTCCTGAATGAACAGGTTGCAGCGGCGTGGCCGGGCTGTGGTGCATCTGCCAACTGGACAAGGGCTCAGGGGGGCAGAGCTCCCAGACACTGTGTTTACATGTGCTCTGACTCCTTTTCTTCCTTCTCACTGGTTTATTCGCACCATCTTTCAGGAGTGGGAAGGGTTTGTCTGGATACTGTTAGATTGTGGGTGCTTACATAACAGGGAGCACCAATAGCAAGCAACAGATGGCAAGCAGATTTCAGTAGGAAGTCCTCTCTTATTTTTTAATGTGGTTGCAGGTAAGGAGGTTACACAGACAAATGATAAAGATAAAAGTAGCTTTTCTGTGTGTGTTTGAACAGCTGCCACTGCAACTCTGGTTTGAGCTATACCGTGCTGTTTCTAACAGAGTAGCACATGGTGTGATGAAATGGAGATCACTGTGATTCAGAAACACAATAAATTACACACTATGTGGCTACGACAGCTCGATAGGAGACCTATGGATAGAAGAAGCATTACGTACTACTTTGAGCACTGTTGACATGCAAAAATTTTTTACCACTTTAATGAAGACATAATCAAATGATTGCATAAAACTTAGAGAGGAAAATATTTCTTCCGTACATGAGATAAAACTACACAAACAAATGTGTGCTATTAAGAGAAATTTTATTTCAGATGCGGAGCCTTAAGGTTAAAACTACAAGCTATAAGTATGAATTTTTTTTTTTAAGGAAGCCTATTCTGTATAGACAAACTTTACTGAAAAGTGTTTACTAACACAGGAAAAATAGCTTTCTGTTTAAAATACATACAGATGGAATCAGAAACAAAAATACCGTGGTCAGTGGAGATGATATATAGCTGTAAGAATATTCTTGCAATTTCATAGCGGATCTTTCTATAATAAATGATTAAAACCCCCTCTAATTATAGAATATATGTATTTTAGGAGGACACAGATCTTGATTTCTTCTTTCAGGTAGTTCAGAAGTCATGGGCTAAGAGATATTCTGGATTTACAATGTAACTGATAGTATGTGAATTCTAGTAACACAACACTGGTTATTTTGTAATGCTTCTATGATAATCTTAACTCTTAGAAGAAGTATTTTGTACTTCCTTTGAATATTGGAGCTTTCAAAAGTAAAAAAAAAAAACAAAACCTCTAGAAATTATCTAGAGATGGCTTTAGCAACTGATAAATTGTTCAGCAAAAGTTTATCTGTGTTGATGTGATTGAGCCACAAATAAAAATGTACACAGTACAGTCTTACTAGTGCAAATAAGCTACTTGAAATACTCACAGGATAAACAAAACCATTTTTAAAAATGCAGAAAGATTCAGTATCTAGAACAGCCAGAAGTCAAAGAGTTAATGATGGGGCTTCACTGGATTCAGTGTATTTTGCAGATGTTGCTGCAACCAACTGCTGATTTCTCTCCCATCCTGTCAGGGAACTCTGCCAGCCGTGATTCATGGAATGATTTTTTTGCGCTGAGTAATCTGTGGTTTTTCTTTTTTTCCTCTTCCCTCTCCCTTATTTTTACCCTAAACTAAAGTCCTATTCATTTCAGCTAAAGGGAGGGGAAGCTTCCAAAGCATTAATACAAAACATTAAATACACAGTGTTTTGAGTAGAGGAATTTTAACAAATGTTAAACTTGCAGTAATTGTACTTGGTGTCAGGCAGAGTAGTCCAGTGCAGAAACCCAGTTTTATAACAGAAACAGCTTTTGATTTTGCTAGTTATGCAGTGTCACAGTTCTTTTAAGACTTTTGTGCTAGTATTGCTAAAGAACATTGAACTTCTCTGCTGATATTATGCCTCTTTTCTCACAGATCGCTCTGAAAGAAATAAACCAGACTGCCGCTCTTCAGGGTAAGAACCATATTTCTGTATTTATTCTTCCCTTATTTTTCTTTTTTTCCTTGATTTTTTTCCTTTTATGGGATGACCTAGGAAATTAGCCAGAAAAAGAAAAATGCCATTCTTCTCTGTTTTGGTAACAGTAATGAAATACCAAAACAACTGTGTTAAAGGTAATTATTTTGTATTTATGGGCAAAATTTTCCAAGAAATTAACAGGGCTTACTAAACTGTAACTGTGTGCATTTAAAATCCAAAGACTTGTTTATATTTCATGTACAGGGTTGTTTGGTAAAACTGTGGTTTAAGACAAGAAGTCCTTATGACTTTTGCTTCTTTGAACTATTTCTGTAGCAAGGAAGATAATTCTTGGTTCAGTCAAGAATCGCAACACTTTATTATTTATTCTGTTAACTCTGATCCCATCATACCTAAGATTTCAAAACTGAGAGAAGCAAACAAATGGGTATTAAACAAAACACACACAAACATTTTGTGTTTGTTTAGAATTTCCATCAGCAATTGCCATGAACTTCTGTTGATTTGCAAGGCCACATTTTCCCTTAAGCTTTTGAATACAAGAAGTTCTTCATATACTCTCGTTTTAAAAAAATTCTCTCTATCTCTTGCCTTATTTCCATACTCTCCCCCTCAATTCTTCTTCACCAGGGAATAGGATCTCATCCATATCCTGTGGTGGATAATGGGATTTTAATGATGTAGAGAGCCAGCTAACACAGGCTCTTCCACTCCTATGTGAAAAGCCGTTCCAAAGGACACCCTGGTGTCCAGCCTTCTGACATGACCTTTTAGTTTGATTCTTAAAGTCTGATTTTTTTTTTTTGTTACATTTTTACAGTACAGTGGGGTAGCTTTCATAGCTAGAAGAACAAAGGGAACTGTAGCCTCTTCTTACAGCACAGTTGATGTGTTGTATCTACTGTGTGATGTGATAGAAGAGAGGATGCTTTTTCCTTCCCTCCCATATCCGCAACAGCACTGTGGCTGTTTCCATCAGTGTGTTGAAGTTGCAGGGGAGTACTGCCTTTGTCTATTATTACTTATATCTACTTAAAACACCAATCACTGTATTTCTTTTTAGAATTAAAAATACTTAATTTTTTTTTTCTTGAAATGATGCAGTTACAATCTACATGTTTGAACTTGTATTAGATCATGTGATATTACAGTAATGTCAAATAAATCCAAATCATTATCAAAAGGAAATCTAATTTTATCAAATGTTTAGTTTAAGGTTGAAACAGTTTCAGTCTGTTCCCCTTTCTTTTGGATGGTCCTTCCTACCAGTTCCTTTTTACTTTGGATTGTATTTTAGAACTTACAATTTGGGACCAAAAGCCAATCAAAAGTTCAGATTCAGAATTTCAAATGTGGACCAGCCCTGGCAATAAAACACTGCCCTAAATTGTCTGGGTTACAGATTCTGAATTCTCACGTGGAAAGCACAGAGAAATTAACAGTATAATGTAGGTCGCTCATAATGTTGAGAAAAATGCAGCTTTCAATAGTCTTTCGTTTCTGTCAGTAGTGCATGTGCTTTCTAACCATATCTGTGTATCTTCTCAATCTCATTAGCCATCATGTCATGATAGTTCTGCCTTCCAGGATGATCTATGAGAATGAAAAATCATTGTTTAAAGGATAGTGTGGTTTTGTGCATGTCTCACTGCTGCTTCTAGGCTAGAGCAGGAGCAGCCTGCCTTACTTAAATGACATACTCTGCTAATTGATACTGCTACACTCTGGTTCATCTCTCATTATAGTTAGAAACATAATCCTGTGGTGACAAATTGCTGGGTGAGATTTTTACACCCAGTCTGGCCCTATCATGTCTGGGAAAACAGCTGCAGCTAAATGAAGACCAGAGCCCCTTGCTGCAGGAACTGAGGTAAAACTAAATAATGAAGTATGCAAGACTTCATTGAAGTGCAAAGCACAATTCTCTTGTAATGTGGGCAGCATTTCAGAGCTGTTTGAGTCCCACTGGGGACAGTTTTATGGCTTATGCCGTTTTATGATGAGCTGCTGCACCCACGATGCTTTCCTCTATGGGGGCAGCTCATGACAGGGGAAAGAGAAAATACAGTGGCACAAAGGTATCTTGTCTACTCTTTTCTTAATCTGCATGTTGAGGGATGTACCTTTTAAAAGCACAACCTACCATCTGTTTTATTGATCTAAAGCGGAACAAAAATGACCCTGCAGGTCTTTGTACTTGGACTCAAGGTCTAATAACAAGAATTTCTGCAATAGAATTACTATAAAATAATGCAGGTGGACATGGGGACACTAGCTGATCAGATGAAGACCTACGCAATGAGACATAAGAAAGGTAGATATCCTAAAATGAAATGGTGTAGATGTTGCCAAGAGAGAGCCAGGGAAGTAGAAGTTTATTTCATGAAAAGCCCTGGTAAGATCTTGCCCAGATTTATCCAGTCTAATCATGAATGTGAAACACTGGGATAAGAAGAGACAGAAAAGCACCCAGCTACCACCAACAACTCCTCAGGCTCTGTAAGGTTAAGTTTTAGTGTAGAACACAATCAGCTTAGTAAAAAGATTGCAGGGGTCTAAAGTTTGTCCTTTGTAGTGGCATGTTCTTTCATGTTTCTGTCTGTGTCTCTCTAGATCAGCTTGTTCTTGAGTCTTTGCGGTATTAGGGAGGAAAAGTTCATATAAAATGAAACAGGAACAGTTTTAAAACATAGCTCAGACATAATTAATTTGCATTGAGAAGCATATAAAAAACTGTTCTAGATAGAACAGTATATAAATGATCTTTAATACAGTTCCTTTTTAAATAGGATGATGACATTTAGATAATGCAGGGTGAAGCCTATTTATAGTGGTATCAGGAACTCTGACAAATATTCTGGTTTTGTTACTAGCCCATCAGTTGTTTGTTATGGGAAAAATGCTACAGAAAGGTGGAATATTCCAAGTGGTGATACTGGGATCTAGCATGACCCTGGGAAGAAATCTGGGGAGTGGATGAACCAAAGACCATAGATAGTGGTTTAGAAGGAGGAAACAGATACTAGATAATTCTTACAAAATGTTCATTAATACATTCTCTTTGGGCAATTAGCAACCATCTGCCATGAGGAGTAGCAGAACAGGGCCTGTGGATATCTTTTTCATGTACTGCCCTACACTGATTTTTTTGATAAATATTAGCATGTTAGTAAGATCAAAACAGATATTCCCTGAATCCAAGTAATAACTATTGCTATGTTAAATTTTTATCAAGAGACATTTAATTTCATTAACCTAATACTAACCATACTTCAATTGTTATATTTCAGATGGTATTAAAAATATATCTGTACTGGCAACAGTGATCTGTAATTATCATTATTTCTTGATTTTACTGTCAGGTTGTACACTGTTGGCTCTGATAGCTTCGGGTCATGCACTCCTGTAACACGGGTCAATTAGGTCAAAAGAAGTAGACCCTTTAGTCTAATGCCTCTAAATGTTTTCAAACTGAAAATTATATGATAGTAATAGAATAGAAGATTTCAGACATCCGTATATTTGCAGTTAATCCCTGAACATGAGCAATTGATTTCATTATACTTTTATTTTTCCTTTGGGGTAAGAATTATGGATCAAAAAATCCTGAATCACAGTCTTGTAATGTGATATAATTAATTGTAATTGCCTGACATGGAGATGAGAGGATGAAGGTAGCCAAACACTACAACAATTTGTTGAGAGATTTAGTAGAGTATCAGTCACTTGAAGTCAATTAAGAAATTTTAATTTTTAAAATCTAGGAGCCTACTGTGAAAACTTGCCCTCAAAATGGGGAGGGAGAAGAAAATAATTAGTTAATTTCTAGAAGTAGATTCTAGATTTTGTTGGTATATAGTCTGCCTGATGATTTTAATGTGGTGAAGTTCTCTTACAGCTGGTTGCCTTCATTTGATTGAGCTAAATTGGCCTTTTTTATTTAAAATATATCAAGTCAACAATACAGATAGACACAACCCTTCCTTTGTTCCTTTATAAAGAAGCACTTGAAGTGGCTGATCAAAGGGACTACAGATCCCTTTAATGAGGATCTGGTAAATCAAGCCATCATTTTTATGAATGGTATTTTGTATTTTACTTTGGTTTTAGGGTATTTTTATGAAGCAGAATTCCATTAGTGAAAGCTTCTCTGCATTTCCATTTCTTCTGCTATGTAATGTTGGTCTTGTGAAATTGTATTAAATAAATATTACAGTAATGGTCTGACTATATCTTAAGAATGTGTTTTCCCAGATCATCTGTGAAGCCTGAAAGACACCATTTAATTAAGATCTTAAGCCTTTAACAGAGCATGAAAGGAGTTTAAAGGCACAGGACTGAGAACGTAGTGGAACTGTCCTCATTTTATAGTTAAACTGATGTGCTTTTATTAATCAATATGCTCTTGTGGTCTTGAGAAAACAGACAGTAATAGGATTTTCTGTGTTGTAACCAATTATGGTCAATCTGAGGCCTGTCATTTAATAATTCCATCTTTTCATATCTGAAGGGCAATATGAGAGTCTTTCCTTCTGCTGCAGAAATCTTGCTAGCTCCTAACCTCTGAAGCCTGGGTTTTAGTTAGAAGCCTTTCACAAATCTCTGCTGACATTTGTGCATGTAACAACTTGAGTCGTTTTGTCCTGAGGAGTAACTTCACTGCTGATTTTGTAGGTCACCTATCAGATTTTGTGTATTTTAAGTAAACGTAAAATCCAGGGTATTATATTGGAATTGGGCATTGAGAAGAGTGAGAGGTGCTTTTGTAACCCTGCCAAAGACCTCTACTTCTCTGTTGCGCCTTACTCAAACGGGCAATGTGGAGAGAGTTCTCATGCTACTGCTGCTTCTGTACTGAGAAATCACAGAATGGTAGAAATGCTGGTGGGAAGGTTTCTCTGCAGGTCACATATTAAAACATCTTGCTCATAGTGGGAAGATGCTAACACCAGATCAGGCCATTGATGTCTTTTTCTAGCCAAGCCTTGAAAACCTCCCAGGAGAGATTGAGTCTACTTGTTTTCAGCCCACTTACAGTCTGCTTGTCTGTCTTGCACTAACCTGATTTCCAGATGATAATGCTGTGGAAGACAGTGTCAGAAGAACCAGTCTAAATCCCAGTTCTTTAGTTAAAACACTGGACTACATAATATATCTGTAAGGACCAGATTTATTCCCACAAGCATCCTGAAATACAGTTTTTCATTGCTGCTGTTCAAAAGCCTTGTATCATCCACTGGCAATGCCTGCATTACCTTGTCAATGCAGCTGTTCGACACAGGAAAATTTCGGGCTTTTGCCCACCCAGGCAGTGTTACAGGCTGTAATACAGATCCAAAGTTTGAGACTTTGGACCTTGCTGACACTCCATCTGAAAGGGAAGGGTTCTGTGTAGAAGAACAAACGAATGCTGGGAGGTGATACCTGTTTTACTGTTATATTCTTATTCTTTATATTTAACTTTTGCAATTTTTAAGACTAGGGAGTAGCAGGTTACTCTTAGTCTAAGCATACTTTTAGGTTGTGAAAAGAGGAATGTCCTGCTTTTGTACACTCCTGGTAGGTCAGAAGTTGATGTAATAAAAAAAAAAAGTATCTATCTAGTCTCCTTCCCAGACCCTTGGGGTGCAGTTTCACAATTGCCCTGAGCTGAACTAAGCCTGTGCCACTCCAGAAGGAAGGATCTCATTCCCTCCTTTGGGCTGTTATCAGTGCTTATGTGGTTAGTTGGATCAGAAGGCTGATCTCCAGGGAAAAAAAAAATAGCTGTGTCTCCAGTTTACAGATGAAGCAGGTTCAGCAGAGAGGGGCAGAGAGATTCTTACAAGTCTCACAGTAAATCAACGGCAGAGCTCAAAACAGGACCTCAGTGTTGTGACTTTTGTTGTTGGTATCTAAAAAGTAGGATTGTGTGGCTCCATTTTTTTCATACCGAGAGCTAAATTTTGGGCTCAGTCACTCAGAGCGTGGTGCAATCCCACTGGTTAAATGTGGATTTAAACTGGTGAAACTTGTGATTGGAATCTGCTTATGTGTCTTTGTTTGTCGTGTGTTTCTGGTCAGCAGCACGTGCTGTGCACGTCAGAGATGTTCCTCCTGGGAGTAGAATAAGCTGGAGCAATTTTGTGCAGCATATTTCTTTGACAGCTTCTTTGCCACAATAAATCATTATGTTTAATTTATTCTTTGCAGTGTTAATTTTCCCTGCTCAGTTTATACTTACCTGTAAACGAGAAAAATCACTGGTATAGCAGAGGCAGAAATGGCAGATGGGTCCAACTTAGTTGTTGGCAGTTAGGGATTGTGCGGGTACCTAGAGCCTATTGCTGCGGGTGTTTGTTTTAATGCTGCCAATTCATCATTGTTGCTTTGGGGATTTTTGGCTAGTCATCTCACAGATAGCAGTAAAGAGTTATTGTGAAGGGCGCATGCTAGCTAGCCTTCCAGATTCCTTATTCATAAACAGAGAAGAGGGATTTGTTTTAATAAGAGTGCTCTGTTCCTGCTTTCTGCAAAGGGAATTTTGAAGGACTGTTTGCTTTGGTGTCCTGAACAACTCCTGTTGTCTGGGCTGCTCTCCAGTGCTTATGTGAATTCATAATGGAAAATAATGCTGAGAATGAGGTGGTTGTTGAAGGAATAAAGAGAAAAAGGTTCACCCTCCTTCTTCACTGAAAGAATTTCAGTGCTTCTTTGGGCAATGTGAGCAAGTTTCACTGTCCTATTCCCTTTTGGAGGAGACTCCTGTAGAAGGTTCTGAGGACCATCCAGACACAAGGCTGCTTTGCTGCATTAGGAGAATTGTCTGAGGCATAAACCGCCATGATAGTCCTTAGTTCTAGAAAAGGTGGTTTCAGAAAGCACACAATTACACATTGCAGTTTTTTTAATCATGGAGGTTTCCTTTTAAAGGTCATTTTGAGAGGATTTCACTTTTTCCCTATAAAATGGCAATAATTCTCTTTAAAACAGCCATGTGGCTTTGTCTTTTAACCCTGTTCTAAGGTGGATGGAAGATGTGGGGAGAACCAGAATTCTCTGTTTATAAGTGACATGTGATGGGCCAAATTAATAAGCCATGGTTATAATTCTGTTACTTTATTATTATTCTTTTTTCTCCTCAAGACATTTCAGTGACAAATAGCACATGCAATTCTGCTGGATGGAAAAGAGGGCTGGAAGGAAATTCTTTCCAAAGGTATTTGTAATAGTGTCAAAGAAAACAGAGGAGGAGAAGCTGCTAAGGGAAGCCTATGGGATATGTGTCAGGGCTGAGGAGGCAGACTCAGTAGGTTGTGAACTTCCAGCTCAGAAGCAGTAGTAGTTTGGTTCTCTCTGAAAGAATTCCATGTTGATATTTTAAGAGTGCTGGAGCTAATAGTTGAGCTTTGGTTTATTTCCCTAAGGATTTGTGTAGGTTTCTGTCTAGGCTCAGGTCAGTATCTACATTTTCCTTCACCTCTGGAATTTGCATGGGAGAGCTCAGTTTGCAGTTATATTGTGTTGGTTTCCATGGCCTCTTACTCTGATGTGCACAAGAGAGAAGAGATTGTTGCTCCTTTTTTTTTGTTTGTTTTGGTTTTTATTATTCTTTTCCTGTACTGCTTGCTTTGTCATTTCATTGTAAATTATTCTTTGGTGCCTGCAGATCATTCTAGTATAGGTAATCGGTTATCTTAAGTAGCATCTGATTTGGCAGGTTGAACATTGAGATGACTGATCAAGTATTATTCCAAAGCATGTTACAGTTGCATCCTCACCGTATCACGGGGAAAAAATATTCCTAGTGAGGCCTGTCACATTGATAGTTTCTTCCTTCTTACTGTATTTCTGTCTAATGCTTGCTGTGCAGTTTGCACAGATGTACTTTAGGCTCTGATCCTATCGTTTGTGAGACATTGTACTTCTGATTTTGCTACAAAATTTCTCTTTTCAAAAGCGGTATTTTGCTCAGTGCAAGTATCACCATTTGAGTTTAGGCCATGTTTACATATGGGATTTGTCCTAGTTTTGGCCATCTGTGACAAACCACCGGCTTGGCTGAGCTAGTACTAGCCCTTAGTGTAGACAAGGATGAGCTGCTTTTGCGTCTGTTTCCAGCTACTTCAGCTTCAGGAAGAGAACTAAGAGTCAGTGGTACAAATGTCATGTTGCCTGTTCCCTTGGAGGCTACAACAAAGGCAGGTCATGGGCAGGTCCCTTGCTACAGAGGACTGAAATTAGACCACACAACCCCAAATGTAGAAAGTATTCATATAAGTATGGTATTTATAAGTATGTGTAGCCACATCCTAATCTTGGGACAGTTGTTACGAAAGACTTGTCATCTGTCCTGGGTATAGTGGATATTCCCGTATCCTGAGGTTTGAGGCAAAGGCTGACTTCTAATTAAAGAGAAGGTCCAAATCTAATCATAGTGTTCCAACCACAAACAATGATTACTTTGTTAAATCTCTCTTTTGATCTACAGCGTAATATCTAGTTCAAGCAAAAGAAGTACCTCAGTGATCTCATGTTATATTAAATAATATTTTTGCTTGGAATATATGCTTAGTGTAAATAAATAGTTTTGGTTTTGCTTCTGTAATTCTTCTGTTCCATGTTGTCTGGACTTCTGCTTCTCCATCCCCTCACACACCAGCATCCAGTATTAATACAGTGTTAGTTCAAACAATCCTGATAATCATTTTTATGATTAGACCAGTTCAGGAAGTTTCCTTCCTCTCCCAAGAACACAGTTTCTTTTGGGCAACTGCTTTTAAGACCATTGTGTTTTATTACGTTGCTTCCACTTCCCCTTCTAAAATACTAGGTCCATGAATACCTAAAAGCATGTAGTGCTCCTGATGGGTGAAGGTTGGACAGCTAGGAAGAGGACAATATCATGGGACAAATGCAGTAGTGGCAGCTACAGGAGAGGCTTTCTCACCACACCTTACTGGTACAAAGGCTAGAAGATTATCTGCATTACTCCTCAATCTCTCTTATTCCTTCTGAGGCTGTTGACAAGGAAATGTGTTCTGTTAAATGAACATTTTACGGTATGAACAGACTACCAATGCCTTCTGTTAGTAACAGCATTTATTTTTTTTCTGTCTAGGACAGATCTGAAATGATGAAACAGTTCTATGTATTTCCTTTAATTACTATTCCCATACTGTCTTTTGTAGGTTTTTTTAATGATGTCAGTATTTGAATTAACAAAATATTCTTCTTAGTATGGTAATGTCTTGCTGCAGGTGCTGAACAGGTACATTGCTTAGTGTAATACAAATGTACTTGAATGGCCATATAAAACAAAATCAGTAATGTTCTTGGAGGTTGTAAAATAGAAATTGTCAAGGTTATTTTCACGTTAAAAATCCCCTGAATTTTCAAATATCTTTAAAAAGTAAACAACCCAAGATTTGTCTTTTTATCTTAAGATTTATCTTATTAGAACAGCTGAAGTAACTGGAAAAAATGGTGATGCTTTCAGACAGGCGACCTCCTTCCATCCTGAAAGACAACTAAGGCTGTAAAAATGGCCTTTGTGGAGCAGACCAAAAGTCCACCTATTCCAATATTCGTATTCTGTCTTTGCCTATGCGTGAAGTAGAAGCCTAAGGAACAAAATCAGGAGAAAATGAGCTTGCATTGGAATGTATCTGTGCATTCTGTCAGCATCCAGATTTGTATGGCTCGGGGCCTCAGAGAGGTGATGCTTTGTATTTAATACATTGTCCTCAATGGGTTTTCTTTAGTTTTGTGTTTTTTTTTTTTTTTTTAATTCATATACACTTTTAGCACCCATGGTGTTTTGTGTCAAGCAGTGCCACAGCTTAACCTTATGTTGCATGCTGAAAAGTGTCTTTGACTCTTTTGAACTTGGTGTCTGCTAGTTTTATATAATGCTTTCTACATCCTGTAGTGTAAGAGCCTGAACTGTCATTCCTTTAGCTTTGCTTCTTCTTGAGAAAGTTAAAATGCCTTTGTTCTGAGTTTAAATAGATCATGTTAATCAGTTAGTCATAAGTAGAAAGTCACTATAAATTTTAGAGGCCCAAAGGCATGTTAGTAAGGGGAGAGGGATATAAGGTTGTTGGCTGACATAAAAAAAAGGATAGGAACAATTTAATGCTTTTGGAGTTAAGGGCATCACTGAGAGTGGAGGTTAGAGAAATTCTTTGTTATGTTACCTGAATCCAGAGCCTCTAAGCTGTGCTGGAGATTTTTTTGGTTTGGTTTTTTTTTTTTTTCCAATTATTTTCTTAGCCTGTCTTTGTAAAGATTTGGTATTGAGAGTCAGAGGTCAGAGGTGAAATGGTTGTTATGAGAGAAGAGTAACCCCGCTGGTCCCTGTTTTTTCTGTTCTTCCAGTTGCCTGAGTAAGATGAATCTGATACTTTGTGGCTCTTTAATTTCCTCTGCCTAATTTACCTGATGGTATATGGTGCATTGATTGAAGTGCATGGAGGAGCATGTGGAAGAGGTGTGTGTCTGGGGCATCCTTACAGGCTAGGGAGGGGCATTGATTTCCGTGGCTGTGAAATGTTTTGGCAAGGTATTTCTTACAACTGTTGCTCCAGAAAAGTCCGGTTCGATCTGTTCTACAAGGTGTTTGTTTTTGAGGATAAATTTAGTTGAATGGCGAAAGGTGATGGTAGTGATTATTTCTTCCAAGCTATAACCATCCATTAGAGGCTACAGTATTTACTGATTTGCCATATAATTTGAGGTCCATGATGTTGTAAGACAGCCAGGGTATATGATTGAGGGTAGAGGAAGTTCCTCTTGTCTTATAGTACACTTGCATGGTGACTTACTCAAAGATGGGATCTATTTCATTGGAGAAGTGTCCTCAGCGGTTAAAGGCCTTCTCTCGGTTGTTGAAGTAGGTATTTTGAGTGTTTTTATTGTAAATTCTGTGCTGCGTCTGCCCATCAGGGTTTTGCAGTGTGTTTGGGACAGATGCAGGTTTTGTGGGCATAGGTGTGATTTTGATTGGCTCTGATTGGCTCTGATGGTTGATGCTTCTGTTTCACCTTTGGAAAAGAATTTCAGTATGCAAAAATGTGGCTGTTTTTCCTTAACATGGGCTAACAAAGATATTACCTTTACATATACAGTATACCTTACCTACATACTTGCAGAATCACAGTTATGAGTCTTGAAAAATAATCTTTGAGGCATATCTTCTAGAAATGGTTGACCTTAATCTCAGAGTTGCAGGATCTTTGTGAATGAATAAAAAGGACTGCAGTTTAAGGTCATATTTAAATTTAGAGGTAAACGTTGTAGACCTACAGTTGTATGAATGTATGGTTTGTTGTTATGTAGTGCAAGTTTCTGATGAATCATTTTCTGCATTTTGTAACAAAAAGCTCTGTCAATATCTGTGGTATAGAAAAAAGGAAGTGTTTCAGTATTTTTGAAGGAGGGGCACGAGTGTGTAGGCAAACATGCCATTTCTGAGATGCAGCTCCATCCAGAACACTTTCTGGAAAGACAGGTCTGGTGAAGGGTGTGGTTATGAGATTTTATTTTAAAATTTCTGTGCACTGTGCATTCTGTAAGGGCCATTGTTACAAGTTTATGGACCTCATGTACTGTAGGGTGTAACTGGGTGAGTCAGCAGTCCATTGGAACAAGATGTGATCACATATGAAGATGGTTTTACTTTTGTGAGGGTTTAACATGGGAGGGTTGAAAATGAGTGTTTCTGCTGCTTGTTAAATTATTTTATTTATAAATATAAATGGCCAGTTTGAAGACAGTATGTCTCTTTATAGGGATGACCCTGTAATGTTCTTACACGCATTTTTTGGCTGCTGGTTCACATTTGCCGTTTAGAAGGGGGTTTGGGTTTTGTTTCTTGTTTTTAAGTGCTGAATTAAGACTTAACTATATTTGATGCATATGTATTAATACAACTTCCACAGACTGTCCCTTCACAACAAATGGTTTTGCTGTCAACATAAATTTATAATAAAAACAATGTGAAAATTCCTTTTGTTTCCTAACCCAGCTAAAGCTTAAACTCCAGCACATTTCATGCTGCTTATTTGACTCAGATGTCTTACAAAGAAGTTGAATTAGGCTAAAGGAGCATGGAAATCCTACAGGATGGGACTTGTCAAAGAGCTCAGCACTGGCCATTGTTGTACTTGAAATTCTCCGAGGTGCTCAGCTGATTTTTTGGCACTGAGGTCACACTGGCATTGAAGATTTTTCCTAATCCCACTTCTGTGGTTTAGGCTGAACTTTACATTTTGGATGCTTCTCAAACAGCTGGGTTTTGCATTACAGAGCTGGAATTGTGTGCTGTTAATCTCTGACTAGGCAGGATCCAGATGCTATCTTAACTGCTGAGTGTAGCAACTATTTGGTACTGTCCCTTGGAAGTGAGATTCAATTATCCATTTGCTGGAGGCCTTAAAGTGCCTCAAGGTTCCCCTGGAACTCCTTCCTTGTACATGCACTAGTTTCTTTGTCAAAGGATGCACTGTAGTTGAAGCAAATGGGCCTATATTTTACAGGTGATGTTCACACAGGAAACAAACAGATCTAGGCAAAATAAGAAACACCTATACCTTGTTCCCTAAGTTTGATTACAATTCTGAACTCTTTCAAGTCTGTTTGCTTGCAAGCACCCAGGCATTCTCCTCTGGATTCATCACCTCCAGCTCATGCATCCTCTGGGTCCTGCTGGGTTCTCACCTGTGCCATCAACACCCTTTAGTTCCTTCTTGTTCTCTGGAGCCACACTCTGTTGTGTTTCTATTACTAAGCTTCTGAGCCTCTAAGTTTTTAAAAGGCCAGCCTAAATGCACCCATCTTTTCCTTACTTTGGGTGATTTCCCCCCTCAGCCCCTATTCTTTTCTCTTTGCTGATCTATGGGTGTGTGATTTAGTAGGGATTTAAGATACTCACAGTTGTAAAGCAGTGTTATCTGTTTTGTTAGTGATCATTAATGCTTCTGGTCATATGAGGACATTCACATACTACTTTTCCCCTTTATAAAACTTTAAAGATAACCTTAACAGTATACTTACAGGTTCTATGAAGTACACAGACTATTTGAAAAAAAATCTAATACCCATACTTTATAATAGTTAAAGCCCTGTAGAGATATCTTGAATCTTGTGGATCCAGATCTACGGGTTTTCTTTATGCCTTTGTCCTGCTCATCCTTCATGATTAAACCATGTTTTATTCATCTGTGATGTCAATTACAAAGGTTCTGGAGCTCATTCGGCCAGCAGATTGTATTTGATGTACAGAGATGTATGAAGCAAGCAGAATGTCCTGTCAGTGGGTAGAGAGGGCTTTGATTTACTGACTGAAATGATACTGCAAATAATTGAACCAAAGAACCATTCTTCAGAAACAAGCTTTTTTTGGTATTGTTTAACTGTAGAAGTAGGGCACTGTCATCTTCACCCATTTGCAAATGCAGAAACTCTGTAGACTGTAATGGTAAAGAATTTCCATCAGAAGAAGCTGCAGTTTACCACCAAGTTGTTTTACCTGAAGGAGCTGGTTCTTCCCTTCAGTTTTTTTAACCCTTACTTTTGTCTTTGAATGTATTGCTGGCTGGGCCCAAATATCCTGTCACTATGACAATTCAGTGATACTTGCATTTACATTTGCAGTGCTACATTGCTATTATGTTATTACTGAAATTATAGCTCTTTACTTCCAGAAGTATTTACTACCAAGGTTAAATTGTCTTTAAAGCATAAATACTATTTATTAATTTTCATCGAAACATACTAGCAGGGTGAGTAAAAATATGTTGATAGGTGGCATAGAGGAGGATCTTTGTTACAGGAGGGTCAAACTCTTCAAAACAGAGCTCTCTGTTCTTGTACATTTTATTGGGAACTGAAATTGGTCAATATACAGTGAAGACTGAGAATAACTTGAATCATGCTCTGAGGATTTGCCTTTCTGTGATGGACATGTTTATACAGTCCTCATCAGGATTAAGGTGCAGTTCAGCTCAGGTTATTGTCTGAAAGAAAATGCTAGGGAAAATCTAGCCAGCGTGTCTGTAGCTCTGGATCAAGAAAGAGTCAATTCAGGGTGCACACGAGTTGAGTGACTGAGATTTACAAAAAATCTGGGAGGTGTTTCAGCTTCAGGTTCTAAGCTGGACGTTATTAAGTGTGGAAGCTGTTGCAACCTCATGACTTCTGGTTTGCTGTGAGAATTGGAGTGTGAAATGTTACCTTCTGCTGCCATTATCTGCTTTGACTTCCTGCCTGTGTTCTGCCTTAAAATTGAAGGTTTGGTTGCCAAAATATGATCCCCAAGTATGACAGTGACAAGCACATGAGTATGTAATAAGTGGTTGAAGAAACAGCTAGAGAGCAATTCCTGAAATGATTTCCCTATGCTGATCGACATGAGCTGTTTTAATTAGCTGAGCAGCTGGATTTTAGCTGCTTCTTAACTACATCCAGACAGTGGGAAGTCGCAGTTGCGGCATTCATTAAGTGATGCAGAAGCAGACATCCTCAGCATAGTGATGAGGACTGAATTGTCACTGGACTTAATTACTGGTTTAGCATTACCTGCTTTTGGGGCTAGACCCAAGAGAAAAGTGAAGTTTCACTGGAGCAAGTCTGATTTCCTAGATGACCAGATCTGTACTATTGAGCATGTGAATACTGAGGTGACTGGATCTTTATTAGCCTCCTGTACACACAAGGCCGTGACAATACCCCGTGATTTAGCAGAGATGGTGAGAGCATGTCTTCATTTTACAGAGAGGCTGGTGTGGTGCCAGGCTGCTGCCAGCTGCTTCTTTTCTGGTGCTTGCCTGATCTCCCAGTGAGCCAGTCTGGATGACCAGCACTAACGGGGGGGTCAGGGAAGAGTGGATCAACTGATACTGAAAGGTGAGAACAGCTGACCCAAGATTTAGCCATTATTTGGTCATTTGCTGTCAGATTAACTATGGAGTCATGGATTTAATGTTTGTTTTTGTGAGTTGAGGCTGAGCTGCTTACCCCAAGGACGGCTGCTGGCCTCCTCTGGTGCTCATGTGGCTCTGCAGCCAGCTGGAGCAGTCGGCCTGCCTGGCTGAAAACTAATCGGGATATTTGGGACGGGATTATTTGTTGTTAGCAAAATCATATGGCTGATTCAGCAGACTTGTGACCATGTCAGAACCAACACAAGAGAGCTGGTGGAAATGGTGAGTGTGGGAAAGGTGGGACTACTTGCCACGCAGTCTCTGCTTCTCTTATACTAATAGGGAGACTGCACCTGGAGTCCGTGTGGCATGTAATCTGATTTACACGTATCAATTGGAGGACTGGGAGTCCTCTGCAGTGGAGTCGTTGAAGAGGTTGATCACTGTGGTTGCCCTTTCAGTGTAGATTCACTTAATCCACAGGATTAATACAGTTCTGTCTATTGCGTGCACATCATGAAGATGGGATAGCTGTGACTCTTCTGTCCTAACTTTGGTCAAACTAATAGGTCTGTCTTTGGTCTGCTGTCAGGGTGGTGGTAAACCTGATCATCTGTACCACCCTTAGTTTAACTATACAATTACCAACTTCTTTCTGGGACTCAGACATCTTTATGTGATTCAGTCCGCAATGAAATAATTTAGGTGGCATTTTAAACATTTTGTGTTTAGAATAATATCTTCTAATAAGTTTTTAAGATGTTACACTGTAGTATCCTGGCTGTTATAAAGATGGCGTGATTTCAAAACTAGTGTTTTGTCTCACAGTAATTTCAACAGCAGCTATTTAAAAATTCTTGGCTCACATTCCAAGAAGTCACAAGATATTAAACATAGCAACATTTTAACTTTTTTTACTCTCTGTGTGTATGTATAAAACAAAACCAATAACCATCACAATTGAAAATATGTTAAAAAGCTTTTACACAGGTGTGTGAACCTAAGGACTGATACTTTAAGAAAAGCTTTGTATAACATGATGTGAAGAATTGCTTCAGTGTATTCATTTTTTAGAACAAGTGATCATTCTTTTTTTTTTTTTTTCCCCCACCAGGTTTTTGTATGTGTCTGGAGTGATGTATGAAAGAATTGCAATCAGTTTTTCTGTAGAATATTAATTGTTGTATCAGTTTAGATAAAGAAACCAAAGGCGTTGGTGCTGATAAAGGGAGCAGATGTTGTTGGAGGATTACTCAATTCCTGCTGAGAATCCCATGCAAGCCAATAGGAGACTGGTGGAAGTGGATGAAGGAGAGAAGCTGAGACAGGACTGTAGCTTGGGATGTCTTTTGTATCCCAAGCAGCACCACAACCTGTATGGCAGAAGACTGTGGATAGCCTGGGGAGACCCCCCTAAATGGTTATGGCTACGCTCACAGGCAGGGGGGACCAGTGACAAGCCAGTACTGCCTCTGCTCTCCAGGGGCAGCTGAAG
Source organism: Tyto alba (assembly GCF_018691265.1). Taxonomy (NCBI): domain Eukaryota; kingdom Metazoa; phylum Chordata; class Aves; order Strigiformes; family Tytonidae; genus Tyto; species Tyto alba. Next base: position 9,725,516 of record NW_024881327.1, read on the forward strand.
CCCAGCACTCCTCTGCCTGTTGGTGCTCGGCAGCAGAGCTGGCTCACCATCAGCCAGTCCACGAGGTGCCTTTAGCTGGGCTGGAGCCACTGCTGCTCCTGAAACAGCTAAAAAACACGTGGGTGAAAAGGTAGCCCAGAAACTTCTGGCCTCTTTGCTCAGGTAATGTATGACTTGAATGCTGCCCTGCTCCGGGCATGCACAAATCCCTGCCTGCTCGCTCAGAGGTGCCTGTGTGATTTGAGCTTTATTCCACACGAACAGCACCTCCCTTCCTCTGCTGTGTGGGGACTGTTCAGGTGAGTGATAGTCACAGTCACTGTGTTGGGTCAGGAGTCATCCCACAGGAGCAGGCCTCTGAGGAATACTGTAGCTACACTGAAAATGCGTTTGAAGAGACACTGCTCAGTGCAAGTAAAAGTGTCGGAGCAGAGCCCCTAATGAGGGAGAGACCATGGTTTATACACACTAAGTGCACTTGCTCTGCTGAATCAGGTTACAGCTCTTTGCCCAGTCTAGTTTGTGGCAATTTTACTTCCCTAATACACAGACCTAAAATACGCTTTTGAAGTGTTTTCCTTGAGTGTTTATATTTAGAAAAACTGTCCTTGAAACCCAGAATAGAGCCGGCCAGGAAGAGTGAGTAGGTGTTTAACAACTTCAAACACACCACTCCAGGTTCTTTATCTTTCAGAAATGGTGACCCATGGGACCCTTTTCATACTACTGCCAACTTAAAGTACCCAAATGCAGGTACAGCAGCGTACAGATCCTCTGAACCTGCTGAGTAGGTGTGCAGAGGGCCTGACAGAGGTGGGTTAGTTCTGCCTTTTGAGGGGCTCACAGGTGAAGCTCAACAAATCTGCTGCCTTAGCTGGAAATGAAACTAAGTTTGTGCTTTAAATTAGCAGTGAATGAGGTCTAGGATAAATGTGCAGATTGTAGAGGGGTGGCTCTGGTTGTCCACTCGTGCATGCTAAATCACTGGGGGATGGTTGAATAGTTTGTATCTTTACTTATTCCATATTAGGTATGGCTGGGGTGGTGTTGGAGCTAATGTTTATCAGAGTCTTTAATGCTCTGAAACTTCCTGCTGTCTACACTGTTTTCTTCCAGCAATATGAGTTTGGACTTTGCTTATGTGCATTGCAGGGTGACGCAGGAGCAGCTGTCCCCCACCCCCAGGGGCTAGTTATTGTCACACTGTCCTCCCCTCAGGTGTTCTGATGGAACTGTTGCGGGATTTGCACTGGGACCAGGATCAGAGGTCCCATGTGGATTAAACTTCTTCCCTCTTTATTTTTCCTTGATGAGTGCATTTGTGAGGATTCTGTGTGTGCTCTGGTTCATTGCTGTGTCTTATGGGCAGGAGGAGGAGGTGGGAAAGAGGCAGGGACTCCATAGGGTCGAGTAATTGCAGCAGCTCCTGCCTCATCAAATAAGAGAATTAAATTTGGTTTGGTTATGTTAATTATTTGGATGGCTTGTGAGAAAATGTATCGTTAACTGTGGAGCAGAGGACAATGTTAGTAACCTTATCACTTCTCTTTTTGCAAGACAGGACAAGAGACCAGAAATTGTTGCCTTTGGAACAGGGAGGGGTTAGCTAACTGTAAGGTGTGGGCAAAATCACCAGCTGCCTCAAGAGCATAATCTTATTTAAATTACTGAAGTTTAGTGTCTAACAATGTTATGGAATTTGCAGTTCGTTTACAGGGCTTCGGGTGGGGGGTGGGGAGGAATTTCTACATCTACTCCCATTTCCATGATTTTAAAGGGCTTAAATAATTGTAAGCTAAATGTGAATCAAACTCTCCTGGGAGTAGGAAGTGTAGTACTTTGCCAAAAGGTTGTTGATGGGTGACCTGTTAATGGAAAGTGGGAAAGAAAAACTATCTGTTAACAGCTTGTTTTGCCTGTGAACTCATAAATTTTCTAACAGAAACATGTTATCCAGGGTTCGAAATTACATGGGTAGTTGCATGCTTGAGCTGCGGTGCTCTTGATATATCCATTCTTCACTAGGTTGATTTTGTGAAAGGTTTTGTTTCTTCATTGCATTTTGATTTAAAAAATAGTTTTCTATACCCTTTTGGTCCTCATTGGATGGAAAACTTGAACTTTTGCCTAAGTGATGAGTCCTGTGCTTTCTAGCCAAAAATACCTGCTCATATCTGAAAGTGCTCATCAGATTGAGGCAAACTGCAATGGGTCAAAGCACTCTTGTCAGCAGAAGAAAGAATTTAACTTACTCCTTTTGGTTCTTACTGACATTCGAATATGCATACTTTATAGTATTCCTAATTTCCTGCTATTAAACTTAGGTAAATCTTGAATTCTGAGTATAGAAAGTTCTTGCTACTCCAGAAGATTTCAGATTCATGTTACCAGACTTCAGTCTCCTTCCTGTCTGATACTAAATATGATTAAAATAAACGCCTAAAGACTGTAGTTATTCACAGCACTGAAAGCAGAAGAATAAAGCTTCAAAATGAACATCCAAAACTAAGAGACTTGAGTAACAAGGAATTAAAAAACGAGTCTGGGGTACATCTGAGAGGAACATACAACTAAAAGTGTTTCTTAAAGATAAGGCTGTGCTGTGATGGGACATTTTGAAGGAAAATTAGAATCATTTTCTGCTGAGAATGCACGGTGAAGTATGACTGATAGAAATGTTTTCTAGTGCAGCTTTGCTAGCTGTGTGGATAGGGGCCAAGCCACATTTGAACTGCTTCTGAAACCAGACAAATAGGCATTGTTTATCCTAGACTAGCCAAACTATTTCAGAAAACAGTTCAGTCAGAGCAACATTCATTTCTAGTATTAATTAGTTTTCAGAATGACTGTAGAAGGAGGACATTTTTCATCCACGTCCTTTTTGACTTTCTCTTTATTCTCTCTTCCAAATCCCCCTATTCTTCATCCCACTGGAGTAATTGCAGCCATCAGCAATTGCAGTGGAAGTGCGTGTGGAGCTCAGCTGAGCCCTGATGGAGTTGGTGTGCTGCACGCCTGCTGCAGGCAGAGTGAGAGCAGTGTTAAAATGCTAATGCCCTCCCTGTACTAACATTCCTGTTGTTTATACCACTGATGAAGGCTGCAGTGGAAGATTGCTGGAAAAGACTTGATTAGTATACCCTTCTGTTGTAATTAAGATACTGTATTAATTTGAACCAGGTATAGTGTTATTTATTTTCAGCCTTTAAAAAGACCGTTCAGCATTTTCCAAGGCTTCTTACCAACAAGTATTCTTTACCTGTTGTATTTAAAAAAAAAAAAAAAAAAAAAGGGAAAAAAGTCCTTTTCTGAAGTAGCTGTGTGTTGGGTTTGGGTTTTTGGTGTTTTTTTTGTTTTGTTTGTTTGGTTTGGTTTGGTTTTTGTTTGTTTTTTTAAATCTCCTCTGTACCTTTGCACAAGTGGCAGGTTATTAATATGACATTCTTCAAGTTAGTAACACTTTCTGAAAATTATAATCCCAAATTAGTTTTTATTTTTACCTGCAAAAATAGTAAGGACTACTATATCTGTTAAATAAGACATTCAGAAGAGACGCATGAGAAATATTAGTCTTATCAAGAAAACAGATGAGTTGGCAAAAGGAAACATTTTTCTGTCCTTGTGTATCAACAAATTTTTGGACATGTTGTCTTCCTGTCTAACCCCACCCACTGTTATTACTGAAAAATGCAATCTCAACTGAAAGGGAATATAAATCATTAAGTAATTGTTAAAAAATATTTAGCAAAGGGGTTGTAAGTTTTTACTCAGCTGTGTAAATTTCATTTATTTACAAGAATGTTAAGTCACTAGATGTTTATAATCTGAGAATATGCACACCCATGTGGGCTCTTCTCCAAGTTTTCCTGTCAAATGAGACAGAATGTGAACTTCAACATAAAATCGCGAGGAAAAAAATGGTTTTAATAATTGGCTTTCTATCTTTGAAGAGTCTTGCAGCTAAGCTGTAACGTGGTTTTCATTAGAAGGGGTTGGATATGGTTGTATACTCTATGAGTTTTGGACAAGTTTCTGTAAGATAACAACCTAGGAGAAAAATTCACTTGGTAAGCCCCTTACAATATATGGGGAATTTCTGCATGTTTCTTAGTTGTTTTCTCTTTGAGACATTAACCACATTGTAATTTTTTTTTTTCTTTGTTAAGGCAAGGACCCTTGTCATCCATAAGAGCAGCAATCAAGAGATGTAAGTCCACTTTTTCTGGTTTTTTTGAGAACCTTAGTATTGTAAGATTGCTACATCTTCATTTTTAGTAGCTGGTTAACTTCATATGTGTAAACAAAGTAGCTAGCAGGCTTTTGGGGAGCTGTAATTTCTTTCTCTTTCTTTTTTTTGCTTCACATTAGGCCATCTTTTTGCTTTGCTGACAGGCTGTTCCTTCTTGCCAGTGACTAACATTTTCTTATTTATGCACTAATGCATTTGTGCACAGATGTGCTCCATCTCTGAAGAACTTGGGTTATACATACCCAATTTTTAGTTCACTTGACAAAACAGAAGATTGTTTTATTTTAGTAGAAATCTGCAGCAGCTGCTCATTGACTCTACTGGGGACAGGATTAGGCTCATGCACCGGGCTCATTTTGAAAAACAAAAAATTGTTTATATATGTCGAATGAAAGTCAAAACTCTTCTTCCCTGATTTCATCGTTTAACTCCTCTTTCCCTGCTCATGATATTTCCAGGCAGAGAGTTTCTTTAGTTGCATTTTCCAAAGTATTTTATGCTGTTTCTTTCTTCTGCTTTTCATTTTTGTTTCCTTTCTGTTCATGATGTCAGTTTCATATTAATGAAACAACCCTCAAGATTGTGCTATGGGGAAAAATAAATTAGTGTATGTACTACTGATTTGTTTCTCCTGGACCTATTAGTCAGGGGCTCATTAGTATGGATTAGGTTGGAGGTGGTCAAAGGGGATCATGAAAGCTTTATTCAGAGCAAGTCTACATGATGCTGTAGTTAAAATGCAGCACTTTATCTGTGCTGTTGCTGCCATAGATAGGAAACTGGAAAACAGAGAGCACCAGATCACAGAGGGCCTTTTGTGGTGGAGTCAGAAATTGATTCAGACTTCCTAAACCCCAGTACCTCATCTAACTGAGAAACCGTCTGAAATATCATTAAGCAATGAATCTCAATGTTTCTGAAAATATATTAGCAAGTGATACTTTGTTTTAAGGTGCAATGAAGTAAAAAAATAAAAAATTGTTCAAGAAGCCCTAGCTCATATGTTATAACATTATACTTAATATTAATATGCAAATAGCTACAATGAAATAGAAGTACCATGTGAATTATTCAGATGGTAAGCTAGAAAAAAATGTCCATGCAAATATTAAGGCATTGTATATGAAACCATAGTTCTTCGTATCCCAGTAACCATCCATGTGGATGGACCTAACTCAAAAATGCATGCTGAGTAATTCCTGACTCCCCTTGCCATTGATCTGGACAAAGTATGGTGTTCTCTCGAAAAATGTGTGTCCCTAACAAAGTTAGAAATCTATATTTATTTCTTAATCACAACTTATTTCTAAAATCATCTCTAATTTTCAAGGAACATGATAGGTATGTGCAGGGTTTCAACTTTGCAACGTGTGGACAATGCTTTATATGATTTTGTATCGGTAAGTCTCTCCCTGTCTTGTGGCCAAAGAGGAAGAGGGTTTATTTTTCTTTCAGCCACCCTGACTACAACTCTGGATAGAAAGATGGTGTCATTTTGTTTCAGCTGTTTCACAGTTCAGTAGAATTCAGAAAAGTGAGCCAAACATGCTTGAAGGAAGCAAGCATGTGAACATGAGACGTGCTCTGGTGTAATTATTTAATCTCAGCTCTTCAGAAGTTACCCTGGATTTTTAATGATGGTCTCAGGTGAGGACGCACCACTAGATCCAGCTCCCACTAAAATCAGTGAAACTATTTCCATTGACACCAGTGCAGCAACATGCACAAGAATGTCAAAGAAAGTAAAAAGGCAGGCTGAGTGCTGCAGTAGTGAGACAAAGGGGAACGGTGTTTTTGCTCGCTTCTCCATTCTTGCAGAATAGGCTGGCATTAAGGAGCAGGGCTACAGAAGCAAGTCTGCTGCCGTAAAATGTTGGAAGAACCTGCAAGCTTGTTCCAGTCTCATTCTGCCCTAAGCAAATATGTGGCTGAATGAAGGATGTGTAACAGCTTGTACTCACTCTGAGGCTGTGGCTTCCCATTTGGCAGTTTTGCAGCCATTTTTGGCTGTGGGTTTTGTTTGTTTTTCAGTTTTGTTTTGTTTTCTTTTGCTTGGGGGCTCCCTAGGTTCTTTTGGCTCCCATTTTTTCCCAACCAGATCAAGTCCATGACCTCATTCTCTCCCCATCTGCACAAACATTTGGGCTGGCATAATTCAGGGAATGGTGCAGAGGCAGGAACACACAGCCCAAGGAAAGGTGTAGGAAGGAGTGAAGTGCCTTCATAAATCATTACTGTCAAATTTGAGTGAAACTAAAGGCTTGCTATAAGAGTGTAGTTACGCAGATTTTATTCATCAGCAGTGCCAGCCTCTATGGTTCCCAGCAGTTTGGTCAGCTGTGAAAAGGGTATTTGACTTCACTGGGGGCGGGAAGAAAACCCATCACCCACCTAGGTTATTTTTGATCAGCTCCCTCACTGAAGTTGCACAAAGAAGAACTGGAGCTGGGAAGCAGAGGTAGGAAACAGACTGCTGTTGGAGGTGGCACGTTCCTTCCCCTGTCCTGCTGGTGGTCTGAGTCCAGAGTGAGCAGGTTTGGGGAGATAAAATGAACAAAAACTATATGGAAAGTGCTTATTTTTTTATTTAGCACTCTGAACTTACTTACTATGGGGTCATAGGAGTGCTGATGTTCATTCAGGAGGGGACAAAATTCCATGTTTGAAAGGGGAATTGGGCATCTCTCTTAGCTACATTCAAGCATTAAATCAGTCCAGCTCTAATGTCAGACAACCTAACATTTCCCTGAGGTGCCTGGAAACAGAACTGGAAGAAAAGGTGCAAGACTTCCCCCTTGTGCCAAGAAATAGTTCAGAACAGCTTCAACTCTTTTCAGAGGTGCATGAAAATTTCCAATTAGTTTGAATCTCCACTTCTTCAGAAATAGTCTAATCAGATCTTTAGTGAAATCAGACTTTTTTTTCTGGATTTGGCTTGAGAATTACCTGATCCTCTTAGTGTTCCCTGAAGAAGGGCCTCCACGGCTGTGTAACACCTTTGGTATTGCAAAGACTGCAAGCATGGCCTCTTGCATGGGACCATTCTGTCAGCTCTTCTGGGATATTACTTTGTAGGTAAGGGAGGGGCCCATTCTTGAGCCTCTCCTTGAGATACTACAGTGAATAACTTGTTCCTATGCAGCTATATAGAGTGAGAAGAATAACTTCTTACTCTAGTCTACATATTTCACAGGATTGATGGTAGAAATGTCTAGCTTGGTGTTAGAAAAGCATTGAAAGAAGCTGTGTTTTTAAATATTAGCACACTTTCTTGTTGTAGAAAGTAATATTATTACTTTAAAACCTATTAATAACAGTTAATATGAATTAACTGAAATAGTTAATTGGCAGGATCTTGTTTACTCACAGATGTTGGAATGGACTATGGATAAAAATTATCAGAAAAATTTGGAGCTTGATTTCCCACAAAGCTTGGGCTATTTGAGGCTATGTTCCCATCTTTAATGCAAAATGAAACTTGCTTTCAAAACACTGCAATGACAGAACTGTTCAGTATTTCATACAGATTTTCTGATGGAAACATGAATATTATTATGCAGTGTCTATATTGTGGAAGCACCCAGTGCTCACAGCAGGATGGTATCTCTGAGCAGATCCCTGAATGAACTTCGTAGTTGGCTCTATATTGCTTTAAAAGATTGCCTGAAAGACTGTAAATTCCAGCCCAGCTCTCTTCCAAAGACTCAAAACTGCATGTCAGACTTATGTTGCCACCAGCTTATCTGCAGCATCGCAGTTTGTGAGTTTGTGGTGTAATGGTGGTTGTACTTACACAGGCATCTTGATCCCATACGTTAAAATGCCCCCTGTGCCATAATGTGTATGTTTCAAATATGAATGACATACTAAATGCGCTTGAAAAGTAGGACTCAGAGAAGAAGCAGTAGTGCAAGAACATTTGAAGCTGAAGTATACAGCACAAACTGAGTGTCCTTTAGCGCTGCACATTCAAAAATAATTGGATAAAGCCCACTAAATAGTGCTTGTAAGAAACATACACAGAAAATTAATTTGTCACGCGCTGATCTGTCCTCTATTTACACTATTACCATTAATCCTTTACTTGCTTAAATTCTACTATAATAGGTTAAACACATTTAGATGCCTCATTGACACTAATGGAAATAAATAGCGACAATGTTATAAATTGATTTGACATTTTTTTCTTTCCCCTGAGACCGGTAAGATGTAAGAGTATGGATTTTATGCACTGAGCTTTTCCTCTCCCACCCCTTCTTTAACTGCTTTGCTTACCTTTTACTTAAACACCACTAAATGTATGTTTCTGGAAATGTCAACAGTTCTCACCCTGAGCATTTCTTAGTGTGGAAGTTGAGGAGCCAACTAGTTGTCAAGATGTAAACCAGCACTGAAATACATTTCCATCAACTACCCTGATGGAATAAAGGTTTTTTTAAATCTTAAAGCTGTCGTAATTTGAAATCTGGGGTAAAAAATGTTAGCGTGCTTTTTTTCAAGGCAATCAATGAAGGGAATTAAGAATAGATTTACAGAATCAAAAGACCACTGTGGTTTGAGCCCAGAGGGCAACTGAGCACCACGCAGCTGCTCATTCACCCCTTCCCCCTCAGGAACTGAAAGGAGAAAATAAAGCAAAAGCCTCGGGAATAAGGTAAGGACAGAGAAAGATGACTCTATCCATTACTGTCAAGGACAAAAGACAGACTCATTAGGGGAAGAAAAAGAACATCACTTTGACTCAAATGGTAACAACAACAACACTTAACAGACAGAGTAGGACAGTGAGAATCATTACCAAATCCTAAAAACACCTTCCCCCACCCTTCCCTTCTTCCCCAGCTCAGCTTTGCTCCTGATTTCTCTACCTCCTCCCCCTCCAGCAGCACAGGGGACAGGAGATGAGGGGGGTCCTCTTGCTCTTTCCTCCTCAGGAGGAGGACCGTACTCGTTCTTCCCCCACTCCAGCGTGGAGCGTCACTCACGGGAAACAGTTTCTCTGACACGAGTCCTTCCCACGGACCACAGCTCTTCCCAAGCTGATTTGGCGTGAGTCTCCCCGACGTGCTGCAGTCCTCCCAGCACTGAACTAAAACAGCAGAGGCTTCCTCCCCCAGAGTCCTGGTCTCCTTTGGTCACAGTTACCTGTTTGGGCACGGGGTCCTCCATGGGCTGCAGGTTGGGCTCTGCTCCACCACAGATGGCCACGGGTGGCAGGGGGGTGGCCTGATGTCTCACGGTGGGATACAGGGGGCTCCGCTCCGGTGCACCTCCCCCCTTCCTCTTCTTTTCTTCTACTGACCTCGGTGTTCACGTATGTGTCTGCCTCACAAGTCTTCCTCGCAACTCTTCCTCACAACTCCCACTCCTCCTCCCAGGTTCCCCTTCTTAAATATGTTATCACAGAGGCACAACCACCATCGCTAACTGGCTCGGCCCTGGCCAGAGGTGGGTCTGGCTTGGAGCTGGGGGAGCTTTTGAGAAGCTTCTCATAGGGGCCAGCACTGTAACCCCCTCCCCTGCTACCAAAAACCCCACCACATAAACCCAGCACAACCACAAGGCCAGAAAAATGGCTGCATTTTTTTTTCTTTTGTTTTTAAATCAGGTATGTGCCATATTTTAAAAATTCATGTTTTTTCTCATATACTTTTTAATTCAAATTAATTATTTGAAATGGTAAAGAAAGAAAAGCTGTGCAAATATGGGGGCAAGGATTATTTAGAAAGTTTACATTTTCTTTTCCCTAGCATTTGTGGAACTCCAAGGAATGCATAAGAGCAGAAGATGCAGGAGCTTTCACCTCTGCTCCTACTGTGGATTTAAGAGCTTCCAAAGCAAAAGACATTGTAGAACTGTGGTTATAACAAGATGAGACAGCAAAAAGAGGGGGGTGGTTGATGGAAGGAGTGAAGAACTTTGTCAAGGTCCTTAAAAAAAAAATGTTTATATTAAAAGTTTATGTGCATGGAAGTAGCTTGATTCCGTAAATGCCTGGAAGATTTTTTTCTTTCCAAACAGAATGAGTATATTCTGAAAGCATATATGATGGTTTTGATATTAACCTTTTTGATATTTATATCTACCAGTATAGTTGTCTTAAGTGAGTTTATTTGAAATTTGGAGTTTGATGGATTACATAGATGACTCACTGGAGTTTTTTTGCCTATGTTAAGGAAAAAAAAAAGGTCTTTCAGACTTTTTTTAGTTTTTTCTTATTGGTTTGAATATTAAGTAGAAGTACATTTAGGGTCTCACAAGGAAAATCAGTATATAGAATTTAGCTAGAAATAAAGAATAAGAGAATTTGACAGGTTTATCAATTCAGTTTTACATACTTCATTAATTTGCTTTTATTTCTAATGCCCTTATCATTGTAGTTTGGCTTATAGCCCAAGCAGTTGTATTGACTACGTTAACCAAATGAACACTTTCTTCCATTCTCATTTCAAAAGTAATCTTGGAATTGGTTAGTTTGGGTCAGTTTGTTGGGTTTTTTTCTTTAATGTGTGTGTTAGATCAATGCTGTGTTAAAATCCCTGAAGAAGAAAGTGAAGGTGAGGTTTGGGGGATTTTTATTTACTTATTTTAGCCAAACAATTTTTACAGAACTGGCTTAGGAGATGTGCAGTCATGCCCAAAACTTTGAGGTGTGCCTCTCTTTGAGATCAACCTGCCTGCCCATATCTCTTTGGTAGGTGGAAGTATAAATTACAGAATCCCAGCTTCTTTGCATCGGTATCAACCCCTCAGTGTAACCCATTATTTTTGGAAGGGAAAAAGCGCAGACCCAAATAACCCATGATTTTAAAGTAAATAAAGCATTCAAAGAGATTTTACTTCCCTCTCCTCATTCCTACAGTGGCTCTTTGTTGAGCCATACAGTGAACATTTCCATGTTCAGTTATACTCTTCATGGTTAATTTATTGCAAGGAAAACTTCTAAACAGCCGTTGTTAAAATCAGCATGAGGCTAGAAATAAAAACTGCTTTTATTTTAGCTTCTTAAGACACTATTATATTGTGAATAGACGTTACGGTTGTCCTCTTACAGCACTGGCAAGTGCGCTGTCCTTCCGTGACTAACCCATTTGATCGTGGTTTCTGGTGCTCTGTAGCCATGGTTTGTTCTCCTTCACCTTCTCTTCCTCTTCTGTAACCCCTTCTTTTTTTCCTCTAGCATTCATGAATAGCGCACCTCAAAAATGCCCTGTAGAAGAGGTATGTCTGACGCAACACTATGAAACTCTTGAATCAAGTATGCTTTGCTGATTTCAGATAACAATTCTGTGATGACACAGGAACAGCGTAATTGTCAGCTTTTGCATGATAAGACTCTACCTACTTCCTAAATTGCACTTGCTATGCAAAAATTTGTCCCTCAGATAATTTCCTTTTCTCTTTAAAGAAATCAAAATGAAGATACAATGTGGCCAATGAAGAAATTGTTTGAATATAAGTATGTCAAAAATAGAAAAATAAAGAGGTCAGGACTTACTACTTTTATGTAACTTAAAACACAGGGTTTGGAAAAAAAAATAAATGTTACTGAGTTTTAATACACAGTGATTGAACTTTTGGAAATTTCTAGCTGGGAATATTTAATTTTTTCTTTTTACATAAAGGAGGGTGAAATAGTTTCTTACGATTTTGTGCCTTAGTACTTTTCCCTTCTCTAAAACAAACAGAGAGACATTAAAAAGTTTTTAAAGAACAAATCTCAGAAGTGAGCCATCAAAAGCAAAGCCAGATGTGTTTAACACTTCTTTTTATTTTATTAATGGATTGTTTTAACTAAGGAAAAAGAAGTTTCCACTCTAGGGTCACCACAATGCAGAATACAGAAACGTATGATGAGGAAGAAGAAAGGGGACAGGACCATCTCTCTTGGTGGCAACTTGGACATAGAGTGACTTAAACTGATGACGAAACGCCACCCTAAACCTTTTAAAAACTTCTCTGCATATTTAATACAAATAATTTTTTTTTTAATTTGGCCACTCTTAAAATCTGGAATTTATGATCAGATGCTCTATGTTCTCCATTTCATTGCTAGTGGCTTGGTAAGGGCTCTGCTATTATTCTCATCTTATTGTTGTGACAGTATATTTTAAACTCTTCAAAACTTTTGGTTTTTTTCTTTAAATAGCTTCTCGGACCTCTAACCATAGTGAACAGCAGAGGGATAGAAGGTATGATGCTGTTATTTATATTGCAATTAGATGTTATTGTAAAACTTGTTAGGTTGTGTCACAGTATTACTTTTTATGGCTTTCTCTTCTTTTTTTTTTTCTTTATCCTTGGTGTGTTTAAAAGCAAATTAGACTTGGAATAAAATGAAAACACCATGATTCTTAAGCACAGGGTAGGCTAAGAGTTTGAGGATTTTTCTCATAAACTTGTGTGTGTGTCCTCAAAAAAAGAATGCAGCCAACCATCAAACCTCTGTAGAACTGTTTGTTTCCTGTAATCTATTTACTGGATCACTTCACAATGAAAATAAGCACACTGTAAGACCTCCTTCCAGTTTCTCAAAGGGTACTGAGAAAGAAGGTCACCAGCCTGGATAGCTGGTGAACTGAGTCTGTCATTATTTCAAGTGCGAGGGAACTGTAGCCCTCTTTTTAAAATTCTTTTTACAATAGTTTTAGAAGATCCATTTCCGCAGGGTTTTTTTTTGTCAGCAAAGGCTTCTGTAGCAGATGCTTCATCTACTCAGAAAACTCACCTCTCAGAGTGTATTTTGTGTGAGACTCTAGATTGACCAGTGGTACTCTGGGGGCCGTGGTCTGGGAATGTGGGCCATCACTGCAACTGATGCTCTAAAGCAGTTGTTACAGTGATAAAACGGGGGTAGCACTTAGGGGTCCTTAACTGTCCCAGAAGTTCCTATGGTTCTAGATGCTGTAAGCAAACAGGCCCTGTCCCAAAGGCATCGTGAGGATTGCTCTGCCCCACTTGAGCACAGCGGGAGGTTTCCCTGGAGGTCTGAGGATAGACAAGCTTTTAGGTAGCCAGCCAGAAGCAGTTTTAACTATCCGACTGTTTTCCCATTGTAGCTGGCTAAGGGGAAACACGTGATTCGTTCTCATTATCCCGTGAAGACTAAGACTTCTTCCATCTAATTGAGTTACACTTGTGTTTAAGTACTTTAAGCATGTAAATTATTTCACTGAAGCCAATAAACCTACTTTTTGGCTTAGGCATTTAATTAGGTGCTTTGAATGGAAGCCTAAGTGCTTGTTAGAAAGGTCAGGTAAGTTACTTTGAAATCATGGAAAAAGATCTTTGGTTAAATCAAAAAGACCTGAGCTATTTTGATTTTCCATGCTGAGCAAATCTTGGTATTTTATACTTAAAAGAACTTCAAAATGTTTTAGGTAATTATTCACCTTTGCCTACATTTCTAGGCGTCCTGAAATTACAATAGTTGCTGCTGAACCCCTCCGGCCATCATCCTGGTTTCCAGGTGCAAGCCCTGTAACTCCTCATGGATTAGGATTCCCTTCTGCTTCATCTCATGCTCAGTGGAGGAGAAATGAGCATATTCCAGCTGAGGTAAGTGAAGTTTTATATGAGATGTGTTTGATTTACAAAGGTAAAAAGCATGTTAAATTAGAGAGTAACATAGTTGTTCTCTCAGACTTTCATCACGTTGAATAAAAGACTATGACAGTGTTCTTTTCCTCTGCATACGTTAATTTAGTGTTTTTAAATTTATAGGCTTCTTTTTTTTTTTTTTTTTTTTTTCTTAAGGGATCACATCTCGATCTACATTAATATTTATCTCTCTGTTTTGTAGCTTCCACCATCATATGAGCAGGTGATAAAGGAAATCAATCAAGTGCAAGTCAATACAACAAATAACAATAATGCTGCTGCTCCTAGACATACCACTACTTCTGCAACACAAACTGACTTTCCAGAGGAACTAATCAGCCATTTGCCAGGAAGTAATGTAAAAACTAATGTGCCCACACACTGGGAATCTGCAGGCTATCCAGGTGAGGCAGTTTTGGATTTCTCAGTGATGAAAACCTTACTCTCTCTCCTAAAGAAATTCTTTATTATTGGTCTGTGCAGCATTTAATATGAATAACAGTTAAATTTCTGTGAACGATTACTGCTATAAATTGCTGTAAAAATCCTCTCTTCTGAAGAACTACCGGTGTAGTCACGGTCAGACTATAGTTAAATCTTGACAGTTTTTCTCAAGTTGGCCATAATGGCAATTGGTTTGGGGCCAGAGATGCTCAGATATCCAGTCAGAATAGCAGTAGCGTTATACATTCAGACTGAAAAGTACGCAAACCAAGCTGGGAAGGATTACTGTACTGTTCTTTGGGTATGCGCCTCATGCTGCAAGCTAATGAGTAGTTTTGAACACGCAGCATGTAGTACCATGCATTTCAGAAATCTTCAGCCTCTTGCTAGAGTTTGTATATTTCTTTCATTCATGGTTTTAGGAAGAGAATTGCAGTTTCATAAGCAGCAGTAAGTTCTGAATGAAAACTGTCATGTTTACCATCGTGATGGCTGACAAAAAATAACATAAATAAAGCATTCTGGAATAGATAACTGAAACCTTTTATTTTCTGTCAGCAGGGCAGAGTCCTCTTAAACCTCCTAGGCCTTCTGCATCTCTCCTGAATAGGTCTCCTTCAGAAAACGAGAATCCCTTAATAGTCTTTGAAATTTCTGAAGGTCAGAGATGCCAGGAAGATCTCAATGCTGTGATATGTCCTGTGCCAAAGCCAAGATCTAGAAGCAATCTCAGACCTGTGGTCAAAAGTACTGAAAATAAGATAGACAATGGAGAAGTGAACCAGTCTACCACAAAAAGGCAGCAACCTCCAATTCAGCAGTCGCCTCTCTTAAATGATAGCTTACTAGACAATCATTTGGCGATGGACAGCATGAGTACAGAAAAGAGCCAAAATAGTATTGTTTCAAGGATCAAAGTATTTGAATCGCAAGGAACTAATGATACCTCAGGATTATCAAAAAAGCCAGAAATTGCCCCTCGTTCATTCACCCCGAGATCTGTTACTGCAAAGAAGCCAGTAGTTGCTCCAAAGCCAGGGGTAAGCAGAATTTCAGGAGACTGGGATGCATGGACAGAAGGCAAATCAACACCTTCCAAGGAATTGCAGCCTCAACCTGAAGTAGTTGGGAGCAATCTTGTCACCAAACCTGAACTGCCAAAGAAGCCAAAACCTGGCCTTGTTAAAAGTAGTAGTAGTGATTTTCTTGATGCAAGGAGTGGATCAGTTGCAGAGAACAGTGAGGGACAGAAGAAATTTCCTGTTCCTGCTCCAAGGCCTCTCATTCCTAAAAAGTCACGTTATGCAGAAAATCCTGCCCTTTCTTTGGCCCCGCTAAAACCGATTGCTGCTCTCCCACGGGCTTCTGTATCCGCCCAAGAAAAAGTTTTCAAGTCTCTGGGGGAATTGCCACCTGCAGCCAACTCTTCAGCACCTGCCTTGCAAAGCAGAGGAGATGTAGAAGGAGATTTGATCAGTTTTGATGATGATGTTTTGCCCCTAAGTCCAGCTTGTGTAGTTAAAGATAGCATCAGTTCTGAAGCAGCAGCAGGTAAGAAGAAATTTTTTAAAACTGTCACTGTGGTTACTTTTTGCAGGTGTATGATCCTGTGTGAGTTATGTCTACCTGTCTTGACAGGATTTATGTGTGTATATGAAATTCTTGGTTTTCTATTATGTCAAGATCACTATGAAATTACTTGGATTTTGAGACTCAGGAGGTTTCAAGGCTATATAAATCTCAGAACTTGCCTACTGGATTTATTACGTGATTACTAAAATAATGATAAAAGACTTGATTGTTATACGGTAGATGTCACCTCCAGAACATATTACAAATCTCGCTGGGGAACTTGGGACATCTTTGCTCTCGCCATCTAATCTGACTAATTTATTCGAGTGTCCGAAGTTCTGTAGTGGATACCTCATCATCTAGAGGAGCAGCAATTTGTTGCATTTAGGGAAACTTGTGATCAGACATACTGGGATGCTAATTACTACATCCCAGTACAACTATAGTTTAATTACCACAACTGCATCCCATTCATAAACCTTGTTTGATTCCATTAAGCACTTGGGGTGGAATTTTTTTTTTAATGTTGTTTTAGGTAGTTTGACACAGGTGGGTGTTGGGCTGTTACTACATTTTACAGCAATAGCTTTTTCCCTTTTAGTATTCAAGTATGTCTTGATGTAGTTTACCAGCCCCCTTGCAATCCAGGGAAAGTTCTGCTTTAAAACAGGTGGTGTGTCATATAAAATGCTTGTTTAAGGGACTAACTTTGATTTTAAATATTACCTTTTTAAGCCTCATTTATCATTAAGCATCTCAGCTTTCTGAAAAGAGAAGCATAGATACTGTGTAGTTGTCACAGTAAATCTATATTAATGATTGTTAACAAATGTGATTTCTTGAGAGTTTGTGGATTATATCGTTAGATGAGGTTCTGTTTTGTTACTGTTTCTCCTCTGTACTGGCATAAAAACCCCTAGGCTGATGTAGAAAGTCCCATAAAGCTGCAAATTGTTAAGATCAGTATGTATGGACATAGAGATCTTAGTGGAGCTTGTGAAAGCAGTGAAATAGGGCAGTAGAAAATCCTGCAGGAGAGGCGATTAGCTCAACATGGACACAAGTCCATTTTTTCTTGGACTGACAGATTCCAGGAATTCTGCAGAAGCTGTACCAAGTCTGGAAGGAGGCAGGAGTGACTGGAGAGACATTTTGTACTTAGGTCAAAGAAGTATATGACTGACAGTGTCTAGCTGGGAACAGAGTTCATGATCATAGTGGTTGGAGTTTGGAGTCATGGAACAGCCACTGTGCATGTGATGATTTTAGAAGAGAGTTAGAAGTGTCAAGGGATGAATCTTGTTTTCTGTGCATTTAGGGTAAAACTTGTAGTTTCAGTCATTTTATTTTGATTAATAGATGCAGCAAACAGGGAAAATGTAACTGATCTAAGTAGTAGGCAAGAAATGACAATACTTACATCTTGAAAGTGCGTAAAAAGGAAAATGATGTTTTGGCGATGTACATTAAAATACTGCCTTTCCCCCAACCTGGAAAAATGAAGTAACATTAATTCTTCTGTTAAATCAGAGGTTGAGTGGTCCCAAAGGAGTATCACCTGAAAAAACAGCTTTCATGATGAAGTGGTAAGAATGTCAGCCTTCATCTTTCTGATTGGTGTCCTAGGTGTTACTCTTGATTTAATTAAGAAGAAAATACTTTCTGTTCTCATGATTAACAGAAGAATTATTCAGACAATAGTTACCTGTCTTCTTGAGTCACCTGTTCATTATTTTATTCATTCAATAAAATGGCATCTTTACTGCAACCTCTTCTCTACCTACTAAAGAGAAAAAGGTCTGACAGCGTTATCACTTTATTACATTGTAAAATTAGGATTCATTCCAGATTTTTGCAGGCATTTGTGAGCTCAAGATCATATCCTGTACTCTTGATTACTAATGCGTGCTATGTCTTGACAAAGCATCCACAAGAACAACACTGGCTTTCTCAAAAATGAGGCAACACAGAGCACTAACACTAGCTATTTCTCATGTTCCCATAGGAACATTTTAGGATTTGCAAGATGAATCTATAGTAAAATGTTTTGTAAAGGCAGGAAGAGAAGCTCTAATCTTGCTCGCCATTCCCCAGACCTTTGCATTTCTTACATATTTGTCATTGTCATTACTTAGCAAAATGACAGTGCTCTGCTTGTTGTTATGGCAACCCTAAGAAAGGAAGAAGGCTTTTATGCAGTGGTGTTTGACAAACAAGTGATTGGTGCTTAGTTTCAAAGAGCAGTGTTACATCACAGATTACACCGTTCACAAAACTTAATTTTTTTCTGATGCAGCACAAACACCTCTGGTACATAGACTAATGTAAATAGAACTGGATGGATCAATCACTGCTGCTGCTAATGCCTGATGCAAAAGTAAGAAGGTGAAGCGTTCAGTTGACGATGGGGAGAGCACAAAAGTTGAAGTGAGCATATGAATGAAAAGATGAAACGGGTGAAACAAATTCAGAGTCTCCACAGCAATTTAGTTGGCTGACGTAAGACATCAGCTTCACCAGTTTAACTGGTAGTTTAAATACCAAAGCTAGCTAATTTTTTTTTTTTTTTTTTCAAGTTTACCGCAGGCAGTTCCATGGATTTCACCAGTGTTTGAGAGCATCTCCAACAGCATGGCTGTTAGTAGAATGAACTTGCCCTTATCCAAACATTAATGATTTTATCTTTGTCTGACCTATATGGAGAGGGAGAACTGTTATGGTGCAAATAGAAACTCTGGGTACCAAGATCCCTTTCAAAGCTTTCAGCATCCACTCTGCCAGTTGAAGTCTGTGGGAGCTTTGGAAGCCCAACAGCTCTGAGGTTCAGAGGTAAACTGTGGCAGAACCTTGCATCCAACTCGTATCTTTGATGCTGGCCCGAGGGAAGAGCTGGGAAGAAGTCAAGAATGACAAATCTGTAGAACTGTGCCTTTCATCAGCAGCCAAAATTGATGCCGGTTTTAAGTGCCATACTTTTGGACTCAAAGGCTAGAGATAGTGTTCAAAGTCGTTTATATCCTAATGAAGTTACTCCTGTTCAAGTCAGTCATTTAGAATGTGAAAGCATCTGTTTGGGACTCTAAATCTTGAGGTGTTAATGCTTTGATGACATTTGTGGTATTTTGGATCTTCTGGGGTATTTTTACATTTCTTTTATAGCTGATAAGAGGGATTTGTGCAGTTCTTGAAGGTTAAAAATTTCAGTAATGTGTCAGGTGGGCTTTCTTGACACTAATCCATTTTTACAAAGTCTCGGAAATGAAAACCTAGTGCAGGTTGAACTAAATACCATGGCTCCAGAAGATCCCTTAGTTTACCCATAACTTGCACTGGTGTTTTTTTTAAAGCATGTAGTGTGTCTGCTTGCTAAATGTTCTGAGAATGTGTGTTTTGGACAAAGAAAATAAGGTAACAGTGCTTTTTAAGCACACATTTAAATTAAAACTTGGAGGTGATCTTGTTAGAATGTTTTAATTCCTTTTCACATGTGGAGAATTCTTCTTCTCTCTCTCTAAACCAGCATATAATTCGCTGATTGCTCTACGCCTGATATACCAGAACTCAATTTAAACCAAATGCTTTGAAAAGTAGTTCAGAGAGATCCTTACCTTACCGGTAGGAGACAGCTCTCTTCTTATATCTTCATCATAATAAGTATTTTTCAATTCTCAAATTCAATTCCAGAAATACTGCATTTCTTGATTGTTTTTTCTATCTGTCTACTTCATCACAGTATAAATGTGCATTTCTGCCTGTATAGCAAAAAAAAGCCTCAACCAAACCAGTGCTGCTATCCATTTATATGTATTGTTCCTTCTTGTGGCATGAATGGTGGAATTTGTGTGACATTGTAGTCAACGCAGAAAAACTGCTGCTTGAGTAACTCCAGATTTATCTGCTGTGGGGTTATTTCCCAGCTGCTTGGTTTTAATTGCTTCCTCAGGAAGAGGGGAAAAAAAAAAAATACAAACCAAAACCCCCACACAAAAAAACCATGAAATATTTCTGACTGGTAGATTAGTGCAGACATATCTTCAAAATAGTGTAGTTTTTCTTAGGGCTCTGATGACTCTTGTGGTTATTTTAAAGTTACCTGTCTCCTTTTTTACTTACTGCCAAAAGTATCATCCCCAGAAAAGAGTGAACTGTCTCATCCACTGTAATCTGCTATTTGACTTAAACTCCCAACAAAAAGAGATTCATCTGAAGACATGCTACTGTGGGTGGGGTCGTGGAGGTATGGGTCTTAGCTGTGTCCTGTTGGTTTTGCTGCAAGGTTGGCAATTTCCAGCAGAAGTGGTAACAAGAATCCATTAACTCTTCAGAAGCTATAGGTGTTTGCTTAGTAAACATAGACTGGAGCCTTCAGGGAGCTTGGAACTGACTCCACTGTTACCACAGTAGAGCACCTTATGTCTAGTTTCAGGAAACAAAGTTTTAAAATCATAGCTACGTAAGAGATGAGGACCCCTTTAAGTTGTCAAATGCTAATGAATTTGCTTTTGAGAACCACGTCTATAGATGATGTTAAGTGGTAGCACACAAGTAATAATGTTCTTAATAATAACTGCCTTCTCTGATGACTAAATCTGTTTGGTTTACAATAACACTTAAAATGGAGCTATCCTTTGATCAGAAAGATTGTCAAAGAACAACAAAATGCTTTTTTGTTTTGCTGAAAGTATGTGAGATTCTTGCAAGAGGTAGGTATTTTAATCAACATTATAAATTCCCTTGTCCTTCACATTTTCACTAAAAAGATTTTGTATGCCTACTGCTTTCTATCATCAGCCTTCTGTTTTGGAGATTTCCAGCTTGCCTGTTTTGGGGCACTTGAATCTCTTGCCAGTGAACAAGCCTTCATTTCCCTGGCAAGAACAGACAAGGCTGTCTTTCTTAATCTCCAGGGTAACTTGGAGGTTTGTTTTTTTGTTACCCACTGTATGTCCAAATACCCTCTGGCATCCAATTTTTGAAGTTAGACCAGGTTATGCAACCAATTTCTAAAAACATGACCTCATGGCTGACCTGTTCTGGGCGGGAGGTTGGATTAGAGACCTCCTGAAGGCTCTTGAAGTCTGAACTATCCTAGTCTTACTTCAAGTAGCAAAATAGATTAATGATGTAGGAATAGCCTCCAAACTCTCACATAGTAGCTCATGCTGGTATAAGCAGTCCTTTTGTGCCGAAGGCGGTGTAATTGCTATCACCTTTACTAGTATGGACAAGCTAGCAATGAACCAAACAGTTGTGCTTTTAGATACACACAGATAGTAAGTGTGGGCGTTCCTGCACTTTGAGAGAGAAGTGCTGAAAGCTGGGAAAAGGCCCACTTATATCTGTCTCAGAGTACAATGTAGCACTGTAGTTTTCCACCACATAAATGCTTGTATTGCCATTAAGTGTTAAAATAGCCCAAGAAATTTTGGTATTCTAGTAGTAGGTTTTATTTTATCTGCTCTCCAACTTTCTAACACCGTGGATGAGATATTTCATTGCTCAGTTAAGGACATCTTGCATTGTCAACAAGTACATTTAAATTGGATCTTGTGTTGCATCTCTCAGCAATTTTGTTTTCTATACTTTCCAGAGAATATCGAACTCTATATAATTCTTTGAATTTGTGCACTTCTGTCGTACTGATGGCTAAGCTCCTTCTGCAAACTCCACATGTATCCTGTAAACATCACTCATTCTTTGGATTGGACTCATTCCTCAAAAACAGTGATCACTGGCCTTGAGTTGCCTTGCTTTTTGTGGTGATCCATCAGATGTCAGCAGTGAACAGGAAGCAAAGCCTAAAACCCATACAAGTAGTTTACTACATTTTCTCTGCTCTGAGTAGCAATAGATGTTGCTGGATAAATTCTTCCTGTCCTGAAGTCTTTGCACATTTTTTTTTTTTTTTAAAAAAAAAAAAACTTGTTAAAGTGTGAGAAGTTTGAAATTTCTGTTTTGGCACCTGAACATGATGTTTCTGGGGGGAAAGACAGTCCTCAAGATAAAACTTTTTGAAATTACTGTGTGCTTGCTCCAGTGTTGTATGCTCCTGATAAAACAGCATAAGCAGTTGCAGAAATAAAGCTAATGCTTTGGCAACCACACTGGAAAAGCTACCTATATGTAAAGGTTGTTACATAAAATCAATTTTTACCAGTCTGCTCAAGTACCTGTTTGACTAAATATGCCATACCAGGTAAAGCTAACCTCCTTGTCATGAAAAACCTGTGTAGACTGGAGAGGAAGAAATCCTAGAACGTTGTGATAGCAGATTTGCTTGTCTCTGGTCCGATTTTAAGTCTGAAGCCATATTAAGTCTATTCCTGAATACTGCATTACTCTTATTTGAGTGACCTGGTCTACTCTCCTAGTGCTAGGAGAATGATGAGAAGCCTGAGTTTCACCTGAACTTACTTCAGGTTATGCACAGATTACATACTGAAAGAGGCTGCATTCCATTCTCCTTTTTTTTTTTTTTTTTTTTCCTTTTTCATTTTAAATTTCCCACTCTGTTAAAATACACAGTTGTCACCAGATCCTGGCAATTTTCCATGCAGAGGGAGCAGCAAATTGCATATTTTGAGAAGGGTGGTGTAGTCCATACTATTCTCTCTGAGTCAGAAATACCATTTCTAAGAACAGTGAACTGTTAATGTCGGTGATGGAAACTACTGGGCAAAACTGAGGTTGGGAAAATCACTGATACTGGAATTTAGGTAGGATATCTGTCTAATATATCTATTTATAGTTGTAAATAGATTGAGATTTAATACGTCTGAGTTGAACATCAGACTTCAGGTTGTAGCATTTCACAGTGTTTCTTGAGTGGTCCCCGTTCCTCTTGAATGTTTTCTGTCAATCTCCAGCTATATTACTAGGAGGGGCCTGTTGTTGGAAATCTTCCTCCAAGTATGGGTTAAGTATGGTTCCACAAACACCAGAGTGGTTTCATGGGGCTAGGTTTTAATAAAACCATTTGTTAATGAGGTTTGACTCTGTTCCTGGAAGACCCCAATAACAATACTGTTCTGCGTGAAGAGGATGTGTGAGCCCTGCCTTTGACAGCTGATTCAGGGGTTTTTTTTTAAATTAACATTGAAAGTAGACACAGTTGCATACATCTGTAGTGGCAAGTGTTGTAATGTCAACATCAATATCTTTCATACTATGTTCTTATGTGTACTGAGAGTACTTCTTGCAGGTCTGAGCATCTTCACAACAGATATTACTATTCTATGTATGCTTTTAGCTTTCCCAATCTGAATTATTTGGAGATTCCCCTTATTGCCGTTGAGGTATCTGTTACCACGTTACTACCACGTACTTAAAGACTACCAATAAATATTTCAGAAAGATATCCATCTCTTCTGCACACATAGGCAAAACCTAATTTTGTTCTGTAACTTCCTAATTGTGTATTTGAAACAAGGAAGGTAAATGGCGGGGGAAGAAGTCTTTCCTAAACTGGTAAAGAAAGATGATATATGGTAAATTTGAATATGCAGCTTTCATTTGTTTTTCCTGTGAACAAGCACAGTGTAATATATGTTATCCCATAAACCTTTGAAACAGAAGCTGTAGAAAAGTGAGACTAAGCAAGACACAGGCTTTAAACATCATTGTAAAAGTTTAATAAAAAAAAAATCTATAAAAGTGTTGATATGTGTTATCAAAAATGCCTTGCAGATTAATTGCCTTGAGCTGAGAAGCTTTAAATTAGTATATTAACAATTCTGTTTTCACGCCTCTGTGAATTATGTTCAAATGATGCCCAAATGTTGCTAAACAACATAAAAATTTGATATGTTGTCAGTCCCATTGCACAAAGCAGCACAGTCATTTACTCAGCCAATTTCTGCTGCAAACCCAACGCTGGGGAATGGAATAACACAAACAAGGTAATGAGTTTTAAACTAATTATAAGGTGACAACAGTGTAATTGAACATGAGATAATGAGTGGAAAACTAAGGTTCATGGGGTGGTTTTCTCAGCCTTGGAAATTACTTTTCTCAGACTTACAAATTACTTCTCAGATTTATTGATTTAGAGATCTCTGCCAACTGTTGAATGGTCAAGAAAACCATTTCTATGCGTGACAATGGTTAACAGCTGACAAACAGTAATTTTGTACAATTTTAAATCTCCCATAAATTTACAAGAATGCAGATCTGTGATTATTTTGGGTGTTTACAGCATTTCCACTAGTTCGTACAATGTCTGTGTTTTTATAAGACGGAGGCTTTGGAAAATTGTTTCCTAATTGTTCACGCAAAACTTCCTTCACCTCTGCAGAACCTTCCCTCGAGAGGTGCTCTGTGTGCCCTGCGCTCCTGCTGTGTCAGGGAGCCTGTGAGTTAGCCCTGCTCGCCTTTCCTCTGCTCGCCCTGTGTCTCCAGCTGCCCGACGGGCCAGGGCAGCCTCCAGGCCCGCTGCCTGGCCAGGGTGGCTCCTCTGGTCTGTCACAGAGTTGCCAGATAACTGAAAGAGAGAAAGCAGCCCACTTTCCATTTTTCTCTTTCAGCTGCACTAAAGTCACTCTGAACACCAGCATAAGAGTTAAGATTAGATAAATCTTTTTTTAATGCAATTCAAATGCTAGCAGTGTAGCTAGCAGGCGTAGGTGTAAAGGAATAAAAGAAAATACTAACTGCAGGCTTGCTCTTAGTGGGATTTTTGTTTCTTGTAATGACCATACTGCCAGAATGCTTGCACCTCTCTTGTCTGTGTTTTCAAGTCCTCTAGAAAAATCCTTGCTCTGTTGAAGCTTTCACTGAAGAGGCGTAAACCTTTTACTGACAAGTGCTAATCCATAATTTAGACAAGACATTAGTTTTACCCTTGCCTTCTAAACCATTTTGGGTTGCCTGTGCCTTGTTTCTGGATGTGCCAGTGTCTTTGGGCACAACACGATGAAGCCATCTTCTGCCCAGATGGTAGCAGCTTTTTAACTATAGCCTGTATATCTTCATCTGTAGACAAATCGTTGACCTGTCATGACCCTTTCTACCTGAAGCATACGCTCGAAGCTGTTGTACAGGCAGCGTGACAGAAGGAGTTGATGTGCTTTCCTTCATGATTAAAATATGACGTGAAGGTACCGAGGCAGATTTCTGGAGAGCTTGTGGGCAGGTAGAGATCTTGAGTTCGAGAGAGACCATGGCGCTCACCCCCATGGCGCTCCTGTATGTGCTGGGTAACACGCCTACGATAGAGTCTCGGGCAAGGGGCTAGCGGGAGGCGGACGTCTGAGCAGGGGTGAGCGTGCACGGGCCCTGCGGCCCGTTGTCCCCGTTGTTGGTGCCACTGGGAGCTGGGGACAGGGGCAGGGGGGAGCTGGGGCCAGGGGCAGGGGGGAGCTGGGGCCAGGGGCAGGGGGGAGCTGGGGCCAGGGGCAGGGGGGAGCTGGGGCCAGGGGCCAGGGGGCTGCAGCCTCAGGCAGAGCGCCCGGCCAGGGGCAGCGGCAGCCGTGGCCGGGGGAACGGTGACGGCCGAGTCGTGTGCCTGCGGGAGGGCAGACCTTCACGCCGTGGTTCGGCAGCTCAGGGTTACACAGTGGTTTCTCTCTCTGGAATGACACTGGGCCTATTCTTGGTTGAAAAAAAATAAAATAAAATATAGAGCTTGATGTGCTCAGTCTTCTCCCCCCCTCTAAAAATGACAAGGCTTTTCTAATTAAAACAATAAAAGGTTTTTTGTGAGACTGTTCATAAATAAATACAGTATTTCTGGATTTTTTTAAATCTTACATATATTCCCAGACACAGATTTCTAGCGTATCGATGAACTGCTTTGTATTATACTATCCAAAATTATCTGTAAGAAATCATGACTTTGTATTACAGAAACTTAAAAATTGGTTTTTGTAGGTGTTGAGGATAAAACTGTATCAAATACGGGGCTTCCAACTTTGGCAGAAAGTGTGGTGGCAATAGTTCTGGGAAAGGGTATGTTTTTATAAAAAGTCCTGAAGAATTTAAAGAGATGCCCAGCATACTTCCTATCTGAGACTCTGACACTCCATAAATAACATCTAAAAAGGCCACCAGAGGAGATCAAACTCGGTTGTTGGGGCTATGAATATGTGTCATGGAGAATTTATTGTCCAGAGTGCTTCTCCCATTTCTATTTCATACATTTACGATACCGTTAAGCATTGCCATTTTACTGCAGTTTTTGGTAATGTCAGAGAAAAAGGTAGCAGTTTTTAACAACGGAGAAGAGGAGGTATAAATGAAGTATTAGCTCTTTGACATGAAGGTGTACTTGAGAAAGACCCCATTGATTTGGATTTTATTTATGTACAAGTATTTTTACAGCTGCCTTCTACATGCGCATATGTTCCCATGCCTATTAATAAGAGACCAGTGCTTAAGTTTATGAAGCATAGAAAACATTGCTTCTGTCTTACCAATGGAATGATTGGACAGGCTTGTAGAGGAATGAGTGATAAAGGCAGGGGCAGAGCTCAGGCATGACTCCCAGCCTTTGGTCTGAACCAGTCTCCCCCGTGACACCAGGTTTATAATCAACAAAAATGATGCAGAATCTTCCAGGGAATTAGTCATTCTACAGCAAAGGCATTTTGTAATCAGTAATATTTAAATGCTTTGTTTTGTTTCTGTAGTTATTTTATCTGCTGCAGTGCTGATTGTTTAGCTTTGGCAAGATTTTATTGATTAATATTTTTTAGCAAATGTGTTCACAGCTATGTCTGCATATTAGACCAACTGCTTTGAAAACGTTTTCCTAAAGCCATCCTGATTTCAGGTCCCTATTACCAAGCAATACAGTTTCTCTCATTCAGTGGTTTATATAATCCCAGAAGACATCTGGAGCGTGTTTATGATAAGTCAACTATGAATGCAGATTTATGGAAAAGACATGTTATTTACAAAGAGCTGAGTATGCTATTTGCATCAGCCTGATCTATATATTTTTTTTATGACTTTCTAGGGTGTGAAATATAAATGTCCTTAATAATGAAAGCTATACCCAGTAAGACTTGTGTTCCACAAATAAATATTAAATATGTTGTTTGTTTGTTTGTTTTTTTTTCCTTTTAGATCCATTTCAGTTCCTCACCAAAAGTGAACCTGCAAAGGAACAGACAGCCCAACCAGCTTTAGCCCGGAAACCCACAGTGATCCGAATCCCAGCTAAACCTGGGAAACGTAAGTTCTTCTCCCAAGTTATCTGAGAAATCTCTGTCAGAAAATCATTTTAACTGGGGCTTACTATTTACTAATTGAGTTGCTGCTTTCTAGCTGTATTAGCTGCCAGAAGAATCCTGTGGTACAGTTTGACAAGGCAGAGGAGCCAACCAAAGGGCTGTGGTGGAAGGGAGAAATAGCTGGGAGTCATGTTCCTCTTTCCCTCCCTCCCAGCTACCTCGTTGGCTCCTTCCCTCGCGCCAAGTTTGATGTCCCTCAAACCTTATGGAGCTGGTGCATATCAGAAGCAAAACCATGGCAGGGGGGGATCTAAAGGTTGGCAGGGAAGAGCTGGAGGAGACCCTTTCAGCAGAATCAAGCTTATTTTGTCAGCTAAACCATATCACTGAGCTGTACCTTTGGTCAAATTGACTCCTGTTCTGGCATCAGCTAAGATTATTTCAGTGCTGCCTCCAAGCTTCCTGGGAGTAGGGCCCCCACTTGTCAAAGGAACAATATTAGTGTATTAAACTTTGTTTCAAACACAGCTGTGGGGATGTAGGCATCGTTTTCACAGCTTACATCAAAAAGTTCCTTTGACCCTTGTTAGATTTGAAATCTGTGGCCATTTTAAGCAATAGTGTTTTGGTAGCAGTCAAGGGAATAAAAAAGGCATGCGAGAGAACTTGGATGCAAAAACCTGATGTGTTCCAATTTTGCATCAAGGTCTTTACTATACTTTTCTGACAGTTACTGTATCCCTAATGCCTTCCACCTCTAATCCTTTACAGCTTTACAAATGACACTGACAGTATCTCAGAGTGGAAATTCATCAGAACCACAAGGTCTTTGTGTTGGTCTTTCTATGCTGGAGTACATACTTGCTTCTGTTTAGCCTTATTTTTTATCCTCAAAGCTGAGTGAGAAATGCCACGAGATAGCTCTTAAAACTCATATTTAAAAATCATGTTTTACTACACTGAGTAGGTGTAGAGCCAACTTGTAGCGCCTAGATGTCCAGGTGGCTTTTCTCCTAAGAGTGTCTCATTATTTCCCAAGTTCCTTCCCCCCCCGCCCCAGTGCTAAAATACTAGGTTTTCTTTTCCTCTGCATATGTGAGAAATGCAGTGGAAATGGTTAAAAATGCAGAGAAGACTTAAGATCAAGCTATGAGGAAAAGTCTTTCTGTTAATACCTGATCATAAATAAAAGGTTTTTTCAGGTGGAAGAATATATGTAGGAACTACTGTAAACAACCTAAGACAATTCTTTACCACAAAGGAAACTGTAATTTCAGTTAAAAACAAAAAAACCCTGACAATTGGAGTTGTTTGGGGTTTTTTTTCTTTTTTTTTTTGCTTTTTCCTGAGCTGGATTCTATTTTGAACTTGTAGATAACTGGTCCCTTGCTGCTCTCTAGTGGTAATTGAACTTTCCACAGGAGACTGCTGGTCATACTGTACTTAGCTATGGTTGTCAGGGGGGTGTGAGGGACAGCTTTGTGGGAGGCTGTGACTGGAAGATTAATGGGATAAGGAGGAACAGAAGCAGGTTCCAAGAAAGCAGCATAGTCTTTTGTCAGATAGGAGCTGCTGCAGAAATATAAGCTATTAAAAAACTAGAAAAGTACAACTGGGCAAAGGTATAACATGTATATAGTGGGATTTACCTTGTAAAAGGGCCACATAATCTCAGTACAAGGAGTCTTTCATTATTGTGGATATGGAGGGAGAGTAATTCTGTCAGGAACCAGCACAAACCAAAAAGCAAAACCCCAATAAACAAAACAAAAACCCCAGCTGGCACTACTAAAAAAGGGACAGAGCTGGATGCTTAAGAATTTGAACTCCAGTAAAGCACTCATTTATTAATAGCACTTTTCAAGATGTGATTAGAAAGGAAACACTAAACTTCCACTTTGGTTATTGCACTTAGAAATCACTGAAAATAACACCTGCCTTCTAGTTCTTGGGTTTTTTTGTTTGTTTTGGGGTTTTTTTCTTCCTTTATTTCCTTTCATTTTGGTCTTATAAAGAGGAAATTAGGCCATCTGTGTATATATCAAGATTTGAAGTGATGTGAATAAATAAATCTCTTGTGCTTTTTACATATCAGTAAGGTATGATAAGAGAAGATTTCCCTTGCAATTACTGTCAGGTATTGTTTTTACTTTTTATCCATCATAGTAGCTTAGAAGAGTGATGAACATCACCAACTTGTTTTTTTGTGGTTGGTTTTTTTTTTTTGTTGTTTCATTTTGTTTTGTTTTGTTTTTTTGTTTTGTTTTGTTTTGTTTTGTTTTGTTTTTCCCTGTGCTTGGTCACTGCCAACATGGTAACTGTGACCTGCTCCTAAGAATAAGGGATTTATCCTTGAACTGAATCATTTTTAAACATTGCACTAGTGGTTTAGGTCATAATAATGCAACTGAGGTGTTAAAAACAAACAACACTTCTTCCAATGTGTTGTTTCTTTGTTGAGATAACTTTTCATGAAATAAGCAACTGAAAGTTGTCTTTTGGATAGAATCTCTCCTCTTTTTTTGTCATCAGTCTATAAATGTCGAGGCTGTCTACACATATTTTTACATAACTCCCAGACTGGCTGGGAGTCAGAAGAGCTTAAGTGTCTGAAGTTTTTTGTATGAAATGCATTTTCTCGGTGTACAAATACATTGTAAAATAGATGGCAAGCTTCCAATGTAGAAATACAAAATGATTGGTAAATATGTTGGCAAAACCTGTCAACCTTCTCAGGTTTCAAAGGTAGAGATGTTGAAAGCAAATATCATATAATTAACAGGTTTTTGTGTTCTTTATTGAGACTGAGGACATCATCACTCTTCCGCAGGAAGACCTGTACAGTTTCCTCTTCCATGTCCTAAATTTCCCTAGCTCCTTAAAGACTAACAGGGAGCTTCCATCTCTGTTTTCTTTCTGTAACCCTGAATTTTGTGGCAGGCAACGGTTTCTTTTCTTGCCTTTACCTTTCTGGAGATTCTTCCATCCAAGTCCTCCTGATCTTTCAGGGTTACTTGAAATAACCCTCAGCTGTTTTCCAGCCTGAAGGATATTCCAGGAGCTGACAGCTGAAAAAAGTGAGCCAGTTTAGCAATGTGGCTGAGAGATGGTGATGGTGTTTCAGGGTATCCAGTAATGAGTCTGACATTCCCAGGGGTAGAAATTCTTCTACTCGTCTGACACTGTATCAACAAGTATTGCAGCTGAAACCCTGAAACCTTAGAATAACTTGCTTGTGTCCTGAGAGTAAAGTGAAGATCCGTTATGCAGGATGGGAAGTACTCCTGAAGTCAACCTCAGAGTTGAAATGTTCCCTTCATGCCCCTTTTCTCTCCACTGGTGTTTAAGTGGTTCTGCCCATTGGCAGCTCTGGCTTTGAGGAAGGAAGTTGCAGCCACAAAAAAATGCAAACCAGTGTGGATTCCCTTACCTGTTGTTGGTCCATGTAAAGAAACTATTAATTAGACTTTCATTTGGGAACTTCTGGGTTTTTACAGCTTTAAATGAAATCCTGCATAGCCCTCCACCACTTCCTGCTGAAAAGCCTATTGGAAACACCTCCGATATCACAGTGGGAAAACCCAACAGTGGTGACCTAGTAAAAAAAGTGGTAAGTTAGAACTGTTTTCCCGTATTACAACTTTGTCTGCTTTGGTTAACAGATCTCTTGTGACTCTCAAGAATTTGTAAAGTTATTTGAAGGACCAGAGGATGAAAAGGACTACTCAAAAATACAAGGCTTTTTTCTTTTAATTGCATTCTCTAATTTAATTAGGTAATTTAGACTGCTGTCAGTTCTGAAAAGCACTTTGTTGATTTTAATAAACTTTGATCACATCTATCTTCAATTTTCTGTATTTAGCAGCTGGAATCGGGATATTCTACAGTTTAGTTTCAAAAGCCCTGCAAATTGGTTCCAAGTCCAGTGAGACTTCTGTAATGACATATTGTCAAAGTCCTCTAGGAACGTATCTTTTTAGCTTCATACACACAGTACCTCTTGGTGTCTGTGCTAATTTCCAGGCAGAGGAAACTTTTCTGTGGGTGAATGAAGCTCGCTTTCTTCAGCTTTTTCCTTCTAGTTGTTTTCTACTGGTCCTGCCAGAGCCTGAGCAGAACCATCTATTTTGGAAAGTAAGGCTCTGCTCCTTGCTCCTGAGCACATGGTAATGGCAGACTTTGTAGCTGTGTCCTATATGCCCTTTGACGCAGATTTACAAAAGGGAATTAAACTAACAAATGACAGTAGAATTTCCAAATAGTGAGTGCTGTGATGGCAAGAGTGGTAGAGAATCTTGTGGAAATCACAGGTACTGAAAATATCAAACCAAATCAAAAGTCTTCACTAGATGGACAGCTGCCAACAAATGTTTTTGTGGCTACCTCTGCTAATAGGATAAAGGGGATTGTAAATGTCATGACTGAAGAGGCTATACACAGAGGCTCCATCTTTTCTAGATAATACTGAAAAAATAATTTCCAATACAATATGTTAAATAACATTATATACAATGCAACTCCAAAATTTTTACAATGTCATCCAGGTTATTGTGATAGGCATGTGTAAGCTTTAGAGGATTTTTTAAAAGAAAAAGACTGCATTAAATCCACTGAAACATTGAAATCTTATATTTGGAAGGATAAGAATTTCTGTGCTTCTAAAACTAGTATTGTTTGTCAGTGGGAGTGATTAACCAGCAACAGCAAAAATTGTTGACCATAAGCAGCAGTTGGCACAGATTTCTTTATTTTCATACAGAAGAGAAACATTTTTGGTATGAGGATAACATCCCCATCTGAAAGTGGCAAGTTGTTTTCTTTCTGATCAGGATTGTTTAATCAGGAACATTCATTTGTGGACTTAATCAAGGGTCAAAATTTTGTCACAAAATACATCTAGGTATTTTCTAGCTGGGAAAAAATCACAGAAATTGTTTATCGGTTTCAAGCACATGTGTCCCTCATTAAGTAAACAAGACTGTTCAGATCTTTTTAAAATTACTGGCTCAAAAGGGATATTTTTGAATGCAAATTCAACACTCTGGTTTGCCACACTGTTCCACAAACAGCTGTGCTTGTTCACCAGAGCTGACAGTACTTTCTGGCACTGGGATGAAAGTGAACAGCAGGAGGCAGAAAGGATGGTAACTTGTTAATCCACTGCTGTGGTCCAAGCCCTTCAGACATGGCACATGTTCTCCTCTGATGACTTTGCTACAGGGTAGTAATCTCTGGCAGGGTCAGGATGGGCAGCCGGGATGAGTGACGCCTTCATGTGCCAAAGCAAGATTCACCAGGGTTTATCTGTTAGATCTCTAGGAAGCGTACTTAGATGCCTTCTTCAATGAGAGCTAATGTTATTTGCAAGAGACACTGTCCTGTGTGAGTTTCATCAATACCGTGTTTTCTGCTTTAAGCCTGTTCAAAGTGTTTTCATCTGTCAAAGTTAAATCAAAACTGATAATGTAACTGCAGCAGTTGGAATCCTATTGGCAGTGAAATTGTACATTTGTATGATGTTCCTGAATTTGGTTCTTAAGCCCTGGCTCCCATGTAGTAGGAAAAGAGGGTTGGATCATACCTAATGCACAATTTAAGCTGTGATTCAGATAGTCAGCCAGGTTATTTATGTCCAACAAGACATTAAAAGGCTAGAACACACCATAATACTTATTACCTTATTCCCGGACCTCCAGAAATTCTCGCTTTTCCTGTCTGTAGGATGTAATGCAATATAAGAAATGCAGCATTTAAACAAGGTCATTCTTGTTTCTTAGACTGAAAGAGATGGCTTTTTTCTCTTGAATCTTTGTAGGAGTTGGACCGTTCAGAACAGGGTGGAATGCCTCAGCTAGAACCTGTACTACCCCCAAGGTAAGTGCAATTCTTCAGTGACTCATTTAAAAGTGGCGTTTCTGAGTTAATTTGCCTAGTTAGTCTCACCACAGACACTACCAGCTCTAGCTGTAACTCAGTAGGCTTGAGTGGGTAGAATGCTCACTAATAAATAGGCAGGACCAAGTTGCTGGCTGATTAATACTTGTTTGTACATTATTGGTATGAGTAGGGAGATTATAGGAGGACAGCTGTTTGGCTCTTCAGCTAATGTGCAGTGGCTGCTGACAGTCATTCCTTTCTGCATCTTTAACCTTTTCACCCACAGCTGAACGTAGAACATCCTCTCCTGCATGTTGCTGACCTTTTGATCAGCAGTACTTGCACTTGTGGCCGGGTTTGAGTGGTGAAGGAATGGAGGTGGCAGATGCTGCCAACCCCAAAAAGGGCCAGCACCTTCCCAGAATCACTGGTTAGTTTATACAGATCGCTTCAGCCCTAAAATGCCTGTGAAGGTGTAGAATCAGTGATAACCTTGGGGTTTCATATTCTTTTGAACCAACCGGAAAGAAGATCTGCAGAGGCAAAAGTAGCTGGACCAGCCTTAAATTCAGGTCCTCTAAATTCCAGAGACAAACTGGAGGGAGATAAGGCATTGGCTAGCTAGCCCACTGCAGCTATCTCAGCGTCTGCACTCTAAATCTATGGGTTTAAACACAAGAGTTTGCTCTCTGTCAGGACAAAAGAATCTTTCGGTTATTAAACTTAGTCTACCAATAATAATAATAAGCATTCATTAACAGGAAAGAATGTGGTTGCACCCACAAGGAAACACCTCATTATTGCCCTTTATGGGCTTGTTACTTTCCCCCATTCTGTTTAGCATAATAGAATTCCTGATTCTTCCGATGGTCTCTGGAACTGCAGTAAATGTTTTGTCCTTTCACTCTTCTGCTCAAATGGATTTTTTTTTTTTTTTAATAAGCAATAATAGTTATCTGCATTGCTTGCTAGGGTTTTTTTTGTTTAGTTGAGTTGCCTTACAAGCATATGGGTTGGTTTGTTTCCAGATTTAATGCTTTCTAACTGGGAATTTCTCCTTTTGTCAATATTAAAAATGCTTAGTTTAGGATGAGGCCAGGAAAGGGAAGAGGTGGAAGTTGAACAGAAGTGGAAATTTTTTTTTTTTTTTAATTTAAAAAATAATTCATACTCAAATAGTAATAGAGAACTCTTATCAGGAACATTAATAGAGGACTGTCTTCTCAAGGGGTGGATGACATTCACAAAATATGTCAGGCTACACCAAAGATCCACTAATGCACATTTTTTGTGGTTGATAATTTTTACAGACCCTTGAGGAATTCACACAAGCAAACAATTATTCTGAATTATACTATATGGAAAAAAGAGAGGCAGCTGTAGCAGAAACTTGCAGTAACTGGCCAAAGATTTCCCAATAACAATCAAACAATATTGTATTTTTTGAATAGTGGCAGTACCAGGATTCTTACTAACAGGAAGCCAAAGTTTTATGTTCATAATGCTTGTTTATAACAGAGGTGATTTTTAATTAGCAAATCATTGATTTGGCCACACTCTTTGATTCTAAAAATCATGTCTCGTGTGTGTGTACTGTATAGACAGCTTTTTTTAATCAATGCTTAGTAAGGGGGATTTTTAGGTTTTAAATTGAAAAAAAAAAAAAAAAATACTACTGTCACTTACTAGTCTCTGATTTTGGTTTCTAAACTGCTGGTACACTGAGTGTGGTACCTCCAGCATTGCCAGAAAACTCAAGTATTTTCACTGGTGTTCTCTTTCTGCAGTAGACATCTGTTGCATAAAAATGGTAAATTCTGCTATTGATGCCATTGTGCAAAGTGATGTCATGAGTTTCAGGACAGGCCCAAAAGTCACTTCAGGTACATGACATCCCACGGAATGAGCTAGGCTGATTCCTGAAGACCAGCTAGATCAGCAGAGCTTCTTAGGTCTTTCACTAAAGCTCTCCACCAGAACTCCATCCTGAGGCAGCTGCAGACAAAGCGCTTTCTAAAGGTGGATTGCTGAAAGAAATCCTGCTTATGTAGTGGGCTCCTGAGAAAAATGGCAGGCTGTTGATAAAGTGGTGAGCAGACTTGGAAATATGTAGTCAAAGAATCAGTCTAAGGACTTGCTAGTCCAGTCCCAGTATCTGAAGAGTTCATGTATTCCCGGAGACCTTCAGGCACTACACACTCTACGGCCCACATCATCGTGAGTCACGTTTCCTTACTGCATACTCTATAGCTAGGGCTGTGGTGTGAGGAGGCAGGCTTATTAATATGCATATTTCTCTGATGGTTTGCTGAATTTTTAGGCCTGTGGATGGAAAAATTATACCTGCTCGACCTCCCCCACCTAAAGGTGTTCCTGGAAGGCCACCTCCACCAAAACTGTCTGCAGCCAAGACCACCTCCCATAAAGATGCTCTTTCACGATCTACTTCTGACATCGCTCCAGATAAAAAACCCAGCAAGTTCAGATTGGGACCCAAGAGAGCAAAAACTCAAGTCCTTAAAAGTCCAGATCCAGCCTTACCTCCTAGACCTAAACCAGGTCATCCTCTCTACAATAAATACATGGTGAGAGTTGAGATACACTGTCCGAGACTGTTGTTTATAAAACAGTGCTGGTTAAAATAATGAAAAAGGTAGTAAGGTAGGTTACTGTGATGCAGCTTTCAAAGTGCATCTCTCAGCATGCTATTCCTTAGAAAATACTAATAGATAAATAGTAATAAGGTAATACTGGAGACAGCAATATATACATGCAAAATGTAGATATATGTGTGTGTATATTTTGGTGTATGTATGTAATTTATATTTAATGCATAGCTTTTGGCTTTGGGGGGTTCTTTGTACAGTCACCACTTGTGAATTCTATTACAGGACATAAAATGATGCTAAATAATTGCATTTGTATATTGTTTTTCTCTGTATATGTCAAAATGCTTAAGAAAATTGGGGGAGCATTAGAACTTAAGAAGTTGTTTACCTTGCTTAATCAAGCCTGCAAAGAGAGAGGAATATAATAACATCACTTACCTTACATTTTCATCTTATTGATGCTATCCTTTTTCATTATAAAAATGTTTATTTTTGGTATTGCATGTGTTGTTAGGGAATATTAAATATAAACGGATCGACATTACAGATAAAAAGGAGAGGGTCTTTCCGCAGATGCTTGAAACTGGTCAATGATCAGAGCTACGAGTGCTGTTGTCAAAAAAAGCACCCACAACCTTATCATGAACGACATCAACATTCAGCATGAAGAGGAAGCTTTTTGTTGCCTTCTTTTTGATCTTCACTCCTGCATTTAGATGAAGGTGCAGCAGAGGAGCAAGAAATAGAGAGAAAAATGTATCTATGTGGATGGTAGGAACACCTTTGAGATAAGGGAAGCATGTTGCTTCCTCTCTGGTGTAACCACACCTATTCACATAAGAAGCGCGTGACATACTTTTTTAGATGAGAATTTTTTTTTCAGTAGCAGATCACGAGTAATTCCCTGCTCTCAAGTGTTACGTGCAATGAAATTTTCATCCCAGATTGTTTTTCCAGTGCCCCGCATGACAAACGAATACATTTCTATGTCAGTGTGTTGGTGAACATCATGTACCATATGGTATGATACCAGTTAGGTGGCTAAGAAACTTTTAAAGCAGATGACAACACGTCAGTTTCTCAGAGTGGCAGTTTGTATCACTAGTAGTCTGTTCTGAACACCTTCCAAAGGAGCTTCTCCTCTTTCACTGGACTCCTAAATTAGTTACCTGGAGTATGTGGTTTGAATAGCTCCATCGTCTGACCACTTTCACTGGCAGTGGGAATTTCAGGTGCTTAGAAGTAAAACAAACTTTTCCATTTGCCTTTTTCTATTCAAGCTACCTGTGCCTCATGGAGTTGCCAAGGAAGATTGTCTTCCCAGGAACACTGGAGAACCGCCCTGTAAGGTAAGGAATTTTTTTCTGCTGGTCGATATGTAATGAGCAAGACTTCTGTTGTATCAGGTGCTTTAAAGGTTACACTGAGAAAGGTAATAGTGGTTTATTAAATCCTCGTGTTTCTTTAATAAACACAAAACAACCACCAAAACAAAACCCAGTAATGGCGATTTGCCTTATAGCACAGGGACGTTCTGCTTAGGAGGCAGAGCAACAGTAATTACTTGGAGTGCCAGAAGGGAGATGAAATTGGTCAAGTTCCTCTGTCTCATAGGAAGATAATCACTCCCTTGGCTGAGTATCTGAAAAACGGGCAAAAGATAAACGAGTAGTTTTCTGAAGTGGCTGTACATGATATATCAGTGAATTGGCTTTGACGTACGGACTTCAAAGTATTTTCCTCTCTGCTTCTAGAGAACTTAACCTGTTTTTAGGGCATGACTGTATTAATATTAAATAGCTAGTATAAATTATAGCTATAAGAAGCCTTTTTGATTATTATCAGAAATCTACATGGCTGAAATAGAAATCTATGCAATCTGTTGTCATCTGTTGTAATTCATATTATTCTGGCCTTATCTTTGTTCGTGTTGGGATTTTTGGTTGGGTTTTCTGTGCGCAATGAATTACTTTGAATATAATTCACACACAGTGATTGTCATCAGTACAGTCTAAAAATTCCTAGTGGATGGGATAGAGAGGAAGGCTCAGCATTTTGAATATGATTTCCCTTTATAAAGTTCCAACAACAAAATTGTTATTTCTCCTCAGCATCATCTTCCTGTAAGCAAAGGCCTAGTGGCTGGCTCGCCCCTCTAAAATGCTTGGCAGTCGGCTGATGTGCTGCCCCTGCTGGGGAGAGCTGGGCTGGGGCGTCCTCTCTGAGCAAGGAACGGGGCAAAATTTGGCCCCAATCCTTGCAGTGAGAGTTGATACCAGTGTTCCAGGTTTCTGACCCACAGAGATAGCTGAGGCTTTGTCCGTACTGGGAAAAGCTACATGCCTTCCCTTCCTTTTACTGCCTCAGAAGTAGATTTTGGTGAAATGCATTCTGGTTTACACTGGCGAAAGGCATACAGAATTCAAACCCACAGCTGTATGACCAATACTCACTGTTGGCTCCAAAGGTGATTCTCTGATACCAGAACAGCATTGTGTCCAAAGTCAGAAAATTACTTTCAGAGTACGTAACATAGAATCTCTGT
The DNA here is from genome assembly GCF_018691265.1 of Tyto alba. Classification (NCBI taxonomy): domain Eukaryota; kingdom Metazoa; phylum Chordata; class Aves; order Strigiformes; family Tytonidae; genus Tyto; species Tyto alba. The sequence continues at coordinate 9,763,583 of NW_024881327.1, forward strand.
TAGTATCTTCCATGATTTATAAACTACTTGGATTTATTTGTTGTTGTCAGGATTCAAACCACCCTCCAAAAGTTCCTGACACAAGTGCACCTCATGCTGTAGTCCTGCATGATTTTCCTGCAGGTAAGCAAATGTGAATATTCTGGAAGCTTGTTTTACTTCAGGACTTTCAAATGGGAATTTTCTTAGGAATTAGTGTGTAAAAATTATGAGGAAGCTCAGCCTGCAAGATCTGCATGTAGAGTTGTTCAAATCCATGGGTTTATCTGTAGTTGGGCCAGTCTTTTAGTTAAAGCTAACTGATTTATTGAGCATAATTAAGACTTTTTGAAAACTCATTCTGATTTTGCCTGTGGTATTTATATGAAGAAGGTTTTACTTAGAGAAAATCAATGAGAGTGACAACTACCATTAACTGAAATGATGCTGTCTTACAGAGCATGCTGATGACTTGGACCTTCATTCTGGAGACACCGTTTGTCTTTTGGAGAAAATCGATAATGAGTGGTACAGAGGAAAATGTGGGAATCACACAGGGATATTTCCTGCCAGCTTTGTTAAAGTAGTTGTATGTAGACTTTGTATACGTTGCTACATAAGATCCTGTTGTGTTTGTTTTCTGGTTCTATGTTACCATAGCTCCTGTGTGCTTAACTCCATTCTGTGCTTAGATAATCTCTTTTCCCTCTGGCAGCACAGAAGACATATCAACTTGTTTGTATGGTATTAGAAAGATGCTTGACTTGGCACGACCAGCTTGAGTTATGGGGATTATTTTGCTGCTAATTTGAAGCCAAGTGAGAAAATCATGGCCCTCACCAGATTCTCTTTGTTAACCTGTGTAGTTTCTCAGGGTCTACAGAGCAGATTATTTTCCACATCTGCGTATAAGAATCAACACTCAGTAAGATGGTTGACTCTCCCCACCCCCCCAGCTTCTCTCATTTTCTTGTCCCTTGAACTGTATTGGAATCACCACTTTTATAGCCATGTAGTAAACTAGGTCAGGGCAGCAGTTGGGCCCAATGAAACATCTTTCTTTTTCTTCCTAGAATATTTTTTTTCCAGCTGGATCAATTCACCTAAGCAGCTTAGTGAGTGGCTGCACAAATGGTTGTGCTGGCCCAGGGGAAAAAGGTTGTGTTGTTGCAAATGAGCAGCTTAAAGCAATCCTGTTACTGCGTGTGACACTCGACAGTAAATGTCAGGCAAGAGACAGGTGCTGGTTTAGAGCCCAACGGCAATTAACTGAGTGCCTCACCTTTAAAAGATACGGTATGGTCCAGTGCATCAAAAGCTGGGTCAAATCTATTGCAAGCCTGAGACTGAAGTCCGTTTTTGTGACAGCAGAAAGGGCTGTTGGGCTATCCACACCAGCCAGCTGGGCACGGGGGAATGCTGCAGTGACGGTGTATGGCTGGGCACTACAGGCAGTGAGCGTCTGTGTCAAGCCAGGAGAGGTGGCAGAGATGAGCACTGCTGCTACGTGGACAATACCAAGGCTTTGGTAACCGTCAGGGAGTGCAGGGTGTCTGGTTAGTTTGTAATGGTGTTATTGGAGACAGATTTTAAGTTCTGAGAGGTGCTGGAGAATAAAAACAAAACTCGGGGTTAGTGATAGTGGAACCATACTCGATTCGCTTTCACGAGAAAGATTTATTAGCTAAATTGGTTAGCAGTTTCTACACAGACCAACAAGTTAATTTAAAAGCTCTTGTTAATACTGATGGTTAATAGAGAACTCAAGATTTCATGTTGAAGCAGTGGAATGAGTATTTGGGGTCAAAATCAGCATTGATACAAACAGATACAACTTCATAAAAGAGAGGGAAGATGCGTTTCAAATTTCTGTTTGAGCTGTAAAAGGTGGTTACCCTTTGAGTGCAAAAACCTGTTGTTTCAGCAAAATTAAAAAAAAAAAAAAAAAACAACAACCAAACAACCAAAAAAACCCACAAAAAACAACCCCAAAAAACCCCTGCAGTACATGAGGCTAATTCTCCTGTTCATTCATGTCAGATTTGATCTTGATACAAGGTCTCTGTACAATACACTATAGTGTGTTTTACAGTATTGAGCTGGGTAGTAGCTTAGGTCTGAACACCTAACACTAATACATGGTTATTACTTCCCACAGAACCTCCAGAGCACACAGGTACCAGGCTCCTCTGGCAAGAGCACTGCAAAGATGATTTGTCCTAAAAGGCAGCTTGATTTCCTCCAGTTCTTCACATAAGCTAATGAAACATTCTTGTTGATTTTTATGGGAACTGGCTCATGCGATAGTGAGCTGTAACCCAGAGCTGCTTGCCAGGGTCTCTAGGCTTTTGTAGTCTTATGCATCTCACCACCAAAAATACAGTTGAAGTCCTCTCATGATAAGGGACTTGAATGCAGTCTGATACATCTATGTATTGATTTTCTAGCTTATATTTCTCCAATTCAAGTAAGATTTGAGATGTATTTTTGTTTGGAGGACAGCTGGCTACCAAAGCCCAGAAAGGATAAGTGTAAACAATAATTCTGTCTATTGTGACATACTGTGCTAGTAAATAGTGAAAGGAATTACCAGTTGAAAGTTGGGAGCTAAATGCAACAACATGTAGTAGCATCCAGTCCCATATTCTGTCAATCAATCATGCCACAAGTAGACACAGTAAAACAGAAAACATCAAGTAGTGCTCCTTGTTTGCATGAGATTGAAAAATGAGAAATCGGGCACACAAAACTGAGGGCTACATTAATGTGGTCATATATCATAGAATGCCAGGGACTACAGAGCATCCCATGGAAGTCATAACTGGAGCTGATGCTTAGCTAAAAAATAGATTATTTTAACCAGTTCTAAGTTTATTGTAGTTACATTGCTGTGAGCTTGAAATGGAAGAATTTACTTAATTTTGTTGTCTTAATAGATTGATGTTCCTGAAGAAGCCAACCGGAAAAAAATACCCTGTTCATCACGATGTATAAAGTGAGTTAGATTTTATTTTCTTTCTCATGGTGATTTACTAGGAAGTAAAAAGAAAGGTAACTTTGAAGCAGGTGTTATCTGCACCAAGGTTAATATGGTTAACAGTTTCTTCACCAAAATATATTTTAAAAATTAAGCTCTCAAAACTGAAAGTTTATGTTTTAATAAAACTCATATTCAGGTAAAAAAAACAAAACAAAACAAAACAAAACTAAAAACTCACTTCATGGCTTCAAAAAATTGGTAATCACTTTTTCTTTATGATAATGTTTATAAAGATATAGTCCCCATTGCTCACTTTCCTTCCTCTTACGAGCTGTATTAGAAGAGCATTTCTCATAATTTTTTACTGAAAATTGGTTACAGAAACCGTGAACCAATCTAATGAACTTCAGCAGCACTGCACTCTCCTCTCTTTGCTCCTGGCCTTGCTACTTTCTTCCAGTGTCCTCGTAAGATGTACCATGGTAGTAGGGCTCCTACTCATATGAAAGAACTAGATAAAATGGAGCAGAATATAACTGTACTTTAAGTAGAGAAACCTATCTAACCTTAAAGTCTACAACTATACGGGTGACTCCAAAGTTCCCCAGATCAAATTATCAAATGTTCTTCAAGCACGTTCATTCCTGATTTACAAATGACTTGTACTAAGATTTGTGCGCAAGGTACAACTTTCCATGCTATTTTTACTCAACAATGATTTATTGGATTTTGTCATCATTCACTGCAGCAATTGAAGCAAATTCAGGCAGAGGCAGAAAGTACTAGTATCAGGGGGATCATTCAGTTTGTTCTTCAGGTCGAGCTTGGCTTGTCTTAAACTTTAAAAGCTGCTTCTGCAGCTGAAAAAGGAACAGGAAGTGCTAGCTCTGTCTTGAAGCTTTTGCAAAGATACGAGTGGGGGACAGGGGTGGCAATCAAGCTTCTTACATTGCTTGTGTGCGATGATGCTACAGAAAGCATTAAAGCCTGCTATCGCTTTTTTTCCAGCATGGTATTTCTGATAAATCAAAAATTTTCTTAATTTATTAAATTTATTGCATTAGTTTATTAAATTATTAATTCTATTTAAGTGACGAGAAAAAAATTCCTTTTCTTTCAGTATTATACCAAATTGTGTAAAATGTATCAAATACCTTGATGTCTCTTTCTTTGATAGATAAGTTATTTCCCCATGTCTGGGATAGATTTTACAGAATAAAGTTTATCAAAGTAGATTAAAAACTAGCTTCTCCCTATGAAACCTTCCTGTATTTGGAATTTGGGACAACTATACCGCACACGGGCCCCCACCTCCCCATGTTTGATTGCATCTAAATTGGATGCTAATTGGGATGCAGAAATTGCTCCTCCAGACTCCATATTCATCCTCCTCAGAAAGCAGAGATGAGAACCAGGGCTAGACCTCCAGTTTCCACCTGTTCTACCTTCAGTGCATTCTGTCATCATTTTAATGAAAGGTACCAAGCCATACTTTGCACAATGCTGCCTTGTTATTAAGTGGACAATTTCTCTTTTGTTTGTGCAGAGGCCCAAGATGTGTAGCACGATTTGAATATATTGGAGATCAGAAAGATGAACTCAGTTTTTCAGAAGGTGAATCTATTATCCTTAAAGAATATGTAAATGAAGAGTGGGCCAAAGGAGAGCTCAGAGGCACATCTGGAATTTTCCCCTTGAACTTTGTGGAAGTAATTGAAGATCTGCCTGAAACAGGTATGACTATCTCTACGTAAAATCTTCAAGAACATGGTTTTGTACTGCATGCATACAGGCAGCATATAGGAGATAAGTCCAGAGAAAATGAATGCAAGAAAGAGGTAGAAAGGGAGAGAAGACAGATTAAAAAAAAAAATCAAAAGGAATAGTAGGGCTTCTTACAAAGCTATTCTTAATAATCACTTTGAATATCTAAGATCTCTATCATGAGTAATGTGGAAGTAGTCACTGCTGGTGTTCTAAGTTGTGCTTTACTTATACAGGTACAGGAGCAGCACTGAAGAACAAGGTGGAGGTTTCTTCTTCCCTTCCTCAGGTAATAAAGTTTTAGAGGTGAGGGCCAGAATTTACATAGTGGTTTCACCACTTTACATAAATTTTCTATTAGCTGCACAACTTTAACCTGAAAGTAACACAATTCCCACAGCACACAATGCTGCATGGTCACATTTTGACAGTTGGCCTAAACTGATTGAATTCATAGCTTCTGGCAAATTAGCCTAAGTAAACTTTAATCCTTTGTGCTTAAGCAAATTCTTCTTAGCTCTATTTTAAGTATTGCTGCAGTGATCTAATTTTGAATTTTTTAATCCTGTCCCCTGCTACCATTGATAAAAAGGAATGTGTCTGAGCCTAGATTAAATTCCGTGGTAATTGCTGAAATGCCATTCTAGTCTACATCTGCAGTGACACTGTTGTATGAGAGAAAGTCAGGACACCCGTGTTCTATATAGCTGCTTTCACCAGTATCCATCAGCTTATGGGCTCCATTAATGCTTCTATAATTAATGCATTTCTTCTGTTCACTTGAATAGAACAACAGACACTCAGTAGAGTGGTGTGAAGCACTTCATGATTTTACAGCAGAAACCAAAGATGATTTATCCTTTAAAAAGGGAGACTACATCCAAATACTGGAACAAGTAGATTCAGAGTGGTATAGAGGAAGACTGAATGAGAAGGAAGGGATTTTCCCGGCAGTTTTTGTTCAGACCTGCTCAGGTACAGTGCTCCTACTAGATGACAATTCATTATTCTTTGGGTAGTGACAATCTGACAAGACAGAGTTCTGGGAGAACCCAACTGTTCCATTGCCTTAACAAGCCACGCACCACCAGAGTCCTTAATATCCTGAAGCTAAACCAAGTATTGAACCACCCTCTCTGGTAATGGCAATATAATGCTCTAGTCAGCAAGTAATCAGGGAGGTGATAGACATGCTGGAACACTTTTAAAGTGTGGTTTGGGCACAGGCATGACAGGGCCATTGAGGTGCCTGTAGTAAGATGGGGTGGAGCTAGGTTCTCCCCCAGCTGAAGAGAAACACTGCAGCTGTGTCTTGGTCCAAAACTATTGTAATCACCTTGCTGAAGCAAGGAGCGAAGGGTGCTTGCTCTCCTCTAGCTTCAGTTTGGCCTCCAAACCAACGCAGTCAAAACCTTCACAGAAGACACAGAAAATCACCATTTTTTCCCCATAGTTTTTGCACATAAACCCCTCCTTTTCCACTTAACTGGCAAATAGCACACCCCGTGCCACTTCATATCCAAGTACAAAGAGGAAAAGACAGCTTTTATTAGATATCATCAATGGAAAGTTCAAGTTAGTTAACTTTAAATTTAATCCTCTCAGAAGCAGAACTCTGAACGTGTTAGTACTGTAAAACGAACTGGCATCAGCAGAGATTACTTAGTAGCAATAGTAATAATATCTGGACATGCTGAGGCACACTGGTGGGGAGAAAACCTGGGAATGACAGGAAACATCTCCAAAAATCTTTATTTCACTCCAATCCATATACCTTGTCTTGTCCATGTTCCACAGCCAGGGTGGAGCTGTCACAGGCTGTAGGAGGGAAGAAGGGAAAAGCCAAAGCTCTTTATGATTTTCATGGAGAAAATGAAGATGAGCTTTCCTTCAAAGTAAGTACTGCTCTCAGCCCAATTTTTCAAAAGGTCTTAATGCTCCTGAAGAATGCTAAAAGTAAGATTTATCTACTGTGAAAACAGGCACATAGCCACAATGTGAAAGAATGAAGCGCACACAGAATAGGCATAGATACGAACACATTTGATAAATGGGTCTCAAATTTTTGCCCTTACCAGTTCTGTTTCACATTGGCAAAATCTTCATTGGAAAGAGGTCAGGAGTCACAGTAGTCCTTTGTCTTCTCTGATCCAGCAAACATGACAAGACAAACCAACCTCACTTTGCAGTACATTTAGTTCTTGGCCAGCTGATATAGGTCAAGGGAGCCTCTTTAAAGAGAAAAGGCAGTGAGAAGGAAGATGAATAAGAGTGCCAGTGCTACAGCAGCAGTGCCTCTAAGGGACACCTACTACAAAATCTAAAAGTTTGGAAGCACAAGACAGTTGCCATGGGAGCAAGGGGAGAAATGAAATACTTGCTGGATGCCCAGATAATATTAAGAAGCATGAACAAGAAACAGCATGCCCTTGTAGATTCAAAGTCGTGATTTAGGTAACTGTGTCCTCAAAAGCAAATTTCAGAGAAAGAGCAGACTTTCACAGCAGGCACAAAATTGTGTTTATCAGCTGGAACGCACTATTTTCTCTTCTTAAAACTAGCAAAATAATGAGTTTTAAGTGTTATGCAGCCTGCAATGCTGAAAGGATAAATGATTCTTTATTCTTTAAAGCAGAAAAGGGAAACAGAGTTACTGGAAGAAGGGCCAGGGCTATGACAATACTTCAGATGAAGGGTGGGGCATGGGACAATGAAAACATGAACAAGGATCAAACATGAGGAGCTGCAGTTTATTTTAAACAGGCACACTGAGCTACTTAGACAACTGGTTTCTTTTTTGGGGAAAGGAAAGTTTCCAAAGGAAAGAGGAAAGTTTCTAAGTGCTGGAAAATATTGAGACTAAATTGGGAAAAAAGAAAAAAGTCTTTGAAGTGTTCTGAGAAAAGAAACCTTCATAACAGAACAGGGAAACACACTGCAAAAACAAGTAAGGCAGGGGGGGCCACCTCTCTAACGTACCTACCTACCTGGAGAGCTTAAGCAATGCAAGAAGTCATCCAGCAGTACTACTTTCCCCTTCAGGAAGGTGGTGATTTTTCAGTAGACAAGTATTTACCAAGAGAAGCTTTGGCTGGTTTCAGCAGAAGAGACTGGTGACGCCCTGCTTCTATTTGATTGATATTAATTGCTTCTGAATAGCATCAGCTCTGTATGCATTAACACTGCACCTGTAAGCTGTACTGGCTCACGTTCCTCCTTCTCTTACAGGCAGGTGATACAATAACAGAGCTGGAAGCTGTAGATGAAGACTGGATGAGTGGAGAGATACGAGGAAGGTCTGGGATATTTCCCAAGAACTTTGTTCAGATTTTAAAAACACCATGAAGTGTTGCCTCCCTTTGCACTCCCTACATGTGGGAGAGAATGTTTTCTATCCTAAAGGCACAGGAAAGATATCAGCGTGTTTTGACTATCGATGTTTTGCACTACTTTTTCTAGACAGTCATACTAGTATCTTGAAGTCAAATAAGAAAACTTGAGTCTTTTGTGACCGTGTACGTAGTCATGCTTCATGAACGCTCTGAGAGCAAATACAAGCAGGATTTTTAGTGGTTTCCAACTAGGGAAACACTGTGGTGCAACACCATTTTAACTTAAATATCATTCTAGTATGTTTACTATCTGGTATTACATTTATCATGCACAAAGTCTGCATAAAGTAAGCTGCTTGGGGCTTTTTAAAAAAACTTTTTAAAATCTAAACTTAAAAAAATTATTTTTAAGATATAATTACAGTACTCAGTATGTAGATCAAGTTTGATATTCAGGTTTCATTACTGCTTCAGTTCCACATTAGCAGTAGAATCCACTTGTTTTAGGACTTATAGGATAAGGAAGATAATGGATACTTCATAGTAGAAAAATATCAAATTAATACTGGTAAGAGGGAAAACTCAGAAGCAAATCCTTGTGTAGTATTTTTCTATTTTTAGCCCAAGCTGCTCATACAGGAAGATCACAAAAGTAAAACTTCAAGTATTTTGCCTCTTAACAAGTAATGTTCAAAATTGGTATAAAATCATCCGAGACCTTCTCCCCTTCCCCCTGAATCCTCTCCAGATCCAGGTTTAGATTTTTCTACTGCCTGCTGCTGTGGGAGCGCCATCATTCCCTTCTTTGCCAGCTGAAGTTAGCTGTGGCAGACACAGTGTTTACCAAGCTCTCTCAGATCTCCTCCATGTAGTAGCTGCACTATTCCAACTATTTGCCCCTCCACCCCCTTCATGTAAGGAGAAAGCCAGTCTTCACTCAGTCTGCATTTCATTTGTCACTCAAGCACTGGAACATACTTCAGTAACACTATTCCTATCCTTAACATGAAGGATATTATACAGCCTTGGTTTCAGCTTTCAGCAGACATGGAATTAGTTTGCAGTTTGTTACCACATACCAACTATACTGAGCATAATTATAACTGGTCTGTCGAGGCCTCGAGGAAAACATGCCTGGCAAGAGGTTACTTACTTCAAGAAGCTCTAAAAAAGGCATTTAGTAAAAAGCAGCAGTGAGACTTGAACGACAAAGTAAGGCATGACTGAGGTAGCTTCATGTTATAGGAACTTCTGGTAGTAAATTCCTTTTTCCAACACTTGGCTTCTGACAAAATAGTTAAATGCATCTTGATTAACTGCTAACTTCATCAGACTGGAACAGAAAAAATTATGCTGCAGGTGGCTCCTTCATTGCTGGCAGTATTCCATCACTTTTGTACTATGTAACAAAAAAGAACCAGTAAGCCCTCAGCACCAGTCATTACTTCAGAGATCCAGGTCACTGGGTGTCAAGACAGCCTTACAAGATTTTAATTTGTGGGTCTAGAAGTTCAGATTGCAAGAGGGCCAAAACTTGAGTGGTGGATGGAGACTGGAAACTAGAATCACGACTGACCTTGAGACGGTTTTGACTTAAGTCATGAGCCTGCCTACAACTTTATCGGTACAAGGTCTGAGTATTACAGCAACAAATACCTCCCCCTGCAAAACATCGGGATGCATTTATACTGGTGTCTAAGCCAGCTGGTGAGGGCAGCCCCCCCACCCTCCGCACTGCCCTTTGGTTACCGCCGCAGCGGGCAGAAACAAGCTCACAGCCAGGATGGGACCGGAGGGCTGCCCGCCCCAGGGAACAGGCGTCCAGCTCGGGAGCGGAGCGGAGCTTCCCCTGACCTGAGCACGAGGAACAGGCAGCACAGACACCAGGGGCCCCCGGCACCGTTCCGCTCTGGGGAGAGGCCACAGCACTTGCAGATATAGACGCAGGCATTAGGGCCCCCCCAGGGCCCCCCCCCCCCCCATCTTCTTCCTCCAGAAGCTTCATGTACATGAAGCGTTGTGTATTTAAACTGCACCAGTAGCATTCACACAATCAGGGGATGAAGATCATACAAAGTTTTCTGATGTGACAAGAACTGGATTTCTGCTTTCATTAAGGGGATTAACCTTATAAAAACTACTATGAATTATGTGCTATTCTAGAAAGATAAAAACATGACAATTTATACAGCTTTATTCAGTTTTACCATTCCCAAACAAGCCTAGTTTAATTCAACAGGAGTTCTGGATAATGTAAGTCCTCCTTCCCAGTCTCCAGGCTCTCCTGTCAGATTTCAAGTGTTCGTACTGTTTATTCCAATAAAATACCTCTCTCCTAGAGAAATCTGAGGAAAAACATGTAGACAGATAGTTTTCCTGACTCCTGCAAGCCCACTCAAGACTTTTCAACCATAAACTTTCAGTGGCTCACCCTATTAAAACAGGCTTCTTCCACCCAACGCATTTCTTGACCTGCAGTGAGCACAGCAGGGGGAGAAGAGCAGAACCAAGCAAAGCCCACAGCAACAGAATACCCAGGTCCTCCAAAGACAGACCATGTCATTGCAGTGGTGGACGAGGCTTAAGTGTAAGACATTTACTTACTGTTTGTCTGGCAGTTTTCTAATATTTTGATACAAGTCTCAAAAGTAGAACTGAATTTTTCTATTTTCAATTTTCTCTTCCCTGTTTTTATAACTGTGTATTGACCTATTGTTTTTGTAACTTCCACTGAACGTTTAGTCAGTGCCTGGCAGTAGATAAGACCATGCTGCTTTATTTTAATCATCTCCTCCCTATTATGCAGGGCAGGAAGAGCAGCAAAGCCTTATCTTCAGAGCAAGGAGTGACATCTAAAGGCTGCTTGCATTACTGCAAGCAGGTAAGACCGTATTTATTAAAGCCAAAAGAAGGGATTTTCTTAAGACTTGATGCCTAATATCACCATGAAACTGCATACAGTTTGTAACATAAAATTCCTAAAGTGTACAGTTCATAATCTGAAAAAAAAAAAATCTGAGAATGAGATGGAGCACAAATCTCAACTGCAATATAGTAGCAAATTTCAGCTGTAACCTTGAAATTCAGCTAGACCTCTACATGTTAGTATGTTAATAAAAGCCTTATTTCTCAAAGTGTTTTCTGTTTGACCCACCCTCTGGAAATACCTTCAGGAAGACATCTTTGTTCTGTGTACAATTAACAGTGTCCTAAATAAATCTTTGTTAAGTCCAGTAAGTTTGTTATGGTACCTCTGTAAATTAAGTATGTATTTAACCAATAAAATTTTTATAATTAAGTGATGATGGCATTTTTATTGTCTTATGCTGTGTGGAGAGCTGATCTTTCCACGTGACATGACAGCTTAACGGATCTCATTCTGCTTATGTATTTAATCCAACAGCAAAAAAAAAAAAAAATCCTACTGCCAAACAAATAATATATCACATCCCTTTACATGTAGTCCAGACCCCTCAAGACTCCGGACGGCTTTAACAGGGTTTAACCCTTCGGATTTGGGTACGTTTCACACGTGCCACCTGCAGAATCTATGGTATTTGCTACCTGCAGCAAGCAGCCATCGTCGCAGGCTATCGCACAAGATGGTGATGCTCAACTCTTGCTGTGGCAACATCACTTATGACAAAGACATGGACTGACCCTGAGCCAATCAGCCATTCCACACAGTCAGCTGTGCTCTGCTGATTGCTGCTATTCATACACCATCATTTTTCAGCTGATATTCATACAGAGAATAGAGAGGATGCCCCAGATTCTCCTTCCTGATTACTTTTCCCACCATCTGAAATAATTTTATAAAGCATGCATTTACCCAGAGTGCCTACGTGGCAATGCCGGCAGTCTCTACTGTTCCAAAAAACTGATTTTAAAACCTGAAAAAAGCATCCAGAATCCTCTTGGAGAAGCCTTTTTGCAACATATAGTCCTCAGATGTACAGCTGAAGGCAGAAGTAACAGCATAACAGACATGCAAGTTTCCAGAAATGAATGTAGAAACCACCCCTTAGGATTTGTAACTCTCCTTGTCTAGAGCGCCCAGGCCAGTGCAGTGCCTTACAGTGTGTCTGGTGGCACTGTCGTGAAGCAGAGAAAATGCAGCCAATGCACAGCCATTACTAGAAAGCTCTGACAGGCCCTACTGTAATGCAGGACTTGAATATATGCACGTGTGTATGTATATATATATATATATATATATACACATACACACACCTGCATTAAAACTGTAGTACATTCAAGGATTTTCAATCTCTCCACACTTAGCCTAAATCACCTGGGTTGTTTTGGTTTTTTTTTTTTTTAAAGTTTTAGTTTTTGTTAAGGGGCATTTGTTGCAGTTTATGGCTTCAAGAATATGACTGTCTGGGACTCTTGGAGGGGAACAATACCTGTCTCAACACTACAGATGAAGAGAGCAACGAAGATTAAAAGCAGCACTATTCCTTTCCCCTGTTTTGGCACCAGTGAGTTTGGAGCACTCGTTACCCTTCCACCACACAAACTGTAAAAAGCAGAACAAGTAGGTCTGTATTGGCAACCCAGTAAAGATGGTTACCGGAATATTACGTCACAGGCTATTCTAAGTATCATCCCCGGTATTAAAATATTAACTCAGAATCACAACATTACATCACATCACCTGCAATCTTCTAAATTAATTGGAAAACATTATTTTTCTTTAGCATATTTGCTCCAAACCAGAATTAGCAAGTAGGAAAGGGTGAAAATCCCCAACACTTAAGAGTACAGCTCTCCCAGGTGGTAGCATCCCTCTTTTCCCCTAGTATCTTTGTTGCAATGGTAACATTTAGTTGCTTTCCTCCATTTCTTGGCCATTTCACAGCTGACTGCAAGAGCCACCACTATCTCAGTGACCTCCCCATATCAGCCCGTACCATTCTGTTCTCAGGTTTTAAATCACAAGCTTACCAACAATTTAACGGCACAAAGTTTAGCTTTGTTGCCCAGTGCCAAACAAAACATGCTCACAGTGCAAAATATTCCTTGTTTTAGCCAGAAAAAAACACACCCTGCAACTTTTATGCTGGCATAAACTGAACAAGCATCAAAAAATGTTATCCGATAAGGGAAAAAGCACTCTTAAAATGACTCAGATCACTTAATTGTGCTTTATTTTCAGAACACAGACCACTGTCTTCCTATGGTAGAATTTTTTCCCCCTGAAGTTCCGCAGGTTTTTCAACTGTGATTATGGTTACCCTGCAGTTCTGACAGAGGCTATAAAAATACATACAACCCCACTTTTAAGCATATTCTGCATCCCTACACTGCTGAAAACCAACGCTGCTTCCATAATCAAAATTGTAACTTAAAAAGATCTTTTAACACCTTTTGACTATCAGAGGCCAATCTATCCCATGAGAGGTTGTATCACATTGCCACCAAGAAGCTTAAACACACACACAGGTAATTCTCCAAGTGGCCTGGATAAATCCTGAAGACTTCCTTATAATAACAACCTCTCAACAGTACATTTCCCTGTGTGGCACTCCGTTTGCCCTGCACAATGCTCCTTTGTGAAGCACCTTTCACCAATACCACCTCTACACGCATCCACAGTATTTCTTCTGAGAGGACCAAAATTACTGTGGAAAACCCAACATACAGAATCTTTGGTATTGTACTTTCCACCTTTCAAAAAGGACAGCCCACCTTCTTCCACCCATCTCGCAACACCAATCTGAAAAACAGATCTCCAAAACAAGTAAAGTTTTATTTTTTAAACCATGGCTATAGGTTTACCTTATTAAAAAACCATCCACATACCCAGTACCAATATTGTCTAGTAGCAATACAGGCAACCAAACATTAGTTCTGTATATTTAAAACTTTTATTTTCGATCGATTTTTAGTTTCAGACAGACTCTTGCACGGGCGGCTCATATCCATCAGCTCGCTCTACTTTAGTGCCTGCCTCGTCCCCAGAAGGTTTTCCAGCACCACCACCTTCACCATGCAGTTCCATCAGCTTGCCCACTAAAAAGAAGTAGTATTATAAATAGTGAGAGATGCACCCATTTAAACAGTTTCAAATTACTGAATTGCTCATCACGAAGAAATTAAACCACCAGCACATTTAACACAGGTATGACCAAGTCCATTCCAGAAAGCTCACGCACGCCGATGCCGCTGCAGTAACTGACAGTCGGACAAAAACAAGGAGTGAAGTGCTAGATAACAAAACTGCAAATTAAACTTTTTAAAAAGAGGTGAAGTCAAGAACCTACTACTGCATTATATGGGAATGTCAGAAAGTAGGAAAGTAGAATCATTCCATGTCATTTGGGACCGAAACATCTTGTCATCATTCATTCCCAAGCCGAAGCCTCTGCACACTCAGCAGCAGTTTCAAGCAAGAATTCAAAAAAGCTCCAAAGTGAAGAATCACTCCTTGGCTTTCAAGGCTGAAAGCCAAGTGTCGGGCTAGAAGGACAAGCCTTTTTACTACTACAGCTACTTAAGCTTATGGTGCTGCTTTAACATCTTTACACAGAAGCAAACGCATCGTAAGCTAACTGCTTCCCACATCCTCCTCCAAGAACACTGAACATCTGGAGCAACTGACTTACACTCAAACTTGGGCTTCTTCAGCATCTTAACCTTGCGGACATACACATCGTGAAGAGGGTAAATGGACTGACACGCCTTCTCTATGTCTTTGCCAATGCTGTCTGGGATCCTGAAAAATCGGAGCACATCCATATTAGAACGTTAAAAAACTGGACCTGCTTTTTCATCAGCAACACAGGCTTAAAAGAATTCTTAAGAATGCAGCATATTCTCCAGAAGTCTGCATCATCAATACTACCTCCGCTCGCTTAATTTTCTTCAAGTATGTTTAGATTCTAAGACATCTTCCTTGCCATTTTTGAAGGGATACAGTGCAAGTGTGGTCATTTTGAAAGCACATCTGCAACCAAACGGCACACTTGGGAAAACTTCCCTCTAGCAGAAGAACCCAGAACATTCGCAGCCCCAACTGATCAGAATTAGAATTTCAGTCTGTAGAAACACAAATCAAAAACTCTCTGGAGAACCTGACTTTACATTTATACAAACATGACGGTTGAAGGAAGTCAAAGATGATGCAGAGACTAAGAGAGTATTTGAAGAAAATGGCACATCAGCTTTTTAACACGAGAGGCACCTCGCCTGGTCTCTGCCAAACAGTACATGAAGCACCAGCTTTCATTCCCCAAGTACTCAGTAACAACTGACCAACTATTTAAACTACAGGGGAGAAAAAAGGAAAACGCAGCCAAAGCTTACAGCTTATTGACAACTTCTTTCAGGTCATTGGTTTGGACCTCTCGGGTCATGATTTCCATCATCTTCTTGCGAATCTGTCGAACCTGCTGATGCTGGGCATACGAGGTCTTGCGGATTTGATTATTGCGCTTCTTCGTAAAACCCACGCAGAAGAGGCGCAGTAGGTAACCATCCGTAGTTTTCACATCTACGTGGGCTTCAATCATTGTCTGAAAAAAAAAAAAAAAACCAACCACCACAGTTATTTAGCATCGTGATGGACAGGTTTCTCAAAACCATGCACCCGACATGCATTAATATCTGCTGATGCCACCTCAAGCGTAGCTTTAGAATGCATCAGGGGCCACCTCCTTTCCCAAAGGCACCGGGACCACGCAGACCTGGCTCTTTACACACCTGCCATTTTTTGACCATGGAGCACATTTTATCCCGGGTGAGGTCCATTCCATGGAAGTTGGTAAGACAATTTTTGCCCTGAACGTCCTCAGTTATTAGTTTAAATTTACGGAAGGCAACCTCATCATTCTGCAGATCAGCCAGACTCACTTCAAATACACGACCCTTCAGTCCATCAGAGGCAATTTCTGTATTACAAAACAAAATAAACCACCTTTTATTAACATTAGAAAAGTATTATTCAAATCAGATAGCGAATTTCCATTTGATGTTTTCTAATAGATTATTCCACTAGCTTCGAAGTTTACATGTATCTTGAACAAGATCAAATCAAATCCTAGAACCAAACACCATATTTTGTTAACTTTGTGAGGAATCTTTTTAAGATAATTTTATCAGATACTGAACGCAAATACCAGTAAACTACAGAGTCCAGCATGTGTAATAGCTGGGGGTTTTCTTTAAAGTGGAAGGGGCTACAAAGCGTTTGGGAATCATGAACAATAATGGCAAGATAAACATAAAAAGACACATGGGCTCAGCAGAAATAAAGCAGCAACAAACACCCAAGTATAGTTATTTCACAGCTCTAACAATTAACCATTTCAAACTTACACTTGGCTTACAGCGGCCTTCATTTTACTTGTTTGCATGTATGCGGTTTAAAATAATGATCACCTTCATAACCACGTGCAACCAGAGTAGTATCACACAACTATTTAGCCATTTTACACAGCTAACCTTCCAAAAATAGTTACCTCTACCTGGATCACCCTGCACTCCTAACAGAGGCTTCTTTTTCCCAAGGGGTACCAGATGATATGAAAAACCTTTACCATTCAGTGATACATCTACATATGCTCCCATTAAGTTAGCAACCGTTGTGCTCAACAAAGATCTCTACCCAAGAGCTTCAAACTGCAGCCTCTTCTAACACGATGGTCTTTATGATCCTGTTATAACCAAGGCCTCCTGTAACACTGGCTCCACATCTCCCTCTGTGATAATCAGAACGATCCCTTAATTCTCAACTTCCCTCAAACTCGTCAGGTTACCACAACAGCAGCTCATTAGCAACTTCAGGCCCGTCCTTCAGTACCATGCCCCTGGCTTGGTACTCTTGTACAAACAAGGACCACACTGTATTAACTTTCCTGCAGCTCAGCTCATTTAACAACTCCGTCAACTTAAGAAAACTCACTCAAATCAAGCAATCAAGTTAGAGGTGCTTTAAAAAAACAAAACAAAAAAACCCCACCAAACACACAAAAAAAACAACAAAACAACCCACACATTCCAGGTTCATAATATTATGAGCAAAAACTATTTTTCAGCAGTTCTTTAACCAAATCTTACTTGGAGCTAAGACATGGAACAAATACATCTCCCTCTACTTCATAAAACCCCACTACTCACTAGTTCCTTGAGTCCTGGTGACAAGTGTCTTCCCGATGTTTCGAATATTAAACATGGCCGGTGCTTTGACATCATACCAGTCCTTTTTGGAGAAAGGATCAACCCTTAATTTAAATAAAGCAGAACACATTTTTGAATGGGTTTTCTCAGATTAAACCGGGCTGAAATGAGACCTTCCCCCTGCCATATGCTTTGCAAAATGGAAACGCAAACGTCAACATTCTATGCCCCCCCCCTTTTTTTTTTTTTTTTCCCTACTGATGACAAGTTGGGAAGCACGTCAATACAGTTAGCATTACCCACCACAGTGAGGCAGGCATTCATTTCCATTTACTTCAGAAAAACTGAAACCAGCCGCAGAAACAACATAAAGCCCAAATGACAAAAAAAAAAAAAAAAAAAAAAAAAAGAAAAATAATAAAACAAAACAAACCAACTCAGAACAACAAAAAAAAAAACCCAAAACGTGCAGCGCTGCCGTTCCGGCCGCCGCTCGGGAGCGACACGAGCGGTGCGCTGACATCCCCACCCAACCCGGGCTGCCCTTCCTGACCTCCGCAGCCAGCACGCACCAGGCACGCCGCCGCCGCCCGCCCCAGCACCACCCGGGACCCCCCCCGCCCCACGCAGGACGGCAGCCCGGCCCTAGCCGGCCCTCCCGCCGCCGCCGCCATGACAGCCGCGGCCTGCTCCCCGCCGCCGCCGCCATCCGCCCCGCATCCGCGGCATCCCGCCGCCACGGCGCCCTCCCGCCACGGCCCCGGCCCCGGCGCCCCCGCGCCCCGGCCCCGCCGCCCGCCGCCACCCTTACACTTTCTTCTTGGCGCCTTTCTTGCCGCCCTTGGTGAGGCGCTTGTTCTTGCCGACCGCCATGGTCCCGCCCCGCCGACGAAAAGGCCGGAAGCGGCCGCTCGCGCGAGATTATGCGCAGGCTCTCGCGAGAACGGGGCCGCGCCGCGCCGGGAGGGGGCGGGCGGCCCGCCCCCTGGGACGTACCACAGCGGGACGGAACCAAAGGCGCGGGGGGAGCGGGGGCCCGCCCCTCTCCCCTTCCCCCCCGCTCCCCTTCCGCCCCGCCCCGCCGCGCCAACGCCGGCATTTAACGGGGGAATAAAGAAAGAAGACCTCCTAAAGAATTAAAGTGCAAAAAAAAAAAAAAAAAAAAAAATCGTTGTGTTTCCAGGGCGCGGCCCACCGACGGCGCCAGCCGCCCTGTCCCGGCCGGCCTCCCGCCCCCTCGAAAGGCGGGAAAGAAAGCGAGAGCAGAGGCTGGGGGGGGCGGCAATAAAAATGGCGGTGTTGGCCCTGGGGGCGGCAGGGACGGGGCCTGCGCTGGCCGGGAGGGTGTCGGTTGGTGGCGGCTGCCGGACTCTCGCTGAGGGGACAAAACCCGGCAGTGGGTTGGCCCTTCTGTGGCGTTGGTGGCCCCGCAGAGCCCGCCTGTGCGGTTCTGTCCCGTCCCCTCCCCAAAGACCATTTGACTTTGAACTTTTGGGATCTCCCAGTACGCCCTGAGGCCTCTGTGCCTTGTCGTGCTTTCCGGCATGTCACTTTTGGCCTTTCTGTGCTTTCCATGGCGTCCTAGGCCCCTCCTTGTGTCTTTTGGGGCCTCCACAAACCTCTCAGAGCTTCCCGGTGACCTCCGTGTGCCTTTCGGAGTGCTCCAGGACCCTCCCTGCACCTCTCTGTGCACCCAGTGTATCTCGAGCCTTGTGGAGTACACTGTATCGGAGGAGTTAGTGATCTTAAGCAGGCCACGCCGGCTCAACTGGGCCCCATCCTTCTGGCTGGAGAAGCCCCTCTGTTACTAAGGTCATTTGTAACGTGCATTGTCTTTGGGAATGACAATCTGCCTGGCGGTAAAGGGGGGAAACCTGTTGATCCTGACCATTGAGACCGCTGCACTTTCAGCAGATAGCAAGCTACATCACAGTCAACTCAGGCAGGCACAGGTCTGTGACATAAGATTTACTTAAAACATTAAGGTTTACTTGTTACCTATGTTCTTCTTATTCTACCTTACTAAAGCTTTTCTCCTCTTACACCGTTTGTTGTCAGGCCTTTCTGGCTGAGATACACAAAGAGCCCTGCACCGCCTTTCTCTCAGGCTCACCCCACTGCACAACCCCCCGTGGCCCTCAGAGCTCCTTTCTGGGGCACCCCAATCTCCTCCTTCGTCCTTACAGCACACCTCCGGGTCCCCAAGGAGCCAGCGAGGCGCTTGACCCTCGGAGCACACAGAGGTGCTGCTCTGCGGCCCCTTGGGTGAACACACAGGTGCTCGGTGACAGGATGCCTCTGGAGGCCTCAGGCTGAGGATGGTCTGTGCTGCCAGGGCAGAGATCAGGGGTTGGTGGTCATTGTCCAAGGGCTGAAGGGCTAAGATAGAAAGAAAGAAAGAAAGAGAATGAAGGTCAAACCCCTCTGTCTGCAGAGGTCCCAGGCATCCTCTCCAGGATGAGAGGTTTCGGCCAGGTGCCTGAGCTGTTCCCACTGCAGGGGCTGTGCGACTTTGAGGAGGATTTCTTGAGAGGCCCACAAAGCCAAAGAGATGCCACCACAGCCCAGGGCAGGGCACTCTTCACCCCCATCGTGGCCAGTCTCAGACCTTTTCTAGATCTTCTGAGGAAAGTGGTGCCCAAGACCAAGCATACCCCAGGCTGAAAGACATGGTGGGCCTGGAACAGACAGCTCTGTGCTGTCCTTGGGGACAAGTAGGTCAGGTCTGACAGTGACACACAATCAAAGCGTGCGTCTCTCAGCAGCCTGTGTCCCTAGTGCTGAGGCCCACTCGTGGAGTGTCAGCATCCGGTGTCATTGTGCTCCTTGAATCACTGGTGGGGTCAAACTTGATTGCTCACGCGGAAGAAGGGCAGCTGAGGGCTCCTGTCCACTTTCTTCCTCATCCTCCGTTTGCTACTTCCCACCACAGTCTCTGTCATGTCTTTGAAGAGGAGGATGGAGACCACTTGCAGACAGTGGTGACAGCCTCTCCTGGGCACCATGTGCCTCTCCCTCTGGAGAGGACACCATCTCCTTGGGGCTCCATCAGGTTCTCCCTGATGGTCAAGGGAAAGGGGTGGGTTTTTGATGAGCTCAAGCTGGCTCCTGGCTCTTTGTCTCTACCTCAGCAGAGCAGCCAGGAGCACATGAGGTAGCAGTGGGGCAAAACACACCCTGGCACTTCCCAGGGGTACGAACTTGTCTGCAAAGGGACACAGGGGGAAGGGACACATAGCTCCTGAAGCAATGTGGGGCAGCCGTGGACATACCCCATACCCAAGAGGGGCAGGGGTGTCCGTCAGGTGCCCCTGAGGTGGTGCTGACATCTTGGCCCCTCACCAGGGAATTAGGTATCTTGCCCTACCACCCAAGGGGACCCAAATGTCCTTCCAACCGTGGCACGTGTGGCCCAGGCCACAATGCATGTTCTAAGGCAACATGGGCAGGGGGCACCCCAGGGGACGTGCGCAGCCTGCCACATGGTTCGTTAATGACTACCTAATGACCTTGGGGGGGGCCGCAAGGGGGAGTGGGGCCTCCTGGACACCTGGCTCCCCTCACTCATCTGCTGGACCTTGCTCTTTGCTCTGCCCCTCCTCCTGGATCCTTGCCCATTGGGCCCAGCTGGGGCCAGTATAAAAGAGACACAGAAGAGTGGGAGGGATCCCGGAGACCCTGAGGCCATAAGGGAAACTGAGGCGCACACACACCGGTGCGGGTGAGGGATGCGTAGGGGATCAGAGTGTCTATGGGAGGGGACTGTGAGGAACCCAAACAGCTGGTGGGGGAAGGAGGATATGTAGGGGGTTCAGGTGTTGGGACAAGGGCTGGATCTATAGGGGACCCGGGGGTGGGGGGGGTGTTCCATAGGGGACCCGGGCTTCTGGGGAGTGCAGAACTGTAGGGGACCCAGGTGTCCATGGGGTGTTCTGTAGGGGACCCAGGCCTCCGGGTAGGATCCACAGATGGCCTAAGTGTCCGGGGGGGGGGGGGTGGTGGGGGTCCCCCCATGCACGTAGAGGGGATTTGTAAGGGACCCAGGTGTCCGGGAGGCGGAATTTGCAGAGGTGGTGTTTCCAGTCGGGGCCCCAGAAGTCCAGATGGCCCTGACCCCGCTTTCCACAGGTGCCCATGGCGGGCTGGGCGCTATGCATGGCCCTGGTGCTGTCAGCCCTGGCCGGGGCGGTGGGCGAGAGCCGCTATGAGAAGTTCCTGCGGCAGCACGTGGACCACCCGCAGACATCCTCGCTCACGGCGCACCGCTACTGCGAGATCATGCTGGCGCGCCGGCGGGTGACGGCCCCGGGGCGGCCCTGCAAGCCCTCCAACACCTTCGTGCACGCACCGGCCAGCGAGCTGGTGGCTGCCTGCACCCAGACGCCTGACGCGGCGGGGTTCCGCAGCACCCCAACGCCCATGGGCCTCACGGCCTGTCGCCTGCGGGGGGGGGACACACGGCCCCCCTGCACCTACCGAGCCCGGCAGCTCCAGCACCACGTGCGTCTCGCCTGCCTCGACGGGCTGCCTGTGCACCTTGCTGGCACCCATGCACCCCCACCCCGTGAGGCTTGATGGGGGGGGGGGGGGGGGCTGTAGGTGGGGACGTGGATTCTCTCTCCCACTGGGTCGAACTAGACTCCGTTAGGGTCTGCAATAAAGGAGGTGACACAGGCCTGGGCTCCGGCATCAGCTTCTGGGGGGACCCGGCACTTCTACCCCTCTCTGGATACCCCTGAGTCCCCTTGAGTGCCCCCAACCCTGTCCAAGGTGGATCTGGCCACCCATGTGCCTCATAAACCCCTGGGTTTTCCCAACCTCCTGGGTGTCCCATAGCCCCCTAGGGTGCCTCTGACCTCTCCTCTGCCCCATAGACTCCCCTTTCCTGGGTGCTCCACAACTCCCGTGGGTGCCCCATAACCCACTCAGCGTCCCTCTGCTCCCCTGGCTGCGCACCCAACTCTCTCCCCCGGTATCCAGACCCTTGGGGTGTCACATTGCTTTCCCGGATGCCCTACAGCCCCCTGAAGGATCTCCCAAACTCCCGTGTGCCTCATAACCACCTGGGCATCCCCAACTTCCCCCATGCATGCCCTATAAACCCACATGTGCTGTGCCCCACAGTCCCCTCTTCCACACGGATCTGACCTCATCTGGGGTCTCTCTGGGGCTGAGGCTGCTCTTGGGCTCCTGTGACACCCCCATGGAGCTGAGCACTAGCTGGGGCCACACACAGCTCTGAACCACCACCCCACGCACACTGAACACACATACACACACACAGAAACACAACGCACACAAAACATGCGCTGTGCACACAACTGCACACCACACTCGCAACACAAAACATACACACATGGTCCTACACACAACACACACAGAGAGCACAGGCACACACAATACACAACCACACACTACATGCACGCACGTACACAAACAAGTATTTTCTTGGATTTGGATGGGTTTTCACGTGTTTCAGCTTGGGTTCATCACCTCTTGTTCTGTCACTGAGCACTAAGAAGAGAGTGGCTCCCTTGTCTTCATTGCTCCCCATCAGAATTTATTCATATACTGATAAGTGCCCGTCCTTCCTCAGCCTTCTCTTCCCTAAGCTGAACAGTCCCAGCTCTCTCAGCCTTTCCTCTCATCGGAACTGTTCCAGTCCCTTCAGCAGCAGCAGCCCTTTGCTGGACTCTCTCCAGTATGTTAATGTCTCTCTTGTACTGGGGAGTCCATCACTGGATCCAGCGTTCCAGGTGTGTCTCAGCAGTGCTGAGCAGAGGAGCAGGATCACCTCCTTCCATTTACTGTCAGCACTCGGCCTGGTGCAGCCCAGGTGATAAAAAATATCACCACTGTGATTTACCCTACGAGCCTGGCATTAGAGGCTCTGAAGAGCACAGGAAAGGTGGCACCCATCCTGGGGAGACAGCTCGGAGCAGCAGTCCGAGGGCAGCAGTGCCAGTTCTGGGATGCCCTGCAAGTTGGGGCTACTTGGGATGTGCTGGAAAGACTGGGTTGTTCCTGGCATCTCCCCTTTGCCTGCAGGACAGCTCCACCCCACTGGCACATCCCATCCCCTTATTGCGCTGTTGGTTCACACCTATGCCGTGTTTTCACCTAAGAAGCAACTCTGCTTCTTCAGCATATGTTAGTGAAGGCTAAAGGGAAAAAAGTCTCAGCCACAAAAGAATCAGGATTGTCCTGAGGGTGTTAGGACATCCACTTTTTCCAGCAGCCACTGTCAATGCAGATCATACCCAGGTACTTTATCTCTGAGGCAAAGCACCAGTTGACTTGCTGGCTTCATAACAAGGATCAGAGAAGCTATAGCTGCTCCTGCTATCTCCAAAAGGAGATGCCAGGACGAGAGCTGGCTCTTTGTGAGGCTTGCGTATCATGTGAAAGGGGATGGAAGGGGAACAGCCTGCAGCCCTTGATCTTTTTTCACCATCACTGGCTACCGTGCACGGTCCTTGGAGCTGCGTACCTCTTGTCTCAGGAGCTCTGTGGTGAGGCGGAGGGGAACCAGCACAGGGGATGGTCTCCAGTGATGTCAGTCCCCGTTCTGAATGTCCCAAAACCTTAAGAGGTACAAGAGGATCCATCTCCATCTGGCCTTGGTCTCAACACTGAAAAAGGAAAAAGTTGCTCCTAATAGGATCCTGGCTTGAAAGTAAATCACCTTTTTTTGCCACTGCTGGCACAGGGAAGGGCACAGGGCTGGCCCCTCACCTGCTCTATGTTCAGCTGATGTGTCTGAGCTTGAGAGTTCCAAGGCCGTATTGCAGGCACAAAAGTGACTTGCATAAATTTCACTTAATTTAGTTTATTGCCAATTAACATACACTTTTATATTACTGATTTGGGCATTGAGAAGCACAGAAGATAGAAAAAATTACATGAGAGCTTATGCAAACGCCTTTCATCCCCCTTCCCCAGGCACAACTTCAGATCTTTATGAGCAGGATCATGGCAGCGATAAGAGATTTCCGCACTGTCCTTAAACTGCTGGGACGTGGCCCTTTATCCAGGGAGGTAGAGAGGCCTTTGCCACAAGCAGCAGTGGGCCACTTACAGGCAGCAGTCAGAAAGTCTGGAATGGCAACAAGTAGCAAAAAGCCAGCATGGGACTGGTGCCTGAAAAGAGAGGAAGGCTTTTTGCATTTGTCTTAATAAACCACTGCATTTATTTCTTAATTGCTTTCTCATTTAGGTACTTTCACATCCTGCCTCTCACAGCCAAACATGAAGTCCCAAGGTTTGTGGTTGATTCTACCTTATAACACTACAGGAAGACAGAAACTATAATCTCTGTTTTGTGGATGGGAGTTAAACACCATTCCTAAAGTCACATAGAAAGTCTGAGACAGACTTTCTGAAGACAGACTTCAGGCTTCTTGAGCACTACCTAATGGCCTCCCCTCCCATTTATGTGCTTCTGTCTGGAGAAAAGACAAACCGTGTCAATCTGACTTTTTATTTAAAAGAACGTTATTTGCTTTCAAGGTACACCTTTCACTTTGCATTATGTCCTGCAGTAGATCAGTTTAGGCTGCATTACAATAGGCAACCAAAACTGTTCCCGAAACAGCACTATATTTCACCAAGAAAGCAATTATAAACTTTCTGGATACTAGCCCAAAGCTAGTATCTGAGTCATATCTGCTCAAATTTCATGCCCAGAGTTTGCTCTGACATTGGTTGGCCTGCTCTTCTCACCTGCTGTATTATCAAACAATTCTCTAGGCAGGAACCAGGCTGTTGCGTTTAGTACATGGAAATGAAACAAATAATGCTCTCTCACATGCCTCACATGCTTGCTTTAAGATCACACTTCCACCACCTGGCATCTGATGGTATAAAATGAGGGGCATGAGCAGTGTGTTAACATTTCCAATGCTACTGTGGAAATTCATTGCTGCTTCTTGAAAAACAATGACATTTTTGCAGAACCATAGCAGGGAGTTGCTTAAGCAGGCACTGCAAAGGCCTTCAAAAATATTTACTCAGCAGAGTCAATACTGGGCTCCGTGGATTTGGCAGAATGAGTCCTGTGGAAGCAGGCTGTTGCTGTATGCCATGCATGCCCAAATTGACATGGAAGAAACTTCCCTCCAGTGTTATCGCTTGATCTCAAAATATACGCTGCACAAATACAGCAAAACACAGCCAGTTTCTCTGCAGCATTTGTCCTAATCATTTTTTCCATGGGGTTTTGGTCCCCTGCCTTCTTATAGCCAAATAACTCATCCAAACAATATGGTAAGCTTTCCAACGTTACAATAGCTTGAAAAGCTCAGTGAAGAGTAGAAGCATTCATAAAAGTCAGACTCGATATATTTTTAAATCAAAATAACTTTTTTTTTTTTTTTTTTATGAGCACAGTTCTTCCTGTAACTTTGGACACCAATTTTGCTCTTTTTATTGAAAAGCAGACTAATCTAAATATTTTGAAGCATTTATCTGAGGAAGGGGAAAACCTTACTTCTTCTGCCCTTCCAGTGTTATTTTTTTTTCTTTCAGAAGGAGATTCTGCGGTATTCCTCTTTGTATTCACACTGTTCATATGCCTAAAACAGAGTAGATATCAACTGAGTTTTTAAAAAAATCCATGAGTTTTCCATTTGAATTTGTCTATTTTTTCTTAGCTGTATCTCACAAAGAAGAGCCAAGCCCTGTAGACTGATTTTCTTGGGCTTTTTTGTCTGTTTAGCATGAAATAAATACTGCTGATGGTGTTGTGAGAGCTATAGCAACTGGCTTCATGTCACCCTAGAGACTACTTTTCAAATCACCTATCAGGTCTGTTCCAAAAGAGGACCTTTTGCTTTCTCATATGGCGTATTTTCAAATGAATATGCAGTTTAAAGAGTTTAACTGCAATGACTAATTTCTGCCATCACAAGCATCTCTGTGAGTCCATATTTTTTTATTTCTTTATTTACTTGAAGAAAAATTGTTTGGAGAGGATAGAGCTATTCCTTTATCTCTGGTAAATGAAAAGGCCCTGTAGCTGGGTGTGAGTGGTGGGGCTGAGGGGCTCACCCTTCCTCATCACTGAAAAGTGGCAGAACCCATTCCCTCCTTTCTGTAACCAGGGGCTTAAATACTGGGACACCCTCACCACTACCCCATAACAAACAAGTTGGGAAAAAGCCACAGCTTTCTGTGAAGGACTGAGATGAGAGGAAGCGAAGGGAAAGGACCAAGCCTCTGGAAGTGCCTGGGGATTTTGCTCTGAGGTACATCCCAGCATGGCACATGTGGCAGCTCAAAGAAGCTCTTATCTCAGCAGCTTGCTCTCGCTGTCTTTGAAGTATGTGGTAATGGCCCAGGCGTTTGGCAGAGCAAATAACCAACCCCAACTTTTTCCACCTACACACAAACCTTGGGACAGAGGTGCTTGAAGGAGTCAGCACTGACGAATGCAAAAAACTTGCTCCTCTTCCTGCAGATACCTCTGTTTCCTCGGCTCTGCTCTGTTTTTTTGAGGTCCTTCCATGTATAAAGAGGAGCCAGAGCAGCCCTTGGCTCAGTCCTTTCTCCAGGCATCAGAGGCAGTTGAAGAAGCAAGGTGCTCGATGTGCTGGGCAGACCTGCTTGTCCTTCTCCCCGCAGCCCCGTACCGACTGGTGGCTTTCCCCTTCGCTGCTCTCTTCCACCACCTCTGTGCTTCGGGGCACCTCTCGCTGACTGCCCGGTACGTGGCCATCACCCCTGCTGCTGTGCTGAGGGCAAGTCACGCCTGTGGATGCTTTCTGGGGGCTCTCCTGGCCAGAGGTGCAGTGGGACGCATGGTAGTAAGTCCACGCTGACTCGGGTAGGGACGTTTGTATGGCTTGGATGTGAGCTGCCCCCAGTCCCCTTCTCCGCAGTGGGGCCAGATCAAGGTCATTAAGGACAAAACAGCCAGGCCAGACACTGGTGGTGTGGGAGTTGGGTTTAGGGGTGTACCGGGATGAGGACACGGGCAAGGGGAGCAGGGCAGGGAAATGGGGACTGCCACTGGTGTGACTAGGATGGTGGCCAGACAGGTCCAGCATTATCTGCCCCAGTCCCTCCCCACCAGTTCCTGCGTGCAGCCACAATGGCCCTGGTGATCCCTCAGCACCACGAGAGTCCAGGAGACAGACTACAGGGGGACTGTGGAGGCTGCAGGACCCAGACTATGCCCCACTGTCAACGCACTGGCAGGAGTTTCAAGCCCCATTTTCCCCAAAAGGCAGCCAAAGGGTATCTGGTCTCTTTTAGGCATGTATTCCTCCTTGCTGGAGGATGTCTCCTTGCTGGCACAGCCATGGGCAGCTATGCTGTGTTGCTCCTCATCCCTGCTGCCGGCTCCGTGCTTGTCCTCCTCTCCGTCAGCCCAGCTCGTGCCCACATCTGGGTCTTCGCCTTCCAGATGTCCTGGCAGACCCTCTGCCACCTGGGTCTGAGCAGCCAGGAGCTGGACCCACAGGATGCCAGGTAACACACCCCATCCCCACCCCGGCTCTGCCTCCTTCCCGTTTTCCCTTCAGTGGGCTGGGGGCCCTCCTGATCATTTTGTGAGGGTGGAGGTGTCGTGTGTCCCCCCCCCACACCTCCCCGGGGCTGCACTGGCTCGCTGTTCCACAGCCATCAGTCTCCCCTCTGGCTCTGACCGCATCCCCGCGCGTGGGCAGCTCTGTGGGCATGGCAGCGTTCTGGGAACGTGGGACAGCACATCCCCGCCTGCGCAGCCTGGCGCCCGTGCCTCTAATCCTCCCTCCGAGGGACTTCCAGCAGCTCTCAGGTGCCCCCTCCTTCCAGGCCAGCCACCGCCCTCTCTGCCATCATGCTGCTCACCCAGAAGGCTACATCCCTGGCCCTGGATATCCACGAAGGGCTTGCGCCGCTCCAGCCCAACCGTGGGCTTTTGCAGCGCGCGCTGCCCCTCTGCAGCTACCTGCTCTTTTTCCCAGCCCTCCTCGGAGGTCCCCTGTGCTCCTTCGGCAGGTTTCGGGCCCGGGCCGAGTCCTGCGGCGCCGTCCCCGGCTGGCTGAGGGCCGCGGGCCGGCGGTGCCTCTGCGCCGCGGCCGTGCAGGGGCTGCGCGTGGGGCTGGCGGGAGGGCTGGCGGGCCGGCCGGGCTGCGCCGGCCTGGGCTGCCTGCCCGGCGTCTGGGCGCAGGCTCTGCTCCTCCGCCTGGCCTACTACTTGCACTGGGCGCTGGATGAGGCCCTCCTCGACGTGGCAGGCTTCGGGCCAGAGGCGGGACAGGGAGACCTTTCCATCCGCGACCTGTGGACGCTGGAGACCACTCACCGCCTGGCCGTCTTCACCCGAACCTGGAACAAGAGCACGTCCCGCTGGCTGAGGAGGCTCGTCTTCCAGCGCTGCCCGGTCCAACCGCTCCTAGCCACCTTTGCTTTCTCTGCCTGGTGGCATGGCCTCCGACCTGGGCAGCTCTTTGGTTTCCTGTGCTGGGCTGTCATGGTGGAGGCTGACTACCGCATCCATCCCTTCCTCAGCGCCCGGGCCACCTCCCAGGGTGCGAAGCTGCTCTACCGTGGCACAACCTGGGTCTTCACGCAGCTTATCGTCGCCTACATCCTGGTGGCTGTGGAGACCGAGAGCTTCCCCAAGCTCTGCATGCTCTGGACTTCCTGCAACAGCATCCTTCCCCTCTCCTACAGTCTCGCGCTGCTGCTGCTGCTTGCCAAGAACCACAGAATCATAGAACGGTTTGGGTTGGAAGGGACCTTAAAGACCATCTAGTTCCACCCCCCCTGCCCCGGGCAGGGCCCCCTTCCCCCAGCCCAGGGGGCTCCCAGCCCCGTCCAACCTGGCCTTGAACCCTTCCAGGGAGGGGGCAGCCACAGCTTCCATGGGCAGCCTGTTCCAGCACCTCACCACCCTCACAGTAAAGAATTTCTTCCTTATACCTAATCTAAATCTACCCTCTTTCAGTTTAAAACTATTACCCCTCGTTCTATCCCTACACTCCCTGATAAAGAGTCTTTCCTGTAGGCCCCGCACTGGAAGGGGCCTCTCCAAGGTCTCCCCAGAGCCTTTTCTTCTCCAGGCTGAACAACCCCAACTCTTTCAGCCTGTCCTTATAGGAGAGGGGCTTCAGCCCCTTGATCATCTTTGTGGCCTCCTCTGGGACCTCATGTGACCCACTCGAGTAGGTCCATGTCTTTCTTAAGTTGGGACCCCAGAGCTGGACCCAGCACTGCAGGGGGGTCTCCTGAGAGCAGAGCAGAGGGGGAGAACCCCCTCCCTGGCCCTGCTGCCCACGCTGCTCTTGATGCAGCCCAGGACACGGGTGGTTTCTGGGCTGCGAGCGCACACTGCTGGCTCACAGTCAGTTTTCCATCCACCGACACCCCCAGGTGCTTCTCCGCAGGGCTGCTCTCCATCCACTCATCTCCCAGCCTGGATTTGTGCTTGGGATTGTCCTGACCCATGTGGAGGACCTTGCACTTGGCCTTGTTGAACCTCATGAGGTTTGCACAGGCCCACCTCTCAAGCTGAAGCAGAACTGAGCCTGTCCTGGGCTAACCTGTATGGCCGGTGGGGCACGTCCCTGCACATGTGATCATGCATGGTGAGAAGTGCTATTGGCCAAGCAAACTCATCTAACAGCATCTCTGGAGAACCAGGCTGGCTTTTACTCCTGGGATATCCACCTTCTTTGAGGGATGCTCTGAAGCAGGGAGGCAAGGTCACCAGACCACTGGGCAAGAGGGCTTCTCGCAGCACTGCCTGCCCAGTGTTTGTCTTGCGGATTTGGGTCTCAGCCTTATCTCACACAGGAAGCACACAAGCTCCCCACCAAAGTCATCTGTGCTACAAATGCACCAGTTGGCAACTATGTCCAGCTCCTGGTAATCTGTCCTCCATAGCGATAGCAGGCACTGGCAGAGAGCTGCCTTGCCACATTTCTTGTGCGGGCAGACCACTGGGAGCCTGGGCACAGGGAAAGGGTCTGGCAGTCTGTCTGGGGGCAGCACAAGAAACACCCCTTTCCCCACCCAGCAGTACTACCAAGATGCATTACTACCAAGAGTCTGTGGTGCTCCTCCAGCAATTGCTCCTCAGCATTGCCCTGCGGCATGTGGACCCCAAACTGTGTTCCCAAATAGATGCCTCCTGCAATACCCACTCCTCACCAAGTGGGTGACATGCTTGACCCCCAGGGTGTGGCATCAGCTGTGTCCCCTGCCACACAGGGAAGAGGGATGATCCATCCCCTCCACCATTCTTGCAGAGGATCCTGGGCATTGGAGCAAGCATACGTGCTAGGAAGAGGGGGGCTACTACCCATTGCTGTGCTGAGGACAGCACAGGAAAGGGGAGGAAAGCCAGCAAAGTCCTTGGACTCAGCTATGGCATTCAACCGAGGCTTAGGTGTTGCTTTCCCCACAGCAGAAACCCTAATGCACTTCTCCAGTTCATGCATTGGCCTAGGACTGTTTAGGCTGGCGAAGAAGCATGAGCTACCCTAGGGGAAGGTATCAGGAAAGCACGGAGCTGAGTTTCTTTTTGTATGAGAGCAATAAGCCACCCACCAAATCTCAAAATAATACAGCTGAAAATGCTATAATACTATTGTTGGCCTTTGGTCTGCTGGGTGTGCTGCTGCAAGGTACCAGGACCAACACCAGAACCAGTCTCAAGTGCCCAGACTCAAGGGAAAGCATTCTGATCAGGTTAACATCCCATGCTGTGCAGGCCCTGTGCCAATACCTGTATCAGTGTTTGTCACTGAACTGAAACTCAGCATGCAAAATGGATCCAGCCTTGTTTTACGGGGGTTGGTTGGATGTTTGGCTGCTTCTCGAGTCCTTCTGATTACCCAGCCCAAGCCTTGCAAGCCAGTTGCCCCACATATAATCTCCCTGTTGCCAGCACAGCTTGGATTTGTCATGGCCAGGCCCTATCTCCTTCAATGCTGTCCTGCAGAGCTGCCTCCAACTTACTCCCTATATCCATGCTTAGAAACTGAGTCATCTCTTCATCTTATCTCTGAAAAACATGCTGGGCTCCCTCAGGCAGGTTCTCCAGCTGTTTCATCACTCTGCTGGCCCACATGAGACCACATGCAGCAAGCCAGGGCCAGACTTTCCAGGGAAATGTGTACAGGATGGTCCGTGGGACCGTGGTTCCCAAGCCAGAAGGTTCCCGCCACCTATGTTGGAGGGAAGTGGACTCAAGAGTCAGACACAAGAAAGCCAGTGTATAAAAAAAAAATCCCCAACGGCCACAGTTGAAGCCATCCCACATTCTTTCAGCAGGCAGGGACCTGCACGGCCTCTTCCCTAAGGGGATGAGGGGAAATTCATTGCAAATGGGTGCCCAGCCAAGGAACCGTCCCCTCCCATCAGCAGCAACCATAGCCAAACAGATTAAAAAAAAAAAAAAAATGCAGGTGAGAAGCCTGGAAGAGATTCACACAAAGTATATGAAATGTCACAAAACCTGGGGAATTAATATTCCCCCAAGAAAGCAGGCTGGATCTGGAGGTGAAGCAAGCCTGGAGGAAAGTGGTCATGAATTTCTCCCTGTTTTGAGCTGGGAGGGGTGTAGCTCAACTAGTCTGTCTCCGCCAACCTGACACTAGGCCCTCTCCGTGTGTCCCAAACCTCCCCCTTCTCCAAGGGCTGCAGAACCGGCGCCAGAAGCACAGCTGCTCACCTCTGCCTCACGTTGGGGTGGAAGAGCAAAAGCAGCACGCAACCTTTTGGAAAACCGGTTTTTCTGAGCAAGGTTTTTCTCTTCCGAGCTGAGTGGCTGATATGCATCTGGATGGAGGGAAAGGGGCTGGAGGGAGCCAAGCCAGCTTCTCCCTCCTCCATCGTGCTTTTATTGCATCATGCATTTGTTGTCTGTTGGAGGAGCTTGTTCACAGTGCACGCAGCGCTATGCATTTCTAATTCAAACACCAGCAGCAATAAGACCCTCCCAGACTACAGGCCAGTGGCCCTGGCCTTTCACTTGATGGCTTATCTCTCAATAAAAGGGTTAAATAAATGTTAGACATGAGGGACAGGTGAAATACCAGGTGAAGGGAGGGAGCTGGAGGGATGGGGAAAGCAAAGCAACCTGGCCCTGACTTCCCCCCCAAGGCCATGGAGGTGAATTGGGGATTTTCCATTTCATTAACTTTACAAGGGGTAATTCCCAGCACGAAGCATCATCCTCATGAACAGACCCATCCTGGGCTCTCTCTCACCCTTTTACAATCAACAGCCTGGGTGGCTGCACCACTAGACAGGAAAGTCATGCTGTATTAGTATCTAACAAAGGTAACAGGCAGCTGATACTGAATTGCCCACAGTGGAAAATACATCTGATATGCAGAAACAAGCCATAATTGTTGTTTTTAAACTAAGAAGTAAAATGGATGCCAAGACCCACAAAGTATGTGAATTTAAAAGCCGCTCCTGGTTCTCCCTTGCAAAGGAGCATTACGTGAATTGCTGTTGCTCCCCAGGAGAAGCAGGCAACCCTTCAACCCTCTGGAGAGCGGTGGTGTTCCCAGGCAAAAAGGCTGTGATGCTTTAGGGGGCTGGGGATCAAAAGACTGTCCCACAAATGCAAAAATCAACTCAAGCACACTAAGTTCATTAGAAACATGCACACACGCAGGCAGGAGTTTATTAGTCCACAGACTTACCATACCAAAAAAAAAAAAAAAAAAAAAAAATCCCCCCAAAATAGGGGTAGGTTCCCAGTTTTGCCTGCTTGCAAACTAACAGTGCTGAGGGTACTAAACATGCCTTGTGCACTCTGGGCAGAGTGCAGGGCAGGAGCTGAATGTGCAGTCGCAGCTGAGATTCAAGCCTCCCACGTACAAAGGGGCCGTGTACCTTTAGCCGCAAGGCAACCGGGAGCCCTCAGCTGCCTCCGAGACACATCCGTGGGTCAGAGCAGCTGCAGCAGTTTTAATGTGTGGGAGAGGGAGGCCGGCTCAGCAGACGCTAAGTACTGGCAGCACAGCCAGTCCTCCAGTTCAATGCTTCGCTCCGTGTCCACAGCCCGCTCCGCGAACTTCATCATGAGCAGGGCACGCTTCATGTCCACCCAGTTCTGAAGCACCCGGCGGAGGGCTTCCTCGTGGCTGAGGGGCTGCTCGGTGAGGTCTTTCCGGGGCCCCCAGAGCAGACACTGCAGCATCCTCTTGGCCTCGGTGATCCGCACACGCTTGATGGGATCCGCCTCCAGCAGCAAGTGGGCCAGCTGCTGGAGCCCCCGGGAGTAGATGGAGAGGCTGGGCAGAGCAGGGAGGTCCTCAGGGCTGTACTCCTGCTCCCTGAGGTGCACCTTCTCCTCAAAGGGGTTGGGCTGGTGCAGCAGCTCGTAGATGAGAATACCAGTCTGAAACTCGTCAAACTTCTTGTACTGAGAAGCTGACACAATCTCCGGGGCCAGCCGGGCCTGACTCTTCTTCAGTTTGGAGTCTCCAGTTCCTGGCTTCTGTTTGGCTTTCAAAAAATTGCTGATGATGAGGCGGGGTAAGTGTTTGTCATCTTTGGCTTTCACACAGCTCATGGGGGGCTTGCAGGGGACAAGCAGGAGATTCTCGAGGCACAGGTCACGATGGATGATGCCGTGCTCTTTGAGATGCTCCAGGCCATTGCAGAGCTGGAGGAGCAAGAAGCAAACATGACGTTCATAGAGCTCAGGCTTGGCTTGGTGCAACACCACCGAGTCCCTCACGAAGTCGGCAGTGGTCTGGCTCGGCACCTCCCGGGTAATGACCACCACACAGTCGTGCTCGCTGGCAGTGCGGGAGGGATGGATGCCACCCCCGGGCATGCTTTTCCCCACATCTGAGGCCAGCAGCATGCTGGAGGGGACAGAGGCCACAAAATGCCCACAGTCCTGCTGGATGTTGAAGTGGACTGGCACTGCAGGGCTGCAGTACGAAGCAGCCG
This sequence comes from Tyto alba, assembly GCF_018691265.1. Lineage (NCBI taxonomy): Eukaryota > Metazoa > Chordata > Aves > Strigiformes > Tytonidae > Tyto > Tyto alba. The sequence goes on from NW_024881327.1 coordinate 9,797,666, forward strand.
CCTTGGACTCCTGGGTTTTACAAATCTGTGCGGAGAGACCAAAAGAAAAGTCTCATCAGTCAGTAACAGACAGGGAAGTTCAGAGATGGGTTCCTAAACGGAGAGTTGCAGATGCTAAGGAGGACATCAGTAGAAGCCAGGTGCACGCTAGTCCCTTCAGTACTTTAAACTATCTCCTGGCTTGAGAATCTTTCTTGTCCTGCAACACCCCAACCTTAGCAACCTGACGTCTGGGTCGCATTCCCAGGTGTGCTTCCTCTGCCAGGCAAGGCCCAGTGTTTACGGGAAAGAACAACAGTAGTCCTCGCATGAGTAACTTCTGGAGATCTTCTCTGGTTGCTGACAGAAGCAACATAGCTTTTACATCACGGATGTCATCAGGAACCTCCCCCCACCCCGCAACCCAGGAGACATTCTGCAGAGGGAAAAGCAAAGCCTGTGGCAGAGGATGTGCTGCATCCACCTCTGGAGCTGGTTAACCCTTGCCTGGATGAGGCCCCACGCAACGCGACCTGGCTGCGAAGGTGGCCTTGTTTGGAGTGAGGGGTGGACAGAGACCTCCAGCACTTTCCTCCCACCTAACCCTTCTCTGGTCCTAAGCCCTGGAGCCACTTTCACATCCTCCTCCACCACTCCCTTTCCTTGTGTCAGCAACTACTCTGAAATCCCTGATCAACAGCTAAGCAACAAGCTTAGAAGCAGCAAGAAACTAACAACAAACTGTATACGGCACAGGGGAAAAAAAACACCAGACAGAAAGTGGGAGCTAACAACAGGTTTAGAAATAAGTGAGAGTGCCACAAACTCAAGGGAAAAAAGCATTTATCTGGATTCTCTTAAACCCACATGACTTTTATCTTAATTTCGTTCTGTATTTTAGCTTTATGACTGCATTAAAGACTAAACTCAAACCCAAGTTTATTAAAAGAGTATCCATTAGCTCATGGGTGCTTCTGGCATTTCCATTATACACTTTTTCCTTTTTTTAAATTTTATTTAGCGATTTATTTATAGCTCACCCACAGGAATCGGCAACAGGCTGAAACTCAGCATAAAAGGTTTCAAACCCTGGAGCATGCCACTGCCAGTCACAGCATGCGTGCAAAATTGGACAAGAAATCAATTTTGCCTCCGAGTGAAAATAAATGCAAGAACAGAGAGGAGCTGGAAAAGTGAGCTGCTTTTGTATTACTCTAGCAAAGGTTTGAATCTAGGCATTTGCAGGTAATTCATTCAGGTGAGACAATACTGTGGAGATGAAGCATTTCAAATCCCTATTGTCCTCTCTTTTCTAAACAAAAAACCCTGCCATGGCTGTGTGCTTATTTTGTGGAAAGACAAGCTTTGGAGAGCTAGGCAGACTGCAGATTAATGCAGTGGGATGCAGGCAGAGGAGAGGAGGCCTTCCAGCCCTCTGCTGAACAAGCCTGCTTGTTCCTCCCCACACAGGGAAGACGTGTAAGGCTTACGAAAAGGGGAGGAACTCCAGCAAGAGAGGAGTCTCTGGGAGAATAACTGCAACCAAAGCTAGACTGGGAGATCTTCCCCAGCCAGCCATTCTTCATATGGCTTTGGCTACACCAGAGGCATCCTCCATGCAGCAAGCTCCAAGTAGGAGCCTGGGGCTGGCTTAGTCACGCATCTTTAAGCGAAGAAAGAAGCCAAGGCATGGAGCATATCTTGGCTTAATTCCTCTAAAGCCATTTCATGTAACCCTGACTCCTTCTAACCGTTTTACACGTAACCGTGTCTGCCTGCGTACAGCCAAAACTGGCTCCTGCTCCTCAGCAGGCTCCTTGGCTCAAGTCAGATCCTTTGCCCATTTTGAGCTCTCCAAGTCTAATTTTAACTGCAGGTCTGCAATATTTTTCATGTCAGAAAATCTGTATCTGAAGTCAGGAGGGGCAGCTAGGAATCAGCCAGTTGTAATGTTTCACAGTTATTTTCTACTTCGGCTACTGAAAGGTAGGTGGCACACAGGAGCATTGCAGGAGGTGTATGCATGCACATGTGTAAATACATACAGAATTTTACGCTGGCACAGAGTACGGCAGTGTTGGGAGTGGTTTTGGCTTTGTTAAGGTGCTCTGCAGCGTACCAAGGGCACAGTGCAAGCCCACATCACATGGAGGGGGCACAAGTGCAGTCTCGTTAAGGGATTGAAATGTGCTGTTTCTGCCTTGGCAAGAATTCATGCACTACAGCCATAGAGCTGAGCCTCTGAACCCCACCTAACACAGCAGGCAAGAGCAAAGGTGCGTGCATGCCACAGGGAACCACAGAGGAGCACATACATCAGTTCACCACGCAGTTCTCAGGTTTCAGGAGGAAAGTTGCGATGGATTTAGGCATAACACAGAAAGGAAGCTACAGCTCCGAGTGCTGGACTAGGGGTATTGGTGCAGTATCTCATCTAACTCCATTCTGGTTATTTACAGCCCCCTTGCTGGGTTGACTGTACTTCCTTCAGAATATGAACTGGCTTTAAAGCTATCACTTAACAAAAACATCCCCTTGGGGTTCATAATGGTGGAAATGATCCAGCAGAGGGTTTTTTGGTTTGGTTTTTTTTTGGTTTTTGTTTTTTTTTTTTTTTTTTTTTTTGGGGGGGGTGTGTGTGTGTTTCTTTGTTTGTTTGTTTGTTTTCCTTGCTTAATGCATCTCTGACAGTGCTTTTTTGGGAATTACTTTAGGTTCTGAAACAACCTGAAGAGTAAGTAACAATGAGATGCCCCTAGGGTTAAGTCAGAATAGAATTAAAAGGCTCTGTATTCAAGTAGTAACACAGGTCAAGAACCGAAAATCCATGGGATGTCCATGGAACAGGTTGGATAAGCTTACTTATCCAGGTTTCAAAGAGCTGAACTGTTGCACCTCATGTTTCCATTTCAAACATGGATTCTGCAAAGTTACAGGAAAATATTTCAGACCTGACCTTACACAGCATGTCTGGGTCAGCCCCACGTTGTTTAAGCAAGATCTGCAATATCTTAATGCCTGTAGTTTCAAGATCATATAAGCACTCGCATGGTTTCTGGGTCAGACCTTCCACTTAAAAGGCAGGCAGAAGCAAAAATGCTGTCTTTTGGATAGCCTTTCATCAGCTTGTGTCATCAGAGGTGAATGCCTCCAAGTTTGCACCGGTATTTGCAGAAAGATTTTTTGAGAAACTGGTTGGGTTTCAGACCCTACTAGTCTGCAGCAATAAGCATCTGACTGGTATTTGTTACACCAAAAACGACTTCTCTAAATTAACCCTCGCAAGCGGTAGGGGAAAAGCAGCAATTTTGGAAGGGGTTTTGCTTGCCAAACTTCACCTGTGAGAAAGGCAAGCAGAGAAAACAGGCCACTGCGTGCTGACGGTGCTTATCAAAGGCGTGCTGCTGACTCTGCTTCCCCCTCTTTCATTCAAATCCATACGCTAGAAAGGGGGCAAAAGAAGCTTGAAGTTTCACTCCCAGCTCAGCTAGGGACCCCCGTGCAGCCTTCGACTGCAGCTCTTTGCCTCATTCTCCCAACTGGGAGATGGAGATGAGCCCCGATACCTCCCAGGTGTGGGCTTACCTTCACAGCGTAGGTGGTAGAAGGGTCCTTGGAGCAAGTGGCACAGTAATATATTGCATCCCCTGAATCACAACAGGGCTTGTTGCATGCCAGCTTGAAGAGAGACCAGTTGTTCTCGCTGAAGTGCAGCTCATTCTTCTGCTCCCGCATGAAGCAGTCCTCACATTTGGCGACCAGGCGGCGCAAGGACTCAGCATAGAGGGCCCCCAGCTTGGCGTACACCCCCTCTTTGCTGTCGATGTTGCTCAGGAGGTTGTGGAGCTGGAGACTGGAGCCCGATGACACCTGGCTGGACACACTGAGCTGCGAGGAGGAGAGGGACTGGAGGTTTCTGCTGGGGATGCAAGCCCCTGTGCTCTTACCAGTGGCTGAGCCCCAGTAGCTGTTTCCTTTGGAGCCTTTCTCCAGGGACTCGGAGGAGGAGAAGGCACCCGGGCGGCCCCCCAGGCTGGCCGGGTGGATGAAGGGAGGCTCCTCTCGGAGGCAGACATTGCTCTCGGAGTGGCTGACGTTCAGCCTGGGGCTGGCAGCACCGGCTGCTCTGCCTGAAGACGCCGGTCCCCCAAAAAAGCCATCTGGGGAGGACACCGTTCTGCTCACTGTTTTCTTCTGGGGCAGAGGGGGTGGGCAGCTGGGGGCAGAGGAGGGGCCATCCTCACCAGAGGCAGGAAGGAAAGGGACAGGGGGAAATACTTGGCTCTCAGCTGGAGGGGGCGAGTGGTTCGGCTCGGAGGAGCGCCCTAGGAGACAGTGACACACAAGAAGATGTCATGAGTGGCCCTTGCGGGCTGGGAGCATGGGTCCCTCTCCATGTCCCTGCCACCCCCACAGGCTGCCTCTCCCAGGGCCCTGGCTGGGAACAAAGCAGCAAGCCAGGTTACATCTGAGCCCAGCGCAGTCCTCAATCTATTCACGACTGCAAAACTTCACCAAAGGGGTTAGGGATTTAATCCAGTCTAACACAGCAGGTTTTCAAAGCAGGCTGCAACCAGCCGTCTAGAGAAATGTCCCCCCCCCACCAAAACCACTCCCCAGTGAATTGCTTACACAGTAGTAAAAAGCTAGTAGAGGGTAAATATTTAAGCTGTGATGTCATCCACAGGGAGGTAAGAACGAAGCACTCGGGATATGCGGACAATCTCTTAAACACGGCCTGTTTCACATGGGAGCTGCCACCCAGTGCTTCAGCAGCACGGCCCGATAAGCAGAGAGTGACTCACTACACAGCTCCAGCCCTCCGGCTGTACATCAGCAGCCCAAGAAGTACACTGAACCTCTCTCTGCCTCACACTGGGTATGGGTCACTGGGCAAGGCCTGAGATTTTGGCAACTTCCATCCTCCTGACAAAATCTGGCCTCCCCCCAACATTGCCTGTCCCCCAGCTTATTGCCAGACCTCTTTGCTCGGAGGGGCAGCCTGGCCCCATTACATACCCTAAACCCCAAGCAACTCCACATGCCATCGGCACATGGATTGGATTGGGATGACTGGCTCATTTCAGGCAGCACGAGCAGCTGTTTTCCTACCCTGGCCAGCCTGGAGACAGGTAATACAATTGTATGTCAGGGAAGAAGGCCAAGGCGGGGTGGGGGGGAAATGGAAAAAAAAAGACGACTTGACATTGAAATAAAGACCAGTAATTTCAGGTCATGGAGACAGAATGAATGAGGAGAGGAGGGATCTGCAGGGAAAAAGAAAAGATGTAATGATTTCAGAGAATTTTCAATGCCACCTGAATGACAGGTGGGACTCTTGATAAACTTGAGCTCTGCTAACACCTTGCATGCAAGTGTAGACCTCGAAAGGTGCATGGTGGAGTTTTGCTCTAATCAAACTCAGCAGATAGCAGGATTTGTTGCTTTCTCTGAGCTCCACTTCCAAGGCTGCGGAGTGGTAGCAAGCCATCCTTCCTCCTCACAAGGGTGCTGGTGAGGGTTCAGCTGCCAGCAGGCGCTTCCCCCCAGCGGCTCCTCCAAAGGGACACCCCGGGGCGGTTGCATGTCACCCCGCAGCAGACACTTGTCTCCCTCACGGCCCTGGTGACTCACCAGCTCTCATGCACAACCTCCAAGGGTAGGGGCTCGGATCCCTGAGCTCCCAGCCTGTGCTGGCATGTCACATGCAGGCTCAAAGCCGTACCGGCTCTGCCAGAACGGCAATCCCTGTTAGCTGCTCGCCACCCGAGACCCCGCGAGGTGAGGGCAGGTCCCCTAGTTCCCAGCTACTAGAGGGGATGCCAGCACGATCTGTCCCTGTCCCTCCCCACCAGAGTGTCTGGTAGCATGACATCAATTTGCATTTGTCCCCTCCACTGCCAAGGCTGCCTGTATGCTCCTGCTGCAATACACCCCCATCCCAAGCAACAGCGCTGAGAGACACTCCAGGAACGAGCAGCTCTGATTTTGACTTCTGCAGAAGATCAGCTTCCCATGCAAGGCAGTTTTGGCACCCCATTTCTGACGACTCAGACATGCTCAGAAACAGCTCTGTGGGAAATGCGAAGCACCACACGTCTCTCTTGCCCCAGTTCCCGGGTACCAGGCTGCCTGACTCCCGTTGGGCCCTTGCCCCAGGGGTCTGCCTGCATTGCACACCCAGTCGCTAAGCAATTGACTGGTTTCCAGTTTCAGCTGCTCTGCAGCTGCACAGTGAACTATGGAGCCTGTGGCTCAACAGAGGTGCATGCCTCAAGCTTTAATGGAAGCCCAGACATCTGCATCATGCCCTGCTGGGTCCATGGGAAAGATCCCCTCTGTTAAAACACTGTCAGAAGCCACAGACAGGGACCATTCTGCATGGCATCTCTTGCTACTTTCAGTCCAAGGGGCTTTGACAGAGGATACAGCCAGGAGAAATTTTTCAGCATGCAGCCCAAGAGCAGCTCAGAGGCATCTCTGCCAGGACACGCAGCTGAATCCCCATTTCAAGAGGCAAGATTTACTTGACAGTCATATGGAACAAACGTCAGCACTGGAAGCTTTGGCAACAGGTCCACACGCCTAGCCCACAAATGCCAAACTGCTCTTACCTTCTTTTTTATGTGCTGCTGGGCTCTGCACCAAGCCCAGGGTAACAAATGAAACCATTTCACAACTTTTCTAACAGCCCTCTGCACCTTCAGTGTATAGTCCTTCTGCATGTCAAAGGTTTAAAAGCTCGCCCACACTTCATATTTTAACATCTGACAGCACCGCCAGTTAATCGGAGCTCACCTCACTCAGTGATGGACTGCATAGCTCCTTGCTTGCGTCAGCAAGAAAAACTGCATTTGGGTTATTTGTTTAAAAACTCATCTTTCCCAAGATGAGTTGAAACAGTTGCTTCTGTTAGTGGAGGCAGAGAAATTCTCTTGTCCCATATAATTTTTGACAGCAAATTGCTTCTGTGTCCAGCAAGTAAAGATCCAACATACGTGTTTCTTCCCCCTGTACAATTTCCTGGCATGGTCTCACTCTCAGACTCCAAGTTAGAGGTGGAAAAATGGAGTTTCCAGAGCTCTGGCGCTTAATTTTATTGCTGCACATTGTTGCTCTTGGAAAAACAACTTCCACTACACGAAGGTTGCTTTTACGAAGGAAATACTTTCTGAGCTGCTGAACACGTTAGTGCATGTCTAAGTTACGCACTGATGAAAAAAGTGACTTCATAGTAAGTATTTTTTAATCTCAGTTAAACGAGTGCAGGCAGATTTTTTCCCCTTCAAGAAATAACTGGGAACACAACGAGAGGGAGAGATTACCCCTAGTACAAGACTCCTCCTGGTACCCCTCAAATCTATGGACTATTTTCTGTGGAAGGGCTACTTGTGACCTCGTGCAACATATGAAGCCCAAGAAGGATAAGGACCATTGCTTTCAGATGGAGGTTTTATCCAGACAAGAGGAGAGCCACGGGATGAATTATTTTGGCACTTGCCGAGTGAAAGAGGAGAAAGCCCATGATATTTGCCTTACTCTGCCACACTCATCTTAAGTGCACCCAGAGGCAGAAGTGCAGAAATGGAAAGATGAAGCGTTTCTGAGTGAACTAGGTGATCAGTCCATCGTGACCCCTGCTCTGAAGATGCTGACCCCACCAGTGGGCCTCAGAATGGAGGTACCTTCTTCCTCAGGTCCAAAACTACCTCTTCCACACCCAGTGGTCACTTACCACCATCACTGCCGGTCTGTGTGTCCGAGTCGAGGCTGTCGGTGGAGCCAGCCGTGAAGCTGACGTGGACGCTCCTGAAAGGTGGGCTGAGGCTCTCGGCAGAGCTGTTGCTGACCCTCTCCAACTCAGCGCTGTTTGGGTTCATTTTCAGAGCGTGCCTAGAAAGAGTGAAAGAGAAGAGTCAGGAGACAGATGGCAAAAGGTACCTCGTGTGCACTTGTTCACGGAGACTCAAGCTGAGAGCAGCTTGGTCCCTGCCCATCCATACAGACACTGTCCAGCCTTTTACCACACCACAGCTCCTCATTCCTGCGCACTTTTCTTCTTTCTCCGGCACCTGGGGAATCACATCCCACTGACACGGAGCAGGTCACAGCCCCCATGCCAGCCCACCATGACAAACCAGCTGTGCTTGAGCAGAGAGAACCACTGAGCCAACAGCATCCAGCCCCAGTCTGTGCCATCTTTGCCTAGCACAACTGGGGTCCCGGACCACGTCCCATCTTGGTCACCATCCCTGGGAAGTGGGGACCCACCAGTGCTTGCCTTCGGTAAAGCTCCCAAGGGAAGGGAGTGACATCGCTCCTCCCATTTTATAGAAGAGCAGGTTGAGGCTGGGTGTCAGAACCCAATTCCTTCATGACAGAGGCATAAGTGGAAGAAGAGTCCATCCCTAGCAGCAGTTGTCTCCTCAGTGCAGCACAGTAACAACTGACACCTTGAGAAAGAAGCAGCGCCTTTGCAGAAAACAAGTGTCTGCCAAACTCAGGACCTACCATGCAGCTTTTAATATAAGACCTACAGTTTTCCATGCAGCTTCCATCTAAAAAAAAAAAATAAATAAACAAACGATAACCTGGGCTTATAACCTGCCAGGTCACAGGACTTTTTGCCAAGATAAAGAATTTCCCCTGCATTTTCTTCATTTTTTTTCCTCCTTAGAAGACAACAGAAACTGTTGAAATCAGGCAGCACATCAGAGCACAAGCACTCCTAGCTTTGGTACAGTTCAGACTCTCTATCGGTCAGCAAACGAAGGTTATCAGTCCACATTTTTTAAGTGAAACTGCCAATCTGCTGATAAAATTCAACACATTGTTGATTAAGAATGTAAAAAGGTTAGTGGCAGACTTGTAAAAAAGAAAAAGGACTTCCACCAGCTATCTTGCTGGAAGGTATCCGGCGTTTCCCAATCAGACGGCTGAATGGCTGCTGAGAAAGACAAACAAAAGACGTGCACGACCGTTTTCTTGTGGCACCCTGTTCATGCGCACAGGATCCCTCCTCTTCCAAAAGCCCCAAGCGCAGCAGATGCCACGAGCGATTTTTATTTGAGGATTGAGAAATGTTTTGTTCCCCATCCAGACAAAGCACTTACTCTCATGTCCACACCACCACATGGAGAGCAGAGCGTATGAGAAGCCCGGAAGAAACTTCTGCCAGACTTCCTCATTTGCCTGAGCAGCCTCGGTCTAAAAATACTCAGGGGCTGGTGAAAATAAAGCTTTTAAAAAACACCTCAGGTATAACTCAGCAGAGACATTGGTCTTGCACTAGTGATGAACTGACCACGGCAAGCCTCTTGGGGATGATTTACAAAACTTTGCAATGCACCACACAAGTCACAGTTAAAAAAATAAAAAGAGTGAGAGAGACATATTGAGGTTTTTAGCTCTGTTACGATTAATGTTGTTGAAAGCAACCAACTGGACTTAATTTTTTTTTTTTTTCTTTTTAATGATAAAGATTTATCTTCATCCTATAACTTTCTTAGGCTTTTAACTCTTAGTAATTTGGGGGGAAAAAACCGCATAGGCGCATACCCATGCGGGTGCACTGTCCGACCTGTCAAGAATCTAGGAAGCATTTGAATCCATCAGAAAAGACGACGATTTTTCAAGCGAGCCGGACTCGATTTGCGCAGATGAGAGGTTTCCTAATACATTCCTCCCCTCCCCCTTCCCCCCCCCCCCCACCCCCCCCCCCCCAAGAAAAGTCGGTGCCTTTCTGTTTCCTCCCCATCACTTAAACACAAATCTGCAGAGCTGCCTTACCATTCCCCTGCCCAGAGAGAGATGGGACTTTGCTCGGCGGGGTCCAAGGTCCACCGCCCGCGGCCACACCTATTCCTCCAAGCAACCTGGGCGCAACGCGGCGCCTGCCAGAACCACGCCGGCTGCTGCCTCTGCCCAGCTCAGCGTCGCGGTGAAGTCAGAGGTGCAGAGAGCCCCGTTTCCTCTCCGCACCGCCGTGACTTGTGCAAAATGCAGTTCCTGAATAGGCACACCGAAATAGAAATTGTTTGCCGCTTAAACGACATCCTGCTCTTGTTTCAGATGTTACAGCCGGGCCAGCTAACACCGCCTGGAAATATGTCCGCTTTACATCTCCCTCTTTTCCTATGTGCTGCTTGGAGCCCAGGCTGCAGCCTGCACAGATTAAAATACCACACACCGTACCCAAGAATTACTGAAAACACTTGCTAGGGTCAAACTCTCCCATTTCAGTAAAATTCAACCCCAAGAGCTGAACGGCTTGTGGGGTCCTGATTTACAGCTCAGCCGAACTTGCCCCGCTTGGCTAGTGCTCCTTCTGCCGCGTGTGACTGCAAGGGCCCAGGTGGCCACTCTCCGTCTCACCCTTTTCACCAGAAGATACTGGAAATAAAAAGCATCAACCCATCTTAGACCTGAAGAAATTGTTGGGATTGTCCCCCCACTGACTTGCTAACATCTGTGGGCTCCACTCCCCTTCAGAAGGATGTAGCAGCTGTTAATTTAACTCCATTTCAAAAATTGATGCTCAGCACCTTAAATGTAACCGGCAACTTCAAGAGCAGCACCAGAGCCTCCTTCATGTGCCAGCGCATAATGAACAGGTCACAAGAGTCGTCAGCTCTCCCAATCTAATAACCTAAAAAGACAGGATTTCCAGCTCTCCAAATTATTCTGGTGGCTTTAAACACACTTCAATTACTCAGCATCCTCAATGCAACATGCTGGCATATTCAGGCAATCCTTCGCATTCACTATTCCCCAGTTTTCCCATCCTAAATAATTTCATCCAGCTGGCTTTCCACACGATTCCCACAGTCATGCCTAAAACAAGTCAAGCTTGAAAACAGCAGTCTTGTGAAAAAAAACAAACAAACAAAAAACCCCCAACCAAACAACAACAACAAAACCAACGACAGTTTGGAGTTCTGTAACATGACAAAGGGACCTGGATCTTTTGCCATGCCTCACATTGCATCTCTTGCCAGGGCATGCTTCGTCTTTCCCATGATTCACACTCAAGCAGTAGCCACGTGTTTAATTTCACATTTCTTGGTCCCACCTGCTGCTGCTGCGGGACTCCAGCATCGCCGACTGCGCGCCTTGCACTTCTCGGAGCGCGAGTGGAGTCGGGCACCAGAGCAGGGCTCCCCCCGCCGCAGCAGACACACGTGCCCTGGGATATTGCCCCAGGGACCCCTCGGACTGCGGGGGGCATGCCTTCAGCTGGAATCTCCCGCCTCAGATTTGACACACAGATCTGGTTACCTTCCAAAAGCGCAAGGGGCAGGGAGGTTTGGAGAGGGGGAGAAGGCTACTCAGGAGCTGCGAGGCTCCTGCTTGCTCCCTTCCAGCAGCCACCACACGCGCTGCGGAAGGCGCCTCTGATCACAAGGAGCGCCCGATCCGCAGCCCCATCACGGGGGTTTCCCCGCCTTGCTGTGCCGTTGGGTGAGGATCACTCCTCCTCAGCACAGAAGACAAGGACTTGAACAGATAACAGAGATGCTGAGCTTTATGGATCGTGCAACAGGGCAAGCAAGCAGAGGAGAACAGAGAACACGCACAAATCACCACAAACCAAACTGCACTCCAGAAGTCTGTCTGGGACACCCCCTCCAAAATAAAACACTGAAAGTAACGCATGGCAGAGAGAAAAGCCAGACTGCATTACAGCACCAAACACAACACATGGCTGGGCATAATTATTACACCAGAGGAAGCACTGTTGTACCATATGCTTGTCTATCATGAAACGTGAAATAATTATACCTTCCTCCTCCCTCCACTGCTTCTTCTTCCAAGCATCTTCCCCTGGACACACAGGGCAGTTAAAATCCAGCATACAGGAGCTTACAATACTTGAGGCTTGGATTTGTATTTATCCTTCTGCTACCAGCTGACAAATATGAAGAAACCAAAATCGAGGTGAAGAGAAGATTTGGGAACACTCCTAAGTCTGACCAGAAGACGACACCGCTCCTCCCTGTACCAAAACAGTTTTATGTAGCGCAGGTCAAATTCAAACCAGGGTTTGGAGACGAGAGATACAAGGGGAAATTCAGATGGGATGCAGAATTAAGATGGCAGATGGGTCAAAATCTAAATTACTGCATGCGTGAAAGGGACAAAAAACCTCATTTCAATTTCCAACTCTGTGCTTTACATGGTAAGATAGGAAACACACAGAGAAGCAAATGACTTTAATTTTAAAGGAAACAAACTCTCCTAAGAGATTCAGTGATGAATCACCACCTTTTAAAAACGATCCATCAGCAGAAGCAGCACGAGAAATTTCCAATTAGTTTCAGACAAAAACCACAGGGGGAATCCAAAAGGTATATTCCCTCCCTGTCCTGGAACGTGATTCTCCCTCCTGCTTGGGCCAGACCCCCACTTCTTTGCTTTATTTACTTATTTATTAATTATGTATTTAAATAGACTCCATCTAGGGGGTGTGTGTTTTTTATTATTATTAAAATAATAAATAATAATCTGGCTTGTCCTAGACCAAACAGCGAGTCCCTGCTGTCATCCACAGTCACAGAGAAGAAGGACCTGTGTGACTTCTAATGGCATTTGTAATTGCTACAGCAGCTTCATATACCCAGTCTGCTTTTGTCACCAGGGTAGACCCTGACACAGAGCTCCAAAGAAAAAAGGGTGCCTCAGGAACGGTAAGAAAAGGGGAATATTCTGTCTTGGGTGCAGCACTGCCCCATCACAGACTGATTCTGGGCAAGGAACATGCAGCACAGTCCCACCAGCCAGCACCACCTCCCCAGCAAGGAACGAACCTGGCTCTTTTCCTGATGATCCAGTTCCCAACATCGTCATTTTTTTTGCAACACTCTTGTTTTCTGTTCCCTCTGGCAACAAGCAGCACCATAACATGCAATCTTGGCACACCTCAAGCTCATTTGTCCTGGCTGTTTTCAGGGATGGCGGGTGTCAGGATGTGCCACGCTACGCACCTTTGTTACCCGAAGCGAGTGCATTCAGCAAATTTCAGAAGCTATTTACGGCGATGCCTTTTGAAGGTGGCGTTAATTATGATGAAAACAGCTCAAGAGCCAACAGTTCAAGATGCAAAACAGCACCACTGTTTCCTTTCTTTAAGAGGCACATGAAATAAATTAACTGTGAAGGTTTTGCAGGCTAGAAGGAACAGTGAGGATCATTTAGAACTGTCTGCATGAGAGAGACATAAATTTCAGCAAAGATTCATTCCTCGTGCCAAGAAACTGAAGGCCACACTAGAGCATTTCACACCAAAGAACCTTTAAATTATCATTGCACGTACAAGCCCTGGGTCTCCTAGTTCTCCCAGTGAGTCCTTTCCTTAGCTAACTACCTTCCCAGCTTTTGGAAGAAGACTAGCCATCATCTTCCCTTTCCAACCTCTTTCCTCTTGTAATTAAACTAATTTTCCATCCCGTTTCAGACCAAGCAAAACTTAGATATCTATAATTTTTCAAACAAGCAGGAGAAAATGATTGTATTGAAGAAACAGTTGCAAGAGGTTCAGAGTCGCTTTATATGGGATGAAACAGGCACAAATGCATTATTTTCCCTTTTTGCGCCTGCTTTTAAAACTCCCCAGAATCACTCCTTCTGCCATCCTGAGAGACAGCTTACTGCAAAACCAGAGTTTCCTCAGTGTCTGGCAGGAATTTACCCCGTAAAAAACTTTTTTTCCCTTTTAATTGTCAGAGCCAAGATGAACAAAACAAAATCTACACTCACTTTTTCTTTCTCTGCTTTGAAACTAGTTTGAACACACATGCAGGCTTTCTTTAAAATAAGCAATTAAGTTTAATTAGGAAAGTCAAACAGGCAGGCTTCATTTTCCAGCATGAAATCAAATACCTTGCTGCAGCTTGGGACCTAGAAGGAAAAAGGATGGTTACACACATTTCTTGCAGCTGAAGTGAACCCTGATTTGCTAAGCCCCAAGCCTGTGCCAAAACCAGGTCTACACTGGCTTCATCTCCATCCATCCACCCAAGGAGCCTTTGCAACTCTGCCACCGGAGAACACCTTGGGCTGAGGCACTCTGTCGCTGCGAGGGACTACGTAAGCGTAACAGAAATATCGGTGGTTCTTCCATTAGGGACGAGCACATGCCCCCAGACTGCCTGGGCCTAAGAGAGTATCGATGTGTCTCAGTTATCTTTGTTTGCAAGACCTCCTCCTTTTTTCAGGCTGCAGCCCAGGAGGACCAGAGATGTTCCTCCAGCACCGGGTCAGAGTCATGTCATGACCCGGAGCTGCAGGCAACAACTGCCCAGGGTAACACAATCCCACTCTGGTGTTTTTAACCAGCTGTGCACGTAGCCATCCCTCCCCACTGCCAGGCACAGGTAACAACACCCTGGTTCCTGCATCGACACGCTCAGAGGAGCCACGCTCGAGACGAAAACAAGAGCACCCACAAAGCGAACAAACAAAGCAACCAGCTGGGTTTGCACAGCTTGCAAAACTCACCCTCTGATCAAATCGCTCCTCAGGCCGGCTGCGCAGGGCTTTGGTAGCTGGCTGGAGGGCTCTGCTCTTTGACTAAGGCGCCTCAAGGCTCAGCTGCAGGCATCGAGGCATTTAGGACACAAATACATGTAGCACAACACAAGGCCTACAGCCACTGGGGGTAAGAGCAATGCCAGCACCTACCTCAACCACCTGGCAGGGTTTATGGCTGTGCCAGAGATCCCGGTCATGGATGCCACGTGTGCCCTGACCTCGGTTTCCCTGCCCGCTTTCACACAGGCTTTCTAGCACACAGATGCTTTCAGCATAACTCAGAAGAAACTGTTATTGCTGGCACAGTCTGATCGCACCAGGACCGTGAAACAGCCCCTTCAAGGAGCAGAAAATGTTCCACACCCCTCAGGATGGATCATCGTAACTCCATGCTGAGGGCAATAGCAAGGCATGCTCCTGGCTTGGAGCCTAGCTGGTCCAAGTCGCCCAGCCTAGGAGACACCCTAACACATGAAGGAGCCACTCTGCCCCCACTCCCATCCCTCACAAAGGCAGAAAGGAGACTCCAAACACTGCCGGGGAAGCATCCTTGCCCCCAGTACAGACAAAGGATTCTGCATGGCTGCTTCTCCATGAGCAGAATGAGGTCCTAGCACTGCAAGTGGAAGATGCTGCTGGGATATATATTGATGAGTTTGAGTGCCACCACCCTTCTGGCCTGTCCAGTGACCTCTGCTCTCCAGGGGAAGGAATCAGGTCCTAGAGGACTCTCAGTAGGCAGCTTGGTGTGCCCTAAATTATCACTGCTCGACAGCATTGTATCATCTCTGCTGGGCCTCACCAGCACCACCCGTGGCAAATACAGCCCCAAGCCACAGGCTGATAGGAGACACCAAGTGGCAGCAGCCATGAAAGAACGTTCACGAGGTCAAAGCTAAAGCACATCTTAGCATTCTCTTTGATTTTGAAGGCAGTAAAGCTCATCTGTATGCTTACTTGCTTGTGGACCTTTTCTTTCCTCTGACTCCAGCAGGCATGCAGCATCACAGCAGAAAGCCCAGCATTAAAGAGAACTAAAGCCTCTTGTTCATCTCTTCCCTTTCCTTGAGAAACCTAATTTGTTCACCACTTGGTCAATTTAAAACACTAGTTCCCTGGGGTAGCCAACCCTAAAAACATTGAAAATTCAGTGTGAGAACAAGACAGAGGATGGGTCAACTCAGCCATAGTGTCAACCTGGAGGTTACTGATGCCTACGCATAACCTTGACCATGGACCCAAGAGCAAGTTCTCCTCCAAACACTCATCTGTTCTTATCTCAACTTTTAAATCAAGAAGCTGGAGTCAAATCTGTTGTGCAATGCAGAGTTACAGGTAACAAAACTGACACACACAAGAAAGCAAATAAAGGACTCCCACAGAATGTAGAAGTATCTCTCCCCAGTACGCTCAGACAACCTAACCCATTAGTTGCGTGGATAGGAAATAAATTTTTCTTCCTCCATTTTCTCTCTTTTTTTTTTTTTAAAAAACTTTTTTTTTTTTTTTTGGTGATACACACAGCTGCAGATCCTGAATGCACACAAAGTATCGGAAGCCTGCTTTTCTAATTGCTTAGCAGAGCTACTTCCTTCCCAGATGGACAGCTCTCCCTTATTCACATTTGTTTTCTAGGGCCTGCTGTTACCCTGCCTGCAAACCTGACTTCCAGGACAGAGGTGAGGGGGAGGCTGCCTGAAGCCAGGCGGCTCCTGCACATCATGAGTGCACGCTAGGCAAGCTCCAATTACCTGTAGGCAAGGAGTCCTCCCTGGGGTACTGCAGCTTCAAGAGTTAACCTTGAAAGCAAAAACACATTAAAGCCAAGCTGAAAATGAGGATTTCAGAGGCCCTTGGCTATTAGTACCATGAGAAACTGCCCAGTTCCACCCACAAGAGGTGCTCCCAACCCCAGATTTTCTATCCTATTCAGCACCATGGAACTGTGCCAAGATAGAACGGAGCTGACCTGGGAAACATCAGCCATCCCGGGCACGGACCTTGTTCTCACTTGAATATTGGGACCCAAGGCCACACCTTGCAGCCCTGAAGGGCTTTTTGCAAGTACACATGGCATTCGAACCAGGACATGCATAGATCTGACAGCTTTTCAGCATGAAAACATAAATAGTTTTCCCGCTGTGCAATCACCTCCCATGCTCCTGAAAGCCCACCTTCGAACGGAAAAGGAAGAAAAAAAGAACAGGAAGCACCTCTTATTCAATGAATCCCTGCAGCAAACACCCCGACTGCAAATGGTTAATAGACAGCCACGCACACACTCACAGGGCTGTACCTGGACTGCTTTTTCGGTGGCGGTGGTGGCGGTGGTGCAAACTCCACGCCATTACTCTTGACTTTAGGAAAATCAAAGGAGAAAGACGATGATTTGCTGATCCCAGTCTGGCTCTCCAGCATCGGGCCGTCATCCACTAGGTCAGCACCCGCTCTCCCGTTCTCAGCTCCCACTGCCCAGGGGTGGGTTAAGAGCTCCTGCTCCTCCTCCTGCTCCTCCTCCTCCTCTATCCGGCACTGCTTGGTCCACGTTGGGGTGTAGTATTTCTGCCTCCTGTCATAGGATGAGCCTGCCAGGCCTCTGCTGGACTCCTCCACAGAGACCCCGTTGACATGAGTGCACAGAGAAGGGGATGCCCCAAAGGCACCTGTATCAGTAAAGCTCCTCGGCAGCAGCTGAACACCAGCTCCATCGTGGCTGTTGTCATCACCAAACCTTGACACATGGGAGCTTACTGGGGGCATACGGTTCCCCTCGCTGCCCGGCTGGCTGTTTTTGGACATCTTTGGGGGAATGGCTGGACTCTCAGTAACCGAGGTCTTGGCAGGAGCTGCTAGATGAAATCTCGGGCTGTTTTCACTTCCAGATGCTTGAAAAATCTCTCCAGGCTCAATGGCAGGTGACGAAGTCCCAAAATCGGGGTGGGAAGTGGGGCTGATACATGGCCACTGAACTCCCACCGCCGAGTCAGGGCTGCTGAGAAATATTGTCTTGTGATCATCCTCGGTGTGTGCCGTCATTATAGTTATCTTAGCCGCCACCTGGCCAGTGGAGTCCTGGTATTCCTTCTCACCGCCCAAAACCCAGCCGCCATCCCTCCACGTCCCATCAGCTTGCTCCTTGCCAGTGCTGCGGGCCAGGTTCTCCGCTTTTGCCTTTCCACCGGCAGCCTTCAGCTGCGCCTTCTTCCTCTTGGTGCTCTCGGCGTAGATGGGATCACCGCGGGCCGGCTCGGCGAGGCGAGGGCGCTGTGGCTCCACCAGAGCCTGCTGAGGGGTGCTCAAACCCTCAGGCCGGGGGTCTCCGGTGACAGAGAGCTCCCCAGGGACGGACAAGTCCTCATCCTCCTGGGACAAAGCAAAGGCAGCCGCCTTGCTGCTCCCCATGCTCTCAGGGAGGGCAGCAGGCTCGGCGTGGAGAGCCAGCTTTTTCCTCTCTGAACACAGGGCGTAGGGAAGAGGATCACCTTGGTCTTTTGTGATGCAGAAGGTCACGTTCACAGCTCTGCGCTCCTCTTCGCCGAACTTGACCGCCCTGCCACTTGGCCTGGGAATCTCGGGAGCATCCCGCTGCCTCCATCCGCAGGGAGCAGGGCTCTCCTTCTCGCACCAGGCACCCTTCCCCTCCGCGCAACGTGGCTCCCACGAGACAGGGTGCCCTCTGCAGCAGTCCGTGATTGAACAGTACTCACCCCCTTCACTTTCAAAGCTGGAGGAGAGGTGACGACAGTCGCCTTCCGAGGGGAGCGCTGCTCCTTCTCTGGTTTGGGAAGGAGGGTTTCTGCTGGCGGTTCTGTCTCCCAAGGCGGAGGGATTCGGGCAAGGGGCCCGATGCGGCAGGACAAACTTGTCTTTGGCTCTGTCCTCCTGCTTGCCCACCTCACCCACAAGCACCAGACTGTGGATGGAGACATTCCTCTCCACTCGACTCTCCAGGCTGCGCAGGCCCACCATGGAGTAGCTAGGAGGACAGCAAGACAAGCAGTCGCTGGGCGAGTTGTGAAGGAAGGGCTTTCTCACACCACCGTTGCCAAAATTGTCGAGGCAGATCCGCTGCACATCTCCTGATTTCAGAAGGAGCTGCTTGCCAGAAACCATGCCCCAGCTGACCTGCACAGGCCGAAATACAAGTGTACTGTCAAGATGTGCATAAGCAAAATGAAAGAGAAATTAAAAAAAAAAAAAAAAAAAAAAAAAAGGCGCCCAGCTCCGCAGAAAAGTCCTCCAGCATTTGCCATCTGTCTTACTCTGTGCTCACCCCACCAATAACTACCGCAAACCTTTTCTACTTAAACTCCACTTGTCCTACTTCCTGGACCATTTGCAATCCTTGCATTACCAACAATGGTAATGCACTGAAATAAGGCATTCTCCTTTCTCTTCCTATGGGTTCGCTGCCAGAAACATGTCCAACCTGTCATCCTGTCTGCGAATCACCGTGCAATTAAAGATTCAGGGAGGGAAGGAAGATTTGCACCTCTCTGCTTATTTTCGTTTCATTTCACGCTGCTGCTCCGGAGTCACACCGTGCAGAGCACAGACACAGGCTATCACAGGTTATCCTGGGATAGCAGCTTGGCTATGCTCAGCAGCAGGGACTGGGGAGGAGGCAGGGAAACGTACCCAAAAAATCTCTTCATCTGAGGGAGGTCCAAGCTGCTTGCCAAGAGAGGAGTAGGAGAGGCAGAGGGTAGGTAACACGTGCCTGTGAAGCGACGAGCACAGCTACGGCACGGGCAGGGTGACGGCAGCCAACGCTTCGCTCTGCGCGGCTGAGGCGGTGCCGGTGCCCGCTGGTGAGGGAGAGGAGCGAACCCCCCAGCCCGATGGCACCTCACACCCCTGCGGCTTGCCAGTTTGCAGGCAGGCAGCAGTGCTACACCCAGAGGGCATTACTGCTCTGGCAAAGGTTGGGAGCCCAAGGAGCTGGGCTAGGAAGGTAGGGCACTTTTTTCCTCACCCACAAAGACCATGGATCTAGTTAGCACTGACCGCAACCAGACAGGACTTCTTTTCAGTATATCTTCCCAGGAAAAATAACTTTAACCCACATCCTCATTTGAAATCCGGAAGTTCCTACACAAACAATTTATTTTTAAGCTCCCTTTGCACATGCCTTGTGAGCAACAGCTCATTCAGCTTCAGCCAAAGATACTTTGACAAGCCAATATATGGCTTAAAAACCTGAATCATGACCAAGGAAAAACAAAGGGAAGGAAACTGTTTTAACAGATATTCCTAGCACTCCTGAGGAGAGGTAAATAACGGGAAATCATGCTTTGACTGGATTAATCATTACCTGTGACAGATCTGCATTCATATTCACATCTGCCCACGTGTCAGAAACATCTGAGTTTATCATAGTCGGCTTCACAGCAATTGTTGGCTTTGAGAAGGGGGAAGTATTTACACCTTCGTCTTCCAACGCGGGGCTCTCGGGCTTGGTCCTAACTCCATTCGGGAGCACGCCACAAGCTCCCACGTCTGGGGGTGTTTGCAGCTGATGCAAAGTCTTTGGGTTGAAGCAGTTTTTGCAGGAGCCGGGCTTCCAAACGTGTTCCACAAAGTCACTGCACACAGACATCTTCAAATCCTCGTGGCTCAGACCGAGAGCCCTCTGCGTCTTCTGCACTGTCCTCCGCTGCTCATTTTGCATTTGCTCCCCGGAGCCGCTCTTAAAGATCACCTAGTTATCTGGAAAAGCACAACACTGTCTGATTAGTTTCGTTATGCCCTCAAATGGGAAGATTTTTTAATAGGACAGGTGATAATTACGCTTACACTGCCTTCATCACAAAGGCTTATTGTTTACATGCCTTTTTTTCACATCTTAGCTAAAGCCCACACAATCACTTAAAAAGACTCAACTTCTAAGCATAGCTCTGTAATAGAGAAGACCTCAAGCAAGCAGCTTTCCTATGTGATTTAGTTCCTTGTTTAATGAGCATGTATAACCAGCCTCGCGCAAGGTTTAGATCAAGGGTAAAGGAGAGAGGTCTTGGAAATAGCTGTTCACAGCTTCACAAGCAGAGCCGGGCAGGAAAAATTCCTTCTCCAAAGTGGCATCCTCTCTCTGGAAAATAAAAAGGCCTGGAGATACAAGGACCAAAACCACGACTGTGTAACCAAGGGGACAGGCAACAACCTTCCTTCGCCCAGAAGCACCACTGTGATTACTGCTGTGGTACACAAAGGCTTCTCTCCCACCCAGTGCAACAGAGAAAGGCGATCAGCAAGGCTGGGGCTGGCACCGATTTGAGCAAGTGCCTGGCAGAAAGCTCTTATCTGGTTTGCCAGGAGCCACAAATAACAGTGTCAGCTCGCTGAAACGATTCATTGTCTGCAAGGGGAGAAACGTTTTGCTCTTGGTTTACTTACAGCCAAGGATCCCTTCCCATCTTCCTTCCCCAGGAGGAAATGCCCCAGGAACAAGACATTCCTGCATTCCTGGGCCCCCCCCTCCCCACACGGCCAGGTCTGCTTGCACTCAGGCAGTAGCTACCTGGAGCCAACAAATTTGGAGATACTTCAGACGAGGACTCCCACAAAGCTCAGTGGATTAGGGAAGAGAAAGATCTGAAAACTAGATGAGGCAAATTGCAGCCAGCTGCTACGGGAGTCAGGGCACACGGTTCCCCCCCCACCCCCATGGCTGCAGAGTCCTTCCCCACCTAACCAGCTTGAGGTCATCTGCTCCGGGCCAGCTGACCCCGATGCAAACCGAGGCTCCTTCCCCGGGGGTCCCCGAGTGAACAGGCACTTTTACACCCCAATCCTGACAGCACAAGAGCAAAGTTTACCAGCCCGATCCTTCAGCGCTTCCTCCCCGCAGGCATACTGCAACGCTGCGGACACCTTTGCTCCTGCGTGGACGTCTACACCAGCCCACGCTTCAGTAAAGCCTCTGGACTCAGAGATGCCCCGGCCAGCCTCTCCGCCAGCCACCCTACTGCCTGG
The DNA here is from genome assembly GCF_018691265.1 of Tyto alba. NCBI lineage: Eukaryota > Metazoa > Chordata > Aves > Strigiformes > Tytonidae > Tyto > Tyto alba. The sequence continues at coordinate 9,819,146 of NW_024881327.1, forward strand.
TGGAAATTAAAAAAATACTGCTGAGAGCCTGGGTGGGACAGAGCAAAGAGGGGGAACGCCACCGCCCCACATTCGTGGTCGGGATTCAAATGCTACCCTTGGGAAGGGGAGGCTTTGATCAGCTAAAGCATTGACACCTGCAGACTCCTTCTGGCTGACAGGTTGATAAATTGGGATCTGTTTCGTGGAAGAGCAAAAAAACGGGAGCTTTGATGGGATTCAGAAATCGGATGGGTGCGTGTCTCTCTCTTTTGGCGAGGAGACTGTTTTAGACAGGTTTTTTTCCATGGACTTCACAGAGTCCAAATTAACTGAAGGACAGCAAATCACTTTTGGACGTACCGCAACACCTTTGATGAGACTAACATAATGTGCAGGGAAAATACCTTTAAAAAAAAAACGTTCTGTGCTTTGTTTCCTTTCAGATTTAGCAAGCAGTGTCCGGCAGCCCCCAAAGTTGAACAAGTGTCCTGATGGGAGCCAGCAAAGAAAAAAAGAAAAATCAAAGGGAGGAGAGGAGGGACCGGAGCCAGAAAAAACTCTTCACTTCTGGTTTAATAACCGGCGCTGCCAACTGCCTTTTAAAGATCGGGGTTTCCCTCTCTGCCGCTAAGGCTGCCGTTGTTTCCCGCTGCCCCGGCCGCGGCGGGGGCGGCCCCGTGTCCGCAGCCGGTACCCGGCCCGCACCCACCCACGCGGCGCCGCGCGTGGAAACCGGCCGGGCTCGGGTGTCGTCCCCCCACCCCCACCGCCCCCCCCCAACGCGGGGCGAGCCCAGAGCCAGGAGCTGGGTCCGGGGCACTCCCGGGGGCACCGGCGAGGACCCGGTATAAAGGCTACCTGTTACCTGGGACTGGGATGCTAGGATGCGGCACAAGGATGCTCCAGCGCAAAAAAAAAAAAAAAAAAAACAAAAAAAAACACCAAACCCAAACCAAACCAAAAAAACAACAACAAAAAAACCCCAAACCAACGAACCAAACAAAAAAATCCCCCCAAACCCACCCCCAACCGAGCAGCGGTGTCTGCCGGGCGCCAGGCGTCCACCGGGACTGCGAAAAGTTTACCGGGCAGGGCTCCCGGGGCGGGCGGCGGTGCCGGTGGGGACCGGGGCGCAGCCCGGGCCGGTTTCAGCTCCCCCCCCCCCTCCGCCGGCCGCATGCTCGGTGGGCAGCGGCACGGCATTGCCCCGGCAGCCCCGCCCCGGCCCCGGGAGGCGGGGGGGGGGGGGGGGAATGTCCCTCCCCGCCCGGCTTTGTCCCGGGAGGCGGAGGCCCGGTGCCGGTGCCCGCCCCCGGTCCCGCTCCCCGCTCACCAGGCTCCCGCCGCGGCGGTGGGGCTCCGCTCCGCGCCGCGCCGCGCCCGGCCACGGCCGCCGCCACCGGGCGAGTGGCAAGCGGGGCCCCGCGTGGGATGGGGGGCAGCGGCCGCCACGCCCCGCCACGCCTCCCGGTCCGCCCCCTCGGGGCACGGCGTGGGCAGCAGCCCGGGCGGGGGCAGGGCGGCAAACACACACACACACACACACACACACACACACACACCCCTCCGCTGCCCCCGCACACGCGTGTCTGCCCCTTTGCACAAAGCACACCCACCCGCTCCCTGCAGGAGCACACGCAAACCCGCAGCGACACACACACCCCCCCCCCCCCCAGTCCCCAGCAGCGTTCAGGCAGACACGCACCGTCTCAGGGACATCCCCCGTGGGTACCAACCCCCCTCGGGGGGATGCAGGCACCCACATATCTCAGCAGCCCCCCATAGGGTGCTACAGGCTCCCCCACACCGCTTGCAGGGACACAGCCAGCACACCCACGCCCCACTCCCCGCCACGGGGTTTGGGGACCCAGCTGGAAGACCCTGGGAGCCGGGAGAATTCACTCCTCCTGGCCGAGCTCACCAGACAAGGGCACGGCGAAGTTCAGCCCGAGGGGATGCTGTGGAAGGAAGACAAGCCTGCATTGACTGAAAGCAGGATTTGATCCCACCGTGCAAAAAAATGCAGACAGCATCTCGGGAAAATCCCAAATTCTGTCGGCCTGGGAGGCTGGGGGTCGCTAAAAGGGAGCAGGATGAACTCCTGCTCCCTGTAGCGTCTGAGTTGCGCTTTAGGGCAGGCTGGAAAAGGAGTGATCTTCCCTCAGCCTAGTGCTCGCTCTGTGGTGTCTAGTTTTGAGCATCTAAATTCTCTGAAACTAGGAAAAAAACCACCCCAGGTCTCCCCCTGCCCTGGTCAGGACCTTAGATCAGTTCCTTGCTCAAGCCACGTCTCCTTTAGCACAACAAAGCCTTCCTAGACTCATACATTTCAGGAGAAGATAGTGGATAAAAAAGCAAATACGTTTGCATAATGGGAAATCCAAGCCCTGAATAGAAAAACAGAAGCTGGAGATATGCATGGCACTTATCATAGAAAAAATGTACCTCTCGGGAACCAATCATCCCGCTAAATTCTTCTCCTTCGGGGAATTTTGGCAGTACCGCAGCTTGCAAACCTTTCTGCTTGCAAACATCCTGGCTAGCTGGTCTTCCGCAGTTACGTCTGCTCTTGCTCTCCCTTCCTTTTTGATCAGTTATTAAAATAGTCCCGAGACCCCCCAGGAAGCAGAAACACAGGAAAACATGGGAACTTCTCCACTTAATTTGCCATATTGCCATAAAGACATCTGCTTAACATACCTCCTGCTTCTTTTTTCAAGCAAACCACTTGCAATCAATTTGCTGTGTCTTTTTGCATGCAGGATCCCAGTGCTAGCGCGCCCAGTCGAATGAGTAAATTAGCTCTCAGAAATGCCTTTATCATGACAGAAACATCTCTTCTAGCATGGAGCCACAGCTCATCCGTGAGAGGGAAAAATGAGCTGGGAAAATGAGTGACCCAAATTTCCAACATTTTCCCGATTTTAAAAGGTTTGGATGAAAGAACCCAGGTCTAACCAGCCCGGGCGAGGTTGTAGCTGAGGTCTGTATGGCTGGGTAATTTTGGAGGATGATAAACTTGCCCTAATTTGAGTATCTGGATTTCATACCTGGAAGTTTAAAAAGAGCCTCTGTTCATTTCAATAAGGGCACTATAATTTTCTGATAGCTAAAGTTCTATAATTTTCTCGGCATGCCTTCCTAGTGAAGAGTCAGGGACACCTTAGGGAAGGAAAACGGGATTTAAAATTCATCCTAGGTTCCCAGTGAAACAGCACTGGACCTGCTGAGCAAACTGTCCTGAGGTGTTGACCCCAGGCAGAAAAACCTTTCCCATGCCAGAGGCCTTGGGATTATGTGATAACGAAAATTCATTTTTTTCTAGTAAAGTCATCCTCTTTATGTCCAAAGATTTCAGTGAAAAATCGAACAATCTCAATTTTTCATAAAACAATTGCCCTGTAAGGTCTGAGACCAAGAATGATGGCTTTTTGCATGGCCGTAAACTCCCGTGGCTTCTCCAGTACAGTTATTCTTCATTGCTCATTTTAGGTATTTTCTCAATGGCCAAGAAAATTTGCACTAAAGGAGCCCTCACGAGTGGAAAACAGTACACAAAGCCCGCTAAGACGTGACCACATGTCCTGGCCAGCCATATATCTTCCAGCGTATTGTTTTCCAGAACGCTGACTCAACAACAAGGCACATGGCTTGGAGCAACCCTCATGGCACAAAGGGAAACTTCAGGCTGTCTGGAGCTTCAAGCACCATCCCTTGCTGGCAGATGCGAGACCATCACCCAGTCTTGTTTTCAACACGTCAGCTGTAAGAAACCCCCCCGAGAACAGGAAGACAAACAAGCGTAAACCAACAGGGAGTTTCTCTGTGGGCGGACAAAAAAAGCAAAGCTCTCTGGAGATGGGTTCAGCATCGCTCATGGCCGGAAAAGCTGCCCGGTTCCCAAGACTGCTAATGCCAACAGTGCCTTTTACTGCAGGGGACTTTAAAAAAATAATTAAAAAAAAAAAAAAAAAAGAAAAACAAACAAAAAAAACCCAGGAAAACATGCGATGCCTTTTATCAGTTATGCTCCACACTGTGTGACTGAGCAAATCTTAGTTTCCACCTGTGGTGCACAGATCTCCTCCTGACCGTGGTCCCCGATGTGCTGGGGCATCTTCCTGTCCCTGCCAGGACTCCAGCTTCACCCGTGGTGTCACAGCTGGTAGATCTTTCGGGTGGAAGTGGGGTGGCATTGTCTGTGCTGTGACCGGTTTGCGCAGCAAGGATAAATGCAGCTGTGATGGAGCCAGGGGCAACCAGCGCCGGCACCTCCCGCCTGCCCGGCGAAAGAGCGAAGGGCCGTCCTTCAGCAGGCTCTCGGGATGTTCATACCTGCTGCCACGCAACGAGCTGCTTTGGTCAACGTGCACGTCCCTGGAAACTGCCTCTCCGTGCACTGCAGACCCTTTTCCTACTCCAGAGGTTGGTGGCTGTGTTTGCCGTGCCCCTTTTCCCCCCCAGCCTGCCCTTTCCTGCCGGAGCCGATGTGCTGGCTGCCCTCCGCCCCTGGGACTTCTCCGTGCTCTTGGGGAGAGTGTCACCACCCTGACACTCCATCTTGCTGTAGGAAGAGAACATACCTGGGGTCAAAGGTGCCCTTTTTGTTCAAAACAACACCATGAGATCCAGCTCCAAAAAAAACCCTCAAAATCCAGCCTCTCTTTCCTGGGAAGAGCAGATTAAAAGCATCAGCCATAAATAATGAAACCCTAACGTGGTCTCTTAACCACCCCCCATGGGAGTTACCCCCCACCTCCCCGCTAAGATCTGGAGGCCCAAAGAATGATCTCAGTAGGACCTGTCTACCTTGTAGGGCCGGAATGAAGCCCTAAATCACTAACTCAACCCCATGTGCAGGCAGCAACCCCCCGTCCCACCCTGGCTGCAAATCAGTATGCCAACCAGCGACAGGCACCGCTATGCCTTTGCCTGGGGGACTGTGTTAAAGGGGGAGCTCAGTTCTCCGTCCCCAAGAGCAACAGTGGCTGTTAAGAAATCGCGGGATAATAGCCCTTTTGATGGATGCTCGGCTTGTGCTTTCGGGATGTAGCGGTTGTGGTGGGGCTGGGAAGGGGGAGGGGGCAGAGAGGCATATGACAGTGCCGATAACAAGTGGGCTTTGTACGCCATGGCCAGGGGCTCCCACAGCTGCTCCAACCCCCTCTCCCGCTTGAGGTAGTTTGGGTGGGAGAAGAGGCTACAAAAGCTCAAGTGAACGAGCATGACACAGATAAGATTTTAACGATTCAGTCCCTGCCTCTCTTTAAAAAGCAAAGCTGTGGCAGAGCACTTCTTCTGCCGTTCGGGCAGGGGCTCTGGAGAGCAGAGGCTGCTCTGGGTTTGTGGTCTGGCTGCCGTGGTGCCCCCCGGACAGGGAATGCCCTCGAGTGTGCCTGTCCAGTTTGTTTCCTTCCCCCATGCAGGTGGTGAATACTTGCAGCCCATGCTGGCCAAGGCCCCCGCCTGCTTCTTGCCATCACTCCAAGGACCTCGGTGGTGCTGACCTGGAGCCTGGTGGCAAGCTGGAGCATCCCCCTGGGAGAGGGCAGGGCAGGCCACCGCCTCCGAACCAGCCTGGCCCAGTGAGCTGCAAGACAAGGAACAAGCCTGGGAGTGGGCACCACGGCAAAGGGAGGACCACCAGAGCACACTGTATGTAGCCGATATCAACTCCTTATATCCCTGGCTTTACTTCACCTGTCATCACTTGATGACAGTGTTTTTTTCTTATGACGCATATTCTCTGTGAATGGGGAGATAGTAATGATGGCAGCTGGCTACAGATTGCCAAAAAATATACTTTCCGGCCCTTCCCCCCCACCCCCCCCACCCCCCCCACCCCCCCCCCCCAAAAAAAAAAAAACAAAACACCAAAAAAAAGAACAAGCAGAAAAACCCCACCCCAAAACCCACACACACTTTGTTTCTGTAATCCCTGTCCCAACAGGACACAAGCACAGCCTCCCAGCCGGCATGTGTGGTTGCTCTTATTAAGCTTTGAACAGCTGGGGGATTTGGAGATGGGATTAGCTAATACAATCCAGGCTCAATTAGCAAAGGAAGCATGGAGATTCCAGCTCGCATCAGGACAGATGTGGGCAGGACCCCTCCAGAGGGTTAATCACAGGGCAACTTTCACTTCATCCCCGAATAACCAAGCTGCCTGTGTCCCCCCACTACCCCACCCACCGTTGGAGTGGGAAAGATGCTGTTGCCAAACACTGCCTTAGCCCCTGGACCCCAGCTAAAACCCGCTTTCCTGCCCATGGGCTGGGAGAGGGAAGGACTAACCGCAGCGGGGAGGGAGAGCAGGCGCGCACGCAGGTGCAGAAAGCTGGCAGCCAAACAAAGGGAGATCGCAGGAGCAGATACGGACGCACGCAGGCTACAGTGCTTGTCAGCACAGCTTTCTACGAGCAAGACCAAAGGCAAGGGGAGGGGGGGGGATGAGGGAGACGGCTTCTCATTGATGGGAAGATGCTAAGATGCACCAGCAGTGGGACACCAGCGCTTTGTTTAAAACTGGGACCCCTGGGCTGGGCTTTTGTTATCACGAATGCTCTTTGCTTGGCCGGCTGGGGAAAGCAGCGAGCTCACGGGGCTGCTGGGGCATCCTTCAGGACAGACTTCCAAGCGCTCCCGGCCGCCTTGGGATGAATCAGGGCCCACATCTCTAAACAGCTCAATGGGCACCAGCTTCCAAACTTCCCTCTACACCAGTCTCCTTGAAAAGCTGAACCAAACCCGCATGGATGCTTGATGAGCATCCCCAGCCTCATTTCCAAAAGCTGCCCTCAAATCTCTCATCTGCCTTTTTGGGGTGTTTTAGAGACACATAGCCCCTCGTGCGCTGAGACACAGAGACTCCATCACCAGAGACAGGCCTCTGCTTGCAGAGCTGGTGAACCGGTTCCTGGGGTGCGAGTTGCATGGGCAAGCTCTCCCACGCACGGATGGGTTTCGCATAGCCCTGTTGGAGACTGCCTGCTAACGCCAGCTCTCTGTGGAGAAAGCAGATGGACTTGGAAAGTTTGGGGGCGGGGGGCCAAGGCGCTTGGTGCTTTGGAAAATATTACTCCCAAAGCCAGGCTTGAGGACTTGCCAAAAGGCAAAGTGTTCACTGATTTTTCAGTTCTTTGAAGACAGGAGTCAGAAATCAGACCAGGGAAGGGTGGTGAGGGATGGGGCTTGAGCCAGTCAAAGCAACTGGCACAGGAGATGCAGTGAACCAGACTTGCTTTCCCAGCCTTCCTCAGACGGGGAACCAAAAGTCTTGCAGAGCAAGCTAATGGTCCTTGACCAGTGTCAAGTGAAGGCAAATAAATGCCAAGCATCTTTTAAACTGCCAGCCTGGGAAATAAACCCACCAGCCTCTTCCCAGCCTAGTTGCTGGGGCTCTCACGGAATAAGCAGTAGCCTCCAGCACTGTGGAGCAACTTCAAGGGGGGCAGCAAACACCACCTGGTCTTGTGGCAGGGTACCCCAGGGTCTGACGCTCCCACTGCATCCAGAAGACAGAGCTAGGTCTGGAAAAGCCATCACCACAGAAGGAGCAGACACACAGACACGAGGCACCACAGGAGAGCACGCCGCTGATTTCTGCCTCCCTCCAATAAGACTGGCTTCTTTTCTTGCTCCTCGGCGATGTTTGGTGTTTACAGGCGCTGGGAAACATTTGCTCCTTGCACTCCTTCCAATGGAGCGTGGGAAAAGCTCTCACCCGAAGCAAAAAAACACGGGAATTTGCTTTCAAGTCTATTCTTCTCACTCTCTTTCTCTCCAAGTGAAAAGCCCTGAGCTGGCTTTTTTATTTTGCAAGGCAAGTTTTCTGGCCAAGGCAAACTGGTGTTTGTGTCTCATGCTGTCAGCAGAGTGACAGGCATCGATACAAGCTGAGGGGCATGGCAGTGGCAAATCAGCCAGGACAGAGGGAGCGGTAGCAGGGCAGACAGGGCTTGTGTGCACCTTCCCCCTCTTTTAGTTAAGGGAAACAGCACATTTCACCTTCTGTAGAAAGAAATAAGGGCTTGGGGGGCATTTTACTCCCAGAGGATATGTAGAGCCCTCTGTTTGGTGCTTAGCTCACTGAGGCAGGCAAAGAGGAAAGGAAAATTAGCATGAAAAAAAAAAAAAAAAGCAACCGGAGGTTGCCCCCCCCCTGCTTACTGGCTCTGGAGTGAATAGGTAGCAAGCAGAAACACAAAAGCATCCTCCCCCTGTCAGGAGCGACACCAGGGTTTCTCCTGTCCCTCCTCCAGCTGCCGTGTGCTGGATCTGCCCGGCGAAGGCAGCCGCTGCCCCAGCACCCGGCACATGCAGGCGATGAGCACCGTGACCCCTGTGTGCCAAAAGCTCCCCGGGCCGGGCTGGGGACGCGCGCCAGCCCGGCTGCTCAGGCCCTGCCGGCACCTCGGCCTCCGCAGAGCGGGCAGGAGGAGGCTTCCTGCTCCACCAGCTAACGTGTCTGCCTCCTCTCCACCGGGGCCAGGAGGGCTTGCTAGCCAAGCCTGAGGGCAAGTGGCTTCGGGCGGCCTGTTTGCAACAAGGCATGGGGGGATGCAGGGAGGCAGGGAACTTCCAAGAAGAAGAAAGAGGCAAATTCGTGCACTTCCTTGCCCGGGGGACCAGAAGTTGCTCTTTCTCCGGAAAACAAGGCCGAGGGACCCAACAGGAGTCTGCAGAACACGCAGGACAGTGACAAACCTGGAGAAAACGGAGCGCTCAGGGAGCTGCCCTCTCCCCCCCGGGTGCAAGCGGACACCGCAGGAAAGGTGCTCCCTGTGCCCAAGGATGTTGCTAGGAGGGGAAGAAGGGCACCGCTGCCCCCTTGCCTCCCCCCACAGCCTTCTCTCCAGGATTGCAGGGCAACCCTTTGGACCAACAAAAGGCCAACTGTAACCCCTGATATGACTCAAGAGACCCACTCTGTGCCCAGACAAAAGAGGGAGGAATACCCTTTATACCCAGAGGCCAAAGGCAGATCTCACCGCTTCCAAACTCCATCCTGCAAGTAACCTGATGCCCCCAGCACAATTTTTCCTGTGTGAAACTCCCTCTGCAAGAGATGCCTTAGGTGAGCAGCTGGAGAGGCAGTCAGATCCCGGAGGAGGTGTTTGCTTTCTCCATCTTCCCCCTACCCCACACCCTCTTTTTAATTGTTTGCACATCAAGAAGTGACTTGCCGTATTGCAACCTCCCAAAGGAAGGCAGGCATTGAACTCGTAACCTGAAACTGCCTCTCCGGGAAGCAGCCAGCACCCACCTCCCTCTGTTCCCAGGGCCTCTCCCCGGCTCATCCCAGCTGGAGCAGCAGCCATGTCCTCCCCTCGCTTTGCTCGGCTCTTCAGCAGCTACACGCTTCACTGTTAATGAGCACAGAGGAAAAAAGCACAGAGCTGCCTTTCAGGGCCCCTCTCAGACACCAAAACATCTCTGTGCATTAATAATCCCTTTCAAAAGCCCTTTCCTTGCACACATCCCCCCCAGCTCCCGGTGCTCTTCAGGAGCTACAGTGATTCATCTGAGGTGCGAAACAGCACGGTAAAATTTTAATACAGTCTGAACATGATGTGAGAGCGCTCAAGTGTCTTTTAAGTAGCCCGTCTGTCTCCAGCAACTGCTTTGAAGGCAAGATCGCTTCAGCGCTGCATGAAGAGCTTCAAAGAGAATATTTGGGACTGATTTTGACATGACTCAGAGAAGGCAGGAAGCCTCCAAACACAGTTCCCTCAAAGGATGAGCACCAGCAGAGGAACGTGCTGGCTCTCACCATGTCTCCCGCCCTGCTGGGGGTTGGTCCAGCTAGACCATATGGAAGAGCCTGGGAGGAGCAGAGCTGCGTGTACCTATAGGATACCTACCGAGTGCTGTGACCTGGTCCCCATCTCCACAGACTCCCAGTGGGGAAGAGATTTCCCTGACCACTGCTTATATTGCACGCTAATAGCCCTGGGACCCATGGTCTGCCCCCAGCTGTGATTTCAAGGGCTGGAATGCAGGCGAAGAGTTCTCCACGCACCAGGGCACATGTATTGATAGGAAAAGTATGAAAATAAGGCAGAACACTTGGGTTAGCCCAAATAGAAAGAGATGCTGATAGCACCCAAGGAATCATCTACAGACAAGTAAACAAAAGGGAAGCAAAACCAGCACCCCAGAAAGCAGGGCTAGGAGATGAGTGAATTGGAGGAAACAGCACAGGTGGAGGAGGGTGCTTCCCAAGAGAGGCTTTGGAAGCCTCCACGAGCTCAGCCAGCAAATATCCCTCAACTTTGTTGCTTTCCAGTGTCACACACCGTTCCTTGGCACCCTAGGCCTCTCCAGACCTGTGAGCGGCACAGCACTGCCCTCATGCAGGGAAATGCTCCGGCCCTGGAGACCTGTGAGCTCAGCTTGGGAACACTGAAGGCCAAAACAAGAAGCTGAGCTCCACATCTCCAGGCGTCCTGCCACAGGGCATTTGGCAGGTCCTCATGGTCTTTTATTGTCTTTGCTTCCATATCATGGGCAGAACATCAACCAAAAGCACCTTGTCTTGAGTAGAGGGGGTCTGCCTTGGTACTGAGCAGCTCTCACAGCACCTTCCCAGACTATCCGTTCCCATTTACCTGCCAAATCAGACCCAGTAGGACATGTCAGCTCAGGGCTGCTGGAAGGATGTTGGGATGCAAGCTGCAACCCTGTATAGCCTGTGTCATCAAGAATGGGAGGGTGAAGCCACTGAGAGGAGGGTAGAGTAGGTTTGAGTTGGTAAAACCCCTGGGGGTACTGCAGCATTCGGCTTTTCTCTGCAAGTTATGCATTGTGTCAAAGAAATTTGCTTTCTGGGCCGCTGCAGAGAGGACTTGGAAAGGCAGAAATACCTTTGTTGAAAATTTAAAAGCAAATCACAACACTACCCTGTCACACAGGGAACAAGGTCCAAGACTGGGCCCCAAAACAGGCTGGCCTGACTCAAGCAAGGGGGTCGAACGGGCGAGAGCCAAACCCAAGGTCTGGGCAGCACAGCTGTAAGCACACAGGCTCACAAGGGCTGGGAAGTGGACAGGCAGGGAGGCCACGGAGGACAGGGACGACAGCCTTCATGCTTTGGAAGAAAGGACTCTTCTGACATCAAGACAAGGCAGCCCCAGTGACTGCAGGGGGGATGTCGGGGGAGTTCAGGGCACCTGACCTCTACTGCTCTGCAGAGAAAAGCCTGAGAGAACCCCAAAGTGCACAGACCTGCACAGGGTTGAAGGGAACACAGCCACCTGGGCCCTTGGTTTTCATGAAGGTGGTGCAACTTTTGAAGGTCATTTGGAGTCTAGAACTACCTGCAGAGAGGGATCAACCTGGTATCGACTTCAGGGTCACTTCTCACTCCAAAAGAGACTGTTCCCTTTCCCAGGGCTACATTTGTGACCAGGCAGAAGCATCTCCACTTAGCAGAAGTAGCATCTGTGCTGATACATCCTGAGCATCTGCACTTACTCAGAGAAGAGCAGCTGAAGCACTTGGCCTGGCTGCCAGGGAGCAAAAAGTGCCGAGAACACCCCACCCAGCACCTAGCCTGAGAAATCTCAAAGTGGGGCTTATGTTGGGAAAAATCTGTGGATTTCAGAGCTGAGCTGTATTTGTAAGAGATTCAGCAGACATACCTCCTAGGACATTTTCAAAACAAGAACTCTCCAAGTCAACTGGGAAGTGAAAAAGGCATGTGTATCAACCTTCTACTGGCATTAGCCCAGAGAAGGAGCAAAGGTTCTATCTCACCTGCAGCAGGGCTGTTTAAATGCAGTCATCAGCCACTCAGCCTCCAGCAGGACTCTGCCACCCTTAGATACATGTCAGCAAAGTGCCCAGGCTCAGGATGAAGCTTCTTATGCCCAGTTTGTTCTCTCTTGGTTGCAGGAAGATGCAAGACCTATCTGCTTGCTGGAGGTCTGTTGCTCCTAAAAGGCTGCAGTCAGCAGTACCTCATAGGAGACTGGAGACAACTGATTGCAAACTAACGTCTACGCAATTGAAGAAAACAGCAAAACTCAATTAGCTAATCGGCACATAGTGTCGGCTGACACACCCATGAGCATAGGCATATCTGCGAGGAAACGTCAGAGTTTCTCTGTGCTCACACCCCTTATATTTCAAGGCCATCATCTGAACTAGGAATGACAAGGAGGAGAGAGAAAGCCAGCAGTCCTGTGAGGGACCAGCGGATAGGATGGCTGAGCAAAGAGTGTTGTGACAGGAAGGGATCACCAAATCAACAAAATGGGGCTTAAGCAGGGTCACCGTCAGCACTTGCATGTAAGCAAGGAATTGCCTACAAGGCACCATTGTGGAGAAATCTCCCAAACCCTCTCCAGGAACTCAACATGCTGGGGAGCCTCTCTAACGTGTCCAGACACTAGTGCATGCAGTATGGGGAATAAACATGAGGAACTTGAGATCTGTGTGCAGTACCAGGGGATCTCATTCATGTATACAGAGACCTGAAGGGAGGGTGTGAAGAGGAGGGAGCCAGGCTCTTTTCAGTGGCACCCAGTGTCAGGACAGGAGGCACTGGGCACAAACTGAAACACAGGAGGTGCCATCTGAACATCAGGAAACACTTTTTTAATGTGAGAGTGACTGAGCACTGGCACAGGTTGCCCAGAGAAGTTATGCAGTCTCCATCTTTGGAGAAACTCTCATACATGATGGGGGCCGACCATCTGGAAGGCAGTTTTGCTGTGAGTGTGACTGAGCACTGGCACAGATGTCCAGAGAGGCAGTGGAATCTCCATCCTTGGAGATATTCCAAAGCTGACTGAACATAGCCCTGGGGATCCTGCTCTAGGTGGCCCTGCTTGACCAGGGGAATTGGACTAGATGACCTCCAGAGGTCCCTTCCAACCACAACCATTCTGTGATTCTGTGGAGCTCTAACCCCTCACAGGAGGGTACACTTATGCCATGGGACCAGTTGTGCTGAGCCAGCTGGTGCAGCTGGACAGCCGCTAAGTGGGGGGACTGTACCCCAAATGAGGTGACAGAGTGAACCAGTTGAATGTTGTAGACCAGACTGGCTGGAGGAGGCACCTCCGAAAAGCTACCTGGAACCCGAGGTCTGCAGCACCTTACAGGCTTTCTGGCACAGAGGGTGTGATGGATAGGGATACAGTCCAAAGAGACATACGGGTACAAGAAGGTACAGCCACACTGCCCAGATTCCCCCCTTGAAACCCACACAGGACTCCTAAGGGTTTATGCCACAAACCCAAGGTGACCACATCTTCCTATTTCTCGGAGCACTTGATAATACTGTTGTGCCTCTTTCAGGGCCCGTGATAACATTCCTACCTAAGAACATCCAAGGTCCACAAAGGCTATAATCACATCTCCAGCAGTGGCCAAAAAGCACAGGCATCTGTAGGTCTCCTGGTCTCCAGCAAGCTTGTAGGGCTTCTTGGACCAAAGTTGGTGACTTTAGATTTAGCATTCCCAGACTCTTCCATGAACAACTCTAGTTTCCCCTGAAGCCCCTAGAAATTGCGGCACCCCCTTTGCAACACGCTGCATCAGGTACTTCTGCAGCTCTGCTCTGGGCTGGGGGAAGAAGTGCCTCTCATTGCTTATTTTGAACTTATCACTTTCTAGCTTTATTCAGCACTTTCTAGATCCTAGTTCTTGTGTTGGAAAGGCAGTGAACACGCATGCCCTCTTCAGCATACTTGGATTTATCAACCTTTCTCATACTGTCACTCAGACATCTCCTCTTTCTTCCTCCTAGGCACTGCACCAGGCTGCTGGTGCTCCTCTGTGGAGTGCATTCACAGCCTCAGCAAAGTAGCAGCTGACAACAAACAGCATGGAGGGATGAGACAAGGCACTGTACCTCAGAATAACGCTGATGGGAAGGCTGGTTTACAAGCAGAGTGCAATACCGTCTGTCCCAGGGTGGGTATCACTTATGGAGAAAACTCATGCAGAGCACAGTGAGAGTCTCCCCAGCACCAAAACAGGGCAGGGACAGGAGACACCCGCCTGATCACTGCCAGGAATGCTGAAATGCCAAGGTATGGTGCCAGGATGTAACGTGCAACAGGCACAGTACCTTGGCGTCAGCACAAACTGGCTCTTGGAGCAGTGCAGAAAAAAATCACAGAGGGATGGGAAGATATAGAGTATATTTCTGTGCTATCACATTTCCCAGGGGTTGTTTCTGCTGAGATAAGATTTGACCTCTCAAGAGCAACATCAGACAAACCCAGTCCCCCCTGGTATTTCATCACTGGCCAACAACTTATGGAGCAGTCTAGGAGTAGCTCCAGCCAAGGTAGAAAAAAAAAGCAGGATCAGAACTGGATCTGGTTCGGCTTTGCAGCTGTACCTGACATGGAGTTGAACTTCTCTCTGAACACTCAGCCCTGCAAAGTGTCCTGGGTTGAGTGAGTGGTGGAGTTTTTTGGTGGCAGGGGAGGGGGCTATAGGGGCGGCCCCCTGTGAGAAGCTTCTCGAAGCTCCCCCAGCTCCACATCAGCTCCACTTCTGTTTGGGAAATTGAGCCAATCAGCTGCGCCTCTGCGATAACGTATTTAAGAAGGGACGTGGTGACGGGCAGTGGGACTTGTGAGGAGGAGTTGCTGCAGCTGCATGAACACCAAGGTCAGTGGAGGAACAGAGGAAGAAAGGAGGGGGGAGGTGTGCCAGAGCAGAGACCCCCCTGTATCCTGTGGGGAGACGGCAGGGCGGCCCCCCCTGCCACCCATGAAGATCTACGGTGGAGCAGACATTGATTTACAGCCTGTTGCTCCTGCTCAGCTGATCAAGGTGCTGTGCCCGAAGAAGGCCGGGGTCTCATGGAAAAAGGTAGCCCCACTGCTGTAATTCAGTGCTGGGAGTATTGCAGCATGCGGGGGAGTCCCACGCCGGAGCAGCTCGGGAAGGGCTGCAGCCGTGGGAGGGAATCCAGTCGGAGGAAGTTAGTGACCCATGACGGAGCAGTGTGGGGAACGCTGTGGCTCATAGGAGGAATTCAAGTCGGAGAAAGTTTGTGGAGGACTGTCTCCTGTGAGAGGGGGACCACGATGGAGCAGGAGGAACAAGTTCTGGACACTCCCCTCACCGAAGATGAAAGAAGTGGCAGCGCTGACTGCACCCCCCATTCCCTGCCCCTGCGCCACTGGGGGAGGAGGTAGAGATATCGGGAGCAGAGCTGAGCCTGGGAAGAAGGGAGGGTTGGGGGGAAGGTGTTCTCAAGATGTGGCAATGCTTCGCACTGTCCTACTCTGTTATGTGTTGTTAGTGTCTGTAATAAATGTATGTTCTTTTTTTTTCTTCCCCTAACGAGTCTTCCTTTTGCTCGTGATCATAAAAGGGGGATTTTTTCCCCATCCCAGTCCTATCTTGAACCCCAAGCCTGGCTCTCTGTCCCTTCTCATTGCCAGAGGGGAAGGGAGAGAGAGCTGCTGCATTGTGGTTGGCTGCCAATCAGGCCTAAACCACAACACAAAGACAAGTCTTCTGGCACATTATTGGGCCAGAGGCACCAGTCACTGAGTGAAATTCTCTGTCTGATGTAATGCCAGGCAAACTCAGAACCAAAAGGGAACTTCTGCCATAAACCCCCCCCACCTTCTCTAAAAACAAGCATCAGGGATGGGTACTGGTCTCTTCCTGAATGGAAGGGAAAGCCTTGGACCCTGTGTGAGGTTTATGGCTGCTGACCTTGTCTTCTAGCTATGGGGGCCTGTGTCCCTTGTTGAGATGGACCAAAACGTGACCGGGAGTGGCTGTATATATTGTGGGTAGAAAATTTTCAGAGCAGCTGAGAGCTGGAATTTGTGCTGTGAGTAAGACCAGCTCCTACAGAATGAGTTAGCGGATGTTTTAGGTGATTCATTGTCTTCTGATAACTGCCCAGCTCCTGAGGCATTGCTGGCATGCAAAAACAAGGTGGGTCTGTGTGAATCAGAGGGCCAAGGGAAGAAGATCAGTGGTAGTTAGCAAAGACATGCACAGGTTTATTCAGGGACCAAGCTGTAAACTGCCACTGTTTTCCAAGGCCTGCATTGAACTTCCTGGAAAAACTGCGTCTTCTTTGCTGCCAAATTTGGGATGTGCCTTGGGAGCAAGCCCCTTGTTCCATCCTCCAAAGCTGGTGTGAAAGGCTGGAAGAGCCAGGCTGAACTATCTGTATGTGATACCTTCTGCCCAACCTCCCAAAACATGTTCAGTGAGTCCTCTGTGCCAGGCAGCGAGAGCTAAGGTCTCACTGGTGGTGCCTGGATATCCTGGGTGTCTCCAACAGGCGGGATCACCTTTTCTTCCATCTCCTGCTGGCCTCCAGGACACATCTCCAGATTCTTTGGCCTTGGTTTCTCTGCCAGGCACCTAAGCTACAATAATTTTTTTGCCTTTACAAGAGTATTTGACATCTTGGCTACCCACAGGTTACTTTGGAGAGGCCAGATGAATGGCAAGGTCTGCAGGATGAAGGAGGGAGCAAGGAACTCAGTGCCAGCTCATACCTACATCACCCCTAGCTTTTCACTTGCAACCAGAGGTCAGGCATTTGTCACAGAATGAGAAGGAGCAGAAAACGCAGATGACTTTGCAATGCAGCTCAGTGGCCTTGCATACGTCCCAGGGCAAACTTTGTAATTATACCTTATCCTAATTACTGCTGTAGCAGCAAAGACAGCAAAACAACAGAACAGGCACCAGCACCCAGGGCACCCAGGGCTGTCCTGGCCATGGGAAAGGACGCAAGCGTTCCCATGTTAGCTACTAAACCCCAAATTCTGGTGCTCAGGAAGCTCGGCAACAGGCTTGCAAGTTCAGACATTTCAGTAAGCCTATTTCAAATCCAGTGGCAGGCCTGAGGGAGGAATGCAAGGTCAGGTCTTCTGCATGCGCCGTGTTTCCACTGTACACATGAGTAATATGGGGCCGCTTCCCAGGGCACTAACACCTGGCCAAAGAAAAAGAAAGGACGGTTGTGTCCAAGTCCAACTGCTGATGCACGAGAATTACCCATCTTTGGTATGTATTGAATATTTTCTTTTGCAGACCCATGGCAGCATTGTCTGGAAGAGCCCTCCAGTCCCAGGTCCAACCTCCCTCTTGGAGCAAGACTATCACCAATGTTGATGCAGGCCAGGCAGCTTTGTCTAACCAACACTAAGAAACCCCCAAGCATGGCAAACCTCTGAGGACCTGTCCCAAGGCTGCCTCTCCTCTTGGGGGAGATTTTTTTCCTAATGTCCAGGCTGAAATCCCAGTGCTGCAGGAGCAATTCCTTGCAAGGAGCTTTTTATAAAAAACAAGGGAGGGGAAAAGAGAAGAACAGAGGAAAGGTCTGAGAATTAGCAAAGCTCAAATGTTTGCAGGTAGCCTTAGACTGCGTTGGCTAGCTCTGAGCCTAGTGTTTGCCTTGCCAATGATTGCTTACCAGTGAGAAGATAGCTTATGTGCTGAAAAGCTAGTGATGGACACGAGGAGCAACTGTAGGAGGGTGAAGAGGAAGGACCAAGAGGCAGGTGAGACCATCACTGTCATTCATTAGAGGAAAGCAAATGGAAGAAACTGAAAACTCTGCTGCCTTTCTTGCATTTTGCTTTCACGTGAAAGTTAAATCTAGAGGTGAGTAACTCACTGAAGGGATCAATTACCCTTCACAAACCACCAAGATAAAAAGATAACTAGCTGAGACTTTGCAGTCTCTCTCTTAGGCACCTACAGCCAAACTCTTGCCCCGGCATTTAGCGATGACGATGAACAGAAAAGGGGTTGGGAAATGAGCCAAGATTGCGAAAGAAGAGGTTCACGAACTTTCAGCTAGGTGAAATGTGTCTGAGCTACAGCAACGCTCATTATCAGAGGAGGAGCCGTCTCCAGTTCCCAAGCCACGCTCTCCAAGAACTGCTGGAGGGCTGGAGCGGAACCAAGGAAATGGCACAGAATGAGCATAGCATCCTGTTTAAAAGGCTTGAAGTCGAGTTATAGATCCATAATTCAGTGCCTGGAAAATTGACCTGCACAAGGGATTAACTCAGAGGCACCGAGGGGCTAATATGGGGCTGAGAAGCAGACAACTGGGATTTCTGAAGAACTATTTTATACCAAACCATTTAAATTTCCTCTCTTAAAGATTTGACAGATAAAGGGGAGGCAGTAGATATGATAATTTTGACCTCCATAGAGGACTTCGTGTTGTCCCATTCAGACTTCTTGTCAGAAAGGGAAATGCCATCTAGATGAAAGATGGAGGTAAAATTCGTGCAAAAATAGCACCTTGATCTACTGACAAGAGCTATTTGTGGCTTATGGTCAGACTAGAAGGACATATATGAAAAGGAACAGCAGAAAAATGGTCCTGGCTTTGGCATTATCCAGTGCTTCCATACCGTGGGCTAGAAGCCGTGCTATGGTGCCTTAGAAATATTGTGGACAGTGTTAAAGAAAATGAGACCAGAGGAATTGTGGAAAGTAGATTCATCCAATGATCTTAAAGACCTGGCAAAGATGGGATTTGACATCAGTCAAATGAAATTCAACCAAGACAGGCATGAAATGCTTTGAAATCGGATCAGCCTAACCCAAGACAAGAATGGGACGTGGGATGACACAGGCCACAAAATGGGCTGGGGAGCATGCTGGAAGCAAGCCTTCCTCCGGTGGTGGAGAAGAGGACACGTGACACACTTTAAGGATGTTTGCAACTCTATTCCCATCACTGAATAAGTGTCAGGGACCAAATCAGTGCCACAGAAGGAGTCATACTTAGGGGATGGAGACAGCTCACCCTAGCTTTACCCTGATCATGACTGTTGTGTCTACCTGCCCTTTCCTTCCTGCCCAAGTGGCTGGCAGAGGCAAGGGTGATGGGCACAGGCAGCTAGCCAGGGCAGCTGCTCTCATTACAGCTTAGCCGTAATGAAACTCCACCAGGCTGGGAATAGTGATGGGTACCAAGCTTCCATGTGGCCCACTTATGCCTGCTTTGAGAGGGAGCTGATTCCTGAAGGATGCTGTGGCTAGTGAGTGGCAGCCTGCTCTGGACACCCTCAGAGAAGGGCAGCCTTGCAGCCAGCTGAAAACACCCGCCCGCTACGGCCAGAGCAGTGAGAAAGTCCCACCTGTGCGGGGCACAGGCCAATACCACCAGTAGAAACCTCTCTTATCTCCCAGGGCAAGCAAGAATGGTCAGGCCACCCCCATCCTGGAGGCAAGACCACCATCCTGCAGCCCTCCATACTTTCTCAGGTGACCAAAGTCCCATCCACCCATATGACAGCTTCCTACTGTCACCAGTATTAAGCCCCCCAGTCTCTGAGTGAGGGCACCCAGTACATCTCAGGGCCAACTGGCAGGCAATCCTGTACCTCATGTGAGCAGCAAGTCCTGCCAGGCACTGCATACAGGCCATGGCACACTGGGCATCCTTCTGGGAGTCAAGCAGTCTCTCAGAGCCTTGAAGCAGCCTGGCATTTTAGAAAAAGAGAAGACTTCTGTGACAACTCATAAAGAACTCTCTCGCCCTGATGATTTAGCAACAGCCTTTGAAATTCAGCAGCAAAAAGTCCTCCAGATAGGGCTGCCAGTGATGCTGCTTACCCAGTGAATTTTTATTATGAGAGAACAAAAACCATGGTGAATGGTGATATTCCCCCTCACACACTCTCCCCTTGCCCTAGCCCGTAGGTCAGTGGCTTTTCAGCCAAGCATGTGTGTTTGAACATTCAAATGACAGGTCCAGGCAGCACATGCCGCTTTGGGATTGCAGGGATTGTCTGTTGTCCTGGGGTGGGTTTTTTCTTCTACGTTGGTATAAAAGGAAATGCACAAGGTCCACAAGACTAATCCTGCTCTGCTTGTACTTACACTTCACATTCTGTGTGGCTGGTGATTTTGCTGGCTTCTCCATGCCAAAATCAATCAGTTCTGTCTCCACCGATGTACTGACTGCCTCAAAAGTATGTGTTGATGGTATCAGGCACATTGAAGACATGGATCTGACATCTTGCCAAGAAGAAAAGTACTTTCCTTTAAGTTGCAATATTTCTCTGACTAACCTGGAAGAGTGCTGTGCTTTCCTCCAAAGGGGGCAGGATCCTCACATGGAGCAAAGCTGGGCAGTCTGTTCACCAGGAAGTAACATGGGAGCAAGACGCAACTATCCTGCCATCCAAAATGTCCACCTAGTTCAGAAATACAGTGGGGAAATTTCCTATTTTCAAGACAGAGGTCTCATCCCACCCGTGTTCTCAGCCTGTCCACTATCAGAATAAAATTCCCCTAGACCAGAAGTCCCACTGTTTCTCAGTCCCCAGAACAGGCATGGAACACAGCTGTCTCACACCCAGGGCTTTCTCAAGAGAAAAGGTTTAAGCAGGTCTTTTCTCCTGTGGCCTTGGCCATATGTCCAGTGGTTTGACCCACAGCGCTGACTGAACTGCTAGAAAATACATAAAAGCACAGCCATAAGCCAACTGCGCTTTGGCTTCAGGCCTTTCAGCCCAATGAGAGATCAAAGTACGTGCAGATGAGTCACAGTTACAGTAACTAGATGAACCCCATCATAAAGCACTGCTTTCTCCTTGCTGGTTGCAACACGCTCTTGCACCCACGGGCATTGGCATTAATCTTTAGCTCCCAAGCTCTGTGGCCCAGGGACTGGACAAACATGCAATTTCCATGGCCAGACACAGCTTTAACTGCCCTCTTCTCCCTGTCTGAAAAGGGCTGCACCTCCAGAACCCAGCATGAGAGCTTCATGTCCAAACCACTCTCAACCATTTCAGGATTGAGTCAGACAAAAATAGACCTAGCTGCAAAAATGCTTTTTTATATAATTCTCTGAACTGAAAGCAAAGACTCAGAAGTGGCACTGGGCAATCTGGCAAGTCCAAGTGCAGCAGTTTGGAAGTGAAGGAGTTTAACGGATGAGTGAATACCTGGGGGGCATCTAATAAGGCTTTCAACAACTCTTTCTCAGGATCTGGTCTGAATAGTGTTCAGTCACAGCTGGGCTGCAGAAACTAAGCGGCAACAACCTCAGCGCACACTGATGGATTTACTGCTCCCTGCAGGTGTTACAGCATGCTGATCCCATATTGCACGGGTGTACGCAGCTCCCTCATGCTGAGTTTTGGGGAACAACCAAGACTCCTATGGGCCACAGGCCTGAGTATGATAAGTCACTGCTGGGTCACAGCCCTGGAGCAGGACCTGCCAGCATGGGGCTTGCAAGCTCTTGCACACCCAACACATCCCCTGGTCTCCGATGTGTGCATCCTCAGGGCTGCTGTCACCACCATGGCCAGTCCGGAGGGTGGCAGCTCAATGGGCAACTGGAAGGCTAATAAATCTGCTAGCAGAAGTCATGGCCCGAAAGCTGGAGAGCTGGGGCATGGAGCTACATGCTGGGTGCCGCCCACTCCTGCCTGCGCCCTGGGGATGACACACAGATGTCTGTTCCACATTCAGCTGGCAAGGAGGACAGCAGACCCTGACTGGCCTGGGAGCTCATCCTTGGCCTCCCGGCGGGCACAAAGACAGTAGTGTGTGTGTCCAGGGAGGAAGCGGGGCGCTGGGCTGAGAGAGTAGCCCATAGCAACTGCAGCTGTTTGCACAATGCAGAGCGTGTCCTGGCTGCACTTGCTTTGCTGCCTGGGCCGTGGCTTGAAAGCAAGGAATTGTCAATGGGGAACCCACATCTTGCACCCTTAGAAACACCCCCACTCCAAATTCTGGAAGAAAAAGCAGCAAAATGGAATGGTCAGAACCAAGTCCTTCAGCCTGGACACCTGCCTAAATGTCACTTCCCTGTGGGATGGAGTCTGAGGAGAGGCTTAGACAACCAGGTCTAATGCTAAAAAAAAAAAACAAACACATGGGCTGTTGAAGCCATCTGATTTGCTCCTAGCCTGCAGCGATTCAGGGTTTCAACAGAGGCAAACACAGGTGGCTAGTGGGCCTGTCCAAGGGGCTAGAGAAATTACACCCCCCCGAAGTGCCCCCAGGTGCCGTTCCCAGCCAGTCCTTGTTTCCTACAGAAGGCAAGACACAGGGGGCTGCCAGGCTCTGCAAAGCAAATTCTCCTAAAGTGAGGGAGAGGGTGAAGGATACACAGCCAGGGTGAAGCGCTGGGCCTGCTGGGCACCTGCCAGACCTAGGGCAGCCTGGGGAGGCACAGCACATGCGCTGCCATTTGCCATGTCTGCGGGCCTGACTGTCACCTGGCTCCGTGTCCAGCATGGGCCCGGGGCCACTTTGAACCCGAGAAGCTGCCGGGTACAGGAAAACTTGTGTGACAAGCAGGCAGCATGGTGGTATGGGGGGAGATCTTGCCATACGCGACACAGACGAAGCCCCAGGGTCAGTGGGATGTAAACAGGAATTACCAGCTGCAGGCTCCAGGTAAACGGCCCTGGCCCTGACTCTTGCCCACACGGCAGACAGGACGCTGAGAGATCCTGCTGCTGCTGAGGACAAGCCCCGCAGCGGCGAGGAGAAGGGGGTCAGAGCAACCCCCTCACAAATGCGTGCCCCTCCCGTCTCCCTGTCATGAGCTCTGCAGACAGCATATGGGCAGAGCTGCCTTCATGCAGGGAAGACCTTCTCCGCTCCCGAGCCACTATTTGAAAGTTTAGCTGGACCCAGGTGTGTGGATCAGACTAAGGATCACAGAGGAAGCTTTGGAGACTGTTGTGTACATGTGTTCCCCATTCTGTGGCCATTTCTGGCATCAGGCAGGGCCCAGCTATTACACCCAATTCTGCTCAGTTGGTGTGATAATGCTGTAACCCAAATGCCACTAGTCCTGTCCACGCTGAGCCACTGTCACCCAAGAGACACTAATACTTGTCCCATCATCACCAGTGGCTGGAAGCAGACACCTAGGGAGGCAGGGAACGGGCTGAGCACAGCAATAATGCCCTGAATGCATTGCCAGCCTTCAGTGATGCAGGGTGGCTGAGGGAGCAGCAGTCTGACACTCAATAACCCATCATGGAATTTTTTTTTATTCCCCCTTCTCCCTCATGGAATCAATCTCAAGCTCTGACCATCCTGCCCTGGATCTTTTCCAGTTCCAGTTAGCTCAAGGCCTTCTGCTGCTCCTCCAATTTACAAAGGGGGGTTAAACAACAACAAAAAAACACAGCAAAAAAAAAATGCAAGCCAACTCAACCAGGCCTGAATGAAGTTTCCATCACATTCTTAAAGAGGTGATTTTGCCATGTTAGGAAAAAACTAAGTCACAGCCTTGGAGAATTAGGAAACACCAAGTAAGGTGGCTCTCTCCACCCAGCAGCTAGGGAAATGTGGGAAGGAAGGCAGTTTCAGCCAGACCATTTTATCTCTGAGACCAGATGGCTTTAAATGCTTCCCCAGAGCTTGGAAAGGGCCAGGCTCTGCTTTGAATTGCTTTTCATACCAGCTCATTAGAAAGTAAAAGGGAAGAAATGAACAATCTATAACTCTGTGGCATCAGAAAACAGCTCTGTTAATCCCATTTCCTTCCCTGAGCCTACTCAGGGCCGGTCATCCAGCATCAGGGCCACATCACCTAATCTGCTTATTGTTGCCCTGCAGTCAGGGGCCTGGGCACCAGCCCAAAGGGCAGATGAATCCTGCTGGGCATTATTACTAAACCAGAAAGGCCCAGGTTGTTAAACCTGGCCCTGGTGCTTAATTGCAACGCTCCCAGCACCCAGCTTCTACTTGATGCTGCAGATCCAAGCAGTGGCTGCCTCCAAAAGCCAAGCCTGTGGGAGCGAGGGCAAGAGGGGCAGAGCATCACTGGGGGAGCAGGGGAGAGGAGAAGGAAGGTGCTGTGGGCAGACGCATCCTAGGGCAGGCACTGCCAAGCCCAGGGTAGGGGTACCTGTGGCACCCCTTGCATCCTGAGCAGCAGGCCTCTAGATCTGCTGGCTTGCCTGGGAAAAACATGGGCAAATCTGGGAATTTCTCCCTTTCCAGGAGGGCTGGTGCACGCCCCACCCGCACATCTGGGATGGGGAGCAAAGCCCTCACCAGACACACCACCAGCATCGGCGCCAGCATCGCCACCAAGCTGTGTTTTGTCATGTTGGTAAAATCCTTCTGAGCTCGGGAGGAGCCAAATGGCACTGGCAGGCCCTCACCCACGGCACCCAGGCTCACCATGCCACGCAGCTCCCTACCAGCCCTTTCCCTCTGCCTCCCTCTCCCACAAGAGGACTGCGTCTTCTCACAGCCAACCACTACCTTGCATCCAAATGGAAAGGAAAATGCAGCCTCCTGTGAGAGTCAGGACTAGAAGATTTCAGGCTCTTTTAGCGCCTGCTTCCATCAGGAGTGGGGGTCCCGTGGCAGAAGGCAGCCTTGGGCAACACATCAGGCAGGCAGTGTTTGGTGTGTGGGTTGGACCCACAGCTCCTAGGACAGTAATGGGTGGCTTGGCACAGAGTCAGCACCTGGAGTAGGATAAAAGTTTAAAAAGTTGATGGGACAGAAAGAGAAACAGCAACCCTAGCTGAGTTTCTCAGCTGAGGAGAGACAAATTTTAGCAAACTACTAGCTATGTACAATAAAGCCAGGTGTCCTAGGTCGGGAGCTACGCACAGCTGGCTGTCACCATTGCTGCTCTGCAGATGCAGCAGGGGACGTGAGCCTCTGGCTGATTCCAGCCCAGCCCTGCCTTCCAGCTGGGCTGAGACCCAGTGATCAACAGTGCTGCAATCCATCTCCAAAATGATCTGGCACCCACAGAGCAGAAGGGCGTTGGGGGCACTCCGGGAATAGCTGTAGGACGGAGGAGTGGGCAAGGGAGCCAGGGAGCAGGTGGTCCAGCACAGACAGCACCCCCCTCGCCCTCCAGCTGGCCAAGGCCACCAAACCAGCTGTGCAAAGATGCTGTGGGGCACACAGACATCCAGCCCTCCAGAGGAGCTGGGGTTGCTCATCCTAAATTAATCCACAGAGGATGCTGCCCTCTTTTGGGCTCGGCGTGAGCGGCAGAAATTCGGGGAAACCTGGAAAAGCCCCACGACCGGTGCTTTAGGGGGCTCAAGAGCCCCACGCAGGGATTCGTCAAATGTGATGCCTTCCCCGACCTGTCTCAGTGTTCAACCCAGGGACTTTTCCCGCGGGGAGCCAGGCTGCCGCGCCTGCGGGGGGGCCGCTGAGCGCGGCCTGGGAAGGGCAGAGCCAGGCCAAGCTTAGGAGCCGTCCCTGAAGGACAGGGAGGGAGACGCTTGCTGGGATGAAGAGCAAGATGAAGGCCAGAGTCTGAGAAGGTCTCCCGGGCCCGGGCAGGACCACAGGGTCCTCACCAGCATTGCATCTCAATTAACGACTTTCATAAATTAATTCAGTTGATGATAGTAAAATAAGCTCACGGCCGGTTTAGTGAAGGGAGCCGTAACAGGCTCCCGTGCTTCCCCCGCAGGCAGGAGCGGGGACCGAGCGCCCCGGGGTGACGCCGAGACGCCCCAGGGTCAGCTGCAGCCGGGGGGGGGGGGGGGGGAAGGGGCTGGGGCTGGCTGCCCCCGGCCCCCCCGGCCCCGCTCCTTGCGCGGCGGGGAGCGGAGGCCGGAGCTCGGGTGATGGGCTCCCCCGGGGCCGGGGGGCCGGCCGTGCCTGCGCCGGGCTCCTCCCTGCCCGCCCTTCCTCCTGCCGCCGGCACCTCCCCGCAGCCCCGGACACAGCCGGGACGGGGGCCCCGCACCGGCTCCGAGCTCGGGGGGGGCGGGGGGCGGCTCGGGGACTCCTGCCCCACGGCGGGACAGCCCCGCAGCGCCCGGTGGCCGCTCATCAGCCGGGCAGCAGCGGCGACACCCCCCCCCCGGCTCCCCCACGGACCTCTGGGGCTCTGGCGAGGGGGAGCGCACCGGAGCTTGCTTCACCCACCCTCCCCAGCATGCGGACGCCGGCGGCGATGATCGTGGGGCTGGTGCTGTGCCCCTGCGGGCTTCTGCTGACGCTCACGGGCACGCTGGCACCCAACTGGAGGCAGGTGAGCCTCGTACCCGACCAGCCCGTGGACTTCGTCTTGGAGCAGGGCATCTGGGACCTGTGCAGCGAGCGGCAGAGCAGCCACGACCGCCACTGCGGGCAGGCTGATGAGCTGGGCTACTTCGAGCGGGTGCCCGTGCGGGTGGCCCAGGGGCTGATGCCCACCTCGCTGGTGCTCACCCTCCTGGGTTTGGGGGTGGCTGCCCTGGGGGTGCGCTGCTGGCGGAAGGAGCCGCGGCACCTGGTGGCTGGCGTGGCAGGGCTTGTGCTGCTCCTCTCCGGGGTGCTGAGCCTTGTGCCTGCCTCCTGGTACACCCATGAGCTGTGGGCACTGCCCGCGCCGGCCGGCAGCACGCTGGCTGTAGGCTACAGCCTGGTGCTGAGCTACTTGGGAAGCTGCCTGGAGGTCTCGGGGGGGCTGGCCCTCGCCCTCAGCTTCCACCACTGCTGCAAGGAACGCAGGGCCCCCAAACTGACCCCCAGCCCTGTGCTGGAGGCTGGGCCGTGCTCCACCACTGGGGCTTACCGCAATCCCTGGGACGTGCTGGAGGACGAGCGAGACGGACGGCACTGGAGGAGCACCCTGCCTTGCGACTCCGACTTGTAACCCCAGCACAGGGACAGCAGTGGGCACCGGCCAGCCTGCCGTGCTGGTGCCTGCCCCTCCAAGCCATGCCCTTCTCTAGGGGCACCTCAGAGCAGGCTGGAAACAAGACCAAGGACCTGGCTCGAATCTCTGCAACCTCCTCAAAAGCCTGCCGTGCTCCACTTCCCACAACTGTGCCAAAGCCATGCCGGGTTGAGGACCAGCCCTGGCTCCAGCCCCTCCTTGCAGCTTTTGGCTCATCCTCCTGCACCATGCAGCAGCTTGGGCAAAGGCAGCTCCCGTGTTCCCTCACGAGCAAAGTACAGGTTAGCACCATGTAGCCTTCAGGGCTGGGAATCGGGGAGGGAAGCGCCTCCCACATGTCTCTGCTCAACTCAGGGCTGTGCAAACAGCAAAATAAATGAAGAGGAACGGGTCTGTGCTGTGGGATGGTTATGGGCTTGCTGCCAGGCAGGCTGGGCTGAGAGCCAGCAGGCACAGCTAACCCAGCTCCCACCCATACTTAGCCTGAAGCAGGGAGGAAAGGTCTGCAAAAGGGAACAGGTAGCTTTTATAGCACCTTCCTCAAGGACCTTTCCTCCATGGTCAAAATCGGCTCTGGAAGAGGTTTCTCATTCCTTGGGCACAGCCACTTTGGCGGGTGGCGGGGGTGGGGGGGAGAGATCACAGTGGAAAAAAATAGCATGTATTTCCCCTTTCTTCATTAGTTTCGGGAGAGGCAGCAAAACTGGTCTCACTGGTTTGTAAAGGACACTCAGGAGGTCAGAACTGCACTATAAAATCCTGCTCTGTACCCTGCGTAACAGGCCAAGAGCCAAGCCAGCTTCCTTGCAGAGCTGTTTGGGCAGATTTCTACCCCAGGTGAGCCCGAAGCACCCTGGTCAGCAAGCTAAGCCTTGCTGCAGAGGGACAGTGGATCGAGGTGCCTTACATGTGTGTGGGTTAAAGGATGGCACAGGATGCAGTCTGCAGCGGGGGATCAGATTCAGGTGGCTCAGAGAGTGTGTTTGGGCTAAAGACTTCCCAAAAAACCTCCCAGAGGTTTTTGCTCTGGGCTGCAAGTTCCCTAGAGCTCAGAGCTCTGGGAAGAACAAACCAACCTCTGCTCCCCAACCCCGACACAAACCACGAGGGCACCAGAAATGCTGCACAACGTTCCTTTATGAAAGCACAGTGTCAGGGTGAGGTGGCCCTTTCCTCGGCGGGGCTGGCAGCTCCTGCAGAGATCACAGACGGGTGGGTCAGGGATGAGTCTGAGCCCAGCCTCCCCTGGCTCACCCCCCACCCTGGCACAGGGGCTCCAGCCACAGGAGGAGCAGGACAGCCCCTGTATCAGCCAGACTCCAGGCACCCCCAGGTCTTGCCCCTCTCCCCCAGCAGGAAGGCAGAGCTTGCCTCACGAGTGGGCCACCATGCCAGTGCTGGGCCTGGGGAGGGATCTGCGTATCAAGGGGGACTTGGGGCACCCCAGGGTGGCAGGGAGGTCCCTACCGGGGCCTGCCCCGGATGCTGCTCACCTCTTTCCCATCATAAGCTTCATTCACAAAGGTATCGCTCTTGGGGGGAAGCTCTTCCTCCTCCTCATCCTCTTCCTCGGGGTCACTTTCACGATGGTACAAAGTCAGCACCCGGGTGGAGGCAGTGCTTGAGGTCCTGGGGAGGGAAAAATAGTACACTGAGGGTGGCACGGCCATCTCCTAGAGATGGGGCAGATCCCAAGACCCTGCCACAACCACCAGCAATAGCCCACTGGGGCAACTGGAGCTTTCCACGTAGCCCAGGAGTGCCCCAGGACACCACCCCGTCCTTGGGCAGGGAGACCCTGCCCCTCTCCGTCCCCAGTTGTACCTGGCCCATCCCGGCCCCAGAGCTCACCTCCTCCGCCTGTCCCGCCTCCGCATGTAGGCCAGGGCCCCCACGGCAGCGGCAGCGAGCAGCAGGAGCACGGCCACCCCCAGGGCGATAGGTCCTGCAACGGGCTGCACCTCTGCCTCCTCGCAGTAGTCGCCACGATAGCCCAGGGCGCAGTGGCAGGTCACTCGCCCGGCCTCGATGGCGCAGTCCCCGCGCAGGTTACACGTCTCGCTGCTGCACGGCACGGCCCCCAGCACCTCCTCGGTGCTGGGGGATACCGGGAAGGGCTCTCCCTGCTCCCGGGGGCCAGGGGCTGCAGCTGTAGGTAAGGCTGGTTTCTGTTCTTCCACATGGGACGTTCCTGATGGTGCCACCGTGGGGACCTGCGTCCCCACCTCCACAGAGGGGCCTGGAGGGATGGGCATAGATCAGCAGAGATCCAGGCGAGACCCCCCCCACCCTCTCCTCAAACTGGAGAAGACTGGGCAGGCTCCCCATGTGCCCAGCCAGGACCCCTGCACACCCTGGCTGTGGGCAGGCACTCACAGTCAGATTCATCCGAGCCGTCGATGCAGTCAGGGTGCCCATCACAGACCTGCTCTGCAGAGATGCAGCTCTGGAGGTCAGGGCAGGCCTGGAGCGGGGCCGGGCAGGGCAGTGCCGGGGTGCATGCCACCCCACGCACCAGCTGGTAGCCGGGGGAGCAGCGGCACAGCCGCCCTGCGGGGTTGGGCAGGCAGAGCTGGGCACAGCCCCCGTTGTTCTTCGCGCAGCCATTGGTGCCTGCCAAAAGAGCACGGGTTAGCACGGCCACCACGGAGCGTGGCTCAGCCCCACAGGTGCCCCAGGCTGAGGCAGCCCCAGACCCACCTTCCTGGGAGAACTGGCTGTAAATCCTCATGGCTACCAACTCCTGCTCCATCGGGAACCACCAGCTCTCAGCCCGCTCCAGCCGGCTGTGCCAGATCTTGCTGGAGCCTGGAGACACATGGGGTCAGCACTGCTCCTCCACCTCTTCACGCAAGGGTGCCCAGGATGGGAGGTGGAGTCCCCCAGCCTGCCCTTTGCCATGGGGAGGGGCAGCCTGTGCCCCACAGGGACCGGCAGAGACCCCTGTGTACCCGGTGCAGCAGGAGGAGCCGGACAAAGCACGGCCAACGGGGCTCACCGTTGGTTGATGTCGTGCTCCAGAGCAGAAAGCCTTCTCCGATGGCGAAAAGCGAGAGGCCGTGCAGCCCTTCCCGCACCACCTGGAAGCGGGTTCCGTCCAGCTCCACGCTGCTGATGGTGCCTCTCTCTGCAGGGCGCAGACGCAGGGATGTCAGATGAGGGGGCACAGAGGGCTCCGGGCTGCCCCCCAGGGCTCGTGCCGGGCTGTGCCCTGCGGATCGAGCGCCTGCACACCACGCTGCCCCCCGGCAGCGCCCCGGCTCAGCCCGCACTCACCGCGGTCTGCCCAGTACAGCCGGGTGCCAGCACCCCCGAAGGTGAGGCCGGTGGGAGCCCGGGCTCTCCTCCAGACCGCTCTGCGGCCGGTGCCGTCCATGGCCGCGCACTCCACCGCAGCGCCGGGCCCGCGGCTGCCGGCCGCGGTGACGA
Source organism: Tyto alba (assembly GCF_018691265.1). NCBI lineage: Eukaryota > Metazoa > Chordata > Aves > Strigiformes > Tytonidae > Tyto > Tyto alba. The sequence goes on from NW_024881327.1 coordinate 9,849,156, forward strand.
AGCAGATGGTGGAGGCGGGAGGGCACAGCGCCAGCCAGGCAGCGCCCTGCAGCCCCTCGCTGAGCAGCGCCAGGGCCCACTGCCCCCCCGGAGCGGCCACGCGGATGCTGGGCGGCTGCCCCCCGATCCAGTACAGGTTCCCGCTCAGCCAGTCCAGGGCCAGGGATGTCACTGTGCCCTCCACAGCCACCGCCTGCTTCCAGGACAGCCGGCCCCAGTCCTTCAGGCGCAGAAGCCCAATGGAGTCGCCCCCCACCTCCGCGAAGTACAGGCTCTTGTCTCTCACTGTGTAGTCAACGGCTGTCAGGCGGCCCACCTTGGCCAAGGGCAGAGCCCGGTGCGGGGGAAGCCCTTGGGATCCAGCTGTTGCGGGCAGGTCCTTCAGGTAGACCTGGAGGAAGGAGGCAGCACTAGGACGGGGACCCCGTGCCCCTGACGGCGACGAGGCCAGCAGCCCCCAGGGCCAGCTCCGGAGGGTGGTACCTGCACCACAGCTGCCGGTGACACCAGGAGGGCAAAGGTTGAGTCGCGGAGGGGCAGGCAGGTGGTCTCATCGGCGGCCAGCGTCATCCCGGCGGGGCACCGGCACTGCCCGGCGTGCCGGGCGCTCAGCAGGCAGAGGTGGGAGCAGCCACGCGCCGCGCACGGGTTCAGGGCCGCGGGGCGCAGGGCTGGGTGCATCACCTGTGGGAAGGGCAGGCTCAGCCTCACGGCCCCGCCAGCACCCAGCAGGCGGAGCTGAGCGAGGCCGACACCACGCCGTGCTCCCGAAGCCCGGACACGGCCCAGCTGCGGGCAGGACGGTGAGGCAGAGGTGCTCCAAGAGGACCAGAGACCCTTGACCACAGGGACTGCTGCCCAAGGACCACCGGGATGGAGGCACAGCTCCCAGCGACCCCGCGCTGAGGGCCGTGCGGGGTGGGAGCCCCAGCAGAGCTGGCACAGCGGGGTCTGGGGCTCCCCCCAGGTAGGTACCTGGAGGCCATGAGGCTGCCCGTGTCGCTTGAGCAGCACGGTCCTGTTCTTGCCGCTGGCCTTGTCCACTTGCTGCACGGACCATGCCTTCCTCTCCGACCAGTAGAGCTGCCCCTCGCACACAGCCGCCGCGAAGGGGCTCCGGACCCAGCCCAGCTGCAGGACCTGGCAGAGAAGCCGTGAGCGCCCACCCTGGCCCCCCGCCAGGGCCCCGTCACCAGAGCCCCGCCGCACACCTTCACACTGGTGCCATCCAGACGTGCAGAACCGATGCTGCCCAGCTTCTCATCCAGCCAGAAGATCCTCCAGGCGGGGAGGTCGAGGGCCAGTGCTGTGAGCCAGCCCAGCCCCTGGTCCAGCAGCACGTGCCGCCGACTCCCATCCATGGTGGCCTTCATCAGCCGTGGGTGGCTCCCCACCTCTGACCAGTACAGCAGCCTGGTGGGAAGAGAGGTGCTGGCCCACGGACCTGCCACAGCATCGTCCCAGTACCAGGGTAGCCCAGAGGAGCAGCACAAAGCTTCACATCCCATCAGGGACGCGCTGAGAGCTCCACCCCGGGGCAGGGGTGGGTGTCTGGGCTCCTTCTTCCCCAGTCGCATAGCCCCGACGGCACCCAGGAGAGCCCTCCCAACTCTTCCCCAGCCTGTCGCCTGCCTCCATGGAGGAAAATGGGGCAGAGCAGGGATGGCAAGGAGGTCCCCATGTCCCCTTGTCCCAGCCTTACCCTGCCAGAGGCCGGAGCACCAGCGAGTGGGGCCGGTCCAGGTCTCCATCCATCACCACAGTGTACTCCGGTATCCCTCGCCAGGCAGCCCCCAGGCGAGTGGCCAGCACCTGCCCAGCTGCCCCATCTGTCCAGTACAGGTTCCTTCCAAGCCAGTCCACTGCTATGCAGTCCGATCTCACACCTGCAACGCACCCAAGAGTCAGCACCCGTGGGGTGACCGCTGCATGGCCCTCTGGCACAGTGCTCCCAGCCCAGGCCCCCTCCATCCCAGGAGCTCCGGCTCCTCCCAACCCTGCTCCCGCCAGCACCTCTCCACACAAGGGGACACTACCTGCCACCCCACTGCAACCTGGAGATTGCACAGCCATGGAGAGGCCAGCCCTGCTAACCCCACGCTGTCACAGCCCACCTTTCACCAGTGTGCCTTTCTTGCCCGAGTCAAGCTCCTGCCAGCGGATGCTCTCTGTGGCCAGGTCCATCCAGAAAACTTTCCTCTCCACCAGGTCATAGTCGAGCGAGAAGACAACGCGATCCTTGTCAGTGGCCAGCAGCACCTCCTCACGCCCGCTCCGCAGGCCATAGGACAACACCTCTGACTGCACGGCCACCAGCAACACGGGCTCTGGTCCTGGGGCAACACAGAGTCACCCGGACCCTGCTCAGCGCTGGTGGCCCCTCGGCCCCAGCACAGGCAGGCAGGGAGCACGGCACTCGCAGGCATTGGAGCCTGCCGGGACTCGGCCCTACTGCACATCACGGTCCCCAGCTAGTGCAGGTGGATTTTCTGACTGGCCACAGGCTGGCAAACAGCAGCTCATGGCTGAGCAGGGCCTGGGAGGCCCGTGGCAGAGGGGACAAGGCCATTTGTGGGACTACAAGGCTCCCCCCATGGGCAGTAGGCATGGGGGGACAGGTACCCACCGGCTCCTGGCATACTCTAGAGTGCCAGGGACCCTCAGCGCTGCTTGCCCATCCCACAGGGCTTACCAGTGAGTTTGCAGACGCGGCCGTCGGGCTCCAGCAGGTAGCCAGGGAGACAGCCACAGCTGTAGGACCCCGGGGCATTGCGGCATGTCTGGCTGCAGGCTCTCTCATCCCACTCCGTGCACTCGTCTATGTCCGTGCAGGACAGACCGTCCTCAGCCAGCCGATAGCCTGGGTCGCACCAGCACCGCTGTGGGGCAAGGGGATGTCAGAGTCCCCCCTTGGGGACACATGAGGCTCTCTCCTGCTGAGGGACCAGGGCAGCGTGGCGGGGTAAGCCCCTGGACCAGGGCTGCTGGCACTCACAGGACCCTGGGGTGAGGGGTAGCAGAGATGAGCGCAGGACCGCTGGCAGGGCACAGAGCAGTTCCCCGCCTCATCCGAGCCGTCTGTGCAGTCCTGCCGGCCGTCGCACACGAGGGATGCATTCAGGCAGGTCCCCAGCCCACATGGGTACTCGTGACTCTGGCAGGGAGCTGGTGGGCCTGCAGGGACACGTGGGGACTCAGGCTGCCCTGAGCCTCCTCCACCAGCTCCTTTTGCTCAGCTGGGGCAGATTCAGCTGCTCCCGCAGGGTGCCCAGGGCTCACTGCAGCCACATCCAGAGCTGTGTCTGTAGCCTGGCTTTTCAGGCTATCCTAATCCCAAGGCCACCAGCCCTATGGGGACAACAGCTGGGAAGAGGCAAACAGCACACAGGGCCTTTCGCCTCGGCGCAGACACGTCCCCACCTCCCTCTGTGCTGGCCACCCACCAGGTGAGACACTGAGGGGATAAAAGCAGGGTGTTGCTCACAGCCAGCCTCGTCGCTGCCATCCGGGCAGTCACCCTCTCCGTCGCAGCGCCAGACATCAGGGATGCACTCATGGCCGCGGGAGCAGCTCCGCTGTCGGTCCCCACACACCCTTTCCTCCCAGGGACAGCCCTGCAAGAGCCGGGGTGGGTGAAGAGGGCCACCCCAGCCCTCCCGGGGGCGAGCGGGGACAGGCTCCGTCCCCCACCCCACCCCACCCACCTGCTCGTCCGTGCCGTCCCCGCAGTCAGCGGTGCCGTCGCAGCGCCAGGCCTCCGGCACGCACTCCCCGCTGCGGGGACATGCCACCTCGCCCGGGCGGCACAGCAGCGGCCGGGGCACGGCGCAGCCCTCCTCATCCGAGCCATCCCGGCAGTCGTGGTCGCCGTCGCAGCGCAGGGCCAGGGCCACGCACTGCCCGCTCCGGCAGGAAAATTCGTCCGGGTCGCACTCCTTTGGCACTGCGGGCAGGGCCAGGGCTGAGCAGGGCCACTGTCCCCATCCCTGTCCCCATCCCACCGCCGTAGGCATGGCACTGAGCAGCGCACGGCTCCTCCGGCCGCTCGGCAGGTTGCCCGGGACAGTGCCGGCTCCTGGACCCTGCTCTGGCAACCCCCAGAAGCCCCCATCCCACCCAGCCCCAGGGTCTCACCACAGCCCTGCTCGTCGGTGTGGTCCAGGCAGTCGGGGTGGCCGTCACACAGCCAGCTCTGGGGGATGCAGCGGGTGGCAGCGTCACAGCGCAGGGCGCACTCCTGCGTGGGGGTCCAGCAGCCTGTCTCATCCGAGGCGTCGGGGCACTGCGGCACCCCATCGCAGCGCTCCCCAGCCACGACGCACATGGCTCCGCTCGCGCAGTGGAAGGCCCCTGGGGAGGCAAGGGACCTTGCTAAACCTCCACTAGGCAGCCAGGGCGCCCAGACACTTTGGTAGCCCCGCAGTGACCTAGAACGGCCCCACGCTACAGCAATGGGGCTTGGATCCTCCTAGTCACTGCGTCTCCAGCAGCCTGTGTCCCGAGCAAGGTGACCGAGGCAGTCTCAGCTCAGCCACATCTAGATCACTGCGAGCAGCAGGGCCAGCCCTGTCCCCTTCTGACAGCACCTCCAGCCCAGTGCCAAGCTCAGAAGAAACCGGTATGCCATATCACAAGCATCAGAGCCCAGGACACACGCAGACCTCCCCCAGGGCCCCATCCCACCAACCCCACCAGGAAGCAGCCAGAAGCCCTGGCACAGGGCAACTCAGCTGCGCAGGGGACCAAAGGATGGCTCCTACCTGGGGTGTCGCAGAGCTGGGCACACCCGTCCTCATCAGAGCCATCTGGACAGTCCTTCTCACCATCACACACGTACTCGTGGGCCACACACTCGGTGCCGTCACGGCAGGGCACATGTGTGCGAGGACAGGACAGATGGGGGGCTGGGGTCAGGGGGTGTGCGGGGCTGGACGGTTGGGGTGAAGTAGGTGGCACTACCCGTGCAGGGCTGGTTGGGCGCTGGGTGGTAGTAGTTGGCTGTGTGGTGGTGGTCTTGGTTGGCAAGAACCGGGTGGTGGTGGTGGTAGTGGTGGTGGTGGTGGCTGGCCGCACAGTGGTGGTCTTAGTTGGCATGGTCCGGGCAGTGGTTGGCGCAGGGGTGGTCTTGGTTGATGTAGACTGGCTGGTGGTGGTTGGCATTGTGGTAGCCTTGCTGGCTGGTGCAGGAGTAGTGGTGAGCATGGTGGTGGTCTTCCTTGGCGTAGGTCTTGTGGTGGAGGTGGTGGGTCGAGCAGCAGTGGTGCTTGTGGTTGTCCTCGTAGTGGTGGTCACAGGTGGAGGGAGTGACAGGGAAGACCCCTTGCTTGATGGCACTGACAGAGGCACGGGAACATGAGCCTGGATTTGGGGCTGTGCCCTCCCCACACTCTGAGCACCTCCGAGAGCACCCCACATGGCCACCGGCGGCCAGGCACCCTGCCCCAGCTTGAAGCAGCGTGGGCCACCCAGCCCCATCAGGTACAGTGCCAGTGCCAGGCACAGAGCCACGGCCACTCTTACCAGTCCACGGCTCCGAGCCCACGAAGGCCACCACTCCCTGCACGCCTGCTGCCGGCATGGACAGCACAAGGGCCAGCGTCCTCCGGTCCCACAGCAGCAGAGCCGTCCCGTTTGCCGACACCAGGTACGGCTCGAAGGCGGCCACAAGTCCGTGGGACCAGCTGGGTGCCAGGGTGACTGCTTGCCGCTTGGTCAGACTCAGTGCCCGCAGGCCTGCGAGGCAGAGGGATGGTAGGACCCTGGCGCCCGCAGACCCCGCCTTGTAGCCCACCCCACGGCCCCACAACCCGCAGCTATGCCAGGAGCCTCGTGGCTGAGGCCAGGGGCTCAGCCATGGGACAGGGTCTGTCCCACAAGCACCCCGCTGCCCGGGCAGGGACCTGCTGCACGTATAGGGCATGGCTGGTCACTCCTCCCTATAGTGATCACCTCTGCTCCCTGCTCCAGGTACCACCAGGGCTCACCCAGGGCTGAGCTCCAGAGCAGGCTGAAGGCTCTGCTATCCATGGCCGCAGGCAGGTCTCCAGGCCACGTCTCGTTCCAGGCATCCCACGGAGTACCCCCAGCCAGGCTCAGCTGCTGCAGGGGTTGCCCACGGGCTAGCCAGTACAGAGCACCCCGCTGCCAGTCCAAGAAGAGGTGCTGGATGCTGCTGCGAGCACGGTGCAGGAGGCGTGGGGTCACGTCAGACGCCCGGATCACTCCGATGTCCCTCCGGTTACACGAGAGCCAGTACAGGTCCCCCGAGCGGATGTCCACGCGGGCAGAGCAGACTTGGCAAGAGTAAACAGGCAAACAGTTACGGGGCTGGCCCATGACCCGGCTCCTCCACCTGGGTCCCCCTGCCCCTAAAACCAGGGCACAGCTGCCCAGTGCCTCAGCACAATCCCAGTGTGGGCACCATGGGACTGCTGTGCTCTGCACCCAGGAGATCCTCAGGGAGCACCAGGAAAGGGAGCGTGCCCTCCCTCCACCACCCCAGAGAGTCTCACCTGGCACCCCAGTTGCAATGGCCTCTCTCCTGCCAGGGTGCCCCACGACACGCAGCAGCATCCCACGATCATCTGTCCCATAGAGCACTGATCTCTGCCAGTCCACATCTTGCAGGTGGAGGGGCTCCTGCCACTCCTGAACCTGTTTGCTGCGTGGTCCAGGGCCCACTTGCACCAGGGAGATGGCTTTCCCCGACGCATACACAATGGACAGCTCTGCGGGGTACAAGGGCAGCGTGTGAGCACGGCCCCAGGGGAACTGGATGGGGTCACCAGCATGAACCAAGGCAGAAATGTAACAGCACCGGTGTGCGCTGGGAACCTCATCCCAGCAAAGCTGCCGCCCTTTACAGGCCCCCTCTGACTCCCACAGGGATGCATCCCGCCCCAGGAAGCCAGGCTTATGTTGCAAGACCCTGCTCACCTGCGCACTTCCCCGAGGGTAGGAGGAAGAGGCCCTCTGGACACGCACACTTGTAGCCCCGGGGGTGCACAGGAGACAGGAGGCAAAGGTGACTGCACAGGCCCGGAGCACATGCAGCAGTGTTCCCTGGGAGCAAGGGGACACTAAGAGCTCAGGCAGCCATGACCTCCCCATGCCCCTCCCAATCCCCCAAAACCCCAGGCTGTCCTGGGGCTGGATACAGTCCGGCTACCCAGGCAGGGTAGCAGCACCACGTGAGGTAGGAGGGCTCAGCTCCACCTGAAGCCACGGGACTCGGCAGCTTCCCTATGTGTTCCTATGTCCCCTCTGCCACAACCCCCCAACCCCTCGCCGCAGGACCAGGGGAGCCATCGGGCAGGACCCGGTGAGCTTCAGCACCCAGCGCAGCCTCCCCAGCACCCAGGGGAGCGGCGGGGGTGCTGCCAGCCCTGCACCGGTGCGGGCGCCCGGCAGGCAGGCTACTCACGGGGAGGCTGCTGCAGTGCGTGCAGCACGGTGAAAGCCGAGATGGGGGCACGGAGCAGCACCGCGTGCTCCTGGGGAGAGGCCCGGGTGGCCGACACCAGCTCTGTGCCATCGGTCCAGAAGAACCGGCTCTCGAACACAGCCAGGCCCAGCGGCTCCGTGTGGCTCCGCAGGACGGCGGGGAAGGAGTAGCGCCCGCTGCCATCCACCCGCAGCGTCTCGATGGACTGGGGACAAGGCAAGGCACGGTGACCGTGTGGCACCCCCATACCCCGGCACTGTCCCGCAGCCACGGGGCTCATAGTGGTGCCTTCCCCCTCCCAGCCCCCCAGCCCTGGGCACCGCTCCCTGCTCCCTCCCATGCCTCGGTTGTAGCCACAGAGGAACTGGGGCCACCCTCCCCACTCCCACCTCATCACCTCCCAGCAGCTGGGGGGGCAGATCCCTGCTGCCCCACGTTCCTACCTCTTTGTACTCGCTGATCCAGTACAGCCTGCCAGCCACATGGTCCACGCTCAGCCCCACAGGCTCCTCCATGGACACCACCGTGAGCTCCCGCCGGTTTGAGCCATCCATGCCGGCTGCAGCAACGACTGTCCGGCCCCTCTGACCGCGGTTGACCCAATACAGGGACCTGGGGGCAGGCACTAAGTACCCACTTCACGGCATAACACCGGTGCTGCCACAGCCCCCCAGTAGGCAGGACGCTGGGTCAGCACCAGCATTGCTCACCCAGGAGCTTGGGGGCCAACCCTGGCTCACTCGCTCCTCACCTTGCAGCTGGATGCACTGTCAGCTGCTCCGGTGCCACGTCCTTCCCCAGCACCGTCACGTAGCCCCAGCCGTTGCCCAGCCCCGCGCAGATGGCTGCAGGATGGCTGCTGGCCCAGTACAGCTGCCCTGTGAACCAGTCCACAGAGATGCTGTTCACCTCCCCGGCATCTGCAGAGACAGAGCTGGTTTAAGGCACGTCACCACCTCTCCAAGCCAGGAGGCAAAACCCAGGCTACCCCTTCCTCTGCGGGAAAGGCAGGGCTGGGGTGGCAGGACAGCTTTAGCACCCATCTCAGCCCTGTTACGGCATCCAGCACCCTCGCTCCTCCCCACCTGCATAGAGGGGCTGTATGCCCTTCCCCGGGAGGTGAGCGCGGAGCTCGCCCTCCTCTGTCAGCCAGTAGTAGGTTTCTCGGAGCAGGTCGTACACCAGGGCGCGGGGTTCGGTCTCGGTGGAGAGCAGGGGCCTGTAGGCTTGGGTCCGCACATCCAGAAGGGCTAGGTCCTGCCCCACGGCCACCAGGATCTGCGTCCCGTTGTCTGCCAGGGTGAGGGGGATGCCAGCCGGTGAGCGGGGACGTGGCTAGCTGGGGGCACTGCCCAGCCCTTCAGACAGCCCAGGCTCCCCGGCTCGCCCTACCTGCCACTTCGCAGGCGGTGCCGTGCCACAGGGTGTAGCCCTGGAGGCAGGCGCAGCTGAAACTGCCCGGGCTGTTGCTGCACAGCTGGCTGCAGGGGCTGTACTCCAGGGAACACTCATCCACATCTGTGGGGATAGGTGTAGCCAGGAGCCCGCCGCACGGCTGGCTAGCTGACCCCAGACAGCACCGCCACGGCTCCCCAGGGACCACTGCCAGCCTCCCTAGATACCAGGACCCGGGTCCCAGCCCCAAAACGCACTAGCTGCAGCTGGGACATGGGGCTGAGGCGGGCACTCCCGCGCCGGCCCCGGCTCTGGGGAGACCCTGCCGTCCCCAGAGTGCGTGCACGCCCTGACCTCTCCTTACCAGCACAGCTCTGCCCGTCCGCCTGCAGCACCCAGCCGGCCCCGCAGGAGCACCGCACTCCCCAGTGCGTGTCGGTGCATGTCTCCGCGCAGCCCCCGTTGCGTACAAAGCAGCTCCGACCTGCGGGGACGCAGCGTGAGACAGGACAGCTCTGCGGCTACCCCCGGGGCCCCAGCCACACAGGCAAGTGGCCCGCAGCCACGGGCAACTCACCGCATGTGCTGGGCTCGTCGGTGCCATCCAGGCAGTCATCCTCATCATTGCACATCAGGGACTCCAGAATGCACTTCCCCTCGTCGCACCGCACCATGCCCGGCGGGCAGGGAGCTATGGCACGCAGAGCTCAGGTCAGGAGGACAGACCGATACCAGATGGGCACAGGGGAAGCCACGGGTCCCAGACACATGGGGAAGCCCCGCAAAGCACCCACAGATTCCTGGGATGCTTGCCACCATCCCGAGGGGAGCTGGGGCTCAGGAAGGCAGAGTACCCCCTAATTCACACGTGGCTTGGACAGGACTCACCCCACTGAGGAGCATCCAGCGTGCTCGCTTACCACAGACATCTTCATCCGAGGAATCTCCACAGTCATCAATCCCGTTGCACTTCCACTCGGCCATGATGCACACCCTGTTCCGGCACTGCCACTGCCCAGGCAGACAGGGCTGCTGGGGACAGCCCTCCTCGTCCCAGCCGTCCTCGCAGTCCTGGTGCCGATCGCACAGCTCCCAGTGCGGGATGCAGTGGTGGGTGCCGGGACACTGCACCTTCTTTGCCCCACACACTGAGGGAACAGAGTAGCCCTCACACCCTGCCCTGTGTCCCCAGACACCCCGACTCAGGCAGGCCCCCCAGAAGAGACTACTCACCACAGTCCTGCTCATCAGAGCCATCCGGGCAGTCAGCAGCACCGTCGCAAAGCCAACTGCTAGAAACACACCGGCCATCGTCACACTGCCAAACATGGGGGTCCCCACCGCAGGCAACATCTGCAGGGACAGCACACGGTCACTGGGACCTGCTGCTCTGCCACAACTGCAAGACGACAGCGCACAACCCCTCCATCCTGGCACGGGGCCGGTGCCGGCAGTGCCCGAGGGGCTCTGCCAAGGGGCTGGCCCACAGCAGCCCCCAACAGGGCTTTCTGGCAGGTGGGAGGCTGCCTCGCTCAGCATGGGGTCCGAGATATGTCCCCATGCCACAGATGTCCCTGCAGGGTGCCACACAGGAGCCACCATGGAGTGAGGTGCCCCTGGCCTGCCCCCACCTCCCCCCCCGAGCACCAGGGCCCCTCGGTGCTCGCGCAGCGCAGCCCCCCCGGGGCCACCCCACGACAGAGGATGGGTGCCAGCTTCCCGCTGCTCACCACACTGCTCGTCCGCCCCGTCGGGGCACTGCTGCTCGCCGTCGCAGAGCCAGGGAACGGGGATGCAGCCGGCACCGCAGGCGGCCTGGCGCGAGGCTGCGCACGTGGGGCTGGTGGGCGCTGCGGGAGAGAGGGACCCCGGCCCGCGGTCAGCCTGGGCCCCCAGCACCCACCCTGTGCAGCTGCTCACCCGGGGGGCCCAGCACAGACCTGCAGAGGGGGTGACTGGCCCCAGCCAAGGGCACCCCAGGACCTCAGGGGGCGGCTGGAGGGAGAACTGCAACCTCTTGCTCCCCCCACAGGGGAGGCAGGGACCCCCTCAAGAACCCTTAGGCAGCGGGACAGGGCTCCTCAGGACGCAGGGAGGTGTCAGCATGGGAAGGATGCCACAGGGAGCAGGGACCCCACACACACACACACACACATCACCGTGGGGTGGGGAGAAGGCGGACATCCTAGGCGGCAGGGACAACACACACAGACACACACACACACCCCCCCCCCCCCCAAGCCCATCGCGGGGCACAGCAAGAAGCCCTGAGGCGGCGGGCGCCCTCCAGGATGGGGCAGGGACACCCCCCCCCCCCGCCCCCTCTCCCGCCCTCCCCGCTTCGGCCCCGGCTCACGGGCGCGGCGGGTTCCGGCGCCGGCGGCGGTCCCGGCTACCAGCAGCAGCAGCAGCAGCAGCAGCAGCAGCGGGGGCAGGAGGATGCTGAGGAGGGCGAGGAGCAGGCGGAGCGGCGGCGGGGGGGGCCGGCCCATGGCGGCGGCGGCGGGGGGGGGGTGTGGGGGTGGGCTGGAGGGGTGGGGGGGGCACGGCTCCGGGGGTCCCGGCCGGCGGAGGGGAGCGCGATGTCACCGCCGCCGCCGCCTTTATGCCCAGGCGCGGGCGGCTATTGGGCACCGCGGGCACCGCCCGCTGCCGGCGGGGACCCCCGGAGCCGCACCCCCCGGGGCTGCGCCCGGCGAGCCCCCCCGCCGGGGCCCGGGGGGGGGGAGCCGGCCTCGGGTGGGGCAGCCGCGGTTTGAGGCCGGGCGTGCTCGGGGCCCGCCGCCCCTCTCAAGAGCCGGGGGGGCGCGAAGGGTCCACAGGCCCCCCGCCCCGCTCCCCACCCGCCTCGTTTCGCTGCGTGGGGCCGCCTTATCGGCCGGGAGGTTGTTGTGAGAGCCGGCCGTGTGAACCCGGCCCCGCCAGCACCTGCGGCGGGCGTGGGAAGGCGGCGGCAGCCTTGAACGAGGGGGCACCCTCCGAAAAAAAAAAAAAAAAAAAAAAAAAAAAATTATAAAAAAAAATAAAAACCACGCGAGCCCCGGCGCTGCGCGCAGCCGCCCGCCCGGCCGCCGCCGCTCCTCGACCTTGAGGGCTGTGGAGAAGCCGCTGGAGCACTACAAGGAGAGCAAAAGCAGCGGCTGAGGGAGAAAAACAGCCCAGCAAGGGGATAAGGCACCTGCCGCCGGCTCGGAAAGGAGCCCCCTCCCATCAGGGGGAGCAGAGGGGCGAGGAGATGGCCCCGGGGAGTTCGGCAGGCCTCCCTCGGGGGGGGGGGGGGGGGGGGAAGCTGCCAGTGCGCTGCCCTTCCACGGCTTTTGGCTTGCCACCCGGCTGTGTGTGGCGACACGAGTGTCTGTCTACCCCCAAGACCCGTCTGTGCTTCAAGCACAGCCGTTGCCCGTGGGTGCTGTGCGTTCCTCCTCTCTAGCCTCCCCCTGAAACATCCCCAGGCATGAGCCGAAGCCGGGCAGTTACATGCTCACCGGCACCTCTGTCTGTCCCTGTGATGTTCAGGCACGTACAAGGCTCAGGAAGGGGAAGCTCTGGGATGAACCCCCTCCATGATATGGAAGAAACTGGGTATGAGCCTGGGGGGGCTGGCACAGGAGGGGCTCTGGCACAGCCAAGTCACTTGGGAGCTCAGGGCAGAGGCACCCTGAGGTAGATGGCAAGACCAGGGTGTTGCACAGCTCTGGCTCAGGTGGCCCAGAGCACTGGCACAAAGGTGGCCCCAGGCCCGTCACTTGGCCAGAGAGACCATTTATCCCGGGACATGGTGCCGCAGGAGTGCTGGGTACCCCCCTGCACCAACAGCACCGCGGCACAGCCCTGACACACACCCCTGCCAGTGCTGCAGCCCCGCGGGCAGATTCACCCAGCCACCCCCCCTCTGGGGCAGCAGCCCAGGGCAATTGGTTTTCCCAGGCAATCCCCAGGGAACAGGAGTGTGCGGGTCCTCAGGATGATGAGCATCCCTGGGGCAAGGGACACCCGGCAAGGAGGTCCTTCTGGTCAGGGGAAGGGAGTGGAAAGGACAGATGGACACCCAACAGAGCAGTACCCAGGCACCGCAGAAAGGCCCCCTTGCCCTCCTCACCCCTGCAGGCCAGGGGTTTTCTTCTCTTTTTCTCCCCAGGATGTCCAGCACTGCCTGCACCCAGGTACTAAGCCTGTACCACTGTGAGAGACAACCCAAGGAAGGGGACAAAGAGGCTCCCTCGAGAGCAGTAGCGCTGCGATGGGAAGGAGGAGGACAGCACTTTGGGCAGGACCCAGCAGAGACCCTCCTGCCTCGCTGGGGTGCCCAGCACGAATGGTCCTTTTCCTGCTTTCCACGTCCTTTCCTCAGGCTGGGAAGGGGCCATGGCAGCCGGCCCAGGTGGATGTACAAGCCTTTTAATAGTTCTCTGGGCTGAGGGTTGCAAAGTGCATCGCTCCTGGGAGAATGGTGGGCTCTCCTTGCCCACCTGCCCCTGCCTTCAGTTTAATTCCAGCATGGCCTTTGCCTTTCCCTGAAATCAGACTCTCCCCACGGTGTAACCACACCACCAGAGAAGTATCTCTGCGCAGCAGCTGGCTGGGGAGGGCAGGCAGCTGCAGAGGGACTGTGAAAAAGGATCCAGAAGTTAACAGGTGTAGTAGAAATCCCCCGTGCACTCGATCATCAGCTTGGGGACCTGGGGCAGCAGTGATGGAGATGACACCTGGTGTGGCCAGCCTCTTAAAATGCAGGAGATTTTTTTTAAAAAGCATGATCTTAAGTATTTTAAATATGTGTATAGATAGAACAGCATACAGGTATATGTATGCACAGACAGTGGCCCACTGTACACAATTATATTCATATGCACATACAGTGGCTTTTGCTCGCTGACAAACTGGGTTTTTTGCCCCAACTTCAGGAGAGATCTGTTAGATATTTTCAGATTTTTCTTTACAAATCCATCAGTTGGAAAGTCTCCTCTTCTCACTGACATTTAGATTCTCCCTTCTCTGCCTCCAAAAGCTAAAGGGGGGCTGGAAGATTGCAGAAGGCTCCCGCTGAAATGACAAGGGAGAAAATCTGCATTCACCTGAACAGCAGCATGCAAAATGCTATACAAAAGTCCAGTACCATGTCCCAATAAGTGCAAAATAACATTTTCACCTTTAACTATTCCTAGTACATCAAACATTTTTTTTTCAACTATCCAAAGGCAGCTTCACATTAAACAGTGTGATCAATTTTATATTGTTCACATAAAATTACATGTATCCTTTCTGCTGTATGATTGATCAGATTCTCCTCTCATTATTTGTATAAGATGTTTTAACCTACTCCTGTTCCTTTCTGGTAACTTTTAAGCACACTTTCATAAAGATGAAGGATGTCATGCTTGTAAAAAAAAAAAAAAAAAACAAAACAAAAAAAAACCAACCAAACCAAAACAACCCAAACCAAACAAAAACAGAAAACCAAAACAAAACACCAAACCAAACCAAAAAAACAACCAAACAAAAACCCCTCCATTTCAGTGGGACACCCTGCCTCACATCAGTTATTAAGCTACTGCAATCTTGTTCCCATACAGTTCTACTTGACTCTGCTGTGTGTCCATCCTCAAAATTAAACTGCCTGACAGCTGTTATCTAAAATTTATTCCAGCAGAAAAACCGGATTTCATGAAACACCCATTTCTTCTTAGGAAAACATCATCTTCAATGCTTAAGCTACTAAAAATAAAATTTCAGAGCATTCCAAACTATTTTAATAAAGGTATTTTTAATTTCAGTTTCAAAAACTGAAGCTCTTTCCAGATAACAAAAATCCCCTTTTCAATCCTGAACAAACAGGCTCAATACTCTTGTGCCCAAGAACTACAACTCCTACGTCAAGGTCTGGCCCACAGCATCCAAAGCATCGGCCGCGCTGACCACAACGCTCCTGTGAGACTTGCGGAATGGTGCCCCAGCGCTGGAAGAGTCCCTGACATACCAGGCAATCCCAGCAACTCCGGCCTGGGACAGCCTTGCAAAGCGGGTGACGGATGCTCTGCCAGAGGGACAGGAAATGACTGGAGACTCTGTCCTTCATTTGTCATTTTTCTACCTTGCTCTCTTAGCAGCATTGTATTTCTTTTGCTTATATGTCCCTCCAACCTGCACCCCTGTGGCCAGCACACGTGCCCAGCACCAGCCCCGAAGCAAGTAGCAGCAGCAGCGGCGGCAGCATCTGCCTTGGTGGGTAATTTAATGAGGAACAAAGTGATCTCACAGGTGGCAGCTCCAGCCTCCAAGAGCCTCAGCATAGGCAGGAGGAGCACCGACAGTCAGACCCGTGGGCAAATCCTTCCAAAGGCCAAACAGCCCTGGAAAAATAAGTCTCCAAACCTAAGGCACTGCTGGGGAGGACTAGGAAATATTAGCACCTGCTGTGATACAGACTGGCAAGAAACTTAAAGTAACAGCATCTTTTACCATAGTATCTTTTCCGTTAATTAAAAGGGTTAATTTTGAAAGGAATGATATTCAGGCCATCTGGAGGACTGATTTGATGAATGCACTAAGGAAACAATTTCTTGCTCTTAGCAGTAACAATAAGAGCTACACTGCTCTCATCACCCTAGAAGTGGTTGGAAACTTAATGCACTTGCCCTAACGCCGTTATGTTTCGAAACAGAAGAGCAGAGGATGGTCGTTTTAAGAAGCAAGTGAATTATCAGGATAGGGAAATTGAGTCAATTTCAACCTCTTTCACTGATTCTGGAAAATAAACCAGAAGGTACTGTTTAGTGCCCAAAAGCATCTAAAAAAGTTTGCTTATTTTCGGAGAACTCTAGGCTTGTGACTGCATCTCCCCCACATCCTTGTCATCCTGCTCTTCCCCAGCCTGGTGAGAATTATCTCTGTGAGACCTGGGGAAGATGGAGAAGGAAATCAGGACCTCCACTTACACATAGCACAGCCCCCCCCCGCATCTCCCGTCAGGGCTTCACCCACCCGGGATGCCTGTCCCTGCTGCCACTGGGGAGCAGCAGAAGGCTGCAGGAAGGCCCTGCCTTGTCCTGCTCTTCTCAGGCTCGGGGAGTTATCCGTGAGACTTGGGGAGAACGGAGAAGGAAATCAGGATGCCTACTTGCAGATGCCATAGCCCATGCCCGGCCCTGCAGCACATCCCACCTTCTAGCCTCACCAGCTGCCACCAAACCCTGCTCAAAGCTTCCTTGCGCCCTCACCAAGGAGATGGGACAAGGTGATACAGGCTCTCCTAGGAGGCCAAGCCCACATTTAGCTCAGGACAGGATGATTGGGGGGGGGGGGGAAGTCTCCTAGCTCCGGTATCTCTGACCTGGCTCTGGAGCTCTGATCCTTCCACCCAGGGAGCAGGAAGGAAAAATCACCATCAGAAGCATCTCCCCAGGGTTGCAGTCGTGCAGGTGTCTCTGGGGGATATCTGTGCTAGCAGGTCATTAGGGGCCTCCCGCCTGGTGACACACACACACTCATGTGTGCACATATATACATACACATATATAGATGCACACAGATCTATATGGATATTGAAGGATTATTTCCAGTCCTTTGATACCCTGCTCCTCTGAGGCATCTCCTGCCAGGCAGATCCGTGAGGTCAATTTATCCTGGACATGATATTGAAAGCAATGTGAAGTGCTGCTGTCCCCCACTTGATGCAGGTTATGGCCAAGAGCGTAGGAAGATGGGCAACCCACCCGTGAGTGTCCCTTGCACGGACGGGTGAGATTGCCTGCAAAGATTAAGCATTGCTGTGGCTGGATAAGGGGCAGCATTCACTGATGCTTATAATGACTGCAGATTGAATTCTTCGTTATGGATGTCTGGTCAGCTCTTGTGGGCAGTGGCTGACCCTTCACTGTCTCCTCTGGACTGATCTCCATGCCCCGCCATGCTTTCTGGCACAGTGCCTCCACTCTGTCACACACGCTTCTTATTCAGCCCTCCAGCCAGTCCTGTTTTCAGCCAAGCTGCCACCTCACACCAACGTGTTTCTATCCTTCATGACCAGGACCTGGCAGGTCCTACTGGGACCAGGAAACTTGGAGGCTCCTTACCCCAGAATAACCAGCTGGCCACACCTTGCTCTTCCCCAAACAGAAGTAAAACACTTTGGAAAAAAACAAAAATAAACAAAAAAAAAAAAAAAAAATCAAAACCAAACCAAAAAAACAGAACAAAACAAAAGGCAGAGGTCTTCCTTTCTATTCTATTTTCCCATCCTCTACTCAATAGCTCCAAATTCCTCCTTGTCCATACCCTGTCTCTGGTTCTGCATTCAACACACAGAGCGAACACCCCTGGCAAAGGCACATTCTCTCTGTGTCTCTTGGCTGAGCTCATTATCTAACAGAGTAGAAACCCAAATCATGAAAAAGGTCCTCCTCTTCCAGAAGCAGAGATCACAGATAACCATTAGCATCATGTCACTATTTTTAGCTGCTTAATAAGGCATACCAAGAAAAATAAAATCATCTTTATCATCTCTTTTCTAGATGCACGTAACTTCGCAAGAAAACATCTGATTCATTATTACACAGAAAATTACCCTGACTTTTACATGCCCTCAGAACAGGTCCTCCCCACCCAGCTTTGACCAGATTTCTTTTTTTAGAAGGGAATTTGGCCTTCTGATTTCAAACAGTCTGCAGATTTTCCTTCCTTCTCAATGTACTGAAGGCTTCATCGACACCTGGCCACTGCTGCTAGGCTCAGCCAGAGCAGGGACCAGCTCATACACATTATGGCTTCTCATCCAATTCACCCGTGCACGTTCCCTCCACGAACATCGTGGTGCCGGTTGGGATCTGGATACGCTCAGCCCTCACTGCCAGAAGCACGGTTGGTGTTCTGGACCAGAATATCTTCTCCTTGACTCACAATATTGCCCTGGAGTCACTGGTGCCTGCTCTCAGTGTTTGATTAAAACCTCACCTCCTTCGATTGCTCCAGACCTGGGGTGACGGTGCAGCCTGCTGCGATATGAAGCACGTGGTGAAGGGACTCGTGCAGGAAGCAACAGCAAACTTCATGCCCTACCAACACTTCCAGGGCCACTTTTTTAATGACTCCAAGCAGTACTGGGAGCTGCAGGGAGACAAAGGAAGCTATAAAACAGGCCAGTCTGCCCTCCTCTCAGGCTATCACAGCAGATCTTACTTACTGCCAGTGAGCAGTAAAGCATTATAAGCCAGGGACATCCTGTGCTCCACACATCACCTCCCTTTCTTGTTTCCCAAGGAGCTTCCAACAAAATTAAGGAGGAAAAAAAAAGCCCCAAAACACTACAAAGAAAAAGAAACGATGCTTAAGGAGGGGAGAGAGAACTGGGAAAACATGCAGTTCTCCCCAAAACCTCACCCAGGTTCCAGTGATCAGCATTTCTTGAGCCAGACAAAGTGTCTCCATCTAATAGCTCTTGATGGCTTTCTCTCCAAGGTATCCCTTTTTAAAGTGTTGCAAACCTCAATGTCCCCCCAGCAGGGACTTCCTCCTCTCAGTTCTCCACTGTGGGAAGAAACCAGCTCCACTTGCTTCCTTGTAACAGGACACCCAAGAGCTTCACCTGGGGAAGACAGTTCCTCCTTGCCTGCTTACAGCTGTACCTCATCTGTACTCTCAGGGCTAAATAACCTTTCCCTGTTCCTGGTGTAGATACTATCCCAGGCCTCTAAAAATCCTTGGTGCTCTCCTCTGGCAGTGGGGAGACCATAGCTGTGCTGAGCATCTGAGGCACAGGCACACCTTGGCTGCTGATACACTGCTGCAAGCAGCATTTCCATTTTGCTCTTTTCCTAGCCATTTTTAAGGTCTGTCTCAGACATGGTAGGGGTTAATCCATTCCTTGGCATCCCAAGAGCTGCAGCAGCCAACCCTCACTCTTCAGCCAGAAGGGGAGCTTCTCACCTTGCACCGTTGTCTTCGGTTTGAGCACAAACCCAGTGCAAATCTCAGAGGTAGAATTTCATGTACAGGAGTACTCCTTGCATCTCTGCCTCTACCATGCAGCAAGTTGCCACATATTTCCAGGCTAATTCTGCTGCACCAAAAGCTCTTCAGTGACAGCCAAAAGCATGCTGTGCTAAATGACTGAGTTACCTCAACCTGGCACACACAGAGAGGGGTGACAAGACCAGGTTAACACTGACCGTGGAAGCTCTCCCATTGCCCTGCAGGATGCTGCTCCTCAGCATCAGCACTTGCACTTACTGGAGCAGATGGCACGGTGCACTCCAGGGGAGAGAATGGCAAGTGCTGGAGACCCAAACTGCCTTAAAATAGATGCATGCGTGTTTTTATTCATCACAGGTCATTCACATCTTTCTTCTTGTTTGGCAGTGCTGGAAACAATATTAGCTGCATGGAATATGTGCCTTGCCGTCTGCTTCTCGTACCACAAGAGCATAGAAGACATCTTTTGGTGTGGGGCTGCAGGAATGCTAACATCAGGCTGTCCACAGATCACCTTGAGGATATTAGGCTAGGAGATCCAACAGTTGTGATCATACTGGCTGGACTTGGTACAAGTCTGGTCACTTCCCAAGCACATGATTTGCCTGGGGACTTTTGTGGCCTTCCCCTCTCCTGCTAGGTCTCCAGGCCATAGGTTTAAGAGATGAAAAGCAGTAGGAGGGGGCCAAGGTCCTTGCAGCCTGGCATCACCACGCAGCCCCTGCTGCCAGTCAGTCATCAGCAGCTGTTCCTCATACCTAGCAGATAGCAGGAAAGTGGGCAGTTGGAGCAAGAAGGGCATCAGCCCAGGCAACTACAGCTGTTTGCTGTTGTAGGGTCCACATTTTGCAATAGGCTTTAGTATGTGCTGTATTTAGTCTTTCCTGCTGAGTGTCTGTTTGCCTTGAGTCTGGAACGAGCAAAGAAATCCCAATGCTCAAGCAAAGTGGGGGAGCACTCCAGCAAGATTTGATAGGAGCAAGAGATGTAGGCAAGGTCAATATTCCTCCCTCGTGTAACAGTGCCTGAATCCTACCGATTGCAAAAGTCTCATGCAGGATGACCGTTTTGGCTTTATTTCATGACTCACGACAGCTTTGCTCTCTGCCAGATCAAACTGCACCACACACTGCTTTACACTGACGGGGCTTTTAGCCCCATGCAAAACACTGCTGTTGCCTTACTGCCCAAAAGCAGGCACCCAGGGAGCTGGGGCTGTGTCCAGAGCATCTCGCTTAATCCCACGAATACCAGTCCCCACAAAAATAGAAACAATCGCCTTCTCACGGAGGAGCTTGCTGTATCAAGTTTCTAGCGCTCACAGCAACCAAGATAAATTAGTATTATCTTTGTGGCTGGTAGATTAAATGGTTTCTTTCCTGTAATGCTAAATAAATGAGGGATATTTGTGTGTGTGTTGGGGAGGCAGGGGGTTGGGAATATCTCCTTACCTTTATGGCATATTGTGCACACTTAATTTTTTGCACTGATGACATGGAAAATGTGCTTGAAGCCAAAAATGGAGCATGTTTGCCATACATAGCAAGTGTGTTGGCAGAGAGAGTCTGGTTCAGCTAATCAAGCAGCCCACATTATTTACAACAATCCTAAACCTCCAGCAGGCCCTGCAGTTAGCACATCATCTCCGGAACTCAGCATCTGGGACAATGCTGCTGTGGCAAACTCACTGGGATGAGACTGGGAAACAAGCGGAGGAGAGAGCCCTGTAGCCCTGGCTCTGACACTGCCTCCATTTTCACATAAGAAGTATTCAAATGGGCTTGCCAAGACTGCTTTGGAGGCTAGTCTCCCATCTCAGGGCAGGGTTTTCATTTCCAAGACATAGTCTTTCTTTCATTTTACTGCCAGAATTTTAATCAACTTCAAATGAATAAATGCAAAAGATTTGCCTACACCCTCACTACTGCTCACTGTAACTTCACCTTGTCTCAGGTGGCTGTTGGTAAGACGCCCCACCAGCCCTCCCTGGAAAACCTGAGGGCAGATTTTTAAATCTCCTGTAATTTGGCCTGTCTGTTCAAGCAGGATGCCCAGAAGCTACCGAGGTCCTGATTTTTAAGGTGTGCAAGGCCTTTCTCAGAGACTGGCAGTCTCCCAGGAGGTGCCCAAATGCACAGGGAAGTGCTGACATCCACCCTCCGGAGCACAGCCGCCTCTCGGGAAGCGGACAGTCTCTGCATCTTCCCTTCACGGCAATGTGGGAGTGTCAGTGCTGAGCATTTTGTTGTCCCTTGGAGGGATTGTGCCACTAAGACCCAGGACATAAAGCGCTGCACTCATTTTCTTCTTTTAGGGTGGCACCCTCTCTCATTCCTCCCAGCTCACTCCGGTTTAACCCCATTTCCTACAAGCAGGGGATGTTTGATACTGGCCATTCAGTCTGCAGGTCCCTTTTAAACCCACAGGTCAACAGCAAGCCATAGGTCAACGTTAGGCCCAAGCATAAAGGTGTCCAATACATCCAAGGAAAATTAAGCCCAGTAGAGGTGGGAGACCTCCTGGCAGGACCTACTTTCATCCCTGCAGTGCCACCAGCCAGACACAGAGCACCATGGCAATGCGGGATGCTGGCTCTGCTCTCCACAAGACCACTTGCTTTTCTCCTGCCCTGAGCACACTTGGGACACGCTCTTGCCACCATGAAGGAAGATCTTTGCAGGGAACGGTAGGCTTGTGACCTTCAGCACAGCTCTTTCCTGCAGTGAGTGGATGCTGCCAATCCCTCTGGAAAGCCCCGGGGCTGGCTGTAGCAGCATGTCTGCTGCACACTAGAGCTCTGGGAAGCCACAGATTGCAGCCTCTAGCACGAATGCATGACCTGGCTGCATTTTCTGGGAAACAAAGATGTTTGAGGCTTGGGATCATGACTATTGGGGTCCTGCTTCCAAGGAGTGGAGCTGTGCTGATCCAGCCAAACTCATTCTCCGTGGCCTTGTGACTTTTGGGGAAGTACCAAGGGGCAGATGACACCAAAGTGAGCAGACAGTGCTGCCTGACCTGTCTGGGAGGGAGATGGGAAGGGTGCATGGGATGCTCTCATTCAGGAGATGATGGGTGTGATTGGCATTGCATCCCACATGGCTGGGGGGAGAAGCTGTTCTGAGCAGGCTGTGTGGTGTGGAGATAGCAGGGTAAAGACAGGGCAGCCCAAAATCTTCAGTGTGTGTGAGCCGTCCATATATCTAATGTGTGCTGGGATGCACATTGCCTTATTCACGAAGCAAACACACACGATTAACCTAGCATCCACCATCACAGGCCCCATCTCCAATTAAGGCTGTCCCAGGCCCTGTGGGGAGATGATAAAGGCTACAGGAGATGAAAAGTAACTGGGACAAGCTCAAGGGCTATGAAACTTCCTCCTCTATTAGCCGTACATGCATATAACCTTCCAGGCTGTTTGGTTTTTCAGAGATAACCCTGGGGTTACACACTCAGGAGCGCAGTCTGTCTGAGCCTGCCAGTGCCTCCCAGCCTCGGTGAGAGCCCCAGGACCAAGCAGCCTCCAGGGCAGAGCACAGCACAGCACAGCACAGCACGAGGACCAGAGGGCAAGGCAAATAACTGTGGCTTATTTAAACAGCACCAGCCTGGCAGCAAAAGGTCAAACGGCAGGAGTGAGGCTCTGGCAGCTTTTGGCCTTGCAGGACTACCACAAAACCAGCCGCCAGATGTTTCCTCAAGCGCCCTGCCTACCTCTGGGGGAAGGGGAGAAGTAAGATGCTCAGTCTCAGTGCAGACAGCCAGGGTTTAGCTCCTTGGGGGGTGGCTGGTGTTACGTAGTCACTGCCGAGCCATGCCAGCCTGGCAGAGCACGAGCACCTTGTCCTGAAGGTACCTGAGAGGCGATCGGGGACCTGCCAAGGCCTGGCTGTGTCCCAGCAGGATGCTGGGGGAAAGCTTCTTCTCAGAGGGGAGTCCGACCCCTCTAAGTCACCTGAGAGGGACACGGGAGGCTGGTGGCTCCTCTCCCCAGCTGCAGCTCCAGGCCTGGCAGGTGACTGTGTTGACTTTGTGCTCCAGGGCTGCGCAGGCACATGTGCAGAGCTCACCACCCCACGCAGCAGCTCTTCTCAGAATAAATCTGGGACTTCAGCCCCAAAGCTGGCAGCGCTCACAGCACACCACCTCCATGTGATTGCCAGCCAGCACAGAGCCCACCGCTGCCCATGTCCCAGTCAGGCAGGGAAAGGCCTTTAACATATGTGCCACCTACCACCGGGGAGCTTCAAGACACTTCCTCAGATCTCCTTTTCCACCATCACAGTCCTGCCATCGGGCAAAGCAGAGGGCCCATTCCCATCAGCTCAGCTTCGGGCAAAGTTAAAGTGATTTAGTCTGAGATTCCTTGATGCTCCGTTTCTGGCTTTTGGAGCCCACTCCCTGGCCATGCTCAGTTTCTTGCACTTCTGTGGACATAGCAAGGCTTTCTACTGCTACGTTCAGCCCTTGTTTCAGTTCGCTCTTGAACAGCACTGCAGGGTAGAGAGATAGAATGGAAACATAGTAGGCCAGGAGCAGAAAGGAAGAGAAGCTTGAGCAACTGTCTGCAGCTGGCTTCCCAATAACTCTGCGTGCGTTCGGGGAGAGAATTGCTGCCAGAGGATTTTCGGCGTGTTTACATTGCATCTCCACTGGATATGAAACAGGCACTTTAACTCAGCGGTCTCTTTGCCAGCCTTTCAACCACCTTTGCAGAGCTGGGACTCCCGTGTTCCTCCTGTGTTTGCAAGAAGGGAGAGAGCAGTTTCCGCTGCCATCCTCCAGGCCAGCCTAGAGGAAAAGTCTGGGTTAGACTAAGCTCTGTGCTGAGAGGGACCCCGAGGACAGGGCTGCACAGAGGCACTTGCTTAAGGCACAGCTGCCTGTGCCTGAGGCGGATCAGCACTGACCTCCCAGCAAGTCCAGACAGCCAGGGAAAAGAAAACCTCGCAGTCCCCAGAGGGATGACAAGGGAGGCCACGGTGCTGCTTGCTGGAGGCATCTTCTGGAAGGCATTTGCTCACCATGTTTGTTTGAAGCCTGGAGTTAAGGTTGAACTAATCAGATGTTAGTCTTGTGTGCCCCAAAGAGCCCCCTCCACCGACACAGGGGATTTTGCTACAATATCCACAGGGCACACGTCTTTGTTGGCTACAACCGCTCAGTGTGAGCACCTCCTTGCTTTTGTCTCTAAACTGAGTCCAGGCTGAAACTGAAAGGCATTAAACAACTGAAAAAAAAAAAAAACGGAGAGAGATTGAATATCCTTTTTCATAAGATGAAAGGAAGAGCAAGGTTCGGACATGGTTTACTTACAGGTTAAAAAATAGTCTCCAATGGTCACACGGCCACACAGTAGCTGGCTGCCACTTTGTTTGGCACTGGGCTTTATCTAGCATGCTCCTCCAGGGTGGCAGCCCATGCCTGCCTCTTGTGGTCTCTAGCTTACGCCAGAAAGGAGTACACCTTACCGCATGCGGGGGCCCACAGATCAAGATATCTCAGGTGATATCTTGGTGACCTCTTGGATGACACTCTGACAGCAGTGCTTTTGCATTTGAAGCACAGGGCACGTGCCATACAATTTGAAGGGCTGCCTGGCACCCTAGGAAACAATAAGAAACACAGCTGGCAAGCAGCTGGACCGGGCAAGGCAGTCCAGCTTGCGTGGCTCAGCATGCAGGGCCACTCCTCATCACCCAGGGGTTCCACGGAGGCCAGCTCAAGCTCTGGGGACTGCCCGGGAAAACGACCCCTCTCCTCTTGCAGCTCCGTGGAGGGCAGGCAATGGACGGTCTCCCCAGTGCCTTTGAGATGCAGCATGTGTCACTCGCCCCATGCGAATCTCCTTGGGAGTGAAATGTGACACTGAGTATGTGAGGCAGGTGTCACCTCCCTGCATACCAAACCCCACTGCCCCAATCCATGTGTCCATATGAGGCATTCCCCAGCTGCCCTAATCAGTATTTCAGGACCACTTGAATTCTTGGCTCTTATCAGGCTTTTTCTAGACACGTGAGCCCTGGAGTTCAGATGCCACTGGGCCACATCTGGGCCCTTCCCTGCCCATGTGCTGAGCCATCTGCACAGAAGTTGGGGTGCCAGCGCTGACATAAAGGGCAGCTTTTGGATGATAAACTTTTTTTTTTTTTTGCTCAGAGGATCACAGAAATCATAGACTCTCAGGCTGCTACTTCTCATGGCCATGTTTATTATCAAGCAGAGACTCATTTCACCTGCCACAGGGCAGGCACCTTTGAGTTTTACTCCAGTGATGCTCACCAGTGCCCTCACTGCTGGCCTCAGCTCTCCCAGTACAGGGTGGTTGGAGTTACCAATGCTGCCAGGGTTCTCCAGCTGAAGCATGTAGGTGGGGAGACTTCATCTCAGGGTAGCCGTCGCCACCTGCCTCCACAGGCAATTTCAAGCTATTTTCAAACCCCAGAAGCATTTCTACACAGGATCTCTTGGGTAGGGAGGAGGAGTTGGGCAGCCTTGCTCTTTGCTCTGCAGCTGTCCCTCTGCCCATATGATTTTGCCTTCTGTGAAGATTTCTAGGGAGATATTCCAATATACCTGTGACACTGAGCGAGCTTTTTTGTGAGTCTTTAAGCTCAAATGTGGACCATCTCCCCACACACCCTGTCTGGTAAGGAACTATGGCAGATGCCTGAGGAAGAGAAGAGCTGGACAAGCCTGTAGAGATTCCTTTCTGGATTACTTTCCCAGCCAGCTAAATTTGCAGATCAAGGATTTCCTGAAAAGGCAGGAGTGTCTTTGTGGGCAACGGTGGCATTTTTTCTTCTGTGAATGTGTCTGGCCCCTTTTTGAACTCACATCAGTTTTTAGCATCCACAAGGTCCTGCAAAAGGGAGCTGCGTGTTTTACGTACACCTCCTTTACAAATGGAAAAAAATAAGAGTTGTCTGATGCTCGCAGCCGATGGGATGATGGGATCTCTGATACAATCTTTGTTCATGTGGAAAGTCCTAGACCAGGGTGAGTGGTGAACCAAACCAGCCAAACTTCCTCCGGCCAGCAGTGCAGACGGCAGGTGAGCGCGTCGTGGGGAACGGCGATACCCAGCGCAGGCCCGTCTGGTCCGCGGCGGGAGCCGAGGCCGGCAGGAGTCTTCAGAGGTGCAAGAGTCACATCGCGCGCTGCGGGCAAAGGTCTGTGAGCCAGATCACCTGCGCACAGCCCACAGATAGGCTTGTTTGCTTTATGCAGAATAAGATACCTCTGTATTAGTAAGAGATTCATGTGTTTATCTTAGATTAGGACAACTTGGCTTTCGCATATCTGATTGTTTCCTACAGATTAGGACAATTTTGTATCAGTAATAAATGAATTAAAGGAAGGGCTTTGCTCTGAGACAGTGTAGTGAGCTCATCTTCATCTACTGCTTCCTACCTGCAGAAGCTTTGACTAAACCATTTATTTTTTGTTCTTTCTTTCTTTCTTTCTTTCTTTCTTTCTTTCTTTCTTTCTTTCTTTCTTTCTTTCTTTCTTTCTTTCTTTCTTTCTTTCTTTCTTTCTTCTTTCTTTCTTTCTTTCTTTCTTTCTTTCTTTCTTTCTTTCTTTCTTTCTTTCTTTCTTTCTTTCTTTCTTTCTTTCTTCCTTTCTTCCTTTCTTCCTTTCTTCCTTTCTTCCTTTCTTCCTTTCTTCCTTTCTTCCTTTCTTCCTTTCTTCCTCCCTCCCTCCCTCCCTCCCTCCCTCCCTCCCTCCCTCCCTCCCTCCCTCCCTCCCTCCCTCCCTCCCTCCCTCCCTCCCTCCCTCCCTCCCTCCCTCCCTTCCTTCCTTCCTTCCTTCCTTCCTCCCTCCCTCCCTCCCTCCCTCCCTCCCTCCCTCCCTCCCTCCCTCCCTTCCTTCCTCCCTCCCTCCCTCCCTCCCTCCCTCCCTCCCTCCCTCCCTCCCTCCCTTCCTTCCTTCCTTCCTTCCTTCCTTCCTTCCTTCCTTCCTTCCTTCCTTCCTTCCTTCCTTCCTTCCTTCCTTCCTTCCTTCCTTCCTTCCTTCCTTCCTTCCTTCCTTCCTTCCTTCCTTCCTTCCTTCCTTCCTTCCTTCCTTCCTTCCTTCCTTCCTTCCTTCCTTCCTTCCTTCCTTCCTTCCTTCCTTCCTTCCTTCCTTCCTTCCTTCCTTCCTTCCTTCCTTCCTTCCTTCCTTCCTTCCTTCCTTCCTTTCCTTTCCTTTCCTTTCCGTTCCTTTCCGTTCCTTTCCGTTCCTTTCCTTTCCTTTCCTTCCTTCTCATCTCTTAGCTACATAATGCTGGATTTCATACCATACTGATATATGAGTTCTCCATGTCTTACCTGCCTCTCATCATTCTGGTTTTGCCCACTGCATCACATACTCTTAATTTTAAGCACCGTGGGGTTTTGCCTGTTCCTGTGAGAGCTGTGGTCCTCTGAGATGGGTCTGTGAACACCCACAGATTGCATCAGGGGGATCAGTAGCCACTGATACTTCCAGGGGGCAACAGGTAAAAATGAGGAAATATAATCATACAATCCTGGACAGCTTTATGTGGAAGGGAACTCTGGATGTGTCTGTCCCGTCCCCACTCCTTGTGTGAGGGCCCCCCTCACAGTCACGTCAGGATGTTTGGGGCCGCATCCAGGTGAAGCTTGATGGTCCCCAAGGATGGAGATGCCATGCACTGCTGCCCCATTCTTCTGGAGCAGAGGGTTTTCCACCTATCCCACCACAGGTCCCTGTGTTGCAGAAGTACCTGTCGGCTCTTGTCTTTTCACTAGGCACATCTGGGAAGTGTTTGGCTCTGCATTCCTGGTCTACCTCTCAGGCAGTGGAAGATGCATCTGTGGCCCCATCGGCCACGTCTCCTCTGGGCTGAAGAAGCCCGGCTCACTCAGTCTCTCCTTAGACGCCACGTGCTCCACACTCACCAACTCGGTGGCTGCTGCCAGGCTGCAGCTTGTCACCGTTTCTCACATACCAAGGGCCCAGACTGGGCACAGTGCTCCATGTACAGCCTTGGCAGTGCCTGGCGGTGGGGAATACAGCCCTGGTGATGATTTAAGAGCCTCAAATTTTGGAATGACTTGGAAAAGGCAATTAAAGCTGGAGTGTGGCGCTGTGCCCTTGACATTTCACAACCGTGCCATCAGATCTTAAGGCAATAACATACCCATAAGGGAGAGTGGGCTGCAAAACAAAGGAACTCCACTCAATAGATAGGATACATGCTTGTGCAGATAATAAATGCTGGGGGCCAGCAGCGCCATGATACGCAGCGGTCAGGCCTGTGACAGACTGTCCACTGCAGCGTCTGTACCAGATGGGGACATTGCCTGCTTTGCAATGTTAGTCTCAAGTGTCCTTCCTGCCCTGAGGCAGCTGCCTCCTACACTTTATTTAGGGATTTATTTTAAATATATTATTTAATTTCAGAAATCTCTGTGGTCTGCTTTCCACTTAAGTCTTAATTTGCAATTTATGTTTTATATTTTCTATTACAAATTGTATGTTATAGCTAAGTACAAACATATTTATCGCCAGAGAATGGATAAATATGTATTTTCATATTTATGGATGTCTCCCATGCCTCATTACCCAGACTACAGGGCAGCAATGAGCCAGGAGTACTCTTGAACTTGGGCCCCAGCTGATGTGAGAGCTGAGGCTGAGAGCAGCCAAGCACTGACACACAAAGCCAGCTCTGTGATCAAAGCCCCTGGGTTAACCAGGGGCCATCAACTGCTGTTTATAGCTGCCTTAGCTCACATTTAAGTGGCGGCTTTAAAAAGCTCAGAGGCAGTTTGGATGCCAGAGTGGCTCCGTCCTGCACGTGCAACACATGGTTCCTTGCACAAGAATGGTGCAAAGCCCAGATTGTGTCATTGCACAGGCTGGATCGGGCCCTGACTGCCAGGGAGGCTGCAAACAGCTTGGGCTAAGCTGTTCATCAAATAGTATTTGGTTATTTTAGTTGATTGAGCTACAAGCTAACTGCCTGCTTTTTGGAGGACCCAAGCAAATCCGTTACCTGAGCAAACCCCACCACAACCACAACTCTAGTGGCTGTGGGACCGAGGGCTACAAAGGTTCTTCCCAAAATTGTCAAACAGCTCAAACCCAGCTCACAGCAGCAACAACCTGAGCTGCATTAGGCCTTGTCAGGGCTCCCATGGATGATCCAACCAGCAATGAGCTTGAGGGAGGGGAAGTTGGAAGACTGGACTCGAAGTCTTTTCAAGACTGTGCAATCAAAGAGAGTTGAGAAAGTTGGTAGCATTTGAGGTGGGGCAGCCCTCCGTGGGGCAGCCAGCCTATATATACAGCCCTTCTCCAGGACATGACAGCACCTTCCTGTCTCTGGGATGTCCTGATGATGAAATCTGAAGCGCTCTGTGAGTCTCAGGTGATAAAGTTACAGCAGCCAGCTTCAGAAAACACAGTCTTTGGCCTTTTCCAGGCTGTCACTGTCCTCAAAGCCTGAATGGCACAGGAAACCTTGTGTTCTGAAGGGACCCTTACAGGAATGGAAATAATTCGTGTAGAAAGTTCAGTATTGCCTGCAATTTTTCAGCACTGCACTATTAGCTTTGATGGAGTGGTACTGCACAAAATTGGACTAATGCAGTGCGGGTCAAAGTATTTTTGAAAGATTAGGAGAGATGGCCTACCAATAGAGACTGAGTGGAATTTGGCTTTTGAAAAAAACCACCTGAGTTACCACTGTAGTTCTGGAGGTGAAAAAATATCAAAACCTAAGACAGCTCAAAATCTGTAGGACCAATTTTTCTTTTTTCTCTGCAACTGAGAAGCTCAACATCAGATGATGTTCTGCTCTTCGAGCTTATTTGAGCACAGGGCATAACACGGAACTCTTATATCTTTTCATACAGACAGATTCTTAACACTAGCAGAAACATCTTTGTGCAAGATTGTGTGTCCATATGGGTAGGTGTGTATGTGTGCATGTGAGAGCCACACTGATGACCACACTGCTGTCTTCTTGCACAAGAAAAAGCAACATTGCATTTATTTCCTTTCTCAAAAACCAGTCATCCGAAATACAGCAGTCACCGGGGACGTTCAGCTGCTAGGCACTATTGCACCTCTTCTGGATTTGTCTCTCCTTAATCAGGAGCAGATAAGTCAGCAAAACCAATTCCCAGCCTACTTGCAATGACTTTCGGAACCATCATACTTATTTCAATTTACTGATTTTCTTACAGCCCCCGGCTATTGCTTGTTTTTTTTCCAGCTTTGCTGGTGCCGCCTGGTTCAGATCACTATAGGCTGGTGTCCTGTCTTACAAAGCCAAAGTCCTTCTCCTTCGCTACTTGCTGTG
Organism: Tyto alba; assembly: GCF_018691265.1. NCBI lineage: Eukaryota > Metazoa > Chordata > Aves > Strigiformes > Tytonidae > Tyto > Tyto alba. Next base: position 9,879,278 of record NW_024881327.1, read on the forward strand.
TCTGCACCACCTTGATCTGCCTTCCAGCACTTTAACTTCTGCTCAGGAACAGTGGCATCCAGGGAAAAGTGATGGACACCAACCAGTTTGTTTTATTTTCTGGGAGGGGGTTGCATTTTCTTGGTTTTCAACCCCTGCAGGGTCCCAGCGGCTGCTGCTCAAGGCTGGCAGCACCCTTCTCTCCCGCCCACCATCCCACGCAGATGGAAGCCGGGCAGGTCAGTAACAGGAGATGAGCAAAGATTAGAGGAGGAGGGACAAAGGAGACAGCCAAAAATTCTCGCAGGCTCCACAGGCTTGAGACATGCACTGTTCCTGGCTGTCAGCGCTGGAATGCCGCTTAATGTCCTGTCCGATGGCCTGACTTCCTCCTCCCTGACCAGAGCCAGCAGCAGGCTTCCTATGAATAACCAGCCTGCTTTCCAGCTCCTGTCAGAGTTATTCCTGAGCTGGGTGTGTCTCCGGGTTGCAGGCACACTTCCTAAATTCTGCCTCAACCAATCCAAGTTTAGAAGTCCTTGCTGGTGGAAAAATGCTGTGCATTACCGATTCCTGCTAGGTGCAGGTGAGATGAGCTAGATCTTCCGAGATGAGGCAGGGAGAGAGCTGTCTCTGCAGGATCCTAAGCACTCAGGAGAGGAGGCAATGCCAAGCTAGCTGCAGACAACAGAGGTATTTGGATGCACCAAACCTGGAATCTCAAGTGACTTACTTGGCTGCATTTAATGTGCAACTTCAGAAGCACAAGATCCCCTGAGGGATATTTTTTGCTAGCAGTCAGTTCCTGCAAGAAGGAAACTTCAAGCTTCTGGATAATTGGGTAAATCCTTGAATATCACCAGTTTTGGGGTTTTTGTTTGGTTGTTTTTTTTTTTTTTTTTTGGTGTTGGGTTTTTGTTTTTTTTTTTTTTTTTTGGTTGGTTTTGTTTTTCCCTGGGATTAAATGAAAACTTCCAGAAGGCCAGGTTATACTTTGTTGGTTGGTTTTGTTTTTCCCTGGGATTAAATGAAAACTTCCAAAAGGCCAGGTTATACTTGCAAAATGTTTTCAAAGGATATAAAAGCTGATGATGGTAGTATCTCCAGCTGACCTCCTCCTCCAATACTTTCTGCTCAGTTCTTGCCTTTACCACTGACATTGCCTTTGGTACTTGCTCAAGATACCATTTAAAAGTCAGGCATCTTGTTCCTGCTGATTTTCAGATTCCCTCTATAGTGACTGCACAGAGACAGGCAAGTCCAGAAAACAGCAGATCCCATCTTTCATTGACACTAATCTTGGGATGAGACAAAATGCTTCATGGAGGGACTGTCCATTCTCTGCTGCAGCACAGAGAGCCTGGATACTGGCAGAGGCTCAGCTGAAGGGCATGAACCCCTGAAAAGAGCTTAGGATCATATTTATCATGAAGAACTACATGCACTCCTCAGTCTGGCCTTTTATCTCTCAGCCTTCATCAGCATACAAGCGACTTTCAGGCAAAGCAGTCTCTCACACAAAGATAAGCCCTATGAGTCGCCAGGCCTGGGTTACATGCAAGTTCCCAAGACATCTGCCCCACCAAACAAGATTTGTGGTTTTTGTAGGACACCAAAGTTAAAACATGCATTGCTCCACTATGACCTATGCATCTAGGGCAGATCCAAGCCCAGCCAGTCGGACACTTGTAGAGGGTAAACAAGGCAAGCTGTCAGTGCAGCTGGACTGATTCAGCCTGCCTGAGAGGAGCTGAGCATCCCTCTGTCTCTGCAATCACTCACATCAGTGTATCGATGGAAATAGCCCCACTTCCTTTTCATACACTTGCCACTCCAGCCCAATCCTTGCTGTCCTTCTGCAAGAGCACATGGGGGATTTGGACAATTTGAGGTTCTAGTCCAGGCTGTGTCTTCATGCTCCTTTTTCATGTAGGAGGGCACGTACTGCTTTCAGACACATTATTTTTTTATTATTGTTTTTACACATATCTGCACAGCCTGGTATTCCTGGGTTCAAGCAAACAGCAGAATGGATGGAAAGCCACTGTGTTTCTCTGCATCAGCTGAAATATAACAAAGAAAAGTTTCTGGGAGGTCAAACCAGACATCTTCATAGTACATGTTCAGTAGGAGAAGGGATGCTCTCAGGGAAAAAAAAAAAAAAAAAAAAGGAAGGATGGGTACACAGTTGTTGCACTGCTTTGTGCAGTCTTGGGGCAGAAAACCAACCTCCTTTCTTTTGCTATGATTTTTCCAGGACTTCACTGATGGGAATGAAATCTTCTGTAGACTGCATGAAGACAAGGTCTTGGAGAAGCTCTCTGAAGAGAATGTCATAGATATTGAGAAAGCAGGCGGTACCCTTCTCTTCTTGGAGGGGCTCACCCAGTCTTGGGTCCCAATCTCCAGGGAAGAGGTTGCTTTAACTTGGAACCTACATATAGTATCTCACCTTAGCACAGCTATAACATTTTTGACAAGCACATTGTATGCCTGGCCAGGGACTTACCTCTTTGTTCTTGCCTGCCTGTCATTTGGTCACTTTACTGTCATTTTGTCTCCCTGTGCTTCCCTTTGGGCTCTTCCTTTGCTGGAAGCCCATTCCTTTTTTCTCTGTGGGTAGCAGTTTTGCTTAAGGCATTTGGAGTAACTTATTTCCATTCATTCTCAACCCGTAAGCTCCCTTTTTTTTGCAAGGATTTTCATGGTGTCTCTTGCGGGGCATTTTTATTGTTAAGAACCAAAAATTTTATACTACTCAGTCTTTCTATCACACACAGTACCAGGCCAGGCTTTGCATCTGGCCCCACACTATCTTCTCTGTGCATGCTGGGCTGGAAGGGAAGGTACCATGGTCTTTGGCAGGGCAGAGTACATGTTCCTCGGGGTGCTTGACCATGAGCGCGTACGAGATCCAAAGGGAGCCATGCACATTTATGCCAAGGTAAATACCCTCCCTCGGGCCTACAGCCAATGTATTGAAGTAACTCTTAATTTCTAGACACAGTCAAGAGAAGCACTGGGGCCTCTGCCTTGGAGCACAGCTCCCCAAAGCACAGTCAAAAGCCTTAACTGAGGGTAGGATTTCCTTTGGTACTGGGGCACGTTGAATGCTCTTTTCTTGATTTCCTGGGACGGCCACAGGAGTTTGAGACCTATGGAAATAAAAGAGGGGAATCCCAACGCCCGACAAGACTCCTCAAGTCTTTTTTTTTGGTGGAGCCGTGTTTTCTGCGACCCTACAGGGTCTGGAGAGAGGCCTGGCAACACAAGGAGCTCCCCAGCAAATGAAGGACAGGCCTCAGCACGCAGTTGCAGCTAAGACCAAGTTGATGGTGAACTGTAGAGTAAGAGAAGTCATGTCTCCTACAGATTTCTGTCCTGTTGCCCCTCCCTCCCGCTTTCGTTTCCCCAGCTTTTTCCACCGCTCCAAGATCAGCCCCGTGCCATGTACTACAGCTGGCCAAGGGGCTGTCAGTGCTGGCTGGCCAGCTGGTGCAGGCCATTGCAGCCAAGCCCCACTCTGCTTTTGCTCAACAAGGATGCTCACCGGGCCTCTCTCCACCAGCTGTTGAGCCTTACAAAACTTAAAAGGGTCCTGTAAGCTTCCCACTACCCTGTCAAGTGTGGCTGAAACCCACCGACATGTCTAGAAGGGATGAGGGAGGAGTGGCAGCCAGACAGACACCCAGCTCAGCCATGGGTACGTCATTTCTGGAGGATGGCACGTCATGCTGCCAACTGCCACCACTTGTGGGGCTCTGCACTGGCCTGGCTGACTGTCCCACAGTGCCCCAGTGCTGCCCAAAATAGCCTCTTCCGTTTTGGTCAGGCTTTCCTCCCTGGCCACATGTCCTCAATGGCGAAAATGACTCCAAAATTAGTTTCTCTCTCAGCATTTTGATATGAGGCAACATCTGATTAAAATTACTTCAGAGTTACCCTCACAGCCTTGTCACAGGCAGGTGGACTTTAACAAAAACCCTCCTCTGCTTGGCGCAAGCATCACGGCCTGGCTCAAAGGCAACAGCAGCAGTTTCTCAGCGCTGCCAATCTGGAAATTGCCAACAAGAAAGCACCAACATTGCAACAGCATCAGCTGCACCACCACGGCGGGCACCGTCTGCCTCCGCGGGCTGCTGCAGCGAGCACAAAGACCTTCACCACTGCCCCAAGCACTTCCATCAGCCAGGGATGGAGACCTCCCCAAAAACTGTGCCGCCGGGTGCTCCCGGCCAGGCTGGGGCCACAGTGGGGTGTGGAGATGCAGGGGGCTGGAGCGCTCGTGCCCATTGGCAGCAGCAGGGGATGGATGGCAGCTGGAGCGGTAAGGAGAAGAGGGTAGCAGGAGAGGGCTGCTGATTTTGGAGAGGGCACATGGCGTGGGATGAGGTGGCCCGTGGCAGCAGCCCCGGGCGCAGCTCCCTGGGCAGTGCTGTTACATCAGCTGCTCCACCGGTTTACAACACTCGCCCTTGAGCCTTGGCCCTGCAGCCTGCTGCGGTGTGGACATGTTGCACAACACCCCCGGCCCTGCTCCTCTTCCCCGCCGGGGTTGCCGGGAGGCCGAGGTGTTGCAGCAGCCTGATGATTCCCAACAGGGAGAAGATGCTCCATCCACCCCTGCCTCTAGCAGGGCACCGGAGGAGGTGGCAGGACCAGGGTGTCCCCAGGGACCTGCTCAAGCCTGCTGGTCGAGGTGGCTCTTGAGGCACCGTGGCCTGCCCCACAGAGGGACAGAGAAGCTCTGCCCCCCTTCCTGCAGCAAACCAGCAGGGCCATACCCCAGGGGTGCGGGAGCCACCATGTCCTGTCCCAGGAACAGCTCCCAGAGCTGTCTGTCATGGATGGGACTGGTTTTTCAACGCTCCCCCAGGGAGAAACACCCCCGGAGCCTCTTCCCTGTGCCAGGGAGCAAGCTCTTCCTCATCCCTCAGCAAGGCGAGAGGGGTGGAAAGCTGTGGGGAAATCACAAAGACCACTGTGCAAGAGCCTAGGACAGACCTAAATATAGCCACTATCTCAGCTCTCCAAAGATAACAGCCTGTGTCCACAGCCCGCCACAACGCCCTGCCCCGACTTCCACCTACCTTTGCTTCGGGGGCAAACACCGAGCAGCAGTTGTGAAACACCCTGCCCCCCTCACGGCAAACAGGGCTTGTGTTGCGGGGCAGAAACACGCCCTGAGCCACCTTGCACGCGTTCCTTCCCCAGCGCTGGGGGCTGGCTGGCCAAAGCCCGCACAGCTCAGGGGCTACCGACACCTCCCTCTGCACCTCCGTGGTGCCAAGCAGCCAGCAACACGCAGGAGAAACCTGCGGCAGAGCGGAGTGACAAGTGTAAGTTGGGTCAGGGCTTCCCAGTTTTTGGGCTCGCCCCATTAAACTCACCGCTTCCACCCTAATCCGTCTGGTGTCCCAAGATCAGCAGCGCTGAGCCAGGCTGAGGTGGCCCTGACTGGAGAAGGGGAGGCAACAGTGGAGGGGGCCTGGGCCGTGACCCCCTTATTGGGTCTCTGTCTACTGCTCCTGGGAAAATCTGAACATGAGTCCCCTCATCCCTGCTGTAAACCCCATTACTAATTAGCACGTGCTGAAATCCCACCATACCCTCAGCACATCAAATATTACTGTAAGTCTGCAAGACCCCTGCAGTGGGTACATCTTTCAGCTCTCTCTCCCCAACTTTAAATCTTATCACTGCCTTTATCTAAAAAGGCTTTATAAAACAAAAGACAGTGTGGTTTTTTTTCCCTTAACAAACCCCTTTTGCCTTGCAGAGTAGTAGGTTTATGAAATGGCACCTTCCAGCAGGAAGTCTCTGGCTTTAACAATAGCTGTGTGTGTTTCCACAAGTTAATTGAAAACAAATGTTGACACTTCAATCCAGCTTTTATGCTCTGTAAGGGAGGCGAGAGAGAGTAGCATTGCTCACAGCTGTGCGGTTAGAGGCCAGATGTGGCACAAAAAGAGGCAAATACTCTGATCCCCACTGCTACCATGGGGAGAAAGTAGATGCACCATCCCCACCTTGCAGGAGCCCTTACAGCCTCTGCTGCTTGCCCATGAAGGTGGCATTTGTCCCCAAACCTGCTTTGCTGCCAGGGTGGCCAGCTCCACGCATGCTGTTTGCATCGCTGAGGACATCGGGCTCTGTGACGAAGGGGACTCAGAAGCAGCCCCGGGGAGCAGAGATGGGAACTGGTGGCCGGGAGGACCCCTTGGCCCAGCTGGCCCTGCAAAGCAACCGGGGTCTTTGCCAGAGCATCAGCTCGCTTGGCAGATGTTTTCAGGGTGTCGGAAACATCTATCCAGTTCTGCACATGTGCCTAGACAGGGACTCCCTTGGGGCAGCTTTCTGTGCCAGCTGGGTCCTGCAGGTGTTTTTTCCTACCGGTAAGTCACCTCTATGAGAAAGTCATTTTTTCCACTCCACACTGTAAATATTGTCTGGAGAGAGGATTGTTGAGTAGCCCCTGGAGACTTCTGTCCAGTGCCAGGACAGACCTGCAGCCTGGAGCTGCAGTCACAAGATGTGGATGTGTAAGTAAATGTCCTCCCCACCCGTCCCTGAGCACTCAAACACCCTGGGCCAGCTCAGCTGAAAAGACCAGTGCCCTAAGGAGGCTTTCCTGCCTCAAGAGCACGTTCCTGTAGGTTTAACCCTTATCTGCTTATTTGCAACATCCACAAAGCCCCACTCTGCCCTTCTGGACAGGTAGGGACGGCACCGCAGCACAGGAGCCGTGTGCTGCAGCAGGACAGAGAGGGACTGGGAGCATCCAAGGCCTGACACAAGCTTGTACCTTCTGCCAAAACAAGCCAGGGAAAGGCAGAGGGGCTGCCTTTGCAAGATTCCCCCCCACAAAGGAGAGAATCCCTTAGGTTTGAAGGGTTTCTCCAAGCCTGGAAGCAGCCAGGCCCACGCACACAGGGACTGGCATTGGGGTGATCAACGGGGGGGCTGGCGAGAAGCCCCGTGGGGCAGAGCCGGTGGGTAACACCAAGGGCTGGTGGAGCCCAGCCAGGCCAGTGCAGGCAGGCAGCCCTCCACACACAGCGTGGGGGTCCTCGGCCTGCTGCTCCTCGCCATGCCACCCGCCCCATGGAGCACCCCGAGGGCCCTTTGCCAAGGCCTGCCAGCCCTGGGAAGTGCTGCCTGTGGCCCCCCACCTTCACCGCTGCTGCCTGAGCGAGGACTCTCCCCTTCCCCAGCTCCTCCGGAGCAACCGGACATCCCCCTCGCCTGCTGCTCCCCGAGCATCCCACCCCCCCCCCCCCCCCCAGGCATCCCTCCGTCCCCGGGCACGCCCCCTCCCCCCAGCCATCTCCCCCTTCCCGGGCATCGCTCCTCCCCGGGCATCCCCGCTTTCTGGGCATCCCCCCGCCTCGGGCATCTCCCCTGCCCGCCGCTCCCCGGGCATCCCCCCTCCCCGGCCATCTCCCCCCGTTCCCCAGGCACCCCCCCCCCCCCCCCCCCCCCCCCCCCCGCCCGCCGCTCCCCGGCCACCTCCTCCCGCCACCGCCCTCCCTCCACGGGCCCCCGGCCCTTCGCGTGCCGGGCGCCCGGCCGCCTATTGGCCCCCCGCCGCGCGGGGAGCGCGCTCATTGGCTGCGGCGCGGGCCGGGCGGGGCGGGGCGGGGCGGGGCGGGCGGCCCTTAAGGCGCCGGTGTCCGGCCGCTGCCCCGGCGGCGGCGGCGAGTTGGGGGGCGCGGGGTCCGGCCTCATGCACTGCACCAGGTACGGTCCCGTGGGCGTGGGGCTCGCGTCCTCCTTCCGCGGGGGGACGGGGCCCTCTAGGCTCGGTGAGCCGGGCAGCGGGTCGCCCCTCCGCCGGGCTGAGGTCCCGGTGCGGCTGGGCTCGGGTTTGCAGAAGGGGCGGGCGGTAGCCGCGTGAACGTGCCGTCCGGCCCTTGGGGAAGTGGCTGCGGGAGCCGGGCTGGGCCCGCGGAACAGCTCGGCCTTTCCCGGGTCGGGGAAGAGCGCAGCAAAACCCGAGCGCTGCTTCGTGCGGCGGAGTGTCACGGCTCAAAACCTCCTGGCTTAGTGCCTCGAGCCCTCTGCGGGAGGGTTACCCGCTCTCGGGCAGCGCTGGGAGCGGAATGGAGGCAACTCGAGGGGTTTGATAAACGTGGGTGCAAATAATTCCTTTGCTCTGACTTGCTTCTCCCCCCTAGAAATAGAAGAGGGAAGAGTGAGCGGCGACATCCTCTTCTGCAGAGGGTAAAGCAGTGGGAAGATGTCCCGAGGCAGCATCTAGTCTGCTTTCCTTTTGAGAGGAGGAAAGGCACCAGCTTCTGTACCTCTGTAGGGCTCCTGCCTTGCACTGCTTGCTTCCGAGAGCTCCCTTCCCTCTGGGAGCTCTCAGAGTTATTTCCCTGCTCCCACCTTCAAAGCATCTGAAGTTCAAGACAGCCAGCGCTAGCCCCAAAAAGGAAACCTTCCTCTGTGGCTGGGAGTTGGGCATCAGCAGGCTCTTGAGGGCAAAAAGATATGTCTGGGGTAGAGAATGAGCTGAAAAAGTTTGTAAAAGCGTGCAGCTCAGCCTAATAGTAGGTATGAAAAGCTCATATTATAGTTCTTAGGTTGGAAAAAAGCTCCAAGTAATGCAAATCAGGCTGGATATTTCAAGCCCCTTCATTCAAAAAAATTGTGAATAACCAAGGCTTACTAAGAAACCTGACTTCTCAGCAGTTACGGGAGCTCAGCTGAATAAATTTCCCTAGGAAAAGACTCAATGCGGGTGAAACTGGCCCAAGTAAGAGAGAAGCTTTGGAGGCTGCATTAATTTAAAGGAGGAAATGGCCTATATAAAGTGTGCGTGAATAAAAACTTGGCAAAACCAGGTGGAGATGAGAATGGTGTGAACCGACAGGTGGATCTGCTGTCTGTCTTGTACGGCTGCCCTTGAGCTGGGAGGAGGCTGAAGGAGGCCATGCAGGAGTGAGCTGGTGGTTGGGAAGCGAGCCTCGGCACATGTTTTCTGAATAAACAGATGCCCTTGCTGAATGGACGCTGTGAAAGCCTGCTCAGAGCTGCTCTGTTGGTGTTGCAGGGTGGGGAGTTAAAGCACCAAACTGGAGAGCGTAGCTCTCGCTTTTTCTTGGCATGGGGGCAGCAATCAAGTACCGGAGCTGGCTGTGCGTGGCTTTGGCAGCCCGAGCTCTGCTGCATCACGTGGCCGGTGGCCGCTGCAACCGCTGCCGGCTTGCCCCGCTCTGCCTGGTGGGAGCAGCTTTGGAGCCTGGCCTGCAGCCAAACAGGGGATTTTTATTAAGGGAATGCTCTGTGTTTAAGGTCAGCTGCAGCGCAGTTGACTTGAGGGATGTGTGCGATAAATCTGTCCAGCGGTTTGTCCAGAGCCAGGCCAAAAGAGAATCTGCCAAAAGCATCCAGCTGAACCTCAGTGTAAGGGCAGGACCAGTAGGTATGATGATCTGGGAGCTGCCTGGCTGTAGAGGCAACTCCGGGGCTACATCTGACAAGGTGCTGGGTGTGTGCGCAGAGGGATGGTGCTGCATCCCTGGATGCTGGAGGAGGAGAAGCTGGGGGGGAGGGAGGCATATAGCCTGTGCCTTCCAGCAGAAGGACTTGTTTCCAAAGGCTTGGTCAATCTTGAGTAGGTGAGCTGTGCTTGGCAGAGCCCTGTGGCTATACAGGTGTTTCCCAGGGGCTTGGCGCAAGCACTATGGAGGCTTGAGGCGCAAAGTCTGTGCTGGAGGTAAAACCTGCTGGGCCATCTGAGCTAACATCTGTTTTAAAGTGCAGTAGAGGGAAGAAAACAGCTCCCCTGCAGGTGTGGAGCAATGTCAGCTAAGTCTCTGCCCTGCTGCTGTATCAGACTGTTGCTGTCCTCACAATACCACTTGCAGGCATTTTAGATGGAGCAGTTCTGGGAGACAGTGATGAGCAAAGTATGTAGCTCAACCAAACGAGGGCTTTTTAGTCTCTAAAAATACCAAACCTTTGGGGGTTTATGAAAGATGAGGTGAATTGTGTACAGCAGCTTGTGACAAACTGAGTTCCTGCTCCTACAAAAGCATCTGATGTCCTGGAGGGAGGAGAGTGCAGCAGGAATACTGCTTTATGTGTCATTGAAATTTGATAAGCTCTGGGTCTTGTGGAAATCAGCAGGACTGAGTCATGGGCTTTGCTTTGGGCCAGAAATGCTCTGGAGCCTGCTCTTGCTAGCCTGGTAGGGCAGTGCCTGCGTGTGTCTTCAGATAGTGACTCTGTCCCTGTAGCAATTGGAAGAAATCTTGCTGAAGGGCACAATAGACCCTGGTCTTGCCACTTCTACTGTAGCATGTCTTTCACTGTGTCTGTAAATCACACCATGCAAATACCTGCCTTTTTAAGCTTGAGGGACTTGTGGGGTTGATGGAAGCAAGCTTCTTTGGGACAGCTGGGGGGGAAATGATATAGCAGTTGTCTGACAAAAGACATATTAAAATGCTTTTGTAACATCAACTGACCCTTCTTCTCATCTTCCAGAGTATTGGACTATTTTCCTCACAAACAAGCAATGGCTGTGGATGTAGCAATGCAGCTATACCTATGCTCTTCACCCTTGCGAAGAGAGAAGTGTGCCTGCAAAATTGCTCCAAAGCCAAGCAAGCCGTTGCGGCCCTGCATCCAGCTGAGTAGCAAGACTGTGCTGAATGGACCAGAAGAGGCAACAAACTCCTTCACACACAGCAAAGTGAAGAAGAAGGTGTCGTTTGCAGATAGCAGAGGCTTTGCTCTGACGATGGTGAAAGTGTTCTCGGAGTTTGACGATCCACTAGATATTCCTTTCAACATCACCGAGCTGATAGACAACATTG